>NC_083394.1:2400000-3000000 GCF_030864355.1 Cutaneotrichosporon cavernicola | reverse complement strand
ACGTATTTTCCGCGACCGTATCCAACGCCCAACCCACTCTACCCAGAGCTTATCTACGCCCGTCGCCATGTGACTACTCTTCCACTGCCAAGAAAGTCGGTTAGTCGTACCGTAAGTGGGCATCTCCCTGCGTCATCCCGGCATTTGGTGTCACTCTGCTTCCTGCTACTTGCTACTGCTACTGAACACTACCAGCCCAGGCTCACATGCGCACCTGCTGCTGCTGCTGCTGCTGCTGGAGCCTCTTGGCGGCCTTGCGCTGGCGCATCATCTCGTTGTCCTCCTCGTCCGACGACGACGACGAAGTGTGGCGACCGGCAGCACGCACGCGGCCAGTGCAGCCGGGGCACTTGCACTTGTTGGTCTTGCACGAGCAGCCGCCGGCCTGGGCGCGGCACGGGCACTGACCCGACGTGCGCTGGGCCTCGTTGCACTTGCAGCCGCTGGTGTTAGAGAGGTGTAGGGTGGAGGGTGGAGACTTACGAAACGAGCTTCTTGATGGCGTCCATGATTTGTTGTGGGTTTTCGTAGAGGTCGTTAAAGAGAGAGAGAGAGAGAGAGAGAGAGAGAGTTGATGGAGAGGAGAGGAGTGGCGATTGGGGTTTATATAGAGCCAGTCCAAGAGTGCCAGCGTGACAGTGGAGAGTTGGGCGTCATGGCTGTTGTTCATGAGGTCATTGCTTGTAAGAACAATCAGATTGACAGTACACGACAATCCGCAGTAAGCGAGGCAAAGTAGGATCGGTGGGAAAGGGTCTTTCTTGTGACGCAACTTGAAGTCACGCTGTCACACTGTCCTGTCGCCGCGCTGCCACGCTGTGCAGCCTGCACTGTTTTGATATCGGTCGAGTAGGTATTGTGGTGACCGATCAAGTTGAGCTTCCAAAACACACATGATACGTCATTAACATACCGCGGCTGTCACATTATTGGACTTTGAATGTGAAGGGTCAGGGGAACCTCCATTGCCGCCATTGCATTGCCATGTGCGTGAGATTCAGTCACCAGCCAGTGGTCAGCGGCTACTTGAGAATCCTACGCCTACGCCCAGGCCCATGACAGCATGACACGAAGCTGTGTTGCTCCGTCCCTCGGAAGCAGGGCCGAGATGAGGGCGGATTAGAGCCAAGGCGGGCCAGGTCGCGCGCGGATATCCCTGACAGGTTGCGAGTTGTGTGGGCAACTTTGTGCAGCGAGCAATGTAGAGCGACAAGAGACGATCAAGAGTGCAAGAGTGCTGCCCATCACTCGAGTGTTATATGTATCCTGGTGCGTGACCGTACGGGCCCTCGCACGACTTGTGAGTCCACAATGTCGCCAGTCTTCGACTGCGCTTCAGCATGTGCAACCAACGTCTCAGTGTAATTGGTGGAGGGAAAGGATGACGTCAGGACGAGGCTTGTTCCGCAGCGATCGAGACGGCATGACTGACAAGGAACTGGGAAAGACGTTGCATCCGAATCGAATGGCCATGTGTGCTATGTACAGTAGCAACTACTACTACTTGGACTCGGTTTTGACTACTCTGGCTGACACTTGCTTACAACCTCGCCGGCGTCATCTTCTCTTCTGTCGTTTCAGCCCTCATTCAGTTTCCGCGTCCCACGCTCGTCACGTCGGCCTCAAACGCACCCGGGGTACGTGATGTACGCGCATCGTCCTCTTTCCACTTCATTGCACGCTGAACCGCGCGGTCCCATCCACGAACACGCCACACGCGTTCGTCCTCTGCAATCTCAGGCTCAAACGTCGTCTTGCCTTGAACGTTGACCTTGGACAGCGTCTCGGGCTTCTCAAGGTCCCAACCGAACATCTTCATGCCGACGCCGGCGCAGATGGCTGATCCGAGGGCGGTCGACTCGCGCATCACAGGCCGCTCCACTGAGATGCCAAGAATGTCGGCCTGGAGTTGCATGCAGACGTCTGGGGTTAGCTTTTGAACAAAAGAGGGGGGCGCACCAGAGTTGGTCATGCCGCCGTCGACACGGAGAACCTTGAGCGTCTTCTTCGAGTCCTTGGCCATGGCTTCGAGGATCGCGCGGGTTTGGAAACACGTCGCCTCGAGCGTCGCACGAGCGAGATGACACTTGTTCGTGTACGCTGTCATGCCAACAATCGTACCGGCTGCCGTGTCGTCCCAGTACGGCGCAAACAGTCCCGAGAACGCAGGAACAAAGTACACACCACCCGTGTCCTTGACTTTACCAGCGAGCTCACCAATCTCCTTGGCACTGCTGATGAGCTCCATCTGGTCCCGAAGCCACTGGATGCTGGAGCCAGCCACGGCGATCGAGCCCTCAAGCGCATATACGGGTTGGGCATTCGGACCAGCCTTGTATCCCGCCGTCGTGAGCAAGCCATAGTTTGACGGCACAATGTCATGTCCAGTGTTGAAAAGCATGAATGCGCCGGTTCCGTATGTGTTCTTTGCTGAGCCGAGCTCTACGCATTTGTTGCCAACCAAGGCAGCCTGCTGGTCGCCAATCATACCCGCGATAGGGAGACCCTTGAACGCGCCGCTCGACACCTGGCCGTATACCTCGGCGTTAGAGACGATCTTGGGGAGGATCTTGTCACGGAAACCGAAGAATCGGAGACACTCGGGGTCCCACTCGAGCGTCTTGAGGTTCATGAGCATTGTGCGGGATGCGTTCGTCACGTCCGTCAAGTGTAGACCACCGTCCTTGCCGCCAGTCAGGTTCCAGAGCACCCACGACTCGACTGTGCCGAACATCAGGTCGTCCTTGTCGTGTGCTTCTTTGACGGCGTCGACATTGTCGATCAGCCACCGCAGCTTGGTCCCGGAAAAGTAGGTCGAGAGGGGGAGGCCAGTCCTGTCCTTGAGGACATCGGCGCCCTTGGGACCCTTGAGGGATAGCAGGCGGACCGTCACCGTGTTACGCGTGTCAGGCCAGACGACGGCTGATGTGAGCTCATACAGTTGCTAGAAACTCGCGCTACTCCTTCGTGCTCACCATTGTGCAGAGGCTTGCCCGTGCTGCGCGACCATACACACGTCGTTTCGCGCTGGTTTGTAATTCCCATAGCCGGGATCTGGTCCTTGTTGATACCCTTCTCCTTGAGCTTGGCAGCGACACCATCAAGACACTGGTAGACAGTACGGATGAGATCCTCGAGGCGCTGCTCGTGCCACCCTGGATGGGGATAGATCTGCTCATACTCGGTTTGGTGGGTGAGCACGGCATCCGCAGCCTCGTCGAACACGATGGCGCGCGTACTCGTCGTCCCAACATCAACCGAGATGAGGTACTGTTTCTGTGGTACGGTCATGGTGGAGTAGGAATACGAGTTGGAGTAGCGTTGTGTGGATGATGAGGACACCCGGTTATTCAAGAGCGGTGTGTATGTGCGGACGCGGTGTATATCACCGCGGCAAGCTTGGCGTGGGAGCGCACAGAGATTGGAGAGCGTGCGCGTGTGCGCTTTGGCAAGTAACATGCCGTTGAGGGGCGCAGAGCACATGCGCACACGAGCAGAATGTAGGGAGCATGTTTTTGAGGGGAAGGTTGGGCAAGTTGCAATGTAGGCCGCCCGCCTCCCGAGATAATGCGCAGTTGTCATGGGTTGTCTGCGCCTCGGGAGGGTTGGCGAGGTCGGTAGTCGGTAGTCGGGATGTGAATGGGGTGTATCAGTTGTCGGGTTCCTGGATGCTTGATGCTGGATGATGAACCAAAGATTGAGCAATGGCCATGTCCGTCAGCCAATCAGCCAGGGTCACTATCGGAGCAATTGTGCGGACCGACTGGGGCTCCTAAATTGTGTCAGTCACACTCTTGTTCAAATGACGAGGATGACGAGAGGAGTAGTCTAGTGATCTCGGTTCCACAGCGAGACACGTTGGTCTACCTGCCACTTTACTGGCCAGTGGTTCCTTTTCTGGGTTGAAGCGTTGGATACCAGGATTCTCTCAAGAGGCACTTTTAGTACAGAATGAAAGGGGTGAGCGCGGCTGTACCTGTACCTCTGCGGGTATTGGATCATGTACAGATTAGGCGGGAGCTTGACAGATGCCATCTGAACAGAACAATATCTCATGGGTGGGGGTTGAGTGAGGGTCATAGGAAGGCGGGGCGTGCCTGAACATCAAAGACATGCCACGAATTGATTGTACGGTACCACGTTGGTCCAAATATTATCCTACCAACTCGCCATCCCTCTTGTTCCTTTCTCCACACTCCAGGCCCCACCCTAACTATTCCGGGCCCAGACAGCCGCGGCTCAACAACGTTGACAAGCAGGCCCAACAAGCCACGACCAAGGCTTTCGGAGCCACGCCGACCTCTGGCAAGACGTACAGCATTGCCCACATTTGTGGCAATACCAAAGGCAAGGTACAGAACTGTGGCACTGGATCGGCAATTTCCTGTCTCACGATTGTATCACATGGAGAGCGCTCGATACGACTTGCTCTGGCTGATTCACAAATCCTACTAATCTAGATCAGGGAGAGAGGCAACTGAATAGGTGAGAGAGACTGGTGAGAGACACTAGGATAATTTAGGCAGCCTGTCTGCGTTCTCTGAGGCATTCCCAGTTGCCCAACATGCCCAGCTACACTACCTGGACAGCTTAGCTTACCTAGGCGGCCTACCAATACCAACGCCTGATCATCTACTGTACCTGACAACACGCGACAGCATGAGCGAGCGACCTAATGCCGAAACCTTACGGCAGGTGAACCTTGCCCCACGCCAGTATGTCGGCGACAAGAGACGATGACGAGATATCAACCGCTGGGTAAGACCGCAACGCCCGCCGAACTCCGGTTTCGTGAACCAGCTAGCTCATACTCAGCATGCGTGTCATTAGGGTGCCGATCACATACACTTCGCCATGTGGGGTTTGGGCTACGCGGGCCGACCCCGCACTGAGGTACGTGACGGCCGAGGTTGAGGCGTCTTTCTGTCTGCTGGGATTGTAGCCTACGTCTCCAAAATGTGGGTATACCGGTCCCACATGACCGCGCCATGCCTCGACGATCGTTTAGTGGCATGTGTTGGAGTTAGTAGGATTGGCGTAAACCATCCTTAAAGAGCTGGTACTGTACTGTAACTTTACAGGAATGCCCAGCAGCGTCGCCTCACCACCAGACTAAAATGGAAGCTCACCACACGCCACATGAACCCGTCCACGAGGAAATCCGCTTCCAAGAGCCTCGGAGCGATATCAACGATATCAGCTCCGTCGCAGGCAACCACCCCATCCACACTGTACGCTCGCTATCTGTGGATCGCCGCCCGTCTCAGGATATCCAGCGCAGACCCAGCATGGTCGCGGCGGGTATCTCCTCCACGCTGCCCGGCCACAATGTCATCGGTCCTGGTCACCGCACCCAGGGGCCACAGATTCAGTACATCCTTGTGACGCCCGACATGCTCGAGCAGATGCAGCATGGTGAGCTCTTCCACAAATGTCCTGACACCAGGTCAAACCCTCCCGTCACACACCGTTTGGCCTGGAACAGCGGGCCAAATCACACCTGGTCAAACGACTGCGCACCCAACACCCAAGAACTCTTCACTTCCTGTACACAAACCAAGCTCGGTGGAGCATTTTGAGCACCATCCTGAAATGGAAATGGAGCAGGCTGACATCCGCATCCCAGCCAACCCAATCGCCCGCTTGCGCCACAAGTACAAAGACTACATCGGCGAATTTATCGGTACCATGGTCCTCATCCTCTTCGGCAACGGTGTCAACTGCCAGGCAGTGCTTAGCGGATGGACTCAGGGCCAATACCTCTCAATCTCATTCGGCTGGGGCATCGGTGTCATGTACGTGTCCAGCTATATCTAGCTGATCCCAGGTTCGGCGTGTACGTGTGTGGTGGTGTTAGTGGTGGCCACATCAATCCGGCCGTTACCATCGCCCTGGCAGCATTCAGAGGCTTCCCATGGCGCAAAGTTCCTGGATACTTTCTGGCCCAAACTCTCGGTGCATGCGTCGGATCCTGTCTTGTCCAAGGCAATTACCACGCCCTCTTAAACAAATTCGAGGGCGGCTACAACGTCCGCACATTCGGTCTCGAAACCTCAACCGGCGCTCTCTTCTTCACAAACACCCAACCATACATGACAAACATCGGTGCCTTCTTCTCCGAAGTCCTTGCAACAGCCGTCCTCATGGGCCTCATCCTCTGCCTGAGTGACCAGAACAACAACCCCATCCCGAACGGCATGAACGGCCTCGTCCTCCTCTGGTTGATTGTCGGTATTGGTGCTGCCCTGGGAACCGAGACGGCATACTGCCTTAACCCAGCCCGCGATCTCGGTCCACGCATCGCCTGTGCCATGTTCGGATACCCGAAAGTGATCTGGACATACCGCAATTGTTACTGGATATACACGCCGATTATTGCGACTATTCTTGGCTCGTTGATCGGTGCGTTTAGCTATGACCTCTTCATCTTTTCCGGCGAGGAGAGCCCAATCAACCAGCCGTGGCGCAAGGAGAAGAGGGAGAAGAGCGGGGTGACGCACGTTTAGGCAGCCAGCGCGGGATAGGTACACCTTACTTTGGGCGTAGCTAGTCTCGTATCTGTAACGATATATGCATTTGTGTCCTCACACATACATGGGAACGAGGAGATAGCTGCCCGCATTTGAACACACTCTACACTCTGCAGAGTTTTGACGGAGAATTGGGGCTGCATTTGTACACAGTCCATTGAAGCTTTCCCACGGTTACAAATCTGGTTGGAGTGCGGGGACCCCAACTCTAACGGAATCAATTTGTTGCAGGTTGCCACCCAACTCGTGTTGACACAACTCTCCTTCCTCACCATTATTAATACCCTCTTCACCATCCACCATGTCGACGGCAGCGCTGGGATTTTCTGAGACGGAGCGCCAAGCAGCTGTGAGCCTTGCTAATACCCCAATGATTTCAAGCTGACCTCCAGTGGGCCGCGGTGAGTGCAACATCTCCCTTCCTCGACCTTGCGTTTATCGGCGGCTGTACGGGAGCTTCCACCTCGGAGCGGCGTGAGGTGGTATCGAACATCGCATACTCTTCATCCGATTGTGGGCCTTGTTCACTGAGCTCATCGACCTCCTTGAGCTCAACTGGACTCGCCCGGCTCTTCCTCCGTTTCCTCTGCACGACACCACACTTCCTACCACGCTAACGACAGTATTACGCCCAACAAGGCTACACGCAAGACCAGATCGCGTCGATGATGGCATCGTGGGGTCCCGGAGAGTCTGAAAACGCCGAGGCATCCTCGAGCGCGCCGACGTACGACGCCAACCAATACGACAAGGACGGCTACAAGATCGGCTCGGTCGGGAGCGGTGCGACGGCGCCAAAGAACGTGCCTGTTTTAGGCGCCGAGCTACTGAAGCCCAAGGAGAAGCAGAAGGCGCCGTCTCACGGCAAGGCCCCGAAGCAGAAACAGTCGGTCAACAAGCAGCGCGACACGGTCATCCGTACGGCGGGCGGGCGGACGTGGGAGGACCCGACGCTGGTCGACTGGGACCCTGGTGAGTAGTTGCTTGACAACGATGGCTAACTCTCCCAGAATGGTACCGCCTCTTCGTGGGCGACGTGTCGAACGACGTGAGCGAGCGGACGCTCGACGAGGCGTTTGCCAAGTACCGCTCGTACTGCAAGTGCAAGGTGGTGCGCGACCGGCTGAGCCAGAAGGTGGGCTTGCGTCTTGTTCATCCCTCACTTCATCGTCCAGGCTTCTCCTCCTTCCTCTCCACGTTCGCTTCCACTCCCCCTCGCCTCGTCCCCGGCAGTGCTAACTACAGGCAAAGTACGGGTTCATCGCGTTCAAGGACCCAGAAGACTTCCTCAAGGCGTGGAAGGAGATGGATGGTGAGCTGCCTATTTTTGTAGCTGACGACAGGCAAGTATGTCGGCAACCGCCCCATCCGCTTGAGCAAGATCAAGGAAGACAAGTACGGCACCATCGAAACGACCGCGCTGAGCAACCGCAAGGTAAGCTTTTTGTACAGCCGCACAGCTCACATCAGGCCAAGCAGATGGACAAGCTGCGGCGAAACGGTGGGCAGGACAAGGCGCGTCCCAGTCTGTGGTAGATGCAGGTGCAGTAGAATGCAAAAGTGTTAGATGTATCCATGTACTAGAAGCTACAGTGTGGGCGAGATGGCTTTACTTTCTCCGCGCGGCCGCGATGAAGGATGCCGAGGCCACGGCGGCGCCAGCGACAAAGCCCAGTACGCTCGGCCAGAAAGTCTTGCTGTGCATGAATGACGATATCTGGCTTCCGACCACTTCCAACTCGGCCTTGGACACACCGAGATCGTGGGCGCTGAGAACAGTGTGCTTCTCCCACCCGTCTTCGAGGAGCTTGTGGCGGACCTCGGGGCTCTTCATTGCACCCATCTCAGACAGCTTCCATGCGTCGCAAGTGTCGATCATCCAGCGCATGCGGCGCTTGCTGAGCGCACCGCCCACACCGGGTGCGCGCTCGCGCAGCTCTGTCCGAAGGGCCCCGACGCCTGCAATGGCGTCCTCGACATCCGCTGGAATGGCGTCGGCGATTACATCGCGCACAATGACCGCGACCTTGGGCCCCGCCCCACTGGTAGACACCATGACTTGCAGGGGACCACGTCGCACCTGCGCCCCAAAATAGAAGTCGCACTCGGGCGGCACGTCAGCGACATTGACCGGCACTCGCGCCGCCCGAGCAGCATCGCATACGGCGCGCGAGAGCGGATTATCGTCAATCGCCGTAAACACCATGTCGAAATCGGTAACTGGCAGTGTCTTGTCCTTTGCGAGATCCTCTGCCTTCGTATCAGGTCCATCTGGACGGCCATACGACCGTTCGATCCACGTGACGTATTCCGGCTCTGTGGCGACGCGGTGTGCGAGCGAAGACTCAAGTGGGCCGGGCGCGACGATGGTGACGTGCGCTCCGGCCTCGAGGAGGAACCCGAGCCGCGAGGCAGCAACAGTACCGCCGCCGACGAGGAGGACCTTCTTGTCCTGCAGGCGCCAGGCGAGGAGGAGGGACGCACCACGCTGGATCTCGGGGTAGGTGTGCTTTGGTCAGCTAGGCTGGAATTAACTCACCTCGGACATGGTGGAGAGAGTTGGGACAATGGTGCCGAGTAAGAGATGATGAGGTTGTATGAAAGATCGCGTCGTAGTAAAAGGGTCTCTCGTTCCAGATATGATATGAGCTCGTCATATTCGGTGACTTAATCTCGACCAACTCTCCCACGGTCAATACCTCCCTCTCCGACCATTACCGAGAATTAAGAAATCGCTTCACGATCACCATCACCACAATGTCTCTCCGCCTCGCTACCCTTATTTCCCGGCGGGCCCTCGTGCGCCCCTTCGCCACCTCGTCGCGGCTGCGTACCGACCGCCCCCGCGACCCCTTCCCGCTCCCCTTCGACCCGGCGCTCGCCGAAGCCGCGGCGGCCGCCAACGCCCTCCGCGACCCAACCGACGTCGTTGATGGGTGGGAGCTCCCGCCTCCCCTCGACCGGACGGGCGAGACGCCCGAGTCCCTCCGCGCCCGCCTTATCTACCAGACCCGCAAACGTGGTATCCTCGAGACGGACCTTCTTCTCAGCACGTTTGCCCGCGACTTCCTTCCCGCCATGTCGGTTGAGGAGATGCAGCAGTTCGACAAGCTCCTCGATGAACCCGATTGGGATATCTACTACTGGGCCATTGAGAAGCGGCCGGCACCGGAGCGTTGGGCCAAGACCCCGCTGCTCGGAAAGTGAGTTTAGCAGGGAAGGGGAAGGGGCTGACTCTAGGCTGAGGAAGCATGCACGGAACGAGGGACGGGTGGTGCGGCTCATGCCCAACCTTGAAGACATCGAGCGTAAGTAGAGCGTACGATATGCATGTGCGGGATTGTGCAGCTGTGCAGGACGTCGGGTGGCGCGCGTGAAACTCCGACAGCGGTGGTTGACGGCTGGCGGGATCTTGGTCTCTGTGCAGTGTGAGGGATACAATGGGAGCAGGTCTACGGGGTTGAGTGAGCTGCTCAACCAGCTGGCGTTGTTCCATGTTCCTCCCAGCGTCTATAACACCAAGAGCCCTTGTTCATCAGTACCAAGCACATTAGTAGTAATCTCCTAAGCCTGATTCATTCGAAAGCCCACGTGGCCTCCACCCTAGTTTTCCGCTCTCTCAAGGTGACGTCTGTTTCTCCGACTTTTTCTGCCTCCCCTCAGTACATTGCACGATCTACCACGACGATGAACACCCGCTTCCTCGCCCGCGCCGCGACACCCGCCCGCGCCCTCCGCGCCGTCGGAGCGCCCTCATCTTTCCGCGTGATTGCCGTGCCCCCACCACACGCGGTTCCGTCCCACTCGGCCCAGTCGTCCCTGGCCGCATCGTCATCGCGCGCTTTCGCCACGTCCGCGCCGGCACTCAAGAAGGCGGCCAAGACCAAGAAGGGCGGGAAGAAGGGCAAGGATGTGGTGGAGGAGGAGGACGACGACGAGCTTGTCAAGAATAAGGGCAAGGGAAAGAAGGGCAAGAAGGGCAAGAAGGAGGACGAGGGCGAGGAGGATAAGGGGTTGACACCGGAGGAGATCGACGCTGTGGAGGTCAAGACGAAGGCTAAGATGGACAAGGCGGTGGATTGGGCGCGGGGGGTGGTGTACGAGGGCGTGCAGCGGGGACTGGGACATGTGTCACCTGGTGAGTGGATTGGGCGTCGTTGCGTCGACACTAGCGCATACATACCCGCCTCCACAGCACCTCCACCTCAACGCTGACCTCAGCCATCCTTGACAACATCAAAGTTACGACTGACTCTGGCACCGTGTCGCTCAAGTCTGTTGCCTCCGTGACGGCCAAACAGAACACGTTATTTGTCGACGTGTGGGACGCCGACACCGCCAAGGCCGTCTCGAGCGCCATCCACAGTGCCAACCTCCCCGGCATGAGCCCTCAACAGGATGGCAACAGCATTCGCATCCCCGTATCCCGGCCAACGAGCGAGGTGCGCCAGTCGATCCTGAAGAATCTGCACGAGACCATCGAGGCCGCCAAGAACCAGGTGCGCGTCGCGCGGTCAGATAGCCTCAAGGCTCTCGGCGGACGAGGCGAGGATGGCACAGACGCTGTGCAGAAGCTCGCGGACGCCGCAACGGCCGAGCTCGAGAAGAGCATGCAGTTGGCCAAGAAGGAGCTCGAGAAGTAGATTATAGATTGCTGATGACCACACACTCTCCACTTTCCATTACCGTCTGTCTCTGGGCGCACCAGAGCGGGGACGGGCATTTCCGAGACAGGCCGTAACAACCTAACGGAGGCCGAGAAGGACTGACACAGCCGCAAGTGTCCGAAGCGACTAAAAGCGTGTCGCTATCAACATTGCCATGAACGTCGACACCCATATTGCAATGCTGGAGGCAAGCGGGTGGGCGATGTGTTTGTGTACGGGGGCCAACATAGTGCAGCAGCCCACGCTGATGGTATCAAGTACCTGGAACTGACCATGGGATGGACGGTAGTCGCATACATGCTCTCGTGAACATTTTCCCAAAGAATCCAAGCCGGCCGGCAGGACGACTCCGAGAATCACGGAGTCTCGATCAGGCCTGGCAGCCACAGTCACCCTGGCCGTCCAGCCATCGTCTCTGGATCTCTGGCCGATCGGAATGTCGGTGAGCGCACGCCTCCCTTCTGTCCTGTCGGTTGGCCAGCTGACATGTTTACGGCTTTCCGAACGAACCGGTCCGTCCGGAACGGTGAGGCTCATGCCACATTTCCTTGACATCTAACCATTCCCCACATGCCAGTGCAAGCATAGTGCAGTATGTACTGTATTGTCATCGCCTCCCCCTAGCCCCGTATGTTAGGACAGCAATGTGTACAGCAAGGGGCATTCGGGTTGTACGTGTGTCAACGTGCCTAACTTGCCCAGATCCTGAAGTCTGTTTCAATCTCGTCAGATTGAGTTACATCCTAATGCGTTGTACCAGCAGCTGCAACAACGAGCTACGAGGCCCAAAGGTGCGAACGGCGCACGGCACGCGGCGTGCGGCGATAGCTCATCCGGCTTCTGTTCGTCCCCACCATTCCTCACCAAGAGCTGTTCAAAGCGGGCCGCATATACCGGAGCAGAACTGACACGGACGACATGGTTGACCACTGGTCGGTCCCGTCCATTTGCATGCTACGAGGCCCATGCACTGGAACTAAGGATTGCAGGCCACCGCTATTACCGCCCGGGATGGACCAGAGGGGA
The DNA here is from genome assembly GCF_030864355.1 of Cutaneotrichosporon cavernicola. Taxonomy (NCBI): domain Eukaryota; kingdom Fungi; phylum Basidiomycota; class Tremellomycetes; order Trichosporonales; family Trichosporonaceae; genus Cutaneotrichosporon; species Cutaneotrichosporon cavernicola. The sequence continues at coordinate 2,987,777 of NC_083394.1, read as the reverse complement.
AACAGCAACTGGTTTGTTCCAGGATTCGGCATACGCAAGGCCATGAGGCCAAGTGGGTGGGTGAAGTGGGTGGGTGAAGTGGGTGGGTGAAGAAGTGTGGTGCGAGTCAACCCCATTATCTTATGCACGTTCGCTTTTCTCGTCCTTGCATCGTCTCCCATCTTCTCTCATCTCTCTTTTCTCATCTGCTCAAACTCCCTCGGCAGGGCAGCCGACTTAGACAGCACTGTCAGCCCTCCGAGTCACACGCACGTACGGCGAATCTGCTTCCCACTTCTCACACCCCCGACCCGTCAACCACCGCCACGATGTTGCTGTGGGCCGCCATTGCCCTCGGCGTTGCCGCATTCCTTCCCTCATCACATGCAGCGACGTCCTCGCCATACAAGGTCACTCTCATGTCGACATCTGCAGAGCTCGACTTCTGGCCTAGCGCCAATGGTAACGCTTCCCTCACATGGAACGCCTCCTGGACTGGCACGCCATGGTTTCAGTATATCCGCGAGACTGTGCCCAAAGGCATGGGCTTTCATTACACCACCAAGACTGGGTACGGCAACAAGTCTAATGTCGAAGGTGAGGACGTGTGGGTCGGTTACACGTTTGTTGGCAGCCGCGTCGAGTACTGGGGTTACTGGGCATATCCAGGCCAGATGGGCCAGGCCTCCGTCAACCTCACCGATGACAAGGGCAACCTTCTCAAAGTAACAACGGGTCAATCCGGCTACGAAACCAATTCCAAGGCTCCCACCATGCTTATCGACTACGACTTTGACCAGGTGGGCAACTACAGCACGTGTCTGGTGCCCAACAGTGGTACTGTCGTCCTCACCCACGTCGTGGCGACTCTCAACATTTCCGGCACTCCAGACGAGATCGGCTACGCCGCTGCCAACCCCACCAACATCTGGTTCTCGGACCTGGTCACCACCGGAGCACAGAGCTCTGTCATCGGCTCCAAGCCTGACGCTGCTCTGAACGTCGCCTACACCAATGGCAACTGGAAGCAAACCTACACGATTGGTGCGCAGGGGAATGGACCCGAGGTTGCATACCCACGTATCGGATCGACAGACACCAACGCTCAGATGAAGTTCAACATTGGCACAGGCAACATTTACGTGCGTATCAACGGCACCATGGCGTGGAACCACGGAATCTTCGAGGTCAAGGTTGATCCTGCGCCACCTGGACGTCGTCCTGTGGAGTCATACTGGGGCTTTACTCCTTGGAGCGTCATCAACACGACATACTACCACACGGCCCTAGACCCCACACAGAACTACACCTTCACTTTAACCAACCATAACTCTGAGGGCCAGGACCCGAGTTCAATCTGGTTTGAGCCGGCGACTCTCACACTGTGGAAGACCGACAGGATCAAAAGCAACAGCAAGACCAACATTGGCGCTATAGTTGGAGGTGCCGTCGGTGGTGTTGTCGGCGCTGCCGTCATCGGAGGGCTCCTCTGGTTCTTCCTTCGTTGGCGCATCAAGAACAGCCGCAAGGTGGAGGGTCGCCTTTCTCCGATCGACGGTATTGACGGCGACGGTGACGCCGGGTACGGCCCCTCTCTGACCCCCTACATGTCGGAAACACAGCCCCTCTCCGCCGCGAGGCATTCTATGTTGACGGCATCATACCCGACGGCGCGCTCATACTCCACGCCAACAGAGTCTGGCGACACCGACCGCACGTCCGATTACTTTGGTGGCTCGCAATACGCCAGCGCTTCTGCACAGCCGCAACCGTTCGCGGTCGGTTCTCGTCCTGTCAAGAGCGTTGCACCGCCTCTCACGGTTCGTCACCCGACACAGGCCTTCGACGCTGGGACGCTGCACGCTGTGAAGAACCCCGACTCTGAGGACGACATGGTTCCACCGTCATATAACCCCGCATGGGAGAATTCGTCAACCGCGTCACTCGCACGTTCCGGCGGCCTGGGCGCGCCCCAGGTGCCCCAAGGTGCTCACCAGCGCAACACGATCATCCTCGACGAACCAAACGAGGTAGCCATCATCAAGGCTCAGTATACTCGTCCCCCGCAGTAAACGGTGGCCGCGATTTTATAGTGCGTTGTAAATGTAAACGTCCTCGGACAGCCAACCGTTGCGTTACTGTATGCAGGACATTTCAGCATGTAGAATGGTTTAATAAAATTGGGAGACAGCTATTCTCTGAGAGTAGCCACGACTGTTCACCTCTGTGCCAAGTGCCGGGCTCCGTACTGTTTGTGAAAAGGCGGATCTTGGTGAATACACGGGACCTAGCACCGTTTAGATCTTATTCTGAACAGCGCTGTGTGCTCTTCTCAATGGCATGCCCTCACAGCGTGATTCATCCACGTACTAAAGCACTCGAGACACACAAACATGCAGACAATGGGTACACGATACACGACAACTAGATGTTCTTGCGAACACCATGGATAGCCTCCTGGTAATAATCCTGGAGTGTAGCGAGCTTATCCCAAACCGTCGACCCATCGAGATAACACCCCTTAAGCCATCGGGTTGGCTCACCTTGAACGACGACCGTCCCGTCCCTCTGAGCCTCTTCCGGCGTCTTGTCTCGGAACGCCGTGCGAGCATGTAAAACCCGCTGGTTGTCAAAGAGCACGACGTCGCCCTCACGCATCGTAAACTCGAACCGATACTTGGGGTCATCGATCTCGGCCTGGAACGCCTGTATCGCGGCATACAGTTCCGACTCGGCCTGGACCCGACCAGCAACATCGTCAATTGGTGGAGCATCGAGATGGCCGACGTGGGCAGCGACGCGGGTTGGGGCGGCTTGGAACGGCGGGCTCCAGTTGACCGCCGTGTGGATTAACGTGCTGTCGACGTTGCGGCGGGGTACGATCGGGTGTCTGTACGCAAGGTAGTGTCCGTCATTGTCGTATTCGTATTCGAGGGGGTTGCGCTGTAACACAGCGTAGAGGTCGGGATGCTTTTGATTGAACGCGTGAGCGGCAGCGAACGAGTCGACAAAGTACGACGCGCCGCCATAGACCCTGTTCCGGAGACAGTGGAGGAGCTGGAAACGAGGCGGGAGCGCCATGTACCTGTGGTCAGATATGGATTTTAGCTTCGAGTCGCGATTGATACGGCTCAACGCGCCGCTTGGCTTTTGACACTCACAAAAGGTCCATGTGCAGGCCGAGGTTGAGGTTGGTGTATGCGACATTTCGGGCGTTGGGCACATTCTTGACGTCCCACGTTTCGCCGTAGAACGTGGTGCGGAGGAGGCCGATACTTTCGGCCAGGTCGCGGAGGTCACAGTCCTCGTTACCCGTTTTGGCAGTGGGCACGTCACGGATAACAGCTATGCCATAGCGCTGCAGCTGCTCGAGGACATGGTGGAGCACGAGTGGGCTGGGGTTGATCTTCTCGCCCGCCGCTCCTGCATGTAAGTCGGCATAGTCGGTCCACAGCGACTCGGGCGTCTCTTTGACCAGGCTCTCGCACGTCCATAAGCGCCGCTTCAGCTCGTTTTCAATGTAGCTCTGCCCGCGCGTGCGGCCGGCGTTGAGACGACGCAGCAGGGGGAGAGAGTAGAAACTCGTGTGCTTGCCTTCGGGGGTAGGCCAGTGGACACATATACCCTTCTCACCCTCCTCCTCGGCGATATGCATGGCCGCCTCGGGAAGGACGCCAGTCCCAGCCTCGGACGCCATTGTCGCTGCTTCGGCCGACGTGTGCGTCTTCTGCCGCGTGCTTGGGTGAATGCACGCGGGACAGGGACAGGCGTCGCGCAGGCGCGCAAACGTCATCACTCCCGCCGCGCCGGGGATCAGGTGCGCGTCGCTCTCCGGCGCAGGACCAGAGTACTGCACGTACCCCGGACCGCAGGTGATGAGTTCGCCGTCGGCGGCGAGGACCACACGGTCATTCGCACCGGGAGTGTGAGCCGTCGTCGTGGCGAGGTGGCGTGCGGGGACCCAGTGGCGCTGGGGTCAGTCGTGACCGTGCGCGGTGGCTTCATTCCGGGGCCTCCGAATCCCCGATGACAGAGGCGAGGCGAGGGTAGGCCAGTCGAGGCGAGACTTCGGCCACGCCTGACGGAGTACACAACTCTCCACTCCCCACCAAGTCCAGATGTCCGAGGACGATGGTGATAACGACCGCGATAACGGGAGCCGAAACGAAGGAATTCAGACTCACGGAATGCGGGGCCACACGCGTAACGGGCCGCGCAGCTGCCAGCGCCGAGGTTGAAGCCCGGACAGTGACTGCCGCAAGGCGGGCGAAGCGGAGCGCGCGCATAGCCATGGTGATAAGTGAAGAGTAGAAAGAAGACAGAATGCAACGTCGCATTCATATGTCAGTGCCAGTCAGTACACGATCCGGGGCCCACGAGGTGTCCTGCTGCGTGGCGCACCCAGTGTTCTTTGTGCCTTCAACCGAGATATCCCCGTGACGCAAGGGGTCGCACGCTCTCAGCTTACATGCCGCCGTACACAACAACATGCGCGATCTGTGCGCTCACATTACTCCGACGGACAGCACATCTCGCCACGCGCTGTCACTACTATCTCACGCCTAGCCCAGACTCTCGAGCATCTCGGAACTGGGCACAAAGTAGACGTTGCCAGTCACCGCCTTGGAAAAGTCGAGCATCCGGTCGTGCTTGCCAGGCGGTACGCCGATAAACATGTTCTCAAGCATCTTCTCGGTCACCCACAGCCGGCGTGAGTACCCGATGAAAAAGGTACCGTACTCGCCATGGCCTGGCCGCCCGAACGGTAAGTTGTCGCGCAGGATGTCGAGCTCCTCGCCATCGACGTCGATCGTCGAGAGCTGCCGGTGACTCTTCTGGGCGTCGACCGCCGCATCCTCCGTCTCGATGTTGTCAATCTTGGTACGTCCGATCGCGGCCTCCTGCTCCTCGACCTTGAGCTTACCCCATCCCGCCAGGTCGTGCATGTACTTCTGGATGACGAGGTAACTTCCGCCAGCGCCAGCCTTGCACTGCTCCGCAGTGACGATGCACGACTCTGGCAGGTCTGGGCCAACAGGGTTGGCCGTTCCATCGACAAAGCCGAGGAGGTTGCGCCCGTCAAAGTACCGGAATCCACTGACCTCGTCGACAGTCTCAGCCGCACTGCCAAATCGGTCCAGCAGCTGCCGCTCAAACTCGAAGATGAGGTCGCGGCGGTTGGCGCGGATATGAAAGAGTAAGTCGCCAGGCGTGCTGGGTGCAGTGTGCGTCTTGCCCTTGAATTCCTTGAACGGGTGCAGCTCACTCGGCCGAGGCAGCCCCGTTATCGCGTCCCACACGTTCGAGCCAATCCCGACCGTCACGTTCATCTTGGCCGTGACGTCCCGCACAGCCACGTTCTTGGTCAGGTCCGGGGTGGCGGCGACGACATCCTTGCACTTGTCCGCATCCTTGACGCGCAAGATGAGGAATGTCGCCACGATCGTGTTTGGCTGAATGATGCCCTGAACGTTGCTCGGCGGTCCCATCGCGCGTGCAGTCGATGTGAGCCGTCGGCGGGATGGCGAAGGGCGACACTGACGAGCAGGAAGGCGAGCGGCGAGCGAGGGAAGCAGTCGAGCAGTTGAGAGAGCAGGTACTCTAGCAATGGAGCGGAGCATGCTTTGTGAGCTCTTACTATCTTAAGCGTGTGTAGTTATAGGCCACAGTCGATTTGCTGGGACTGGTGACAGAGTCCATGACATCATCATTACCATTTGGTCTAGAACATTAGCGAAACCATGTGAAACATCAGCTGCCAGCTGCCACCAGATTCTGGCCATGAGCTCCACATCAGTAGTCTAGGCACATTGGTCTCCCAGTTGTGAGCTGCGAGCGTAATCTTAGGCGAGTGATGTGGGCATATTCAAGCGGGCGCGGCTGATTTAAAGATAAATGGAAGAGGTGGCGAGACGAGCGAAGGAGAATGGGTAAAAGTGGGGTTCCCCAGTGGTTGAGCCGGGACCTCGGCTCGGACCTCGCTCGGCCCGGAATTCCACCAGGTAACCGAACACCGCCTACGTCTTGAACGCGTTTCCATCTTCCATCTTTCTCATCTTCTCTTCTCGTCGTCTCGGTTGCCGTACTCACAAAAATGCTTCGCCCCGCCACCTTCCGTTCGCTCGCTCGCGTTCCCAACATGCGCGCTGTCAGCGCCGCCAACGCCGCGCGGTGGTACGCTAGCTCGTCGGACAAGTTTGTGCGGTGAGTCATGAGTCAACTCAACCCTCGCCGCCTCGCTGATGGCAGCATCGTCGAAGTGGCGGCTCGCGACGGCCTCCAAAACCTCCCTCCTCCCGCTGTCCCCACGCCAGTGAAGAAGGAGCTCATTCAGCGCCTCCTCGACTCGGGCCTCAAGACGATCGAGGTTGGCAGCTTTGTGCGAGCCGACCGCGTCCCCCAGATGGCGGACACCCCTCAGCTCCTCCCCCAGCTCCCTTCACTCGCCAAGGCCGTTGACACGCACTACCCTGTCCTCGTGCCCAACCTGCGCGGAATGCAGGGTCTTCTCGAGCTCGACAAGGGTCAGGAGCGCCTCACGAACGAGATCGCAGTCTTCGTCAGCGCTACCGAGCCCTTCTCCAAGGCGAACAACAACGCCTCCGTTGACAAGGTGCTGTCTGGCCTCCCGGCCGTTATCGACCAGGCAAAGGGCAAGTACCGCGTGCGCGGGTACGTGTCTTGCGTCATGACCGACCCGTACGCTGGTCCCACGGACCCCAAGGACGTCGTCAAGGTCGCGCGCAAGCTCCTCGACATGGGGTGCTACGAGGTGTCGCTTGGTGACACGACTGGCGAGGGTAACCCCGAGGCGTGGAAGAAGCTGTGGCAGGCACTCATTGACGAGGGTATCCCCGTCGAGAAGATGGCCGCCCACTGCCACGACACGTTCGCCATGGCCGTCCCCTCCATCCTCGCCCTCCTTCCCATGGGCCTGCGTATCGTTGATTCGTCCCTTGCTGGCCTTGGTGGATGCCCATACTCGCCTGGTGCAACGGGCAACGTCGCGACCGAGGACGTCGTCTACGCGCTTCACAAGCTCGGGTACCAGACTGGTGTTGATCTTGACAAGCTTGTCGAGGATGGCAACTGGCTCTGCAGCACCATTGGCATTCGAAACGAGTCCAAGGTCGGTCGCGCGCTTGGTGCCCGCCAGGCATTGAAGAAGAAGAAGGAGGCCGAGGCTGCTGCTGCCAGTGTGTAGAGTAATGGTAGATTGAGGTGACGTGTTTGTGTTGTAAGTGTAAGTGTTTGTGCATTGAGTCAGTTGAGGTGTCTCACCTTGTTCGTCGCAATTGAATACAGTTGATCTAATTCATCCGACTCACCTCCCATCTCACTTTTCACTTTCACTCTATCACTCCAACACTCCCAGTATCCATACCCTCTTGCATAGCTTCTCTCAAGCGATTGTCAGCGTCGCGTACAATCCCACACTCGTGATCTTCCTCCTACCTGTGTCCGTAGCGTCGCATGTCCCCGATCCAGAATCTCGTCTCTTGGGCTCAGCGCCTTCCCTCGCGCCCAGGCGGGCACCGTCATACGGCGTCTGAAGCAACCTCAACGTCGGGAACGTACTTCTCCCATTCGGCGTGCATTCTCCCTCACCACGAGCCGTTCGGAAATCGCTCAACATGGGCAGGTCACTTTCCCGGTCGTACTACTGAGCGGCTCGCATCCCTCGTTCACAACGGCCAATTACCACGCAGCAGCTCCTTGTCAGCTATCGACGGCCACTACCAGCCGACTGAGGCCACGGACAGCCCGGTCGACATGACGATGGAGGTCGAGAGCTCGTCCAGTAGCCTGTGGGAGTACAGCGAGTTCTGCTCGCCACCATCGCCAACTCCCACCACGTACGAGGAGCATGCTCCCGACGGACTCCAAACTTTACCACGCAGAGTCGGGCTTGTCGTCCTCAGCCTGTCACTACCCGCAAAAGTCAACAAACAAGACTCGCAGGGCGCCCCCGTCAAGCACTAGACTCATAGGTACTGTAGACATGTATGGTTTCATGGACATTACACATCTTCGATCTTGATATTGACGAGCACAGTACACGCCGTCTCGCGGCCGTTGAGGTTGATGAGACGCACAAAGTTCCAGCCGGGGACGGCGTAGAGAAGGCGAACCGCGGAAGCGGCGATGACGGGGTTGCGTGCAAACTTGTCGTCGCTCTTGAGTAACATGCGGAGGAAGATCATCTCGTCGTCGGCGTACTCCCACTCAAGCGTCTCGTCCCACACAGGATCGGTCACCGGCGGCGCGTCGGCGTTGTTCAGGAACGTGAGTCTCTTATGAGGCGCATACCCATCCGTTTTGCGCTTGGGCGGCTTGCCAAACTTGTCTGGGTGGATGAGCGTGCAGCTGAGGTACGGCTTGATTTCCTTGTTCCTTGCCGGGATGTCGGTCGCACCGGCAACGCGGAGTGTGAGGCGCTTCTTACGACCCGACGGCTTTCCGGTCGCCCCGTGACGGCGGTATGAAGGCTTGAGGACGTAGCCGTCCGTACCGTAGAAGAGAGCCTCGTTGAGCTGCATCGCCGCGCCGAACGTCTGCCAGTTAAGCGCGCACACCTGAGCGCCGATGCCCCAGAACGGCACGGGGCGGAGGTTCTTGGACGAGATGCGCGTGCCCTTGGGGTAGACACGCATGAGATGCTTAGCATTGTGAGCCGACACCTTGTCCGTGTTGGTAGGGAGATGGGCTGCGAGGCCAGTCTCGCTGATGTTGATGAGGTGGTGATGTGGCGCGTTCGCAAGCGCGCTCTCGTACCACGAGTTATTGGGCGGCTTGACGCTCTGCACTACGACGCCAAGCGCAGATAGTTCGGGGATGATGTTTGCCGACGGCGCCGCCTTGCGTTGCGCATTGTATATCGCCTTGGCTTTCTTGCGGTCGTCTTGGCCGTCACCCTCGCTGTCGCTGTCAGAGTCGCTTGAGCTGAAGCCATCATCCGCATCCTCAGGCTTCTGGCCAGGGAAGTAGTACTCGACCATGAAGCAGACCTTGTTGCCCAGTTCCGCGAGCGTAACGTGATGCAGGAGGTCCTCTGACCCCTTGCGCGGGTCCGTCATGAGGACCATGTCGCCGAAGACCTCGTGCGCAATCTCGACGAGGCGCTTCTGACCTGCGGGTCCGCAGTGGTTCTCGAGCGAGATGAACACGGGTGCGCCCGGGATCCCCTTGGCCTCTAGTCCGAGGATGGCGTCGCGAATCGTCTCGCAGACATGGCGGTAGGGAATGTGCGACACGAGTGTGAACCCATGCGTCACCTTGGGCTCGGCGGGATCGCTGTCGTTGTCCCATGCGTCGATCTCGACACAGCGTGCTCCGGCACTCAACGCCGTCTCGTACCCACTCGGGCACGATTTGCCGTACAGCTGGTGTGCGAGGAGATACGTGTTGTGACTTGACGAGATGAGGTAGTCGCACAGTGGGTGAGAGCGGTCGGTGAGTTCGGGGGGACACACGGCGTGTGGGCGTGCGACGAGCTGGCGTAGTGCGGGGGGAAGAGGCGCGTCATCAGGTAGACCGACGCCTGCATCCGCCTCACTGAGTACGCCCTCAGCTGCGAGGAAGCGACGCAGAGCAGGACTCACGCGCAGGCGGCCCCACAGTTCGGTCTGCCGCGCAGCGTGACCACCGCCTGCGACGAGGTCGCCGCCGCCCTCAGCTTGGCCAGAGTCACCGCCGAGGGCCTCACCGCGGTCCTCGTCCTCGTCCTTGCCGCGACCGAAGGGCCGGAGCTTTGCGAATGCGGATGTGAGGGCAGACATTAAGATTTTACGTGGATGGAGTGGATGGTGGATGGAGGAGAAGGAAGAGGTGGATAAGTGTGAGGAAGGCATGTCATTTTGAAGCCCCGCCAAATGCTTGACGACGATCGATTGACTTGGTGGTATGACGAATATGACGATCAGTCTTGGCACTGAAACAAGTTTCGAAACCTCCGTGCACAATCATCAACAATAGACGAGAATTTTGCAGCTGTAGCAGCTATGACCCCCCACTCTTGCGTCGCCCATGAGCGTTTGTGCCCAAGATGAATCTGGTTAGGTGGTAGAACGTCATGTAGGCAACAACAAGGGACTTGAATGTAGCCGTTGGAACCAACTGTGAGCAATATGGTGACATCACACCGGCGGCACAAGGTTGAACACATGTCTCCTAAGGGATATTACGTTGCCATGCTGCAATATTGTACAGGAACGAGTGCACAGCGGATAAGGTTTGATGCCAAACCACCATGAGCTTGTAGCCATACGGTGTCCCACTCAGAGACCTCACAATCGCCATCGCACTGAGCAAAGCTAATGATACACAACACCCGCTGTCGTTTAACCTAATTACATCTCTAGTGTAGGCGAGACAACTGATAGTGCTGGGTGTTATAGGTCGTGAGACGTTCCGCTTAGACCATCTTGATGAGGTCGTTGACCTTGTCGCCGCCCTCGAGAACGTGTGCGTTGACCCGCCCGGTGCCCTTCTCCGGGTTCCAGCCAAGCGCACGGCTTTTGGCAAGCATCTCATCCCACCAGGGGTACAGGAGGTCGCGGGAGATGAGCTTGAACCACGGCGTCATCTTGCAGTTGGGGTCCTCGAACATGGCCTCGAGCTCAGCCTTGGAGACGTAGCAGTGGTCGCCAATCTCGTTGGCGTTGATGTTAAGCGTCACGTCGAGGGCCGTGAACATGATGTAGTCGACCTCGTGCTCGCCCCACTGGCCGCTGCTAGGAGCGAGGTAGTGTATCCGGGTGAGGAAAGTGAAGTCGTCGGTCTTCATCTGCTCGACGGGAATACCGAGCTCATGCTCGAGCTTGCGAATGGCAGCGTTGCGGACGCCTGGAATCAGTCTGACGTTGGACATCACGGGCAAGGGACAACCTCTACTCACCCATCTGGCCCTCCTCAATGCGCTCCGACTGGATGTAGAGCGGGTGCGAGCAGCAAGTGTTGGTCCACATGTCGGGGAACGTGATCTTCTCCGACGCGCGCTTCTGGAGGAGCAAGCGGCCGTCCGAAGGGCGGAACAGGAAGACGGAGAAGGCGCGGTGGAGCAGACCCTTGTTGATCTCGGTCATAAGGTGGCCTGCGGTCAGCGCGACATATGCGGATGGATAGGGTCCGGAAGTTGAGGGTTGGGATGAGCTGCAACGCTCACTGCCATATCACGCTGCTTGTTACACAACACGCCAACGAGCCGACTGCGCTGGAAGTCGCGGCACCGAGACCGTTACCTGCCCATCGACCGCCGAGGCCAACGGCTCTCGACACGATGAAATCATTCAGTGAGCAGCTCGGGCCTGAGCAACAGTTCGCAATCCCCACAGCACACGATAGTGACGCACAGCGGCGGAACTAACTCATGTTCCAGCGCGGCACCCACAAACAACCGCACAGACCCAGGTGCGCCCCACGCCCATATCAGCACTCACACTGCTTCTTCGAGCCCTCGCCGTACGCCTTGTCGTTCTCGTCAACGAGGATGCAGCGCTCCTCCATGAAGCGGGCCTGCTCCTCGTCGTAGCCGTCGAGGTTAATGTCGGGCGCGAAGGTGCTAGCGGTCTGGGTGGTGGTCTGGGTGGCGGACATTGTGGGATGGGTAATGGAGAGATTCCTAGCTAGTCCGAGGGTGGACTTTTGTCAATCGAAACGCGTCCCAACGCCAAGGGCACGAGCGGAGGCCCAATCTCGTGTTGCCCATGACATCGTGCCATCCCACCCAAACCAATTTGAACTGGTTCAATGAGGGTCTAGAGCGGGGACAAAACTTGAGCACCCCCAAGACACGGGTCATCTTGCCATGGTCCCGGGTAAACCCCTGAGATTTCGAGCTCACTCAAGATTCATGGCCAGCAATGTCACGTGACTCGTTACTATCGGACTCAAAGGGATGTAAGCGGGAGCAGATTTCCACGTGAGAATACTCCCGCACTCCGCCTTTCTCCTGTTCGAGCTTTCGACATTTCCGAGTTCGAGCTGCATCACGACCCCGTCACCAACAACAACAACAGACGACATGCGCGCGTCCTCTGTTCTGCGCAGTGCCGCCAAGAGGGCTCAGGCGGTTGAGGTCAACACCCCAAAGCGCCTTTCCAAGACGGTTGAGAAGCGGACGCCTTTCTTGCCAAACGGGCAGGCCCCTCGCAGCACCCTTTCGTCACTCATCGGTCTTCATCACGAGTCATCCACCTTCATGCGTGACCCTGCTGAGATTACGACGGCGTTCGAGAGCGCTTTCCGCCACCACACCCCCCAGTTCCAGAGCTACAGCTCGTTCCGCGCCGCTGCGCTGCGCTCGCGCGAGGAGCACGCCACCGGCGGGCTCACGAACTTTGCCACGCAGAGCCCCGGTGGTCTCGGAGCTCGGCGTGCGATCGGGCTCAATGAGGAGGACGACCTTCCGGACCAGCCGCAGGTGACTCGCAATGTTTTCCGCCCGACCCGCAAGTGGACGAGCCGCTCGCGCTCGGCTGGCGAGCTCTCGGAGCGCGAACTCAAGGTCAAGGAGGCGCTGTTCGGCACTTGGGAGCGCGCGCAGGACGGTGTCCCTCGCCCAGCTCTCGACGGTGTTGTCGACGTTCTCGAAGCGCGCGGGCTGTCCGTGGAGGAGGCGGCCAAGCAGTGGAAGAACCGCGAGTAGGCCTGCGGCGAGAACCCCACAACACGACCACCCACACGACACCCTGCAACCAGCCTCCGCGCGCAGACATTCCATACCCATACGGGCGCTCTAGCACTCCGATAGTAGATATGCATCACCCATCAGCATCAGCCTAGTTCCGTGCGGTGAGGTCCAACATCGATGACAGACGAGATTCTCCACAGGTGACAACTGGTGCTTATGGCTGACGACACTGTTGTATCCTCGTTGTCATCGGGGGCTTTGCTCGTACACTAAATATACTGCATTTACAGGGATTATACACATGCGTATTGTAAGCGCGGGCGGTGATGCAGGGGTTGTCTCAAAGTGGGGGGGTGGTCTCGTTTACTGGCCGTAGAAGTGGTCGATGAACGCCTGGAGGCGGATGTCGAGCATGTTGAAGGGGGGGATGGTCGTGTTCTGGGTCAGCGGTGCTTCTCTGGAAACTCACAACGCAGCTTTGCTGGCCGCCAACAGTGAGGCTCGCACTCTCGTCCTCGACCCACGCGCGGACATTGGCCCACACCTCGCGCCGCATGGCCTGGCGCTCGTCCTCGCTCTTCCAGCCGCCACCGGGTGTGGTAGGCTTGATGGGGGGAAGGCCCTTGTCAGACTTGAAGGCGTCGCGCTGCTTCTGCACCTCTTCGGGAGTGTGAGTCAGACGGTGCTGCGCGATTGACAACCCCGAGAGATTGTTACACGTGTGGTAAAGGTCGGGTCTCTTGCCCGGCTTGTCCCGTAGGCCTCCGAGTTCAGGTCTCTGAGCTGCGAGGAGGACATACTCCTGGAGCGCGACTGACGTTTTAGCAATATCTCCCGAACCACATACCTCGGTTGAAGAGCGCATGTATGGATGGCTCATCAGTCCACTCGTCCTTGTCGTCGTCGTCGACTGGAACAATTTTGCCGCTGGTTGAGCCGTTCGCGGCCCCCTTCACCTCGGCCTCACGGCGGTGCAGCTCCTCTAGGATGGGGAAGGTACCACCAACCCACCACGAGTAGCACCCGTCAACTAACTTGTTTGTGCGCCCGCGGAACCCGCCGGCCTCAATTGCCTCGCCCTGCATCAGGGCGCTCCACCGAAGCGCCGAGTCGACGTCGATCGGCACCGGGAATGACTCAGGCAGTGACTCGAGGCGCTTGGGCGGCTGTACAGAAGCCAGGAGGAAGTGGGAGAAGATTGAGCACGACGTGTACCCGCCGTGCGCCTCAGCCATGGCGACTCGTTGGTCGTCCTGGAAAGAGAAGGAACTACACGCAAAGCCGCCCTCGTAGGTCTGACCGGCGGCAATAACCTTGTCCACGTTATGAAGCAACTCGGGCGTAATGATGTCGAGCAACGTTGCCACCACAAGTAAGCAGTATGTTCCTCTATTGTCAGTCGGCTCGGAAGGAGGCGACTCACCGAACGTCCACCTCGCCCCCTTGGCAGACCACGAAGCTCCCGTCAGGGCGCTTGCAGCGCATGAAGAAGTCGTAGATGCTCTGGCGGCTGCTAACGAGGCGCTCCCATCCGCCGCCTGGGCCCGAGCGGCCGACAATAGCGAGAGAGATGACAGCCGCGTAGGTAGGTAAGAGGTGGGGGATGTGAGAGTTGGCAGCGCCGCCAGAGAAGCCTCCCGAAGGGTGAAGGAAGTGGAGAAGAGTGTTGGTCGCACTGCTGTCAGCCGATCTGGGGCGGCACCCACCGGTTCTTGATCTCCTGAGGAAGGAGCACGCCAAGCACGTCATAGCTGTGGACAGTCCAGAAGATAAGCCACGGCTTGCTGGCGTCTAGCGCGACATAAGCAGCGGGTAGGGAGAAAAGAGTGCTTCCGAGGAACCTGACATGCTCAGGCGACCGAAGGATGGTCGTCGCGTCCTGGAGCCCGGCGCGGGGAACGTCGGCAGGTGACTGGCGATCCACGACGTCCACGATGGCGTCCTCAGTGTCTCGCTGGTCATCAAGAGTCTTGGTGTAGACGCCGTCGCCGGGGTAGGGGGCGCGATGAAGCGACTGGATTGAAGGATACTGTGTTGCCATTGAAGCTGCGATGGAGGAGCAGGGTTGAGGGAGAGGAGAGGTGAGATGGTATCTCATTGTTCATTGTTCTCTGCAATACGTCAAGCGTTCAGCCTCCACCGCGGAATCAAATTGTCCTGGTACCTCCACATGGGCCGACCTGGGTTGTTGCAGCTGAACCACCATACCCATTCTGTCTTTACATCCCAACCGTCTCAATGCATGCGCCAATCTATGTTGTCCGTGCTAACCTCTACAGAACACGGTTCTACAGTCTATTCGACGAGATGTTCACCAGCGTATAATGACTCGATTGTTTCACGCTCCCGCACTACATGGACCTTGGCCCCATCCACTACAAGCTCGGCAGGCCGTGCTCGAGTGTTGTAATTTGAAGCCATGGTGAAACCATAAGCTCCTGCCGAACGCACAGCCAAGACGTCTCCTTGGCGTAGCAAAAGCTCGCGGTCCCGTCCAATCCAGCAACCGCTCTCGCACACGGGCCCCACGACGTCCCATGTCCTGCTCTTCCCTTGGGGCTGCTCGACCGTCTCGACGGCATGATACGCCTGGTACATGGACGGCCGAGCGAGGTCGTTCATTCCCGCGTCGATGATGCAGAAGTTCTTGGCAGCACCAGGCTTGAGAAATTCGACGGTCGTAAGCATGATGCCCGCATCGCCGAGGAGGGAGCGGCCTGGTTCAAACCACACCTCGCGCTTGCGGGGCGCTTTCCTCTTCTCAATGTGCGCAAGGATGGCGCGTACGAACTCGGTCCTGTCGGGAGGCACATCGCCATTCCCGTAGTCGATGCCGAGACCGCCACCAACATCGAGGTGGTGGATCTCGATCCCGGCACCCTCGACCTCATCAACCAGGTCCAGCACCTTGTCCAGCGCGTCGAGGTATGGTTCCACGCTCGTGATTTGGCTGCCAATATGACAGTCAATGCCCATGACGCGCAGATTCTTCATCCCTGCGGCCGCACGGTACGTCGGCAACGCGTCCTCGAATGCGACGCCGAACTTGTTGTCCTTAAGACCTGTCGAGATGTACGGGTGCGTCTTGGGGTCGACATCGGGGTTGACGCGGAGGGAGATGGGCGCAACTGCCCCCATCTGGCCGGCTATTTCGTTAAGACGTTCCAGCTCAGGAATGCTCTCCACGTTGAAGCACTTCACCCCTACATCGATCCCCATGCGCATTTCGGCCACGCTCTTGCCGACGCCGCTGAAGACGACATCCCGCGCTCGCCCGCCTGCTGCCAGCACGCGCTGGAGCTCGCCGCCCGACACGATATCGAAGCCCGCGCCGAGCTTTGCAAAGAGACCCAGCACGCCAATGTTGCTGTTCGCCTTGACTGCGACGTGCACCTTGATGGGCCCGCCGCCAACGTATGCGTGGTATGCAGCCTCGAGTGCCGCGCGCGAGTACACGTACAGCGGCGTCCCATATGCCCCGGCGAGCGCTGTCGCCGACACGCCCTCGACAAACAACGCTCCGTTCACACGGTGGAAGGGTGTGGCCATGATTCGGAGAGGTGGGAGATTGTGTATGAAGGGCGACGTGGGAAATTGTGTAATCTCTGGGCGGCATGAACCGCAAGATCCAGCTGATGCGCGTCGTATAGAGTCGTATATCTCTGACCTGCGGCTGTCACCGCCAAAATGCGAAGTGGCCCGACGTGACCGGGGCTCTCTAGGGTCCCATGAAACCAACGTATCGGGGTATCGATAAACCCCCTAATCCCACATACCGCGGACGTTCCGCCCGCGGGCCGCCACCCCGTGGCCCGGCCCGCACGGCCGTATAGGCAGGGCAACCCCAGGCGAGTGAGGAAGATACCCTCGTAACGAGAGGGCGCTCAACATACCCCAGTCTTGTCTTGTGACCTGAAAGTTGATCTCCACAGTGGGCAGGAAGACGCCGAAGATATCCTCCCTACGAGCCCACTGCAGCGTCGACTCTGATCGGCCTTCGGCGGTGGGCATTCACGCGGTTCAGCGCGCAAGCTCCCAAGCCAACAGGGGATAATCCTGGTCATCAGTCAGGGACGGGAAATAATGTCCCCGGCCAATCTGTCGCTCCAACCAAGCATGTGATGATCATGTGGTGGCTGACAACAGCTCCCCCCACACGTTTCTGAGGTTATTGCCAACCCGTTCATCCTCTTGAGTACGCCGCGCTCTGCAGTTAGGCCGAACAATTTACGCAAGCCAAGGCACCCATACTTTGCTTGTCAGGTCCTGTGATCCTTGTCGAGCTCTGGTACGGTGCCGATTTGGTGCCTCAGTTAAACGATTGCTCCCTGCAAGGACCGATGTGCATCATAGGCCCATATCCATATGGGCAGCACTGGCCCACCCATAAACAAGCTCAAGCGCCCGAGGTTCAGCGTCTCCCCCATCTCCCATCATGCAGCAACACCATCAAGAGAAGGCAGGCATCTACTACGACCAACCCGTTCTTTCTAAGGAGGACGTCACGACAAATGTGCAGGATGCTTACAATAACCACGACCGTGACAAGGGCGCCCACTGGGAGTTCCGCGACCAGGAACTCGCCACGACAGGCGAGGGCGACCACGGCACCAAACGTGCCCTGTCCACGCGCGTCTGTTCGATGATTGCTATCGCTGGTACGATTGGCACCGGTTTGTTCCTCTCCTCAGGAGCTGCCATCGCACAGGGAGGTGCCGTTGGATGCTTCCTCGGCTACCTGGTCATGGGTATCATCATCGGTTGCATGATGTACTGCTTGGTGAGTTGACCTGCCGAAAGGGATTGTCTGTGCACCGTGCTGACGTCAGGGCGAGCTCATCTGCTTCAACCCCACCATCGGTGGCTTCTCCGAGCTCGGAGCGCGTTACGGTGAGTGTGTGTCGGTGTCGTGAGCTAACCAGTAGTCAACGAGAGCTTTGGGTTCATGCTCGGCATGACTTATTGCTTCACTGTCGGCCTTTCCGTCCCGTCCGAGCTGTCAGCCATCGCCGTCCTCATCGGGTACTGGGACGATAATGCTAAGCACGCTGCAATCTACATCACCGTCTTCCTCTTCGTCACCTTGGCCGCCAACATGTTCGGCGTTCGCTGGTGGGGCGAGGTCGAGTTTGTCATGGTGAGGCCTTATCTGCCATTCTACCGCGGCTGACATTCAGGGTGTGATCAAGATTACCATGCTCCTCGTTCTGATCATCTTCGGCCTTATCGCCAACCTCGGCGGCATCCCGGGACACAAAGTCTTCGTTGGCGGCAGGTACTGGCGCGAGGCTCCCTTCAACCCGTCCTACCTCGGCATCGGGAACAAGAACCTTGCCAGCTTTGTGGGCTTCTGGAGTGTCCTTACCCGCGCTGCCTTCTCGTTTGCCGGTATTGAGGCAATCGCCATGGTAGCCGGAGAGGCCAAGAACCCGCGCAAGACCCTCAGGACATGCGTCCGCACTGTGAGTTGGACATTTTTTTTTCGCGTTTGTGGCCAAGGCTGACCACCTCGTAGGTTTTCTACCGTATCGGCGGCCTATATGTCATCTCGATCCTCATCCTGAGCCTCAATATCCGCTACGACGACCCAGAGCTGATCGCGGCGAACAAGAACAGCAGCACTGCGAACCGCTCGCCGTTCGTTTTGGTCGCGAAGCGCAACGGTGTGGACGCGCTTGCCCACGTAATCAACGCTGTTGTTATCACGTCGGCGTGGTCGGCGGGAAACGAGAGCCTGTACGCGTTCGCTCGCACGCTCATGGGCATGACGCGCAACGGTTGCGGTTTCAAGTGCTTCCTCTGGACCACCAAGTCTGGTGTCCCATGGGTTGGCGTTTGCCTAGGTGCGGCGTTCGGCCCCCTCGCTTATCTCTCGCTCTCGGACGGCGCCAGCAAGGCGTTCGACTGGCTCTCGAACCTCACCGCGCTGCTCAAGCTCGTGTGCTGGGCGTCGATCTGCTTCTGCTTTGTTCGGTTCAAGAAGGCGTGCGACCGCCAGGGTGTCGACCGCCACCAGTTCACTCTCCGCTCCTGGGCACAGCCGTACATGGCTTGGTTCTGTATCGTCGGCTTCCTGCTCGTCATCATCTTCAACGGCCTCAAGGCGTTCATTCCCAAGTTTGACTACGAGGAGTTCCTCGCCGCCTACATTTCCATCCCCTTCGTCATTGTCTGCTGGGGTGGCTGGCAGATCTACCGCCGCGACCGCTGGATCCCAATCGACGAGATTGATCTCAGCGCTGGTCCGGCTGCCTCTCTGGTCGGCACCAAGTATGCTCGCGACTTGGCTTAGTTGTACATACTCATTAATTATAGTTTTTCCGTGGGAAATTGGTGTAGGACGTACTAGTTCACAAACGTTGTTTCGGTTGAGATAAGATTATATGTATGCAACGGCTACAATCTTCGCGCACGAAACAGTCACCATGATGACGGGGTTGCTGCTGATGTGTGGACGGGCTGACGTGAATGTCATTCGAGTTTCAGGGCGTCACAGAAAGCAAGGCTAAACAGGGCTTATAACAGCTAGTTCGCTGAACTGAATCGTGATTAGCCTCAGCCGCGGCTGGTGTATGATAGAAATGACGGCACCCGAGTCCCAGATTGCGACATGTTTCGTCCAGCTGCCGAGTTCCAAGCCAGCACGTGGATGCTCATAAACTTAATGTCTGACACACATTCTCATCAGCACTGTGGTTACAGTACCTACATTGGCCGCTGCCCAGCAATGTGCCCGTTCCACTTTCTACCACCACAGCACCCACTCACAGCTCCAGCCCACCATGGAGAAGCTCACCCACGTCGAGAGCAATGACAAAGTGGTGGCGCCGGAGCATCTGCAGGCATCTGGCGACGTGCTTACGGTGCACGAGGAGCGCGACCTCAAGCGTGGTCTCTCCCAGCGCCATGTCTCCATGATCGCACTTGCCGGTGCGTAGACCCCTCTGACTGAGCCTGACGCCAGGCGCGATCGGGACCGGTCTCTTCCTCTCTTTGGGAGGTAGTATCTCGACCGGTGGTCCCCGCGGCTCACTACTGGGCTATCTGTTCATTGGTCTCATCGTATGCGCCGTACAGTTCGCTCTCGGCGAAGTGTCAACCCTCCTTCCCGTCACTGGCTCGTTCGTGCAACACGCCGAGGCTATTACAGACCCAGCCCTGGGCTTTGCGCTTGGCTGGACCATCGTCTACGGCACCTGGCTATCGGTGAATCACCCTCTCTCCTCTACTAAAACAGATCCCCTCGGAGATATCCGCCATCTGCGTCCTCTTCGGATACTGGACGGACGTAAACCCCTCAGCCTGGATCATGACTTTCATTGTCCTAACTGCCCTCGTTGCGTACAGCAAGATCCGCTATTTCGGAGAGATCGAATTCGTCTTGGCCATCCTCAAGATCCTGCTTATCGTGGGCATTATCTTCCTCGGTCTCATCACTGCTCTGGGCGGCGTGAGAGGCGTAGAGCGCGTAGGATTCCGATACTGGCGCGATCCGGGGCCGTTCGTGCCGTACATCGCGGAGGGGAGTTGGGGCCGATTCCTCGGTTTCTGGAGCGTGCTGATTAACGCCGTCTTCTCCTTCTCGGGGATCGAGAGTATAGCTATGGCGGCGGCCGAAATGAAGCACCCACGTGCAGTCATACCGAAAGCCTGCAAGAGGGTTTTCGCCAGGGTCGCCCTCTTCTACGTCCTCGCGGTCCTTGTCGTCGGCATGATCGTGCCCTCCAACGACCCCCGGCTTGCCGAAGACTCAGGAACAGCGGCGACCTCGCCATTTGTTCTCGCCACGGCAGCGGCAGGGGTCAAGGCGATCCCGCACATTGTCAACGCTGTTGTGATCACCAGCGCATGGAGTAGCGGTAACCAGGCTCTCCTGTCCGGTTCGCGCGTTCTCTACTCCCTTGCACTGAAGGGGCAAGCGCCTCGCCTCTTCCTCCGCACGACCCGATGGGGCACCCCTTGGGCAGCAGTGACAACTTACGTCCTGAGTTCGTTCCTCGCATTCATGGCACTTAGTTCTAGCGCTATCACAGTGTTCTATTGGTTCGTCTCGCTTGTCGGCTGCGGCGTCCTCATATCCTGGTCGTGCGTGCTCGTCAACCATATTCGCCTACGCATGGCTTTCCGTGTACAGGGGATCGATCCTCACCGGCTTCCATGGCACAACTCGTGGACCCGTGAGCTGTCAATATACTAGTACACGCTAACATTAGCCTACTCGTCTGCTGTCGCCCTGTTTTTCTGCATCGTCATCCTCCTGACTAACGGCTTTGCCGTGTTCACAAAGGGCAACTGGTCGGTATCCGGCTTCATCACTGCCTACCTGTGAGTACCTCTGAACTGCAGGGTTGACAACAGGGATATTGGTCTAGTCGCAGTTGTCTTCTTAGGCTGGAAGCTCATCAAGAAGACGCGCTGGGTCCATCTCGCCGACATACCGCTCGAGGAGATCCTGTCGGCCATTGAGGCGCTCCCGGAGGAGAAGGTTAAGCAGTCACCACGGCCCCTACGATTCATCTCGTGGCTTTGGGACTAGACTGAAACTGAAGAAGACGTGACGTGCAGTTTGCAGCTTGGTCATCATGCCTTTGTTATTGGCCCTAGGCCCTTACCCTGCTGTAAATCACAGCTAGATACCAGACCTCCATGTAAACCCCGGAATCCGCGGCTACATTCCACTAGTTGAATCGCTGACCACGGCGCCAAAGGCCTTGGCATGGGAGGTCGCAACCCCACCCTATGATCTTGCATGACAACAGCCAGTGAGACTAACCGTAGGCTAACTGACACGAGGGGTATCACCAAGCCGGCAATGCGCAGTCTCGCCCGCCGTGCCCGAGTGGTGATTCTCTTGACTCGTTTACGAGGAGACTGTTGGGGTACTCCAGAGTTTTCGTGAGTTTCTGCGTTGATGCCATCCACCTTCCCCGCGGTGGAGTCAACCCGGCCTTTCTCGGCTTGCACCTGATTTGGCGCTTCCTCGGCTGTTATCACCTCGGCCCATGATTCTCGTCTGGTCATGCCCCCGGTCCACTCACACCAGCTTAGGTCGTCATCCGTTACGCGGTCACCTAGGCCGAGCACGCCAAGCGCAAGACGGCCCCCAGCCTTGCCTTCGTGTACGCTCTCAAGCGCCAGGGCCGCATTCTCTATGGCTTCAGCAAGCGAGGGGCTTCCTTTCTTGACTGCTACATATACGCTGTAGCCTACCACACCTGCGAATGTTGTGCTGTTGGAATGAGGTACGAAGAGAATGCATAATACAGTAGTTACATGTACGAGCAAAGCATATATTTAATTTTACTATCTACACTGAGTATGCACGAGCCTTCGAGGTTATCCGACATGAACGACGAATAGCGATATAGATTTTTGACGAGGCGTGTCATTGAGGGTGGTTTCCGTGAGATTCCTGATCTCGTTACGGAGGTATAACTAGCTCCTTCACTTCAACAGCATGAATCGGCCCTGGTTGCCGACTGCTTTCCCCTCCTGCGGTCCCGGCAATCTCGCCTCGGCAGCTCGCTGAGCTGACAACGTCGACAGCGTAGGTACCTGTCGCGGACGTTTGTCTGGGGTAGCCGCGCAGGCTCTCCCTCTACGCGCCTCTGCAACCTTATGACGGCGAACGGCCTTGCATCAAATCTGAACAGCGCTGTGACACAATGACACGGTTCTTCCAAGAGGAAACAGTCAAATTTAGCATCGAAACGGACAATGGTCAAAGCTAGTCAGTGTGCGCGCGCCCCGGGAGCGCAGGAGCGGAACTCTCACACCGAATGTGTTCCCACCCCGTACCACGGGCAAAGCACTGAATGAGTAGTACCTGCCCATTCGCGTCGGGGGCAGACCAGGTGAGCACTTCTCGAGGAAAATGCTCCATGTGGCCCAAGTTGAAACCAAGTTGCCTCCCCTGTAATCTGCAATGTTGACCTACACCCACCCACCCCCCTAATACCGCAGCACGATGTTGCCGTAGAGGGAGCCGTCACCGACGCCGGGAGGCTCGAGGCCGAGAGAAGATGATATTGAGGGCTTGAAAAGTAGCGAAAGAGGTCGTCGAGAGTAACGGAGCGATTCATACGTCCCGTAGCAGGGCTACGGTTTACGGGGTATATCTACGGAACGGGAAGCCTGTGTTCTTTGGTCACGTGACTACGAAGTATTGAGGGCCAGGTGAGTGGCACGATGTTGAGCGCCAGCGACGCGGCCACGCGCTGTGGCTCACCCCGGCCCCCGGGTGGCAAGGCTCACCATTCGTTCTGGAGGCGCTCAGAACAAAGAACGAGCACAGCAGCCACCGTAGACAGTAACACCGCAACCAGGAGCATGACGAGCATGACAAGCAGAAGGATGAGCAGCATCATGAAGCCCATGATCATCGCGCCACCCGTAATGCCCAGAATGAGCACCACGTCTCCTCCGTCAAGGTTTGGGGCCGAAGCGGCAAAAACGATCCAGCCGACCACCCACATGAGGGTGAGGGCCGCACCCGCGAGGCCGAAACGGTGGCACCGCGCGAGCAGCTTCTCACAACTGGCCCGAAGAGCGTCGTGGGGCGAGGTAAGAGCGCTCTCCTGGTCAAAAGTGCGCAGGCGGTCGGCAGCAAAGCGGAGGTTGCGGGCGAGCGTGGGAAGCGCGCCGGCGGCAGCATCAAGGGCGGAGGTTAACAGGATGGGAGCGTAGTCCTGGGCTATGGGAGCGTAGTCCTGGGCTGCTTCCTCGTTAACCATGGTATCCTCGGTGAACTCGCTCCACTCGTAGTGGTCGAACGAGTCGTCGATCTTGTGTCAGTCCATCTCGTCAAAAAGCTTACCGAGACGAAAGTGAACGTGCTCTCGCTGTCGGTGAGGTTGTAGTCCACGTTGTAGTCCATGTTGTAGCCCATGGTAGGGGGTGCAAAAATGGTGTTGAGAAGGTGGTACTCCATGGTATATGGTGTAGAGAGGATGTGGGGATGAGAGGTGAGAGGTGAGAAGTGTAATGAGAAGAAGAGAGTGGGTGCAATTGCAGCGTTAAATGCTGAACTGAGTCGCCGCGAATTCACCCGGCAAGCCACTGACTGTTCTTTGCGAGAGATTGATACACAGCATTCCACCGAATTGTTGATTCAATACAGAGCACATTCAGTGCGAGTGTCTTACTGTTTTCACTTACTGTTTTCCACCTTCTCACGCAGCAGACCGGGAATTACCGTTTTGGAACGCCGGGCGGAGAGCCGACGCAATGGTCAAGGCGTTGGAGTCGGCGGTACGCGGCTCGACTGAAGATGGTGTGCAGCCCGGCGGCGAGCTTGCACGCTTCGTAATGTGCTCAGTGGTGACTCTGCCACCTTGTTATAAGGGCCAATATCGGCGGCCACGTATATCTAAACAGTCGTATAGTCGGGCTCGAGGCCCATCTCTCGCAGCCCATGTTGGAAGGTAGAACAAACTGACAGTGCTGATCCCAGGCTTTATGCCGTTTGTTGGTATTCAACAAAACTTCCTCTACGGGAGACATCTTCGAGACGGTGTCAAGACATTGGCACGTCGACACAAGATGATTCAATGCATAGGGCTGCCAGAGTGCCTGGATTACATGAATCGTGGCGGGTAATTGGATCTAGATACACCCTACCGAGGATGTACGCTGTACCAACATCTACTACAAATCACGCGCACACCAATCACGACGTTGCTGATTCGTACAGTACATGGGACATCCAGCGGCTAAATGTCTGTTCTCGGTATACGCTCACCTTGGAACCCCTTCCGCATCATCCGAATTCTTACCGTGAGGAGGTGTTTCGTCAGTTTAACTGGGGCATTCCCGTGATGAGGCAAATTCAAGTCCTCGCCTGCTGTACAGAGGTCCATTGTCGAGTGTTGACAGTGCGATGAGTAGATCAATACACCTGAATGTTGTTTTCTTGAATATTCAATGCATCCAATAAGGTGAGAGGAGATTGGTTACGTGGGTGGTGGTCGTGACGCGCCTGGTCCATCGATGGCCAACTAGCCTGGCCGGCCAGCAGTCTAGAGACGGTCTCTACATAGCACCGCCTGGCCACATGTATTCAATGAAACTTGGCGCGTCGTAGTCGCTTGGATGCGGTTGTCGGAATTTGCGTGCATGTACTGGGTGGTTGGTAGTGGCGAATGGTAGAGACCCGGAATCGATGATTGCCAGCGAGTTGGGTAATTGAGGGTGGAGGTGGCGAGCGCTGAGGTGGCGTGTGGCGGTTCCCGAGGTCGTATCACTGCTTGGGATCACGCCTCCTCATACTTCCAATACGACCGCTTCAAGCATTCTACTGCGTACACTCCAACCACAAGGAGGATAGCACCTCCGCCGACCCGACCAAATCCGATGTCGATAGCAAAAGCAACCACCATCTCCATCTCCATCTCCCCCTCCATCTCAACGGCGTGCTGACGGTATCACCTCGCCATCTGAGTTTACTCCGCGTATCGAGCGCTAATTTTCTCCTTGTATCTTTGAACAGCCTTGGCGGCAAAATGGATACGAGAAGCTTTGGAAGGATAATGTACTATATATCATGGGACTGTGACGAGTACTCGTCACCGACGAACGAATAGTCGTTACTCACTAACGATGGTCGTTAGTCACGAACAATGGTCGGTGACCCTAGCGCCAACGAGTAGTTAAGATGTACGGTGGTATCTGGTACGCCACTACAGTTCTCCTCATTATTATTATAGCGGTTCTCATCGGCGCTTGGAAGTTTGGCTTTGGCACGTTTGCTTAAAATTAGGGAGGATGTCAATAGACAGCTAGTCAGACAACTGTGAACGTCAATAGTCATTCATACATCCATTAGCCGGATGGGTCTCTCACATTCCGCCACGCCCAATTGATCGCGATGTGCGGAAATTGAATTGCGCCTCAAACATACATTTTTAGTATACGCCACCTGTCGAGCTGTCGAGCTGTCGAGTCGAAAATGCTGCCCATATGAGCACACTGAGCCTCTCTCAGTATAAGTACATGCAGAACTTGTGTCCAACAACTCCTCACCACTTGACTCCACTACCACTCTCGACGACTTCAGCGTTGCGTCTCAACACACCTCTCAACACTCGACCCGTCTCCACACTCGACATGGGCAACTTCCTCACAAGGCGGCATGAGCTGGCCTTCGGCAAGATCGCTCTCATCAAACCCTGCTCCTGCTGTGGTGCGACGATGGTCCACCCACCCCTTCTTCCCGACGACCAAATTCTTCCCTTCGACCTCGACTGGGACTTGTGCAGTTCGGATGGCGACAACGACAACCACCAGATTAGCGGCAACGAAAGCGAGCAGGTGTCCGAGGCCCGGCCTTTGCCGTCTGTCTGGCTCAAGTACACAGGGGTTGCGTTCCCTCCAGTGGGCATCGCGCGAGAGGTTTCAAACATCCGGAAGGAAACCGAGCCCCTCGAGTGGGAGATCGAGTGTTAGGTATGTATCACCTTGTCCCCAAGTCAATACGGCTACATTGGACCTGCATCCACCTCCTTCCGTCCCGAGCAAACCGACTATCGGTAAATACTATGTATCCACAACAAGCGCCTCGCTGGTTTTGGACCCTGCTCTCTCGTTCTCCCATTGCCCGTCCTTGTTCTCCAAGTCAGCGTACTTGCGCTCCATTTCCATGACCTTTTTCTTGACCTCCATGAGCTTGTTCTCAGCCTCGGCCACCTTGTCTTTACATGTACTGTACTTCATGCCGTTCAACCATTTGTTCGTCCAACTTCCCTTGGGCTTCGATCCACAAGTCCTCGGCAGCCTCGCGCCCTCCCCTCTCGTCTTGTAGCTGTCATTCCAGATTAACCAGTCAGCTCGACTGCAAAGCTTGTGTAAAATCAGCCCGCTGTGGACAGACACAATTGGTCTAAGCTCGATCTGTGTGGCGCTGAATCATACATCGTACTACTGCTCTGACAGGGTTCGAGCGCTTCTCTACATGTACCAAGTCGATTCGCAATCTCCAAACATGAGAGGGGACTTGGCTGACCGAAGGTCACCAAGCCCTCACCATTTGCGTTGCCGGATTTCTCCAGCTCCAACTTCAAGCTTGCGCCTCTCCTACAGACACATGCACGAACTGCGCGCTGAGGCACATCTCAATTCGGCTGATCCATGCATAAGGGTCAGGAAAGTTACAATGGTTTAGTCTGTAGGTGCCACTTCGGCAATCTATT
Source organism: Cutaneotrichosporon cavernicola (assembly GCF_030864355.1). Classification (NCBI taxonomy): domain Eukaryota; kingdom Fungi; phylum Basidiomycota; class Tremellomycetes; order Trichosporonales; family Trichosporonaceae; genus Cutaneotrichosporon; species Cutaneotrichosporon cavernicola. Next base: position 2,960,981 of record NC_083394.1, on the reverse strand, counting down.
TACGGCGAAGAACTTGATCGCCCCGCGGGAGGAGGCATCAGAGAGGATTTACTCTTTGCAGATAGTGGTACGTGGAGGGGCTCGATCTGAGATAATCTATGCAGTTGTGAGCGCTGAAGGCAGTTGTTTACATACAAAATGGAAGACAATTGGCTCTCAACGTCTCTGACCTTGTGTCCGGTGCCGGGGAAACAGGAGGAGTATACAGCATGCGCACGAGGATCTTCAAGGTTACAATCTCCAATATTGACTCGCTCTCGTACATGTTGGAGGAGGACTCGAGGGCTCGTGAGCACCGTGTGAGCCCTCCCGGATTGTACATACGCCGATTGTTGCTGTCGCGTCTCTGCATCGTCCTCATACTCGCGCAACGGCCACACGTATCATGACAGCAGCACCGAAATTTATCACGTTGCACACATACTCTGGGTAAGGAACGACAGCGTAGGTAGTGCCCCTGGAAAAGGAAATGGATGGGGACCGGGCAATCAAAGTCCGGCTCCACCTGTCTCGGTGCTGAGAGGAGGTCACCGGCTCTCATCCTCACCCTCCACCACGTTCTGGCTGTGCTGTCCTCCATGCTATCCCCACTCTCCGCGGGCCCCTCCAGTTCCCTCTGCAATACCTCTATCAACGCCTCCATTCCCACCTCGATCTCCGCCTTCTCATCCATCTCCGCCTTCTCATCCATCTCCGCCTTCCCATCCACTCCCACATTCTCATCCGTCTCGTCAACCTCCCCGTCGTTGGACAGGGTGAACATCTGATACTGCGTCTCCAACTCCACCATTCAGCTCTCTCTCCGTCCACTCCTCCGATTCTTCCATCATCTCTTGAGCTTCAGGCACGCCAGTCGCCTCCTCGTCGGCGAGTGGAATCTCTGCCGAGCCCAGTCGCCTCTCGAGCTTCTTGTTCGTCGCCACTTGCTCCTCATACAGGCGATGGAGGCGTCTCGCGTCCGCATTTCGGCACCTTGGATTAGTTTTGTCTCGCGGTCGCGGAAGTCGTCGTCCGCCAAGCCGAAATTGGTGGCGTTGTCCTCGTTTGACTAGGCGACATATTCTCGGAGAGGGTGGGAACGGGATGGATGGAAATTCGGCCTGCGAAACGTGAATGCGTGGATCCTCCCATTCTCGCACCTCCAGGTCTTCATGTCGCGTGAACGCTGCTTCCCAGGTCTAAAGGGTACGCTAGGGCCGACGTGCCAGAGTCTTCGGGTGGAATGCGGGAGTTGAACGCAGGCTGCCACACCTGCGCGGGCTGGGACTCATCGCGCTTCATATACGCAAGCTCATCGGCTGAAATGGAATACGCTCCGACCGCCGAGGAGATGAGAGAATTGGGATGAGCGTTTCCGCCTGGTACTATTCATCCGCGGTTCGATGGAGTCGGTCGGTCATAATGTACAGGCAGTTCTTCATTTGCCCTGGGCGCTCTCCTGTCGAGGACTCTGGCATTGATCTCCTCTTTGCGCGCAGCCATGCGTTGCTGGATATCCCGGTCCCCAGCCGCTCCGAAATTGCCTCGCCGTCAGTTTCGTATCTCGGCCTAGCAACGCAAGCCAGCATTTCCCGACGGCAGAGGGACGCCATATGCTATGCAGCCACGTTCCAGCAATCGTAGCGTTCTTCGGTCATGTATGACGTACTCTGGTCCGCTGACTGTTGGAGCTGGCTCTCGAGGTGGCGGGTCTGCAACGTTCGCAGATACTGGAGCGCAGCATCGCGTCCGCACTCCAAGATATGGGTGGCGTCCTGCCCCTCGGTCGCGTTGGACCTTTGGAACGCGGTGTGGCGGTTAACCGGCCGTCCGCGCCTCGTTTGGCTCACGGTCCAGAAGCCTGCCAAGGTAGGCTGTGAGTTGTCCACGTTTATTGTTGAGTGGGTAGAGTGAAGGACAAGTTAGAGAAGGTTGGCGGCCTGAGTGTTAGCTGGGACCGATTGATGAGATCCAGTGGACTCATATGCTCCACTTGGCAGTTTGGCCGGCGCTGGCCGCCACTAGTCACTAGCTCACCAGATCCGATGAGAGACATCGAGTCGAGACCACATCAGCAGGCTCATCAGAGACCGTGTACCGAGACCAATACCGCGTCGGCTGCTCTCTATCACATATCCCGGACGACAACAGCTGCCTCGTCCTACGGCAGCACAACATGGTGAGTACAGCCTTTGAGGGTGTTCGAGGACCAGCGGGAGGTTCTCCAGCACCTCGAATAAGAGGATGGCCCTTCAGCGCACATGGCCCAGGTCGTCCCGTCTTCACTTAGGGACGGTTAGAGGTTGCGTGTCCCGGTTGACAAGTCCGGATTAGCTGAATCAAGGCAACACCCACGCCAAGTCTGGTGACCCGCGAGCTTTTCAGAAGGCGTACAGTGCATACAGTGAATATGCCCCTGGCCGCGCTGATGCAGTTCGACTTGATGGATGGAGAGGAGACGGATGCGTATCCAGCCTCGGTCATCCAAACGGCTCGAACTGGAAACGCGAACGGACAAGCACTTGACCGCGAGCACGACCACATCGCACACCTCCACGCCGAGCTGGAGACCATGCCCGTACTCGGGAAAGAGCGCGCGCATGACCACATCACACACCTCCGTGCGACCATGCCCCCGTTCCGCATGCATGAACGCACCAACGCGCCCCGTGCCAACGCCGTGACATACACCCTCGAAGAATGGAGCGCCTCACCGACCCACTGCCAAGGCACGATCCGCATTGGCACCGAAGCCGTCGGACACGGGATCGCGTGGGAGATTGCACATGCGGCTGCCGGCGGATGCGCACTCGCCCTCGTGGCTGTGGGTGGGATTGTGATTGCTGTGCTCTCTGTTTGTGTGTGGTTTTTTGGGGTTTGCTGTGCCATCGTGATGGGTATCCTGAGGCGTAGACAGCAATTCAATTAGCTGGACGCAAAAGTGAATTGAATATAGCAGCAGTACACGTGGAGATCCCACCACGTGTACAACCTGGGCGAGGAGCTTGGAAACGTGTGCGTCGGCGGTACCATTGCCACCGAGGTGATGGTGTCACCTTGGGTCGAGAATCAAGCTGCGTAGCAACCACCCGGAGCTAACCTGGGACAAGCGCGTCATCGGGGACCGTTGCGGCCTTGGCCCAGCCATGTTCAGGTTTATACATAGAGGCAGGTCACTCGTTACATCCCCTTCCCCTAAGTACTTATAAAGATTGGCTCACCTACCGCGTTGGACCATGTCGACGCGTACCTTGTCCGATGGTGATGGAGGAGCAGGAATAGTGACGCGCTGCAGTAATGTGCTGGTGTGCTCGTTTGCAAGCCAATTGGTTTAAAGGTAACTTGCCCTTGCACTGTCACACTTTATTACACCGTGACGTTTCCAAGTGTGCCAAAGTGCCGAGGTTGGATCTGCCCTGGTCTAGGCCACAACCCATTAACCAGCCCCTGATGATGAACGGAGGTTACCAATGCCAAGACGCGTATGGTTTTCTTCCGCCAGCAAGGTTTCTAGTATTGCCTGGTCCGGCTTACGCGATGGGCCAACTCAGGTCCCGGGTTGAGTGTAGGGCAAACTGTCCAAACCCGACTTCCCTGGATTTTCACCTTGCCGCACTCGACTGCGCGATCACTTTCGAAATTGCACAACTGTCTAGCCTCCTTGAGTATCAGACTTGTGCTATTCATAACTTATGGTATGATCTGCCATGAACTTGAATAGGATGCTGCGGATGTTATGACGCTTTCTGGGGGTATGTGGCGAGATGGTGACAAGTGCCAGCATGGGGCTGAACCGCAGTGCCAAGTTGCTGAACTCGGGGAGGGCCGACCATGGCCGAGCGCCCTATGTAATCCTGTTGGGGGGAGGGGGGAGGGGGGTGGGTGTAGCGAGTACAGGGAACTTTACCCCGTATCCCGTACCCCGTGCCTCTGGTGATCGCTGAGAATACTGGTGGGAATGAGAGAAATTGAGAGAGAAAGAACTCGTATCTCGAGCTCGGGAATCATTGCATAGCGTGGGTCATTACGGTCAGTGTGAGAGATGATGATGCAACGTGGGAGCGAGTGAGAGCGAACGGGAGCGAAGAGGATCCGGGCCGGTGGGCCACGGCCGCTGGCAGCCAGAGCTATTCCCCCAAGCCCTCAAGCCTCTTACAGTACCTCCATCAAGTCATTGGTCCTTGCTGGAATTCTCTAATCTCTAAATCTTGAGCTCTTAGCAACAGAATTTCAGATCCGGTTCTGCAACGTGCGCAACATGCAACCTCGTTTCAGGCCTTTCAGGCATCCTCAATCGACCAAGAAATGCTCTGACTGGATGCCCAACCGGTATGTCTAGCTACCCTGGTGACACCCGTTCCCGCACCCCTCACTTGGAGAAATTAAAGCCCAAAGCATGCAGTAGATGGGTGACCGTCACGCATGCACTCAGCCTACAACTGGAAATTGACAAAGTTAATCAACCCCGGCCATCCACAACGTGCGAATAGCTAGGTCCAGAGTGCAGGGGTAACAAGCCACAACGGCCACTACCTGACCAAAAGACTTGGTCGATGGACCGAGTCGGTTCTGGAAATGCATTGTAGTTGATAATGTCCCGACGACCTGGATTGCATCGATGGATGGGTAATATAAACCTGTGGGAAGAGTAAGAGTACGGCAGAGGAGAGCCGCGTGGGCGGATGAGGACCTGGGATGAATACCTGATCATACCTGAAGGCAGTTAACGAGTGGGGAATGACTTGTCCTCGTGCATCCTTCCAGTGGCTCAGTACTTTGTAAGGCTGAACGGCATCAAGCAGCCACCGGCCAGCAGCCAGCAGCCACCAGCCAGGCCAGGAAGGGAAGGGAAGGCACAAGGGCATGAGCTACAGGGTAAAGTGAAAGGGTGGAAGAGAGTGTTCAGGGCGGGATCAGGGTTGGTGGTAGGGAATGTAGTTTAATCTATTTTCATAGGTTTGGTGGCGGCCGTGGCGGTTACCGTACTTGCCGTCAGGTCTCAAAGGATACAGGTATGTAGTCATGTAGGTAGAGAGAATGGCCGTCAAGCCGTCAGGCCGTCAGGCTCTTCAAGCCCCCTTTACGCCGTTCTCGGCTGGCAACTGGCAGAGGTCATCTCGTTTGATCCTTGGATCCTCGGTCGACGTCAGTCGTGCGGTCCAACGGATCGGCCATCTGCCAGGAGAGGGTGATCTGGGTCAGGAGGCTTCCGGTGGCTGCCGCCGCCGGCTCTACGTACGTCAAGTTGTCAGGCATCTGCACTCACAGGCATGCCAGGGTTCAAAGTGATCCGGTAGCTGGTAGCTGGTAGCTTGTAGCTGGTTGCACAGTGCACAGCTGGATCAGCCAAGCCATTCAACCACTTTCCTTAGCAACGTTCGCTCTTTGTCGTTCCACTTTTCCTCGACATTGACATTACAAGCAACCCACATCAACCTACACCCCAAGCACATACATCTCTGGCATCGACATTTACAAACAAGGCGACACACTAGAAACATTTGCTCGAGCTTCAACTTCCCGGCGTCCCGAGGCCATCTCAACGCCCCAGTTACAGCGTTTCATCTAATCACCTTCCCCTTCTGGCTCACCTAGCTGGATCACCCGCTTTCTTTGCACCGTCGCCCATCACATCTCTAGCTTGCCAGCTTTTGTTCAACCTCCACGCCTTTCGTACATCTCTTCTTTCCTCTTCACACGGACTCGGTCACTCTTGATACGATTCCACCGAAAAACACCGAACCCGGCCCACGTCGACCGAATTCCATAACCCCCACCCACTACGGCACCACACTGCCCATCACCGCACAGACTGAACCTCACAACACAATCCTCCCACTCACTCCTGGTCGCGACATCTTGGCTGTCACCATCTTCCTCAACCTGCAGCGTTCTAGCTAGCACTCTGACTGCTATCGCTGCATCTTTGGATCTGAGGCTCGCAATTTGAGCTCAACCGTTCTCGGTACACACGGACTACTGTGAGTTGGGAGCAGAGTTCGGGGCGGTCATCGGGTGGTGGCGCCAAGCGTGGTCGGAGCTGGGCCCTGGAATGTGGGTTGGAACTTGAGGATCTATGTGGTGGCCGGGAGAATGGAGGAGACTGGAAAGAGGTTGAGGTTGAAGGTCGATCACAGTGCACCGCCGATCTCAGGCCAGACGGCCTGAGTTGTGGATCTCCTTCCCCCGTTGCCCCTTTAGGGTTGTTGTGAACAGGCGTAAAGAAGCAGCGGGCAATCACGGAGAGTGGTGTAGGACTGTGCAGAACTTGGGCCAGAAGCCGAGTGGCAAGGTTGTCTTTGATGACGACAACGGCTGGTCTTGTGGCTGGACCTGTCTTCAAGTTGAGTTGAGGCATTCCACTTTAGCCACTCAACCGACAGTCATTGCTTCTTTTGGTCCGATCAGAACCCAAATGAATTGGACCCAAAGGAGACGGATCACACAAGGACTGTAAACACTATACACTATACACTGCATACAAGAGATATTATACAGTGTATTAGTGAGCAGTGAGCAGTGAGCAGTGAGCAGTGAGATGGTTGCACACAGCACTCGTCACGCAAATCCTCTATTCGCATACACGCTACACGTCGACCACTAGAGCACACATGCTAACTCTTCTTAGGCCGTGCTGCGCATCAAGTGCATAGTCAGCCAACCACACACGGCAGGGCTGCACACGGAACTTTGCGTAGCGCCAGCACCATTCGCCCTTGTGGGATACCAGTCCCCGCGTCTCGCTCCCAGTCACCCACAGCGTCCAGGCGATCAGAGCAGTAGCATTCAAAATCATCCAAAGCAGCTTGAAATAGTCATCCTTGACGCACTGCTCTCTTCTGCATTGCCCACTGGTCAATCACCCCAGTAAGTCGACATCCCCACCTCTCCAGGGCTCGTGCGTTACCTTGAACCTGGGCGGGCGCCGCCTCCCTCCACCCATTCAACCCATCCCTAGAGCTCGCCATCAAGCAAAAGGACTGTGCTGCTCGCGCTCGCCGTCGGCCCATCCTCAGCCAATCTCTTACTGGCTTCCCTTCTTCTCCCATCTCACATTTCCAGCCACCTATCTCGCTTCCACTCATTTCGCATGTTCTTTGGCGCTGTCGGCCTGCTGACACTGCAGCATCTGCAACTTTGCCCTGTCGTTTGGTCCTCGACTCCAGGCGGCCCGTGTGCGGTAGCTTTGCCAGAAAGCCAAGCAGACTTGACACACCCTCCCACCACCCACTCTCGTTTCAATATGGCTACTGTCGACTCTCCGCGCTCTCCACCAGCCCTCGGCCCAGCATTCAAGCAGGGGTCGCTCAGACTCGACTTTGACCTGCGGCCTACGACGACCGTCAACATACTCGAGACTTACTCTCCTTTCCCAACCCTTGGCCACTCGAGAGACCCATTTAACCTCGACACATTCCTCCTCCATCCTTCCGATGTGCCATGGGAGTTCCTCAACGGCTCCCCGTTCCCTGGCGAGGCCCTCCTCGTGAATGACAACGACAAGCCTAAAAAGTCGGATGCGCCAAACAACCGCATGTCGATGCTTCGGCGCCCCTCGCCACTAGCTTCGAACCCGCCATTGAGCGCCACTGCCGAGGAGGATGAAGACGACGACGACGACCAGTCGGAAGCCTCGACGCCAGGGCCTTCTCCTCCTCGGCGGCCCATGTCTACGGCCGCTGGCGGCAAGAGTTTCCGCGCGTTCATGGGTGCCAACAGAAAGAGCAGCAACCGTCTTCTTACCCCCGAGTCGGACACGCCCGATACCGCACCAACAACGCCCGAGGAGGTGCCGTTCGAGGCGCCCCAACTCCAGCCACCTGACAGGCGGTCCATGTACAGCCTGTCAGGAAGCTCATCTGAGGACTCATGCGACGGCCTGCAGACACCCACCAACTGGAACTCGTCGTCCACGGATGTAACGGCGCGCCTTGCCGCTGCTCTCCAAGAAGACCAGCAGCGCCAGGAGGATCAGCTGCAGCGCAAGAACAACCGCACGAGCTGGCGCGACTGGCTCGGCGGTCGTCGCACATCGTTCCTCGGACTCCGCAGCGGAGAGGCTGGCACCACACTCCTCGAGTCGCCCCGTGCCAGCGTGATCGACCTAATCCCAGAGGAGGACGTCACTGGGCCGGCCATACCCGATAGCGATCTTGCCCGCTCTGCACAACAACTGCGCCGCCTTTCGCTAATCAAACTCGGTTCCTTGCGCCTGCCCTCGCCCCACCCCCTTGCGCCTGTGCTCGAGCGCCAGTCAGCCCACCTCCCGAACGAGGTTGCATTCGCAATCCCTTCCAGCAGACGCGTCTACCCACAGTCGGTGAACGTTGTTCGGCGGTCTGAGCCTCTCCCAGCACAGCCTGGGCTGCGCGTCGCCCTTGGTCTTCGTGACGTTATCCAGCGCATCGATGCTGGCGAGCGTCCCACAGGGCTCCTCAACGTGCAGCGGAGAACGCCACACCGTGGGAGCCGTGCCCGGGGCGTGCGCGACTTTGTTGCCCGTCGGCCATTTGAGGAGCGCAATGTCGTCTACTACGCAGATGACTATGTCGAGGAGGTGTCAATGGCACGTCCTGGCTTTGGCGTTTGGGACCTCGACTTCTCAGACTACATTCTCGCGCTCGCCGACACGGAGGAGCGGCCGCCACGTAACTACACTGTGCGCCCGAAATCGTCAGCGAGACAGCCACGATCGTCGCTGTCGGCGGCGCCAGTGGTCATGGTGACGACCGCTGAGAGTGCGAGACAGTCCCTTAAGCCGTTGCCTAAGGCGTCAGCACCAGCTCTGGCCGCAGCGCCCTCGCCTGCAACCAAGGCTTCCCCACCAGCTCGCGCGTCCGCGCCTCCTACGTCATCGTTCCGCAATGCGCGCCCCAAGCCGTCGACATGGGACGACAGCTCAGACGACGAGGGCGACTCGGACTTGGTCCCTCCAGAAGGCCCTGCGCCCGCTCGTCCGCAGATCACGCGCACCCAGACGGCACCTGCGGTTGCCACAGGCTCGGCTCGCTCCCGCCAGTCGCGCGTCATTGACTCCAACACTGCCCTCGAGTTGGTTACTGCCAGCCGCGACCGCCGCCATGAGGGCAACATGAACCACGTCCAGCGCAAGGCCGTGACCGACCAGCGGCGCGTTAGCACCATGATCCTCGAGGAACAGGAGAAGCGGCGCACACAGTATTCCAAGTCGGTTCACGACTTGAGGCGGCCCCAGCCGTCCAAGCGTGTCTCGTCAATGACCTTATCTGCCGACGCTCATGTCGCCTCACTCAACAGGCGTGCGTCGAGCCAGACGCTTGCGGCGAATGCTGCTTCCCAGCGCCCTTCGGCGGGGCACTCGAGCAAGCAGCGTACGCCGCCAGACACTCCTAACAAGAACCGCCCCGCTGCCTCTCTCCCGTCTTCGCCGCGCTTACAACCTGGAGACCGCCGTCGGGCCTTGTCGCACTACGAGCCAGCCGCCGAACGCCGCCAGTCCGCCATGAACAACAGCATGTATGGCGGCGCAATGGCACCGATGGTGCCGATGCACACCGGCATGATCCCCATGCACACTGGCATGTCGCCCATGGCGCCCATGCACACCGGCATGATGGCGCCTATGCTCCACCCGCGCGCGTCGATGGTGTTCCCGGTGCAGCCGATGGCTCCTCTCCAACACGTATACGCGACGCCGTTTGCGCCTCAGTTCGCGCACGGAAACACGCCACACATGTACCTCCAGCCGCCTCCGCCAAACACTGGCCGTCGCCGCGAGCGCCCTGTCGCTTAATCCCATCACATCACCGTATCTTGCCTCTACCTCATCTTGTCATTCATCGCATGGTGCCTGTTGCACTCTCCAAACACGCCCCAACGGCCACCCCTAATACCATGCTCGCGCATAACGCAGCCCCAACCGGACACTTAGTACATTAGCATGATCACCTCCTACGACTTCCACGAACATTGTAACTTCCGCCATTCGTAGACTAGCATTGACTGGGCGCCTGCTGTATGCACTTGTCATTATAGCAGCTGGCAAGGGCGAGTGGGGTTGAATGGCGGGCCAGGGACGCTTCGGAGGCCAGAGGCCGGCCAGCGCAGCAATTGGTCGCGCCCTTCCCACATCAATAGAAACGCAGGCACAGGCTTCCCACCTTGTCAACCCTCTGCTCTCTGTGTCCATGACGTCTCATCATCAATCAGCTCATTATGAACAATGTCGTCCCATGGACGATCACGCCAACGTCAGGATCACACGCCTCAGCCACTGAATGTCTCATCGGAATGAACCACACACGGACACATGGCAGGAACACATGCCCCGTGCCTGACCCCGTACTGACCCCATACTCAATGGCCAGCAGCTGACATCAGCTCCCAACTCCATTTCTGGCAACTAATAGCTTCCGCATACCGCTCTCACAATTCCCAACCTAATCCAGGCGACGCAGCCTTGAGTGTCAGGCATGTGGAGCTGCCGTTTTCAGTAACCCCATTTCTGGTCATGTCATGTTACCAGACTTGCGGACGTGGTTCGGACGACGGGCGTGCGAGTACCTGCGGGTCGCGGCTCCTTCACCACTCCCCTGATGCCCACAGCGAGGTCCGGAGGCAATCCACCAAATGCCCACAGCTACATCGAGAGGCAATCCACCAAAAGCTCACAGCTTCTAGAAGCAATTAACGTATCGTCGGTTCTTTCCATTCGTCCTACGCGATTAGACCTATCACAGCGACTCTCCCATAGTACAATGGATATTAGTATGGGTGTATTCGTCGACATTAAGAATTTCGGTGAGGTGCCACACGCACACGGGAGATGGGCACAACTGGCGTCACATCTGGGAGGGAACATGTTTCGCCGTATGTATGCTGTGAGGATTCCCGTAGATCCGGGAGGTCGAAAGGCGCTGGAATGAGCTTTCGCACACTCAATAAAAGGCGTCGTTGGAGAGGTATCATGCCAGGAGCTGAGCCATAGAAGCGCCTCTACAGTGCGTGGAAGGAGTTGTCGAGGCAACCCACCCCACCGACACATTTGGACGAACCTCCGTCTCACCTTGACCGCCTGGTCTGTCTAATGCCATGGAATCTACTTTGGGGGAATCAGAGACATCAGAAAGCCTGTCCCGACCTTTCACGCTCTCTTGGAGTGTACTTGAAGAGTTCTCGGGAGCCATCGCTCACCCAACGCCTCTACATTGTCACTACCTCCGCCTGGCTTGATGTTATGCTATACCATCCTCGCGTGACTATGATATGCATATGTACTAAGGCTACGAGTTGAAGATGCGCGAATGCTGCAAATCATGTCTCGCAGCCAAGATCTCCCCTAGCGGCCAAGTCGTCGCTGGTCCACTCTCCGCCTCCTCCGCCCACTCCCAACCCTCCCCCCCATCTCCTCCCTGGTCCGGAACCTCAGTAACGCGACTTGTCATGGCCCGCTCTATCGTCAGGCGCAGGGGATGGGCAAGTAGCTGCGTGGACAAATAGGGCCCGACGATATTAAGCCGCACCGCCGACGAGAGGAGCGACCGCGCATGTGTAAAAAGGTACAAGTGCAGTGTCGTGTCTGAATCAGCAACCCATAACGAAGGGGCTCACCGAGATCGATACCCAACGCCGCGCACACGGTACCGAAACACACCGCCAAATGACCAGGGGCACCCCGCCTCACTGCTCGCTTATACGCCGCCACCAGGTGCGCCTCCCTCCCATCCCCATCCGCTTCGGTGCCGGGCGGAGGTCCTAACCCCCTCGAGTGGAGGGTGAGCAGCGCGATTCCTTGGGCCTTACTCGCGCGCCTCGCGACGTGGCTCAACAGCGTCGCTTCGTGCGCTTCATCCAACTGGACAAGCTCCACGATCCCCCCCTCCTCACCCGCATCTTGGGATAAGGCGCGCCGCGTAATCTCCCATGATTGCCGGAGATACCACCCGGTGCTCGCCTGGAAGTTTTCCACTTCGGCCGCGGCGAATTCTGCCATTGCCGGAGCAGCCTTACTCGGCCCTAAAGTCGCACCGCTCTGCGGAGCCCGCGTACCCCATTCCCGACCCGGAGCAACGCGCGAGGAACGGATATCTGGCGCGTCGGCAACGTTGTAGGGTCGGGAAGGGGTTAGGAAGCCGTGTTTCGCGTAACTCTCCAATCCGGATGAGGCTACAAAGCCGCCGGTTGGGAGGTTTGAGTCCATAAGGACGTAGAGGGCGTGTTCTTGGGCCATTTGAGGATGAAGAGATGCAAGTTGAGAGTTGAGACTTGAGTTTGTTGATAATTGAGATAGCACGGACCCCATGACGCACCTCCACCTTTCCGTGCCTGAATCATCGAGTCATTCAAGCTACACAGAGTTGGGCATCGCCCAGCAGGCGTTCAAGGCTGGCCTTGACCTCCTCCTTGGCGCCAAATAACTTGACAGCTCTAAACACGGCGCGCCGGATCCCATCTGGGAGACCCACCTCGCTAGCCCGCGCACCGTAACCCCTCGACGACCAATCAGGTGGCCCAGCGTGCAGCTTCCGTTGCTTGACGTCTCCACGCCTCCTTGGGGCTGTGGTCATTCCAATAGTACGCTCAAGATGACATGCGCTTCGTCGAGAGCGATGCGGTGGTCGATCTTGGCCTCGTTCCGCTCTAATGCGCGCGCGTTCCGCGAGTCGTGACAAACCCGCGTCATCCAGCATCTCGCAAGTTGCCGACGACGCGGCGTAGAAACTATAGATCCGCATGGGACAGGACAATGGCCAGTTGGCTTGGGAGTGGATGGCCGGCAGAATGGAGCGGTTGTTAGTCGCGGCGCTCAGACTGTGATTGCAATGTCCGCTCGCACGGCACACCACGTTCCCATTGTGGCAAACCGGCCCAACGTCCATTGTCCAACGTCACTCATCAGTCTCTTGTGTACTCTGCACACATACATCCCCTCGTTCTCAACCATACCCCCGCCGACTGGGGCACATATAACCAGTCCCCAGAGACCGTATCAAAGCACATCACCCCACAACTTTCCAAATACCCCATACCTCCGTCGCACCCTCAACCGCCAACTCCAGCCAACATGCTCAAACTCACCTGGCCCTGCCTCCCCACCTCATTCCCCGAGATCTTTGACAATGTCCTGGGGCATTTGGACCACAGCGATCTCCTTGCGCTTCGTCTCACGAACCTCGCCTTCGACCAGGGCGTGAACAAGTACATGTTCCGCCACATCGTGCTCATCTTCTTTTCCCAGTCCTCCTGGAACGACAAGCTTCACGACCTGGGCGAGAGTTCAGAGGACGCTGACCCCGAGCAGCGCCTCGAGGAGGCCCTCCTCAGGGAGATCCTCGATCACAGCATCGACTGCGCGCTCCCTCCCAGTCCCGATTACGAAGATTACGGCGCTCCTGACATCCTCCTTCACACACCTGCGGGCAAGCGCCTGCCTGCGTGCCGTGAGTGGCTGAACGAATACCGCTTCCTCGGACAGATGCTCCCAGAAAACGACTTAGCTCGCCTCAAGATCCTGCTCCGCTACACGCGCCAGTGCGACATCTTTGGCACGTCGTCGGGCTGCTTCGAGATCGAGGACGTGTTTGCTCACGGGGCGTCACTGCCTCTCGTCCGCTGCGTCAATGCCCAGACGACCCATATTCCAGCAGATTTGGGGATTTACTTCACTAGGTTGCGGGGGATGGCCACGCCAGTCGCCACCGTCGCGCGCGTACCATGCGCTGCGCGGCATTTTGTGAATGTCTCGTTCTTACCCCACTACGACGACCTGGCGAACGGAAACATCGACTTCGACCTCTTCGTACAGGATCCCCCGGTCGACCTCACCATCAACTTCCAGAACGGTGGTTGTAGGCGCCACCGCTGTCGCAACGGCTGCATGGAAGAAGATCAGGGCGACGAGGATAACATGGTTCAGGGGCAGAACCCCCCGCTTGGTGTTCTCACCTCGCTTGTGCACCTCCTCCGCACCCATCCCAGCACCCGAGTCACCATGATCGGTGTCGAGGCTCTTCCCCCACGCGCCATTCCGGCTCTCGTCTCAAAGCAGAAGACGATCCCCAAGGAGTCCTTTGGAGCTCTCATCGACCTGCTCAAGAACGCCGTTAACGAGGGCGGCGCACCCCTGACGGGGTCGCTGCGCATGCTAACGAGCGAGCAGTACTGCGAGCGCGTCGGTGAGAAGACTTTTGAGCTCGAGACCGTCACTCCCACAAACGCTTAAGAGTAGTCTTGATGCATATGATGGTGTTACAGCAGTTGATGCAGATGCCGATGGCGCGAGCATGCAGTTGAATGACAACAGGTCGGAACAACACTGCGGTGAGCTTTGGTCGCAGTAAGATCCAGCAACACCCTCAGACTCGCCTTTATATCCCCATACGCTCCCCACCGCGCTGCTTAATGGCCCGCGGTGTACTCTTTGAGCGGGGTGAGTCCGGATTACCAGTATTATCGTCACCGGGTGTGTGGAAGGAGTTGAAAAGAAGGAGAGGTAGAGACGGAGGAGGGGGGGAGGGGGGGGGGGGGGCTATGACGAGATCATACGCACGGACATGACAGCACTGAGGAGCACGACGAGACGGAGCAACGCGCCCGTGATGATCGACGCACCAGCGGCCATGTTGGCACCCACCCAAGCCGCGAGGAAGTGAGGGGAGAGGAGGGGGAGGAGGAAGAGGGGAGAGACGGAACCACAGCCAGCAGAAGCGAGAAACTCACAAATGATCTAGTGTCTAGTGAGCGTAGTCGTACTTGTCGAAGAACGTCCGGGCATCGCGGGTCTGATATCAGCCACGCCAAGTGTTGTTTCAGCTGGCTCACATCGCCCTTAGGTCCACGGATTCTGCCTCGCGCGGCCTCCTTCTTGCGGCGCAGCTCACGGTCCTCGCGCAGCCAACCAAGTGCAACAGAGAAAAGGTCGCCGCTACCCGGGCTCCACTCAAGCGTGGGCCGAGGTGTCGATCCAAGCTGAATATGCACGATCTTGTTCGGGAAAGAGCCGAGGCCATCGAAGATGTGCGTGGCGTCTGGCGTCAGCTTAATCGTCTACTAGGAGCTCACAGAGAATCGTGGCGCCGCGCTCCTTTGCCTCGGAAGCGAGGAAGGTGATGAGATCTGCGCGCACGAGCACATCCAGGTCAACCGTCACCTCGTCGAGTAGGAGAACATCCCACTCGGTCATGAGGCCCATACAGAGCTGGACGCGGCGGCGCTCACCGTCCGAGATCTGGTGCATGCGCCAGTCGAGGTCTACGTCAAGGATCTCGAGGAGGCGATCACGGCGTGCGCGGTGCCGCCACCCGCCAACGCTGTCGAGGAAGTGGGACACCACAATGTCCGAGCGCACGACGGGGTTCATGCACCACTCGGTACCGAGGTATACGACGCCCTGGCGTCAGAAAGTGCAGATGGAAGGGTCTCACACCAGGGGTGTTCATGAAGACATCCTGGCCGAGGATGCGGCAGTTGCGCGTCTTGGTCAAGCGCTTGCCAGCTAGGATGCGGAGGAGCGTCGACTTGCCGGCTGCTGTCAGGTTTGGCCAGTAGAGTAGGCGTACCTCCATTGGCACCGACGAGGAGGCAGCAGTCCCCACGGGCAAGCTGTATGTTAAGGCCGGATAGGACGGGCTCCGTGTCGTTCGGGTTAAAGTGGAAGGTAAGGTCGCGACAGTCGATCGCGAGTTCGTCCGGGCAACCGTTTGAGGTCATGGCTGAAATCTGGAGGAAAGTTGAATGGCTGGGAACTTGAGAGAGGTTAGCCTTGACAGTATCGAGGAGAGACTTGAAGTGAGCAAAGGAAGAGGGAACAAGGACAAAGAGATGCAAGTGGCGTCGAGATGAATACAAGTCGTGTTCATGATAGGTGCTAGTTGATTTCGGCTATGAGGATTGAGGGGTTAGTTTAGGATGGGATGCAAGTAAGGTGGAGGACGGTTAAGCGCCACATGCTGTATTGCCGGATTAATAGGTGAGTTGTCAGGCGCCTTCAAGGCTACTGAGGCTCTCAGTTTCCAGCTTGACAGGCGCCCCAGGCTCTTGTTTCCCTAACTCGAAGTCTTCCCTGTTGCCACCGTTTACAAACCCTACGCTTACGCCTTTGGGCTCCATCATCATTTCTCTACCAAACCCCTCATAGTTCCTCCCATCCACAACCCCTCCTCCCATCAACTGCAACCCACACTTCCTTCCTCCCTTTCTATCCACTGCATCGCCAAACATGTCCGAGTCCCAGGACATCAAGCCCCGCATGGAGGACGACCTCATCGCCCCCACGCCGCAGAACACCCCTCTCACTACCCACGTCCCCACCAGTCGCCCAGCCGGCGCAGGCAAGCCCAAGGTTGAGGATGTTGCTGAGGGCGATGAGGACGAGGACGACGTCACGAGCATGAACCCCGCCTCGCTCCTTGCCAACGTGAGTCTCTCGGTGGAAAGAATTTGCTCTGCGCGCCAGAGCGCCGAGCGCACCGTTACCAAGCCCCCGGCGCAGTGGCCCTGGCACCGTGTTATGTGACACACTCAACTTTTTTCTCCCAGTGCCAACAATGACGCGATCATCACGACCTAATGCTAATGGCAGAACCCTGCTCTCCTCGCGCTCGCCCAGCACAAGCTCGGCGCTCTCGTCGGCCGCCCGTCGGGGTACATTGAGAGCCTGCCGCCTGCTGTGCGTCGGCGCATCGACGGCCTCAAGGGTCTTCAGGTTGAGCACTCAAAGATCGAGTCCGAGTTCCAGCTCGCCATCCTCGAGGTCGAGAAGAAGGTGAGCGGTCTTCCTCCGCCGTTCTGATATCAGTTTCTCAGCAAGTACCAGCCCCTGTACAACCGCCGTGTCGAGATCATCTCGGGCAAGGCTGAGCCGACCGACGCCGAGGTCACCGAGGGCCAGAAGGCCGACGAGGACGACGAGGATGACGAGGACGAGGGTGCGCAGGTCACCGAGCTCACCGACGACAACGACGAGGAGATCACCGGCATTCCCGAGTTCTGGCTCACCGCCATGAAGAACGCCATTCCTCTCGCCGAGACCATCACCGACGCCGACGAGGAGGCCCTCAAGCAGCTCAACGACATTCGGCTGTCGTACCTTGACGGCCAGGCTGGTTTCTGCCTCCACTTCACCTTTGGCCCTAACGAGTTCTTTGAGGACACGGAGCTCACCAAGACCTACTACTACCAGGTGAGCTCGCGGAGACGGAATCTAGCTGACAACAGGACCAGGTCGGCTACGGCGGCGACTTTGTCTACGACAAGGCGATCGGCCACGACATCAAGTGGAAGGAGGACAAGGACCTCACCAAGAAGGTCGAGATCAAGAAGCAGCGCAACAAGACGACCGGCCGCACCCGTGTCGTCCGTAAAGTCGTCCCCACCGACTCGTTCTTCAACTTCTTCAAGCCGCCTCAGCCTCCAACGCGCGAGGAGCTCCAGGAGGAGGACGTCGACGAGGAAGAGCTGGAGGAGCTCGACGGCCGCCTTGAGATGGACTACCAGCTCGGCGAGGACTTCAAGGAGAAGATTATCCCGCGCGCCGTCGACTACTTCACCGGCAAGGCCCTCCGTTATGAGGAGGACTTTGACGATGACTTTGAGGATGATGACGACTTTGACGACGACGACGAGGACGAGGTGGGTTTCTCGTTGCGCATTCGAAGCAGTGCTGATGCCATAGTAGGACGACGGCGCCCCCGCACCTGGCGCGCAGGACGAGAACTGCAAGCAGCAGTAGTTTCGTAGACATAATGCTGTGACAGTGTGATGGTTACAGTTAATCCAGCGGTTGCGTATGGCAGTCACGCCATGTATCTTGCACTGACATGTTACAAAACGGAAGCTACAGTTTGCGCATCTCCTCGGCGCTGCACCACCACACGTACGCGGGTTCGGGCTCTCCCGCCCACATGCGCCACAGAAAGCGGACGAGGCGGAGGAGTAGCGGATCGGCTTGCTCGATTCTTGCAAGGCCCTGCTGTCAGCTCGTTAATCAACCTAAGCTAACCGCAGCAGCATCCATCTGCATCCGCAGGACCTCGCGGCGAGCAGCCACGCACTGGTATCAGCGTAGAGAGGGTAGGAACTCACATCTGACGCGCAGTTACAGCTGGGCAGATCGAGCTGCAGGGTAGGGTTGCGATCCAACAACAAGGCCTCATCCGGGCCAACGAGTGGCAGCATCGTGCTGCCCGGCGACTTGACAAGCTGGACATTGAGCAGACCGACGAGGACGAGGAGCGCAGCGAGTATCTCGTGCTACCGTCAGCAAACGACAGCCATTGTCGACTCCAGAACCACCTTCCTTCACAAACTCACCGCCTGGTCCCGTCCGACAGGAGCTCCGGGAGAGGCGGGAAGGTCGTGGGGAGGCTTGGTGGGTGTCTGCGCGGGCGGGGATGGGTCGGTGGACTGGTTCTTCGACTTGGTGGCTGATGCCAGGGAGGATTGGGCCATGGGAGAAGACCAGGACTGGACCTTGGATGATGGCGGAGCCTTGGGAAAAGGCTCGGGCTTTCCCAACGAGCCCCGAGCGAGCGGACACACTGTCATGAAGCTCCGTTCGCCGAGGTCCATCTCGGGTCTGGTGACGAGGGACAGTGCCGGGTTCATGATAGGGATACGAGGTTACTGGTAGAATGGAGGAATGGAAGAAGGTGACCTAGTCTACATTGCACAGCATACTATTACACTTCAGCTCGCATCTAAGGACAGTTCTATAGACGCTCACCCGTCCTTCACAGTTCGCGCCGAGCCTCGCCCCCTCTTCCATCCCTCCGAACACCACCAACCCCACACCACTATCCTCGCACCGCTTCACCAACCCCACCAACCCCGCCCTCGCATCGCCTCGTCTCGCCGTGCTCACGGCCTACCGCAGCTCCTCCTCGATCACCACCGCGTCTGCATCGTACCACGGCTGCGCCTCTGCTGGCGCGCCGATAAAGTTCAGCAGCGAGTTCCAGCTCTGCATGTCGTCAGCCGCCGGGAACGCCGCCGCACTAGGATCGTACGGCGGACGTGGCTCCCATGGCCTCCCCGCAGGCAACCACTCCTCAGCTGGCGGAGCGAGGGTAAGCGCCCCGTTTCTCACGTGCGGTACCGGCACGTCGACGTGGACAGGTTCTGGAGCGGGTGGGGGCACAAGCTGCTGAACTGGCGACGGGTGGGGATGCGTACCCCTCATCACGTCCGCCTTGCTCAGCATCATGTCGAGCACCTGCAGCTCCGAGTCTGCCGAGTGATCGCGTGCTGCTCGCCGCTCAGCTGCAATGTATGCGATGAACAGTGCGCGAATCTCGTCGTAATCGTATACCCTGTCTTCGCGCTTGTTCCGGGCCAGTAGGAGACCCAAGATACATGCCGGTGCGAAGCCGGACGCAACCGTCATCCACTTGAACCTGTCGAGAGCCTCTACATCCTCCTCCAACAGATGGAGGCGGTTACGCAGCTCTGCCCCAGCGGAAACTACGCACGCGATCCGGCTTTCAGTGTACCCGTTATGCAGGAGATATGGGCGGTGGAGCGCGATCCGCGCTTGATGAAACTTGGAGATGAGTGTCTGTCGCTGCAACCTGAGCCATGAGTATTGCTCGTCCCATCTCAAGTCCGGGTCGTAGAGGTTGAACACGGGCGGCAGGTTGCGTATCCATTCAACCATGAGGTGTTCGCACGCCATGACGTCTGCATGCTTGCGGGGCGAGAGGCCGAAGCATGTCGTTAAGATGCGCCCGATAATCTGCGCCAGGCGATAGTGCAGGATTAGGAAGGTTGACTTTGTGGGTGTCGTCAGAGGCCAGTTTGGGCGTGGGAGAACAGGCAGCTCGCTGTCGGGGATGTTGGCTGGCGGAACGACAGAAAACTTGTCGTCGTGAATAGCAAGCGGCCTGCCGAGGAAGTACGAGATGGACCTGGGGTGAGGCTGGGCGTTGAGTGGCATACCTGTCCAGGCAGTACATTTCTGCTGTCAGCTTGGAGGCAGAAAAAGAGCGGACTCACGTGCCCAGAGCCGCCGGCGTAGCTCGGCTTCCTGCGGAGGCAGGTCCTTCCACTTCTCGCCGTCGATGTGAAATCTGGCGTCAGTGGGCGGCAGTGCGGCAGGCTTTGTGGCACATACCCCTGCGCCTCGGAGGCACGCACGGCGCTACCAAGCATGTTCCATGCCTCGGGGACCCGCCGGGTCATGACGAGGTAGTGGGAGAGCTAGGTCAGTCATGCCACAGAGGCGCTTACGAGAGAGTATGCGCGGACCGTGTCAATAGATTCGCCGCCAAAGCTCGGGGCCTCGGACAGTGCACAGCGCGCACCGACGAAGAACTGGTTACTAAGCGTGACAGGGTCTGTGGAAGGGCTGGGCTGGCGGTCGAGCAATGCACCAAACGCCAGCACGATCTGAAAGAGAGCGAACCAACGGACATCGATGCGGGTCATGTCCTCAAACTCGCCCTTGATTGCCCAGAATGTGCCGTACTTGGCCCGAAAGTCCGACTCGTGCAACATATCCATCCACCTGCTGTCAGTTTGGCTGCAGCTCTGGGCGCACGAGTTGGCAAGTGTGAAGAAAATGTCGACATACCGCTCACAGAGCGAGCGAGGAGGAAGTCGACTGTCGAGCGCCCGGATATGTGACGCCAGGCTATAAGGTCCTTGGTCGAGCTCGCTGAGGCTCGGTAGTCGGTAGTGTGTGTCACTGACATTGAGGCGCTCCTTCCGCACGCCCTGGAATCAGACTAGGCCCCACTCCAAAGACTCACGCTCATTTCTTGGAAGAACTCGGCCGCGGCGCGCGGACCGAAGTGCGACGTCCCGTAGAACTGGAGCTGGTGGTCTGGTGTCAGCCGGCTCAATGTGACACTCACGGCCACTCTCGTCGCCATGTCCCTCAACAGCCAGACTGCCGTACCCGAGAGCACCGTTCTCCTGCATGTAGAGGCCGTCCTCCTGCTGGCTGCCCCAACTGTCAGGGGTCCGCGTACCCCTGAACTGGGACTGAGACTGGGGCTGGGGAGGACGTGGCCCGCCCCGCTCCCAAGGCGGAGGCGTGGGTGTCTGGGCGCTCGCCCTCTCTGAAGACACTGGGATTGAGTGGTGTACGAGGTCTTGCAGGCTAGGTCGGCGGGTTGGTGGAGGGTCTGACCGGTCGTCACCGGGAGAGTTGAGGAGAGGGCTGGAGAGCTTCTCAACAAAGAAGGCCGGACGTTTAGGCGAACGCGTGTCCGATTCGTTCGATTTGCGCTTGAACGGATTGTCACTGTCGTCCGAAGCCGAGCCGCTGCTCATCCGTGCGGTGGCAGAGCCCTCGGAATGATCGCTGTATGGACGGGGGCGAGGCTTGGGCTTCTGGTCTGGGAAGCGACACAGGTCATTGACGTTGCGTTTCGCACAGTGATGGCATGGTTGGAGGCCGTCGCACCGTTGTTTGCGGCGGTTACACTCTGTGCAGGCGGTGGGTTGGCGGCCGCGCCGGCGGAAGCGGGGATCGTGGCTCAAGTTGAGGGGGGACATGATGCGGTCGAACTGCATGGGTCGGGACATGTGCTGTGTTGGGAATGGGACACCTGTTGGTGTATGATGCGGCGTGTGGTGAGTTGGAGTGTGGGTGTGCGGAGTGAACGGTGTACTGAAGGGTGGGGTGAAGCCGACGGCGCGGGGTGGGGTGGCGAGATCCGGCACGTCCCAGGGGAAGGTGGGTGCGCTCGGTGTGCGGGGTGACATGATTAGATTCAGGATCGCCGGGGTCGGGATAGGTATAGTTGTTGTCGGTCGGTAGTGGTCTCGGACTCGGGGTGCTCGATGAGGTAGTGGCGAGATCGAGGCGGAGGCGATAAGCGAAAGCGGGGTGGGGGGGAATGAAGGGGGAAGGAAGGGGGAGAAGGGGTTGAAGGGGGTGATATGGAGTTGAGAGGGAGGGGTTGAGGAGGAGAACTAGTCCGAGATGATGGGGCGCGATGTGTTAATGAGAAGAGTAAGCCAAAGTCCAACCAAGTTGAAGGATGAATACCTAAACCCAAAGGGGGAGAGAGAGAGGGAGAGAGGGAGGGGGGGGGAAAGCGATGGGTACAACCGTTAGAAGCGAAGCCAACTGGCGGCGATCGCGACGATCCCTCCTCCAGCTTCGCCTTCCTAGTCTCTAGTACTTTGTGAGAGCGTTGCCAGTAGTATAGTGTATGCGGACATGGGCGCAGGGGCCGGCTTCTTGTGTTTGTGCTTCGTGTGAGGGGTAAAATGAAGGAGTACGACGATGCGTATCGACACATGGTAAACTTGCTTATTCAGGAGGCTGCTAGAGTGCCTGCAAACTGTTGGACATTCTCCTGTAAATGAAGAGATAAGAGGAGAGACCAAGTACTCAAAGTCAGCCGATCAGGCGCGGTGGCTCGTGCACCGTGTAGCAAAGGGGGGTCCGTGTCCTCTGGTGAGAAGAGTGCAAACTGGCATCAACGTGAGAGAGAGCAAAGTCAGCTCACTCGAGAGCTTATGAGGTTTCGAGTGACAGGATGGTTGAATATGAGGATAGCTATCCATAGCCCAAGGGCACTTGAGGGTTTTGTTAAAGGGCACTTGAAGTTCTAGAGCGGCAGGCGGGCAGGTGGGGTATGTGGTACCTGTTGTGTTGTGCCACAACGGAATGACGCAGTGGCTGTGGTAGTGGCAGTACATGGCATGTAATGCCAAACGCAGAATCAAACCAATGTCTTATGGATTGTAGTTTGTAGACTGGTCAACGACAGTCAGCAGAGCAGCCGTCGGACATGGAACAATGGACTGGGCCGATAAAGGACGCCACTGGATCTAGTGCTGTTCGGGTCACATTGAGTGCTCGGCTCGTCGATTCGGCCTCATCAGGTTATACTGGTTATGACTGGGCGTGACTTCCAGTAGATCGGGGCCTGACTTAGGGTCACTCGGTCATGTCTTGATTACAGTCGAACAGGAGTGCAGGCTCAGACTACCAGTATAGAATGCGTATCATGGGCAGAACAACGCCGTCACCAGTGACCGACAAGGTCTGCGGTCCGAGTGCGGCGGCGTCCATTGTCCTGTACGCCTCGCACTGACAACCCCACCCCCGATCCTTCCATGTGCGAGCTTGCCGGGCCTCGGCAGTCGGCAGCCAGAGCCTTCCTGGATGAGGCAGACACAGCAGTGCCGCGAGATCCGTGCACCGTGTCTGTGTGGTGGCGTGGTGGCGTGTGTGGATAGGGTCGGCGGCGTACAGGAAGGAATGTATCCAGAGAGCCAGAAAGGAGGGTTTGACCACTGAGCGCGTACAAACCTCCTTTGCCCTCTGTCATAAACAATAGCCTCGCCGTCTCTAAACCACCTCGGCATACATCCCTCGGCGGGTGACCCAGTCATCCCCGGTGTACTCACCTTCGGTACTCCTCTCCCTCTTCCGGGCAACCTGTCCCCAGCCCAACGGCCACTGTCCCAGCCCACAGTCCCAAACGCGCCGCCCCGGACGCCCTCGTCCGGTACGCCAATCTTCTTATCCCAGCGTCATTCCCTCCTCACCTTCAGATCCCACCTCCCAATCCTTCGCCATCCATCCTCCCTCCTCGTCTTTCAACGACATCTTGCAGAGCATCCGTCGCCGTCGATCGATCGAGCGACCGTCCCATCCCGGTCCGTGCGCCACTGGTTGAGTGTGAGTAACATTCAGCGCGGCGTTGACAACTAGCTCGACCGAACAGTAGAGGGGCATACGAGCTTGCACGGAGCAGACTCCTCCCTCCCATCTTGATCCGCACCGCCTGAAACGCGTCCCCCCGCTTCCGACTCCCACTGTCTACCCACCGGCCGCCGCGCCCACACGACACCCAATCAACCCAGCCCGCTACCTCTCACGCTTTCCCAATCCCGTTAGGTCGTCAAACAGCCATATTCCTTACCCCGAGGAACCTTTGCTTTTTGTTTCCTCCTCTCTTCCTCCTCCCTTTGTACACCTGTCCACTTACCATTACCGCAGTACATCTGCAACCGCACCATGGGCGCTTGTGTCTCCAAGGCCAACTTGACAGAAGACGCACCGAGTGGTGCCACGTCTCGCGAGATCGACAAGCAGCTCCGCGAGGTTAGCACCGGCCTGTTCTTGAGATGGCGGCTGGCACGGGCTGAGCGCAAGCTTACGCAGCAGGAGGAGAAGCGTCTCCAGGGCGAGGTCAAGCTACTGCTCCTCGGCTCGGGTGCGTCGGGCAAGTCGACCGTTTTGAAGCAGATGCGATATATCCACGCCAGGTCGTTCGCCCCCGATGAGATCGAGGACTATCGGTGAGCAAACCAAAGGTTGGGCTAATGGCAGCAAAATCGTCTTCGCCAACATTGTCGACGGGATGCGCAGCATCATCGACACGATGGACGAGGAGGCGATGCAGGTCGCGCACGAGAACCGGCCGTTCATCTCCTTGGTTGACAACGAGTACCCGATCAACACGGGCGAGGCTTTTCCCCTGCATTACCTGCATGGCCTCAAGAGACTGTGGGACGATCCCGGGGTGCAGTCTTGCTATGCACTCGCGTACGAGTTTGCGCTGCAGGAGAACATGCCCTAGTGAGAAATCAACACGGACAGGCTTACCCAGTTTCTACGCCGACCTCGATCGCCTGTTTGATCGCGAATACAAGCCGACAAACGAGGACATTCTGCGCGTGCGTTCCAAGACGACCGGTATCTCCGAAACGCGCTTCGAGATCAGCAACCTCACCTTCCGCCTCTTCGATGTTGGCGGGCAACGCTCCGAGCGGCGTAAATGGTCAGCTGATTGGCTGTCAGTTAGCTGACACCAGGGCGAGCTGTTTCGAAAATGTCACGTCGATCATCTTCCTGGCCGCCCTCAGCGACTATAACTCATGCCTCATCGAGGACCGCGACAGCAATGGCATGCACGAAGCACTTGCGCTGTGGGAGAGCATCGTCAACTCGCAATGTATGTCGCCTTCACCTTCTTACCCAGCTGATGGCAGGGTTCATCAAGAGCTCGATGATTCTCTTCCTTAACAAGGCCGACCTACTGGTAGAGAAGATCAAGGACCCCAAGCAGCAGGTCTCTACATGGTTCCCGGACTTCCCCGGCAAGCCGGGGTCGTACAACGACGCGGTCGAGTACTTTAAGAAGAAGTTCCGCAGTCTCAACCACAACATAAACAAGGAGATATATGTGCAGTGAGTGGCAGGCTTGGGGGCAGGGCTGAGTCAGTGTGACGACGGCCACGGATCAGCAACAGCTCAAGGTCGTCATGGCGGCGGTGACGGATACGATTGGTGAGTGCGATGTGCGAGTGGTGCGAACGGCGCGGGAAGGTGGGAAGGTGTAACAGCCATGTTCATCAACGTGCGCATTTCTTGAGCAACAGACGGAATGCGTGGATCGACAGTTGGCTCCAAGCTAAGCGGGCGAGACACTGATGGTAGTGCGTAACTCGCTTCGCGACATGGCGATTCTGTAGTTGTGGTGTCGTTAATAGGGTGTTTAGTAGTTTGTTGTGCTTGGGAGATGGACGGATGCATGATCAACTGCTTCCGATTCTGTGGCCAAGCTGTGAATGACCGCACGCACCCCAGGCACTGTAATTGAAACAACACAGACTCTAATGAATCAATTACCCAGTACTTCGGAAACATTACCCAACCCATTTGCGCGGTTCGACGGATGTCGGATGAGGCACGTTCGCCTACCTCGACTTGTTCGTCATCAATCCATCACTTCCAGCAGAGACAACATCGACCTCACGGACAAGCATTCAGCAGGCCCGGTCTTTGTATTTCACACTCCCTCATCCTAGGCCCGATCCATCCTAGGCTCGTGCGTCAAACTTGTGTCGACGGCCGAGCTCTCACACTCTCTAATCCGTTGTCCTAGTCAGCCCAACCTCCCCCCTCACCTCCCCCTCACCCCTCTTCACCCGCTGCGCTCAACGGGTGCTCGCCACTATGGGCTGCCTTGGATGCTGCACGCAGCTCAACCCTGAGATCGCGGCGCTGCAAGACTGCTACCCGCCTTCCAAGGACCTCGTCAAGTCCAGCCCAGAGTTCATGCCCATGTCCCAGGACATGAGCAAGCTCACTTACTATGCTAAGAACAAGCCCAGCTCGCTCGCCAAGATAGGAGATGAACTTGAGAAGCGCGTCGTCAAGGAGGCCAAAGCTAGTACTGGCGGGTATCCCAAGAGCCGCGCGTGAGTTTGGCCTGCTAGCTTAAGGCTTCCTTCCTGTTCCGTTGCCCTTTGTGGTCTGCTCCGTCTGGCTGTCGACTTCCTCTTCTCATCCTACTCCCCTACAGCGTGACAGTCGCGCAGGTCGGGGCCGTTTCTTTCCCGGCCCTCCCACGCATCCCCCGCTCTACACATCATCCCCATTCAACCCCGCTGTGGCCCGACTTGCAAACACTAACCCCAGCGCCCTCTTAATCTCCCTCGTAATCCTCTACAAGCTTCTCACCGAGTGCAAGCGCGACATAGGCCTATTTTCTCGCCAAGCTTTGCGCGCCATATCCGCAGCTCTCGATGTCAAGATCTACCAGACGAACAAGGTCGACCTCGAGGCCATCTCGCGCGCTGGCAACTGCTTCGTCGCACTCACCCAAGGCACGGACGGTGGGTCGATCGGCGTCGATGACGCCCTCACATCGGCCTACCTCGAGGTGCTCGCCAAGTTTGCTGCGTTCTCCAGCTCCGGCCCAACCGGCACCGTGCGCAACGAGAAGGGCGACGACGAGGACCAGAGCCGCGCGCGCCTCCTCGGTCTGCGCGGCCTCACGGGTGCGAGCACGAGCGACGCGGCGTTTAGTTCGGGCGAGTTCCTGCGGCAGGCGCAGATCATCGTGCCCGCCCTACTAGCGGTACTGCAGGAGACGCCTATGAGCGAGCTCAAGGGCCTCGTGCACCGGAGTAGACGTCGGTCCGCCCTTGGACCCCTCATCACCGAGGTGTCTTCCAGGCCCCGGCCCCCACCGAGCCTCAGCGAGCACGTCGTCGGTGAGAAGGGCCCGAGCGCGGACGATGTGACGAGTGCCGCATTCCGGTGCCTGTACGAGTTTGTGGCTGAGTGCCACACCAGCCAAGCGAGCCATGTGCTCGACGTCGTGCTGGTATACTTTGACAAGCGTGGGGTGTGGCGTGACGTCGAGCGGTGCTGCGTCATCACTGAGACCCTCGCACAGGCGATGCAGCTGCAGAGCCGCTTTGTTGTGCCCACGCGCATCGTCGAGCTCCTCGTCAACATGCCCGACGACCAGCCGCCAACCGACAAGCACATGAGCATCCTCGCCATGGTCACGACTGTGCTCACGTCGAGTGTGAGCCTCGTCGGTCTCGCAGTCACCGACATCCTCTCAAGCCTGATCTCTGTGATTGAGCGCCGCGTCGCTCTTGACGCGAACGACGCGCTCCTCACCCCGCTCGTGAACTGCGTCTCATCGCTTGGTACGCACATCTACTATGTCGACCAGATCAACGACATTGTAGAAGAGACTACCCTCCAGATGATGAGCATCCCCGTCACGAACCCTGCGCGGCAGGAGATCCTCCGCGTCCTAATCCACTGCATTACCGGCGTGATGGTCGCCGCAGACCGTGGCGACGAGATTGAGGCCGAGGCTCGCGAGCGCCCAGCCTCCCCACTCCCGATGGACAAGGGCAAGGGGCTTGCCCTCGACAGTCCAGCCGTCGAGATGCCTCGCGCGCGCGACGCCGGCCGGCGTAACCCCATCGCCCCCGAGGTGTGGCAGGAGACTCTCCCCCTCCTCTGCGAGAGCAGCTATCCGGTCCGCGCGGCGTACGCCCGTGCCCTGATCTTCTATCTCCAGACCGAGCTGCCGCGCGACAAGCGGCCGAGACCCGACGAACCGAACATTGTACGTTTCTGCCAAGCCGTCAATGCGGCAGTTTACACGCTTGCCATGTCGTCCCGTCTTGGGCAGGGCGAGCCGCTATCTGGCCCACCAACGCCGAGCCGCTCCAGCTCGGCGAACATGCTCGGGAGCGGGGCTAGCACTCCTCCCCGCGGCCAGGGGGGCATCGTCAGCTTTGTCGTGTCGGAACCCACGCCCGTCGACACTCCAACCGGCACAATTTCGCATGTGCCTAATGGCAACGACCGCTCGCACGCCGGGGCAGCGGCCACCTCGGCCTCGGCCAACGGCGCGGGAACGCCTGGCAGTGGTGCCGTCACGCCGCCGCGCAAGCCTCTGCGGGGTGGGCGCAGAGTCTCGCTGCCGCTCAACCGCCTCATCACGGTTACCGAGCCGGGGCCTTTCGACGCCGTTGCCACGCCGTTCGACTACGCAGCAATCCTAGCCCTCATGGGCGAGCTACACGCGGCCGTCCCCTCCGCCGCACTGGAGACGTCCGCGCCAATGCTATTCGCGCTGGATAGTGACGCAGGTAACGAACTCACCAGACGCCCAGGCATGTCTGGCGCCTATGTTCTCGAGCGTCGGCGGGCTGTCCGCGAAACTCTCCTAATCCTATGGCGGCACATCTCGCGCTCGTGGGGCGTCTTCTCCGTTCTGGGAATGGCGGAACACGCCCTTGCCAGCTTACCTGAACCGTTTGTGGTTCCCGACCCCCGATCTGCGCCCGACGGCGAACTTCCTCGCCCCGAGACGCCAGTCGAGTTCGTGCGTGATGAATCCGAGGCTGAGAGCGCCGCCGCCTCCCAGCCCATCCTCAACTGGCGTGATATTACCGCCGCCTTCGCCAACTCGTCCGCTGTGGAGATGGGAACTGGACGAGACGCACAGGGAATCACCAGGGTTTTCGGGGCAAAGTGGAGCGTCGAGGATGCGTTGCGGAACGCAACGGAGCGGTTTGCCCGCCCTGCACCAGCACCGGAGGCGACGCCGTTCATGGCTATCCCGAATGCCAGTTACCAGTCTTTTGGACGGCCTGTTAGCCGCGCCGTTGAGGTAGGCGATCTCCGCGACGCGCTTGCGGGCGGGGCGGAGACTGGGAGCGCAGCGCAGAGCGTTGCTAGTATGTCATCGAGCGCGCCGACGAATGGCGCGCCAAAGGGTAAGCCCGATGCCAAGGAGATCCTCAAGGAGATCTTCAAGGAGAAGCGACCTCGCGGCGTCGCGGCCAGCGCGCCGGCTTAGGTACAGGGCCGAACGAGAACCCCCCTTTCCAAACTGTTTTGCCGGACTAGCACGCATTAGATATTCCCACCATTAGATTCCATTCTTAAGAGTCCCCATATTGCAATCAAGCCACACCATTATTACAATCAGCGATCAGCGATCACACCATACCCTCTCTTATATCGATGCCATGACATGGGGCTAAAGGGCACAAGCCTACTGACGAGGTAATGCGGGAGAATGATGGAAAGGATACGGGGCAGGAGACTGGCACTAGGCGCACGATGGACACGAGATAGGCGTCACAAAAGACTAGATCTGGCCAGTTCACGCAGACAAATTAGCGCACGAGACGATCGTGTGTGCTTATACAGAGCGCGCGGCGGCGCGAGACACGGGCAAATACAGGGTCCGTTTCATTCTTCTGCGGTCAGCTTGGCTCGTTGTGACGACTTACGAGAAGCCCAGGTCGTCTCGGCGTGGGTGTGAGCCCAGTCGACGGCAAACGTCGAGGCTCTCAGGAACTTCTTGTTCGCGTACTTCTTGTAGACGTAGACCTTGTCGAAACCCTCCTCGACAAGCCGCTCGCAGAGAAGCACGGCACCAGGGATGAGCTGGCGCTCCGTGAAGTTCGAGTAGAAGACGAAAGCGTCGTCCCACGTCCCCCCGAGCATCTTGCGCGAGAGGTACATGCCGATGGCCGCGATCATACTCGGCTTGCAGCGCAGGAAGCGGTGGTCGAGCAGCGTCACCTCCATGAGGAACTTTGAGAGTGTTCGCGTCTGGATGTCGTAGTCGTCCGCTTTGGAGATGCGGCGCACCCACGAGTATGGCGAGCAGTACTGCGACACGTTGAAGTCGAGAGTCTGAAGGACGATGCGCTCGCCCTTGAGAATGTCGTCCTTGGTGTAGCCGTTCTCGGTCATGAAGACAAACTCGTCGACACTGGGCGCCAAAATCTCCTCGTACTTGGCGGCGATGAACATGGCTGTCACGCCTACAAGCTGAAGCTTGCTCAGTGACACAACCCGCACAGACAGGAAGCGGTCAATGATGTTTACGGCAATCCAAAGCGTCTCTGGAAGCATGTGGTACCGCATGTGCACCTGCAACAACCAGTCAATCAGGGTTGTGCGCATCGTCCTGACGATCAGCCCACGCCAAACAAGCAAACAAGCCGCACTCACCAGTCCGTCTCTGTCTGGAACGCCATGTAGTTGGGGTTCGGCATGACCAACCCCTAGGGCGTTAGCAATGGCCGACAGGGGTACCCCACCTCCATGATTTCCATGTGCTTGAAAATCTCGTCGGCGTACTCTGCCACCATTGTCGTGTCAAACTCGTCGATGTCGTCTTCAAAGTGAAGCCTGATCCGGTCGATCTCGTTGTCGGCGTTGATCGCCTCCTCTGTAGACAACCGTGTCCAGTCTTCTTCTTCCATGTCGAGCTCGTCGTCGCTCATCGCTCGCACAGTGTCATCATCTGTCTCGAACGCCTCGTCGAGCATGATCCCGTGGTCGACGTCCATGCCCGCCATAAAGTCCCCCCTGTCCCCGACCGCCGTGGCGCGGTCTGGCCGTGTGCGAGCTGGGACGGGTGCGATGGGTCTGGTGTTGGATGGGTAAACATTGTGGACCTGTGACCTGTTGGCCAGTGGTTGACGCTGGGTCTGTGACACCTTGCCTATGCATGTTAGTTGTGGTGACGGCGGGTCGGACCGCAAATGGCAATTCAGCCGACTTACCATTCTGGACTGGTGCAGGAGCCTCGTTGTGCTGCGAGTCAGTCACCATACCAATACCCGAGCGCATCGGAACAAACACGCCAAACAACTTACACCAATTGCCCCGAGGGCGTTCCGAGTGCGCTTGGAGTCGACCTTGCCGTTGACCTCCTTGATGTTGCCTTCCTTCTGGGTAATGCCACTGCGCGTTGTTGGCTTGGCTGCTCGCACGGCATTGGTAGCTCGTGGAATGACGTTCTCGTCGTTGAGTCGACGGGTTGCCGCTCGGCGGGGGTTGGCCGTCTGAATTGTTAGCATGTGCGATGGGACGCCTCCTGGGTGGTGTAAAGGGAAGGTGTACTCACTCGGTTCATGTTTGGATGAATGGGAAACGCGGGCAGTAGGTACCGCTGTTCGGGGTAGAGGGTAGAGTATGTGATGTGCCAGGCGGAGAGTGGGCTATGTCGGCGGCGTGCCGTCGTCTAGTCCAGGTGATGCCTGATACAAGACTGGGATGATGATTAGGAGCAAGGAAGAGATGTGGAGGGCACGGTGGGGAGTGCTTGGTAGCCTTGGTGCGAGCAACCCCAAACCTGAGCGCTGCCTAACGAGGCTAGCGATGCTGGTACCGGATGCAGGATGTTGTGTTGTGAGAGTGGGGAGGGGATAAGGGGGAAAGGGGGAAAGGGGTTGTGAATGAGGAGGGAGAATAGATGGACAATATAGGAGGGAGAGGAGAGATGTAAGGAAGAGCTGAGGATGAGAATGAGGATGAGGATGAGGATGAGGATGAAGATGAGGATGAGGATGAGAAGAGAGAAGAGGAGAGGGAGAAAGACAAGTCTAAGTAGGTGCGAGTGGTTGATGTTTGTTGGGATGAATGCTAATACAGAGCCAAGAGTGACCTAGCATAGGATAGGATAGGATGGGACGGATGTTTGAGGTTTACTTGGTCACTCTTCACCCTGCCATTTGGGTTGAGCTTTGGGGGGTCTAATTCAGGTACTACTAGGGCATAGGGTAGTAAGGAGAGTGGCAACACGAGGGCGAAGGCTGGACATGCTCCAAACACCACCACTCCAAAGAAAGTAAATCCGTCGCGCCCACATACTAATAACGGAACCAAATATCAAATCAATTGTCTGCTAATCTCACCAAGGTTTGGGCTTGTAACCAAGACTGACCAAACAGAGTACTGTCCCTGGCGGATGCGGCTGGTGGGTTGGGTCACATTCAGGACTTGGCACACCCGCATACCCAACAAAACCGCACATGCTCACAAGCTAGCTCGCAACATGTTGCTCCCAGAGTACCAGAGTTGCGAGTCTAGTCTACATGCTCTGCTGGTCAGCTGCTGAACCAGACAGTTAATGAACACCGAGTTGACTCGTTTTGTTTTTTGAATCTTGGTTTCATTCCTGAGCGCAGCGAGCACATTGAGACATGAACGGGGCGCTGGCGGAGATTGTCACCGATAGCTGAGGGGTATGTGATCCGGTTTGGAAAGGGGGTTGCCTGGGTCGTTCGGCTTGGAGTATACGCAAGCAAGCCCATCCCAGACGCTGCTGCTCAATTCTCGGCTCGAGAGTCGTGCGACGCGCATTACTCGCGCGTACTCATTTGGACAGGCAACTGGTAACGATGACGTTGGCCAGTTGTCATCAGCATGTCACGCGTTCTCGAACAACCACAGGCCACAAGTTGTGCGGTCTGGTCAGACGACACTCTACAATTCACGGTCAGTGTCGTGCCCGATGGACGTGCAGGCTGGTTTGGGTTGGCGGGGCGTAGGCTAATGAAATCAAGCACTGCCGCTGTGCCTCTTGGCCTCGACTGCGTGGGCATTCACAGGCTGACTCTTGGTCGTTTGAGTAAGTGGGATATGTGGGTGGACTGGGGTTCAGCACCAGCGACGTTGTCAGAGAACATGTGCTGACGGTTAGCTGCTCTCCACTTGGCTTTCTTCCTCCGCTTTCAACAAGTTGGCGCCAATGAGCTTTTGCGTCCCAGAGTTATGCTCGTGAGGTACCTAGTTGCGGGCCTTGGGCTGCTTCCTGTAATCTGTACATTGCCTCTCGCAGTCTCTACAACGAAACCTCTCTAGCGCGAACGGAACGTGCGGCCCGTGACGGTCCGGCGCTCCTTCTCCTCCGACTCGGGCTTGGCGCGGTTGAGCACCTTGAGGAACTCGGCGACGCGGAAGCGCATGCGCGACTGCATGTATGCCTTGGAGCACTTGATGTGGTAGTGCAGGTAGTCGCGGAAGAGCTGGATGTGGGAGATGGTCGAGAACGCCTGCGCCGGGTTGGCAAAGTGGCGGGGAGCGAGGACTGGGGTTAGTCGAATGCGACACAATGGAGACTGAGGCACAGGAGACACAAGACATGAGCAAGGGCGGCAGTTGGAGGGTTAAGACGACGAAAGATTGTGAAGTACAAGGACAGATCGCTGACTGCCCAAGAATACCTCAGCTTCGCGGAGCGTGATCACCAGAGAGCGGTCACTCCGTCACTCAACCTCCGGGCTCCTCCATCAACTGGGTAACAGGCGCCCACCGTCCCTTCCATACCGCCCTGTCCTGTACTCGCCTGCGGCCCCATAAAAGCCGTGGACTCACTGAAGGTGACGTATCCAACATTCTCGTGTCTCTTCAGCCCAGGGAGATGGCGGATCTCAAGCGGCGGCTCGCGGTTCGAGTACGTGACCTGCGGCGCGCTCTGCAAAGACTGGAGCTTGCGCGCGTCGTAAAACTCCTGCAGGAAGACGCGGCCGAAGATGCGGTCCGTCTCCTCCTTGAAGACAGTCGAGAAGATGACAGTGACGCGGTCGTGAGACGCGCGCACAAAGATGGCCTCTCCGTCGCGGTGGTTGATCGTCATCAGCTCGCCCTTGGTCTCCTGCTGCCCCGCGTCGGCCATCTGCGCACCCGCCGCGTCCTTATAGTTGGCCTGGAGTGCTTTCTGCTCCTCGAACGCGGCGTTGAACGGCGCAGCAATGGCGTTGCGCTTGATTAGGGAGATGTGGCGGATGAGCTCAGCGCGCTCGTCTGGGCGTCAGAACGACGTAATTGGGGAGTGAGATGGAGGACGGGAACTCACCTTGAGTCGCGGGGAGACGCTCCAGGTCGATGGCCAGTGACACATTGTACTCGGGCTCAGTCTCCGACTCGGGGACAATGTACCCTGCATACTCCTTCTCGAGGCTCTCGCGTGCGCCGTACTTGGCCAGGTCGGACCAGCACTCGATCGCCATGGACAGAACAATGACAGTCTTGGACTCGGGCGTCGAGAGGTGGAAGCGCACTGCGTCAAAGTCAACGAACTGAATGTCCGCGCGCGAGGGCCTAAAGTCAGCAAACGCAAACGCAGTGGGAAGTGTCGGGCGCACCTCTCAAAGCGGTCGGAGAGGACATCATGGATGATGACGTTGTGGGACTGGGTTAGCGTGATCGCGCGACGGACGTACCTCCAAAAGGATCATGGTGGGCAGCGTCGAGGTCGGTGGGGGCTCTCCGGAGCTTGTCCTATGAGGAGTGGAATAGCGGGATGGAGGGGAGCGGAGGGGTCGGAGGAGTTGGAAGATGGTGGTGGAGACGAGGCTCGAGTTCTTGGTGTGCGTGGTGCGTGGCCAGGCCAGTGGGTCATGGGCCAGTGATCCAGTGACGCAGAGGCACAGCACCCGGCAGCTCTGAACTTTGCCGCGTCATTCTCAATCCACGTGGTAGTAAGCCTGATACATTCAAGAATCAAAGATTGGATTTCTGGAAGGCTATTGAAATTCCACCGTTTCCTTAATTGTATCCCTAATCCCTGCCTCAGCCTGAGGAGTGGAAGTGGAAGGAAGGTGTGTCAAGATGGGCGCCAGGAGTACAGTATTGTTTCTAAAACCCATACAAGCCACCAAAAGGTCCTCAATCCCCGATCCCGAGACGCGACAAGACAAGGACATTCTTAACCGCCCATCTCTTCCTTCTTCTTCTCTCTTTACTTCTCCTTCGCTCCGCCCTCATTCACACACACACCCCCACACAGCACTCACGCAGAGGACTAACATGTCCGCCACGCCCGCGAACCGCCGGCGTCGCAGCTCGAGTGTCACAAGCGCACTCCGGTACGTCTTGCCCTCATGGCCCGTGCGCACATGACACGCGCCGGCCTCACTCATCAACATCTAACCCCCAGCCAGGTTCCCCTCAACAAGCAGACGTCGAACATGTGCGTCATCACTCAATCTATAGGGCTGATGGCAGGAACATGCGGGAGACTGTGCAGCCATTAAGCAAGGGCAAGGGCGCGCCGCGTCGCAGCGCATCTGACCTGCCGGACCGGTACAAGAGCCTGGGGATGAAGCGCGACTTCACGACGGGCCGCTGGATGCTTGTACCCTGTACGCTGAGAGCCGGACGAAACTGACAGCAGCCTCGGCGTTTGTGCTCATGATGATTCCGGTCATCCTGTGGGCCAACCAGTGGATGCTCATCGACCTCGGCCTCATGGGTCCGTACAAAGTCAACCCGTTCGCGTGGATGATCTTCCCGTCCTATCGCCTCCCGAACGGCCTGTACACCAAGGGCCTCCTCGACTTTGTGTTTATCGGCTACTACATCATCTTCTGGTCCTTGTGAGTACGCGGGCGAGGTGTGGCTGATGTAGTGTCCGACAGTTCGTCACCCTCTACATCCTCCGGCCGTTGGGCACGAAACTCGGCATTAAGGGCTCCAAGGTCATGCGCTTTACTGAGCAGGGCTACGCTGTCTTCTACTTTGGCATCATGGGTACTGCCGGCATTGTGAGTTTATACAAGTCTCCCCAGCTCACACCAGCTCGTCATGAAGCAGCTCCCAACATGGTGGTACAAGACCGAGAACTTCTGGCTCGGTTACCCGCACCGCGAGATGACCTGGCGGCTCAAGACGTACTACCTCGTCCAGGCTGCGTACTGGTGCCAGCAGACCATCATCCTTGCGCTCAAAATCGAGAAGCCCCGCAAGGACTTCAAGGAGCTCGTCGCGCACGTGAGTGCTCGCGCGGGCGCGTTTTACGTAGTTGCTAATCGCAGCACATTGTCACCCTCTGGCTCATCGGATGGAGCTACGGCATCTCGCTGACCTACATCGGCGTGTCCATCTTCGTGACGATGGACGTCTCGGACATCTTCCTTGCTGTAAGGTGTACGATTTCTCAAGCTAACGACAGTTTGCCAAGTGCGTCAACTACGTCAACGAAGCCTGGTCGAGCCCGCCCTTTGCGGTGTTTGTCTGCGTGTGGACTTACCTCCGCCACTACCTCAACATCAAGATCCTGTACTCTGTCTACACCCAGTTCGACCTGATCCCATGGGAGGAACGTCAGGTGTTCGACCCGCTAAACGACAAGTGGATGGTCGGATGGATGAAGTGGCAGATCTTCACGCCCATCTTCCTCCTCCAGTGCATCAACCTGTTCTGGTACTTCCTCATCTGGCGCATCCTCGTGCGCATCGTGCTCTTCGATGTCGCAAAGGACGACCGGTCCGATGACGAGGACTCGTCCGACGAGGCCAAGCAGGTCGGCGACGCCGACAAGGCCAAGTAAGCCGCGCGACCGGCCTGCGTGGACGGAGGACGAACAATCTGCGCGGTAGGTCTCGCCGCTGGCTCGACACTCGCGCACTTACCATACCACACGCGGCAGTTGACCGCTTAATCACTAGAGAGATGCAACAGTGGACAGACGCACGTCGTATCAAGACTACTCCTTATCATCAAGAGACTGACCATCAAGTACAAGACGGCGTTGACGTCGTACATTGCGTTGACGTCGAACATTCGAAGTGGGCACGAAGCTCTTCATCCGTCTCGGTCAACATGCTACGATCATTTCATTAGCTCGCTGCCAGCGAGTGTTATCCTCGTCCTTCTGTCTTCCGATCATCGCTTCCCGTCTCGCCTCC
Source organism: Cutaneotrichosporon cavernicola (assembly GCF_030864355.1). NCBI lineage: Eukaryota > Fungi > Basidiomycota > Tremellomycetes > Trichosporonales > Trichosporonaceae > Cutaneotrichosporon > Cutaneotrichosporon cavernicola. Next base: position 2,924,303 of record NC_083394.1, on the reverse strand, counting down.
TCTACAGCAACCGGTGGCGCCGTCTCGATTCTCTCGTCGTACGCCTGGTTCAAACTCCTCTGAATAGAAGTCTTCTGGGTGGCCATACTGTGAATAACGGTCTTCCGAGTCCACGTCCTGTCATGACCAAGATTTATGGAGTTTGCACGTAGTCAGGACTGCACCTACTAGGCTATCAAAAGACCTAGAATGACCGCTGCTCGGGTATCCTCTGCGTGTATTTAAGCTGTAATCTCGGTTGGTCACACATCTCACTCTTACGGGATCTCAGCATCCTTGGTCTCAGAGCCCGACAGGGGAGGGAGTGGTCTTCATTCGCGAAGGGCTGGAACAGACGGGGTTGGAATAAACGGGGCACAATGTGGTGGAACATGTATGTGTTGATGTTGTCCTCAAGCCCTTGGCAGGTCACACTGAGAGAGATGAGGCTGTTATGGACCCAGTGGTCGAAGACGCGGGAAGGAGGACTGGAGGTTGGCCCAGGTATGTAACCATTGCCGATAGCTGCGGCTCCCCCGAGTTCTCGCGCAGCGTTTGAAGTAAGCCTCTCCCGAGCGATGCGCATACCCTCTGTGACCTGCGCCACACGCTCCCTCTGTAGAGATGGTCTGCTTGTATTGTATGATACTGGGACCGCAGGTTGTTGTTTTGATGTAAAGCTCCTGCGACTGCCCATGATGGCAGTGAGGGAATGAGGGTGGATTGCGACTATAGTGGTTTATCTGCTCCGATGGAAGACGTACATGAGCTGATGCTGAGGCATGCAAGAGTGAGGCACCAGGTGGGGCAGATGTGGAGCAAGCACGAGAGCTAAAGCTTGTTAACCCAACTATGCAGTTGTGCAATAAAGCTCAGCTTGCAGTAGCGGTGGACTTTGACAAGCTCGTCGCACTAACCTGGTCGTTGTGCAGACGACCAACCTTGACTTCAGAACTCGACGATGTGTGGGAACCGGTCATGCTCGTGGAGTATATATACCGCCCAATCCATCTCGACCTTTCCCCATCACCGCCACTTGACCACTCTCAAATCCCAATGCGTATCTTATCCCTCGCTGTCATTACGTTGGTCGCCGCCCTTCCGCAGCACTCGGACCGTTCTCCGCTTCCAGCCCTTGCGGAGCGCTCTGACGACCCGTCCCCCGACGAGTGCGCCCAATCGACTTGCTGGAGCATGTCGGACTGTTACCAGGGCTGTGTGTTCTGTTCCCGCAGCTGGTGGCAATTGTGGGCCGGACACTGCAAGCCTGGGTGGAATGTGTAGGAGCACATGTGTGTCTGGTACGTTGGCCTTTGGTCTAGCTTATCTGATCAAGATAGGGATACATCACAGCTATGCAACAAGAACATGAACAATGCGAGTACACCAAGCGCCGAAGCACCGACAGACGTACGCATCGCCCCACTCTTCGGGGCCGGGGTGGGACTTGGGGACGGCGGGGCCGTGCTGCTTCCACTTTTGGTGTACACGCCCACGGCGTGGAAACCTACTTGGCCACTCTCAATGTCCACTGTCACGGTATACTTGACGGCGGGGTCGAGTTCTGCTCGCAAGATGAGTGCGTGGATCGTACCGTCAGCAATGAGGTTCCCTGGCTGCTCAGTTGATGGGTATAAGGAACCAGCGAAGGACTGGGTCGCTGGACCGTAGGGTGGAGCGGGGTCAAAGATTACGCTGAAGGCGCCCCATGGCTGGGGCGAGTCGGGGACGCGCGTGCCCTGGATGTAGATGTAGTTGGACAAGAGCTCTATCGTTGCGCTGCCCAGCGGCGGGGTCAGGGTTATTTTTGCGGAGGAGTTTGTTGTAAGACCGCCGTACGAGTTGAAGCCGGACGAGGAGAAGAGGTCGGTCGATGATGTGTTGAGCAGTTGGGAAGCGCCGGGAGTAGCGGGGAGGCTGGTATTAGCTTGTGAAGGGGTTTGGGTGGCAGTCGATGGACTCACAAGGTCGACCCGTCCTCAATAGGCATAACGTCACCGACACTCAAACCCTCCCCAACGAGGGTAAAGTTGTGCCATCCATACGGGAGTCCCGAGACGGTCCGGTTTCTATTACCGACCTGGGCCGTCGTTTCGGTACCATTGACAAGAATCGTAGCCGGGCCATCAACAGCCCACGTCACGCCAGACGAGGAGAGCTGGACGCTAACGCTGCCACTGCCAGAGGCCCATGAGCCGTTCTTGTGCCATCCCTCCTTGGGGGAGTAGACGAAGGCGGGGGAGAGGTACGAGATGTTCTTCACGGGGCCGCAGTCGGTCCATGCCGTGGCTTGGGGGGGTCTGCAGATGGAGGTTGTAGTTGAAGCCGCACTGACGCTGGAGCTGGCGGTGGTTAGCGCTGAGGCTCCAGTTAGAAGGAGTAGTTGGATGAGCATCGTGTTGGGAATAGTGCACAACGAGGACGAGAGGGCGGAAGATATATCGGTAGTAGCTAGTCGCGGAAGATGGAACGCCGCCTTCACTAACGCCCATCGCCCCCAGGCACAATGGACCAAATAGTTGTCCACGTGACTTTGATATCCGATGTTTCCGGCATTCATGTTGGGAGAAGCACAGTAAGTGAACGATACGTTCGTCTGCGGGAGTTTGGCTAGCACCACCACGTTCTGCGGTGCTGGGCACAATTTCTGCCTTGTTGTTCATTTCCCATTTTCCTGGACAAAGGCGGGTTGCCCGCGCCGAAGACTCAGAATCCCGGCAAGGTGGTGCAGACAGGACCCAGGCCCGCAGTTGTTCAATATCCTGTGCATGTCCACCCGAGCTCACTCCAGCTTCCACACTTGGTCCGGTCTGAGGCCCATGTCACGCAACAAGCCCACCAAGGGCCCCTGGTGCAGCGTAGGGGCAAGGGCTCCGCAGAGCGGGCGCATGAGTCTGGTGTCAGCGTGCATATCTTGTGTTCACCACAATAGCGACTTGCACTGCACAGCGTCATGCCACACCAGAACAACACTGGCCTCTCGTCCGTTTGCACGTTCCTCCCGTGCCCCAGACTCACCCAGTAGGCAAACAGACAAGCACGAGTGGCCGCTCCGCCCCTTTCAAAGCAGCAGTAACATCCTCGCGCTTAACAATCCCAGGCGGGATACGGCGCACTTCCAACCCCTCCCCCCACTTGGCGGCCATTGGAGCAATGTAATCGGCACTCCAGTCTTCTCGTCCGCCACTAGGCGACTGCTGGAGGAGGGTGTACTGTGTGGATCCTGATCCTGGCGTATCCTTGGCCAGGAGCTGGAGGAAGGGTGCCACGGCTGTTCCGGTGGAAATCATGACGATACGATCATAATCAGACGGGGTGATAGCAAACGTCGCGACGGGTCCTCGAAGCCCAACCATATCCCCGGGGTTACGGGTATGTACCAATCTAACGTCAGTCAGCCAGCCAGCACACAATCCAGACGGGGACATACCGCCCAACCTCGCCGCCACGGACGCGCTTGACGATCATGCGCATGATTCCGTCAGCCGAGACGTCGTTGACGGGGGTATATGCGCGTTCGATCATGAGGTCTGGGTTCTTGACCATGATGTGTTGGACGACGACGGGGGTGGAGGGCGGGGTGGGTTGGGAGGACGAGGCCGAGGAGAAGGAGGGACTAAGGTTGGGAGGACGAGGAGGGACGCCATATGGAGATGCGCTTACCGCCTCGGGCCCAAACATGCCCCTCTCACCCTCAGACACACCCACAACCAGCTCGACATGCGCCGGCCCAACCTTGTCCACGGCCGTCACGGGATGGTCCGAGTATACTTGTGGATTAAGGGGTTGCTTGGGATTGAGATAGTATGCCAGGAAAGGGATGAGGGCTAGGACAGCCAGTAGGCGGCGGCGGGCGCGCGGGGTGCCGGGGATTAGGAAGCGGGTCGTGTGAGCTGGTGGGGTGGGGAGGGCGCGGCAGAAGGAAGGGGTGAAGGACCGGGACATTGTCGTGGAGAGGCCGCGCGTATTTGAGAGATGAGAGGTAACGGTGTAGCCTAATGATGGGCGCGAGAGGGTACCGAGGAGGCGCAGAGGGCGCGTCATTGTCAGAGGCTCAGAGATGAAGAGTTGAGAGTTCGGAGCAAAGTTCAAAGTTCGGGTGGAGGTGTTGTGGACATCTGGACATCTGCATCTTGCAGTGAGCGGACAAAAAGGGAACAAACTATGCTGCGATCTTCCGAATTCAATCCAAACGGCGCTGTTAGATGCCGTACAGCATTCCCCCTCACAGCGCCGTTCACCGGTTGCTATGACATCAGCCACACTTGAACTCTCAGCTGACCACTGATGTCACACACTTCAATGATTTCATACACACAATGATACAACGATTACTGGTGGGGCTATTCTATGTACCTATGCACCTATGCACTAACGCGCGCGTACGGCCCAGAGGCCGCACCCGACCGCAAAGGCGACGGCGCACGCGATGGCAACCTGCGTCCAAGTCGTGCGAGCGAGTACCTTCTTCATCGGTGCGAAGGCACGCGCAACCGCACCGGCTAGGCCGACCGAACTCGTTCCCCCGCGCGGAGGGAAGAGCGGACCACAGGGGTCCGGGGTCTCCTGCCGCCTACGGGGACGAGGCCTGCGACGACGTGCCTGTACATCCAGCTCGCGGCGATGGGCTAGGCGGCGGCTTAGCGTCGCTTCCCATTCACCCCCTGCTGAGCGGATTGTGGGGAGTGGCGCGGCGTACGTCGAGCTCGCTGGAGAAGTTTCGGACGAAGGTGGGACGTACGCTAGACATGTGGCGGTCGAGGCCTTCACTGTTGGGTTTGGGTCAGCTAGGACGCGCTCGAGGAGCGCGACTGTCGCCATGACGTCTGGGTCTAGGAGGGAGGCGGTCGAGGCCGCCGTCTCGTCCTCTTCCTGTAGACCTGGGAGACGGGCTGAAAATTGCCATGGCTCAGGCTCGCGGTCGTACGCTGTTGCGTGTTCGGGGTTAGGCGTCTTAGACGGTGAGGGCACGTCTGGAGTTGGCTCTCTGCGCGACATGGCCATAGGGCCAGGGAGGTCCAGCATACTGTCCGCTGCCGCCTGGACTAGGGCGGCCGTCTGTGCGTCCTCGCGTGCCACCTCGGCGGCGAGGCGGGCCGCCTCGTCGCGCAGTGTCTTGACCGGCACGGCGCCGTCGAGGTCGCGCGTATCTGCGTCTGTTGTCAGCCACATCCTCCAGAGTATCCTCCTGAGACATACCATCCAGTGGCACGACGAGGTGGACCCAATCTGCATGGGCCGCATGATTAGCAATCACAGCCTCGAGCTTGCGGGTGTCGTCATCGGAATCCAGCAAGTAGTAGAGGGAGGCGTACGCGTCGCTAGCGCGATCCCTAACGTCGGCCGCCTTGAGACCGGTGAGGATGGTTGCAGCGAGGTGACCGTTCTCCACGACACCCACATGGCCATGGGGGAGCTGGACGCATTTCCGCCGAGCCGCGAGGGCGCCGAGGACGTCACGTGTGCGCTCTGGCCCCGCGAGGAGGGCGACGCGCGTTCCGGCAGGCTCGCCGTTCCATCGCTCCAGACCAAGGTGGAGCGAGGTGGAGGGTAACGAAAGGGTTGGGAGAACAAGCTCAGTGTCTCCCCTCTGGGAAATGGGGCGGGTTTCGAGGCCCAACGCGTCGAGGCCGCGCCGCTCGGCTTCACTGTCGTATGGTCTCCAGTCGTCTAGGAGAGATGAAGTGCGGGAGAGTGAGGAGATTGAGGTGACGCACATCGACTCCAACGAAGCAGGAGACGAGGGCTCGGACGCGGTCGGCGCGTCAGCCAGCATATCGAAGAGGTTATGGGCGAGGGGTGGCGGGCGGCGCGCCAGAGGTGGGGAAGGGATGCGGTAATTGGGTGAAGGGTGGATGGGGTAAGCGGGATTGGGCGGGGATGGGAACGAGTAAGTGGGAATGGGAGGGGAAGCGAGGGCGTAGCTTTGAAGTGATGCGGCTGGGGGTGTCGGCGTGCCCTCGAGACGGGGCGGCGAGTCAATTGCCGCGAGTCCAGGACGCGGACTCTGCATCTCGCTCTCTCTCTCTTGGGGGCTAAGCATGGTTGCACTGCTCGATGTGGAGCAAGTAGACGCGCCAAATACGGGAAGTGATGAGCTCGTTGCACCTGGAGTATTGTCGAATTGCTCGTCGGCGCGATTGTCCTCGGATGAACTGTCACTCGACTCGTTCTCCTCCCACTCTGCGGAATGGAGACTGCGCACGCCATAACAGCTATCACTGCCTGGTGGTGGCGACTCGCGTTGTCTGCTGCGGCGGCGGGTGGCGAATGTTGACACGCCAGCGATGGCTGCGGAGAGCGCGTTAGGCGCGGCGGGGGACATTGTGAGTTGAGAGGAGTTGATGGGAGGAAGGGTGAGTGGCGGATGTGATGTATGAGTGATGAGTGATGAGTGTGTGTTGAGTGTGGTAAGTGATGTAGGGTGCAGGGTGTAGGGTGTCGGGTGTAGGGTGAGTGGCGGACACTGGACTGAAAGCGTAAAGTATTGGGGTATGGGGATGAGGGAGTGAGGGAGGGGATGGGGCTGAGCAGGGGGGGGGGGGGGGGGGGAGCTTAGTTGACGCCATTACTGCCGCTCTCACGTCTTCAACTTGCTCTGTGCCTTTCAACCTCTTTCATTCCTCATCTTCCCTCCCTCCACCCTCCCTCTACCCCACATTTCACTTAATAAGGGTTTACGTCGTCAATCTTGACAAAGCTATAGCTTCAGTGTATTCCACCGCCGATCGCTATCAAAGCTCAGTTTGCCACCTCCACCTAACCCTGAACCTCAAACGTCACATCTGGAAACACTCCAACGCCACTTGACATGCAGTTCTCTAGATTCAACAGAAACATCGTCACAAGTCGGGCTCAAGCTATAGTGGGATTCTGAGTCACGTATGACGCATCTCATCGCATCATATCGTATCCTGGCCGACCCCCCTGCCCCACACAGTTCAAGTCCCGATACAATCGGGCCAGGCACAAACACATGTACACGAGTAAACAATAATGGAAGGAATTCGGTGGTGTGAGATGTGAGAAGCAAGTGGCGACGGACGCGACTCATGACAACGAGTGGCGCTAGAAGATAGGTAGTAGGTAAACACAGTAAACGCTTCAACGCCTGTTAAATCTGGCCAACTTGGTCGAATTTATCATCACTTCCCAATCGCTTCATCTCCATCAACGACCAAGGATCGGAATCCGGGAGGGGTGTGTTCCTTTCAAGTCAATCCGCCATATATAGAAGTGATTTGGGGCATGGCGAATGGGGCACAAGAACAAGGGCGCCAGATGCTATGCACACGTCGTTACATGGTGACCTTGTCAGTCAGCGAAGCGCCTCAAACACAAACACTACGGGCTTCTGCTTCTGATTGTCCATTAGTCAATCTAGTCGTCTTGCATCACACTCGCGCCCCGCCCCTGCCCTTGCTTCTCCTTCTCTCTTTCACTCATCTCTGTCACTCAGTCTCTAGCTCATCGGTTTCTCGCTCGACTCTCTCTGTGCTCACCCCAGTTCGAATACTAACCGATGCATGCTCCTTATATGCGACAATGAACAAAACTCTGGAGCAGTTTCTCTATATGTACGGATCCTCTACTACACTTTCGCCTTGCACCCTTTACTGGGTGGGGCGGTATCGCGGCTCGCGCTCGCTCTCAAAGATGGTGCTCGGGTCGATGCGGCCCTGGATAATATCGTAGAAGAGCTGCAGCGAGCTCTGGCGAGCCCAGTTCCACGAGCTGTCAAAGACGCGCGCCTTGTTGGGGCTGAATGCCGGCACAATGCCGTCAATGTACGCGTCGCCGTGCTCGAGCTTGATCGCGTCGAGCTTGGCCTGCAGAGAGTCGGCCTCGGCCTTCGCGGTCTCAGCGCGCTTGTCGCCAGAGCGGGGGTCCTTGCCGAGGTAGCGCGAAAGGAGCTCGATCTCGCGCTGCGCCTGCTCCTCCTGCTTGATGACGAACTTGTCGAACTCCTCCGAGTTCATCACCGCGCCGCCACCACCACCGCCGCCGCCGCCACCGCCACCACCCTGCGAGAGGGTGATGCCAGAGTAAGAGGCGTACGACTGGGCGACCGAGTCGAGGAAGGCCTTGGCCTCGGCTTCAGACCCGAGACGCTTAGGCGGCTCGTTGAGGATGCCGAAGAAGAGGGCGCTGTCCGAGCGGAGCGGGCCAAGACCCCACTGCTTGTTGAGGTGGTGGCGAGCTGCCGAGATGTTGAAGCCACCGGGGAACTTGGACGCGATCATGCGGTTGGTGAGACCCATCGAGTGCTTGCCAAGGCCGCTGTAGCCGACCGAGAGCGCAGCGCCGAGCTCGTCGAGAGGAAGGTCCTCACCCTTCTCGGGTGCCGAGGCGAACTCGACACCGAGGTCACCGAGAATCTCGTTCTGGAGCGTCGACTTGCCGCCCGAGAGTTCCTTGAGCGACTTGGAGAGAGGGATGTCACTGGCCTGCTTCTTGAGCTTCTGGGCAACGATGAAGCGGACGGTATCGACGGCCTTGGGGGGCACGTCGTCAACGGCAGCGGCAGGGCCAGCCGAAGCAGCGGGGGCGGGAGCCGGGGCAGCAGCGGCAGCCGGGGCCGCAGCGGCTGCTGGGGCAGCCTTCTCCTCCGCAGCGGGAGCAGCAGGCGTCGCCTCCTCGGCAGCCTCGTCCTCGAAGGCGTAGTAGACCTCCTTCTGGTTCTTGGCGTGGCAGAGAATCTGGCGCTTGAGGGCGGTGGCAGCGTCCTGGGCCTCGTACTTGGCCTTGAGGGTACGGCTGGCCATACCAGAAAGGACGGGGCCGGGGCCGACTTCGATGAAGCGCTCGAACTTGGCCTGCTGGAAGAGGACGTCCTGGGTCTCGATCCAGCGCACGGGCGAGGCGAACTGGTACGCAAGACACTCGGTCAGGATGTTGTAGGCGAGACGCTGGCGGTTGGCAGCAGACCCCCACGAGTCCTTCTCCCAACCCTTGAGGACCGAGTCCATGCGGGGCGAGTTGGTCTCGTCGTAGATCTTCTGCACGTACTCCTTGGTGACCTCGAACGGCTCGGCGATCAGGTTGGGAATGTACTTGCCAACGAGACGGTCGGGGTTGAGGTGCTCGGGGTCGATCTTCTTCATCAGGTAGTTGCGGAAGGAGAGGACACCAGGCCAGAGGTAGCGCGAGTGGAAGGGGACGTCGATACCCGGCAGAGGGATGGTGGCGTAGCCACGGTCGAGGTTGATCTCGCCGCCGTCCTTCTTGGCCTTCTCGGCCATCATGTCCCAGCCGCCGTCGATGATGCCAACGAGGTGCTCCTTGAGCTCCTCGACCGACATGGTCTTCGAGAGCTTCTCAAGGTCGATCTTCTGGTGCTTGAGGACGTTGAGGACGTTCGTGAGAGTCGCGAGAGCGCGAAGCTCACCCGCACACACGTACTGCTGGTCGGCGACGTTGAGGTTGACAATCTGGAGCAGCGAGTCCTTCTGCTTCGAGATCTGGTCCACAATCTCACGGAGCGCAGGCTCGGAGAAGGTCTTGCCAACACGCGAAGGGTTGACAGCCATCATCGCGTACTGCGACTTGCCCTCGGCGTCACGCTTGACAGCGCGCTGCATGGTAATGCCACGGAAGAAGACGACGTCGGAGAGCGCCGAGATCGGGAGGACGTCGGCAATGGCGGCGAGCGCCGAGTACTCGCCGAGCGAGTGACCGGCGAACGAGGCATTCTGGTCGATGAGGCCATTGGCCTTCATGTCGTCAAACGCAGCCTTCTCCGTGACGACAAGGGCGATCTGAGTGTACTGGGTGGCGTACAGGAGACCCTGGGGGTGCGAGAAGGTGTAGGAGGTGGTGTGGAGGTCAATGTCGCCGAAGAGGGGCTGGGTCTTGACCTGGCCGGTCTCGTCGACAGAATCGTAGGTGAGCTCCATGTAGCGCTGGCGGATAGCCTGGCCCTTGATACCACCAAAGTGGATGGTGAGCTCCTTCGGGTTGTTCTTGACAATGTCAATGATGGAGAAGCCGTAAACCGAGGTAAGGTGGGCGTCGGCGGCGTCCCAGACAGCGCGAGCGACGTCCGAGTTGTTGTAGAGCTCCATGCCCATGCCGACCTCCTGCGAGCCCTGGCCGGTGAAGACGTAAGTGGTAGGAGGCTGGAGGACCTCGGCCTGGCCGTCGAGCACCTTGGTGTCGTTCTGGTTGAGGACCTCAACCTTGATGACCTTCTTGCCGTCGTGCATGGCAGTGTGGGTGAGCTTGACGTGAAGCTCGTCACCAGGGAGGACCATGCCGACGAAACCGACGTTGTACGAGACAACACGCTCCGGGTGGTTGTCGGCAGCGATCGACTCGACGTACTTGCGGGTGGCAGCCGACGACCACATGCCGTGGGTGATGGTACCGGGCAGGTTGGCAAAGTCGGAGAAGTAGGGGTTGATGTGGATGGGGTTGAAGTCACCTGAGACCTTGGAGTACGGCTCGTTGGAAGCGGGGGTCTTGAAAGTGGCAGCAGACTGGTCGGCGATGAGCGAGTAGCCCGACTCGAGGGCCACAGGGAGGCCAACGGGCTTGCCGACACGCTTGAGGTACTCAACGACCGGGTTGCCGTGCGAGTTGTGGGCCTCGTAATCGATGGTGGCGACCTGGACAAGGGCCTTGGTCTGGCTGCGCACAAAGGCGGCGCCGCTGACCTGGACCGAGGAGTAGGTCGACTTGTCCTTGAAGTGGTACTTGGACTTGACCTTGAAGGTGAGCTCAGAGCCGACGTCAAGGGCAACCGAGTCGTCGTCCCACTCGAACCACTCCTTGGACTGGAGAACGCCGACCGAAGTGGGCTTGTCGAGCGAGACGACGTAGTCGGGCTCATCAATAGTCTCGAACGTGTTCTGGTAGTCGGTGAAGCGGCCGCGATAGAGGAAGGCCGAGTCGACCTCGATCACGGGCTCGTTGTTGCGGAGAACGTAGCCCTTGACCTTGACAGTCTTGCCCGAGTCCGAGTTGACAACCGAGGTGACACGCGCCTCGGTGGTGCAGACGTCGCCGGCCTTGAGGGGCGCAGCACCCTCGACGAAGCGGAAGCCGTTCGAGAGATGGACAAGGTTGATGAGGTCACCGTCAATGGCCTCGGGGAAGATGGTCTTCATGATGGACTGCCAGCCAAGAACAATGGCGTAGTCCATGGGCGCAAGAATGTTCTTGTTGCGGCGCTGCTTGAACGCCTCGCCCTGGTTGCCAACCACGTCGCAGAAGCGCTGGATGGTGACGGGGTCAACCGTGGTCTCGCCACAGGTGAACGCCTGGTCGAGCGGGAGCGAGGGGAGCTTCTCGTTATCGCCGAACCAGACACGCCAGTAGAAGTCCTTGATTGCCTTGTTGCGGCCCTCCATGACCTCGTGGATGGGCGCGTAGCCCTGCTCAGGCTTGTAGAGGAACTGGAAGGTGAGGGGCACCGACGAACCAAGACGCTCCTCGTTGAGCTGGAGGGTGATCTTGCGCGTCTTAGCGTCATACGAGAGGTCGACAGCCTTGAAGTCGGGGTGCGCGAAGCCAGACGAGCGGATGCCGCCGTACATCTTGACGCTGATGGGGACGCCGTTCGCGTCCTCCTGGATGCGCACAATCTGGTGCTTACGAGGATTAAGGATGCGGCGGAAGGGGTTGGTGACGTAGTTGCCACCTTGGACAACGTTGACGGTGGTGAGCGCAGCACGGAGCCAGCTGAGCTTGGGGCCGGCGATGCGCTGGAGCCAGTCCTCGACGTCGGGGACGCGGTCGGTGAGCTGGAGCGAGCGCGTGTTGCCCTCAATGGTCTCGTGGGCAATGTGGGTGTGAGCCTCGGGGGCGCGGGCACCGATGTAATCGAGGATCGGGACCTTGGACTCGTCGTTGTCGTAGTAACGCTCGAGGATCTTCTTAACGAGGAGGCCCTCAATGTTGTCGAGCATGTCACCGATCGGCTCGTCGACGACGGTCGAGAACTTGGCCGCCATCGGGCCCTGAAGAATACAGACACGCTGAGCGTCGCCCTCGGGAACAGCCTCGACGTCCTCAGCAGCCCAAAGCGAGTCCTTCTTGAACCAGAACTCGAAGTTGTTGTCGAAGACAGGGATGAAGGGTACGGGCTTCTGCCACACACGGTTGCAGATGTTGAGGAAGTACGCCTTGTCGTCGGACGAGATAAGCTGGTCCTTGGTGCCGGGGTACGAGCCGAAGAAGAGGCCGAGGATGTGGTTGGGGTCCTCGAGGCTGTGGTACGACTGGATGAGGGACTCCTTGGTGCGAGCGCCGTCAACGCCGGCGAAGCGCTCCTCGACACGGCGGAGCCAGTCACCAAAGAGGTTGCGAAGCGAGACATCGACCCAGCGCTTCTGCTTGGCCACGTACATGAGGTCGAACATGCGGTTGATGGTCTCCTCGTAGGTCATCTCGGCAATGTCGTAGACAATGTCGCCGTTCTTCTTCTGAGGGTACCAGGGCTTGTTGAAGTCGGCGTTGAGGCGCTTCACAATCCACTCGCGGTTGTTCTCGAGCCACGCCTGGCGCTTGTCACGCGGCATGTCGAAGACAGTGTCGTCAAACTCCTTCCAGAGAACAACGGCACGGTTGGCAATCTTGTGGATCGGCTCACCCAGCTCTGAGCGGACCGTGAGGATGCCACCGGTGGGCTTGGTGTAAGTGCCCTCCCAGTCGGCGTCGGTGACACCGGGGGCGTCAACGATGAGCTGCTTGACAGCCGGGCTGGTCTCGGCCTCCTTGGCAACAAGGACACGCGAGCCGTAGAGAACACCGTCGAAGGGCATGGGCTGGAGGCCGAACATCTTGACCGACCAGTCACCGCAGATGTAAGGCCAGACGTCCTCGGCGCCACCGAAGCCGGAACCGGCAATGAGGCAAATGTTGGGGTGCTGACGGATCGCGCTGTAGGTGGTGATCATGGGCTGGTGGAAGTCCTCAGCCGAGTGGTGACCACCGGCACGACCACCGGTCCACTGAAGGATAATGGGGTAGTCGGGGTTGGCGGCGGCAATGTTGACGACCTGGCGGATACCCTCGACCGATCCAGGCTTGAAGCTGACGTGCTTGATGCCGGCGGCACGGAGGGCGTCGATGATCTCGGTCGCCTTCTCCGACGAGGGGATACCTGCAGCAATGCAGAAGCCCTCGACGGGGTGGCCCTCACGGCGCATCTGCTGCCAGAGGGGGAACTGGAACTGGAACTGTCTCATGTTGATGTAGAGAGCGTTCAGGGTGATGCCGATTCCGGGCTTGATGCGCTGCTCAATGGCGTCGATCTTGGCGCGGAGAACCTGCTCGTTGAAGTGACCACCACCCGCAAGCTCGATGTGGTAGCCGGCGTTGAGGGTGGCAGAGACCATCTGGGCACCAGCGGTAGTGGGAGTCATACCGGGGATCATGATGGGAGGCTTGCCAAGGAGACGCGAGAACGACGTGTCGATGTTGACCTTGCCGTCCGCCGTCTTGACGAGGCGGGGGCGGAACTGGTCGTGCCAAATGGGCTCACGGACAACGTTGGTCGCGTCATAGAGCTCGGCACCGACCTTGCCCTTCTCGCCGATGAAGACGACACGGACACCACGGCCCTCGGTGACACGCGCAGTGAGGAACCCGACACCGGTCTTGCCGCCCGGGCCAAAGTCAATAGCGTGGGTGGCGGTCTTGGGGAAGTCACAGGCCTTGGCCCAGTGGATGTGCTTGGTGAAAATCTGGTCGCAGAGCTCCTTGTCAAGCGAACCCGAGATCCTGCGGAGGTCAGAGCCTAGATTAGATTAGCCAGCGTTTCAAATGCGGAACAGAGTTCCACGATCGGCGAATTTCTCAAACGCCATGCCAACTCACCGTCCTCAGTGTTGTAAATGGGCATGCCGAGGTCGGCAGCCTTGAACAGAGTAGTGTCCTTGAGGTCCTCGGAGAGGAGCTTGTCGGTCGCACCAATGAGGTAGTCCGAGTGGAAGGGCACATTAATGGGCAGGAAGCGGATGGTGAAGACCGACTTGCGCTTCGAGAAGGGGGTACGGCCCTGGTCAAGGCCGGCGGGAGCCTGGACCTTGCGGAGAGCGGTCGCGAGACCGTAGAGAGACTTGGCGGGGCCAGTCACAATGAACATCGTCGCGGCGTTGAAAAGCGAGATGCCGACCTTGCAGTTGTCGGGAAGGAACTTGTTAACCTTCTCGATCTGAGCTTCGAGGGCCTTGCGGCTAAGACCGTTGACAGCCAACATGGGCGTGGGGGTGCCCTCGCTGTGCTCGTTGGCGTCGGCCACGATCTCGGGGTCAAGCGAGACGAGCGGGAAGAATTCTTGGCCGCGGAGGCCAATGTAGAAGAGGAGCTTGACAGCCTTGGCAATGTTTGCGTAAAGCTCATCCCAAGTGGAGGAAGCCGCGACGGCGACAGCAGAGATGATACCCTGCGAGTGGCCGGTTGCGCCCTTGATGAGGTTGCGGAGATCCCCGGGGGAGACGTCGGCGATACGCGCCGAGACTATGTACTGGACAAGCTGGGTGATGCCGATCACCGGAAGCGAGACCGGGATCGAGGCGAGGTACTCGACGGCAGGGCGGGGTTTGGAGCCGTTGAGCCACGAGATCACGTCGAGGCCGTCGACATAGTAGGGGAAGCCAGCCGCGGTCGCCTTGTCGGCGAGCGGGACGAGAACATCCTGTGAGAGGGTGGTGAGGGTCTCCTCAACGAAGGGGCGGTAAATGTCAAAGAGAGCCTTGAGCTCGTCGAAGTAGTACTGACCTAGTTAGCGATCTGCACCGTTTCCTTCCGTGGTCTGGAATTCGATTGATCGACTCACCTCGTTAACGCCCTGGCCACCAAAGAGGCCGTAGAGCTCGGCATCGCCAGCCTTGGCAGCCTCGATCACGGCAGAGGGGTGGGCAGCGGGCACCTCGGAAGCGCCGAGAGCGACGCGGAGCGCAGCAAAAGCCTTGAAGTAGGCGGTGAGAATCTCAGCACGCGCCTCAACGTCGTAAGACTGAACGCGAGTGTGGATGTTGGTCGAACCAAGGAAGAGCTCATTGAAGCGCTTGTACGCAGCCAGGACGACCTGGGCGATCTCGGCAGTTTGGTCACCGCCGGCGGTGAGCTTGTCGGCCGCAAAGCCGAGGAAGCGAGCGAGGAGCTTGACCTGGCCCTCATTGTCGGGGCCGGTAGGCACGGCAGCGCCCTCATCGTCCTCATCGGCAGTGGGCTCAGCAGCGTCGTCCTTGCTTAAAGGCGAGTCGTGGAACTCCTGGGCGAGGACTTCGGAAGCGACCCAGGCGGAAAGGGGCGAAGCGGGAACAAGAATGTTGACGCGCTCAATCTGCGAGTGCAGAACGAGGGGGCGCGTGGCGGGGGGACCGCTGAAGAGGGACGCCATATTGGGCGGGTTGGACTCTTGCAGTCCCGACTTTGCGGAGTGTAGAGGAAGGAAGGGGGGAGAACTCCCGGTGAAGAGGAAGGGTTGGTGGTGGGGAGGAAAAGGTGGAGGAGCGATGTGGTAGTGGTGGAGAGGAAGGAAGAGTTACCCGATAGCTACGGGCTCTTTAGAGGAGGGGTAGGGAGATGGAGAAGAAGAGGAAGAGGATCTGACGAAGAGTCAGTTGATGATGTTGAAGAGCATATGTTGAGCGAGGAGGATGCATCTGGGTTGCGAGCGCTAGACAAGTGTGTCACTGGGCCTACGGGCGGTGGGGGAGAGAAGGTAGGGTGGGGAGAGAAGAGTCAGGCTAGGCTCGGCATGGTCGGAGCAACGGGGGCCACCTGATGGTTGTGGGGTGGTGGGGGAGGAACATTGCCCGGGTTGACTGTGAGAAGGGTTTGGGGGGGAGGGGAGGTTTGGGTGGAGGGGGGTGATTGGGGAGGCATCTAGTTGGGTGTGGGTGATTGTGAGAGGTTTACTGAGGGTCCATCTCCCCCAATGGACTTTGCGATTAAGCCGCCCCATGACTTTCCGCCCAACTCCCAGCAAGTAGGGAGAAATCTCCTTGTTCCTGGCTCCTCTCACACCACTCAACCATTACCCCTATGGTCCTCATGGCTCATGGCTCATGGCTCATGGCCGCCTAATGACCTGGTATGATGGATACCGATCCAAATCGGGTCTTAGGCAGTAGACCCCGGTAACTAGGACCGACCAACTTTCCTCACCGTATGAATCGCCTAATGAGCGCATCAACTGAATCAGCTGGACTTGCTGACAATGCCGCCAATATTCCCTTAATCTGGTCTCTTCATCCTGCCGAGTGCCTGAGTGGGATAGTGCGGCGACTATTCTCGCATTCTCGCCTACAATTGCCTATCCTCTGATTCTAACAGGCCGTTCACCCAACCAGGATCCGATACAGCTACCTGACACCATGTCACCGGTCACACCTCTTACTCCACTTGCCGACATCAGCCGCCACACGACACGACCGTGCCATCCGGAACGCCCGCGCATTTGCTCCCCAAGCCCAAGTTCATCCTCAGATCCACAACCCTCTCATGTGATGATCTCTCCTGCTCCTGACAGAATTCAGTTCCCACACTCGTTGATACCATGACTCCATCTGTCGCACATCCGCACCGAAGTAAGGCACTGATGGCGCTCATCTCTGACGCCACACCCAATCCACTTTTGGTCATCGCTGCAGTTCCCGTTAATCCGCCCATCATGATGCCTGTGCTGTGCATGGTGTGATGTGATGTGTCTCCCCTCGTGTCACCGTGTCAACCTGTCTCCGTGTGCCTGCAACACGTTTGCTCTCCTCCCTCTCTATAGCCCAAGCCTAGAACTATGGGCTTACACACTGCAACAGCCGAGATAAAATAAAAATAAAAAGTACTAGATACCCCGCTACCCCAAAGTGCTCCATAACTTGCATGTTCCCACGAAACACAACCGGTGAATCAGGCACGACAGAGATAACCCGAACATGTCCGTCAAACCCCGACAAGATTAAATTACAAAATCGGCTCATCGAGTAGCGCTTTGATGGGACCTGAATTGAGATAACGGCCAAATGTGGGGAGGAGAAAAGCATGAGATTGTGGGGACGAGCCAAAAATACCAACAGCCGCGTTTAGTGTCTAGGTGTCTGCTTATGATCTGATTATGGATTCAATCTAAAGCTACACAGCGCTACGTACATGCCAGCACGTACACACACGCCAGCGCCAACGTTGCACAGGCCGTCGTCTAGGCCTCGATAGGCTGAAGGGATTCATGCATCGTCATTGAGAGCTGCTGCAGGGACTTGAGCAAGGTCTGGTGATCCTCCTATGATGTAACATGAGACATGGAGCAGGACCTGAGAACTAGCAAGGAGCCGAGTCGACTGGCGGGCCTGGTCTGGTCTGGTCTTAGTCCTACATCCTGCAGGTCACCAGGTTACTGGCTTGGCTCCGATGCCTTTGGGCCTTTGAGCCTGCCTCTTGGGTAGTAATTCCCGCGTAATGAGATGCGCACTGTTGGTCAGATGGTCAATCCAGCGCCAGCAACGCCTTGTTCCGCAGCCCCCGTGCCCCCCGCCCCTCAGCCTCCACCAGCTGATGTATACAAGTGTAGGGAAAGAGGGATAGGCCGATGTTGGTGCTGGAGGGGGTGGAGGGGCCCAGGGAGGGGGAGGGGAGGAATAGCGAGAGCGGCTTGTATTGCGTTGGGGATCTGTGGAACGGGTTTAAGGGGCAATGGCGCTCGTGGTATTTGGCCGTTTGCCGAAGCTTTGAATGACTGGCGGACCCAGCCGAGATGAGAGTGGAGAGAAGGGTTAGGAGGGCCGGGAGGGAAGACTACTAAGCAAGTGCACTATTGCACCCAAAGGTATGAGCCACGTGTCTACGTGTCTCTTTGAGAGAAGAGGTAACAGAGGTAACATGGTGGGACGGCTTTCGACGGGAGCATCGGAAGGGATCGAGGTCGGAGGGTCCACCCATGGATACTCATTTGGTGGGGATGATACCAAGGGGTGGGGGTGGGGTCCAGGAACAAGGACAGTCACAGTTTAGTTACTGGCCCATGGCCAACCACTCAAACCGCCCGCACCGTCTAGCTTTCATGACTCTGGGGGGGGAGGGCTGAGAACTTGGGGTGAGAAGTGAGGGCCGATCCCAGCCGCCCAAGATGTATCACCTGCCTAGGCCCACAACCTATCCTCTCCCTCCTCCCACACCACAAGTGGACTGTACCCCGGTACCCCGACAACTAGTCTAGACTCTGATCAAGTCGCAAAGTACCATTCTCCAGCTCCTCGCTGCTCGTTCAAACGACCTCTTCATCATCAAACAGGCCGAACCTTCTCTCATTTCCATTTCCCCCTTTCCTTCTCCTCCTTAATTCTCCCTCCACCCCTCCACCTAGTCCCAAAGTCGACCGACCCCAGCACTTAGGTCTCAACCTTCCTCCCCCCCACCTACCTCCGCACACACCAGAACCGTCGGCGACGTAGCAAGCTACAACAATGTCGACCGCCACGCGTGACCAGGAGGCGCAAGTGCGCCGCGAGCTTACCTCGCGCTGCATTGCCATCGTAAGTACCACGAATCTAGTTGCCGAGGTGACGGCGTCGGACGTTGGAGCAGCGGATCGCTTACGCCCCATCAGATGAACCGCGCCGACCAGAACCTCCTTGACTACATGAAGTACCACATCGACTCTGTGGACGTTTCCAAGGGCCCAAACTATGAAAAGGTCAAGAAGTTTGGCCAGATTCTTATCGACAACTGTGAGTGGTTCTGGAGCTAGACAGGGACCAACAGCGCGGGTCTCATGGGGACATTGGACATTGGCTGACCTATCCAGGCAAGGAGGTCGTCGACCTCCCGCCCGTCTATCGCGACGTGGCCCTCCACACGGCTCCTCACACCGAGGTCTCGGCCAAGGGTGACATCCAGTACTCTGAGATCCCGCGTACCAAGGTTCGCAAGCTTGAGAGCTACGTCAAGGAGATGGCCTCGGGTGGTGAAGTCGAGTCTCAGGTCAACCTTGAGAAGGTTCAGTCCGACATTGGTGCGTATAAATAATGATAGCGATTGCGATTGCGAGATGTTTGGCATCTGCTAACCCGGCAGAGAAGCTCTGGGAACTCGTCAACGCCCAGCCTTCCATCACCCCCGCCCAGAAGGCCGCCATCAAGTCCATGTACGGCGAGGTCGTCAAGTCGCTCGGCCAGCAGGCCGAGGCCGATGACCCGGTTGCCCGTACCCGCAACGCTGGCGACAAGCAGCGCCGCGACAGCTCGCAGTTCCTGCGCCCCAACGTCCAGGACCGCACCGAGGTTGACGAGGAGCACCTTCCCTTCCTCCACCTTAAGCGCAAGACCGGTACCAGCTGGGCTTACTCGAAGAAGCTCACCAACATCTACCTCGACGTCCTTACCGAGATTGCCACCTCGGGTGTTACGTTCCAGAAGAAAGCTGCCCTCCTCACTGGTGTTGGCCGCGGCTCGATCGGTGTCGAGATCCTCCAGGGCCTCCTTGCCGGTGGCGCCACCTGTGTGGTGACCACCTCGCGCTATAGCCGCGCCGTCGTCGACTACTACAAGGGCATCTTCCACGAGGTCGGCTCCAAGGGCTCCAAGCTCATTGTCGTCCCCTACAACGGCGCTTCGCGTCAGGACACTGAGGCGCTCGTTGACTACATCTACAACACCCTCAACATCGACCTCGACTACATTGTCCCCTTTGCCGCTCTCCCCGAGAACGGCCGTGAGATCGACAACATTGACGACAAGTCCGAGCTGGCCCACCGCCTCATGCTGACCAACGTCCTCCGCCTCCTCGGTGCCGTGAAGACCAAGAAGGCCGCCAAGAAGTTCGTTACCCGCCCTACCCAGGTTGTGCTCCCCCTCTCGCCCAACCACGGTCTGTTCGGTAACGACGGTCTCTACTCAGAGTCCAAGATCTCGCTCGAGACGCTCTTCAACCGTTGGAGCGCCGAGTCGTGGGGCGAGTACCTCTGCATTGCCGGTGCCGTCATTGGCTGGACTCGTGGCACTGGTCTCATGAGCGCCACCAACTTTGTCGCCGAGGGCCTTGAGAAGCTCGGTGTCCGCACCTTCTCCGCCAAGGAGATGTCCTTCAACATCCTGGGTCTGATGCACCCCCTTATCTTCGACATCACCCAGATCGAGCCCCTCTGGGCCGACCTCAACGGTGGAATGGACCGCGTTGCCGGCCTCGCCGACGTCATGACCTCGATCCGTCTTGACATTAACAAGGTTGCAGACCTCCGCAAGGCAATCGCCCTTGACAACGGTGCCGACTTCAAGGTCACCAACGGCTCCGAGGCCGAGCGCCTCCACCAGAAGGTTTCGGTCGCTCCCCGCGCAAACTTCTCCAACGAGTTCCCCAAGATCGAGGACGACAACGTCCTCAACGAGCTCAAGCACCTCGAGGGCCTCATCGACCTCGACAAGGTCGTCGTGTGCACTGGTTTCGCCGAGATCGGCCCCTGGGGCTCTGCTCGTACCCGTTGGGAGATGGAGGCCCGCGGCGAGTTCACCATCGAGGGCATCATTGAGATGGCCTGGATGATGGGCATGATTAAGCACTTTGAAGGCATGCTCCCCAACGCCGGCGGCATGGCCGACCCCTACGTCGGCTGGGTCGACGCCAAGTCGAACGAGCCTGTTGACGACAAGGACATCCGTAACAAGTACGAGAAGGAGATCCGCAACCACACTGGTATCCGCATCATCGAGCCCGACCTCTTCTTCGGCTACGACCCCGAGAAGAAGGGCTTCACCCAGGAGATTGAGCTCAACCACGACCTCGAGCCCCTCGAGGTTTCGGCCGACGATGCCGCCAAGTTCAAGCGTGAGCAGGGCGACGCTGTCGACATCTGGGCCCAGGAGTCGGGCGAGTGGTTCGTCAAGTTCAAGAAGGGCGCTCGTGTCCTCCTCCCCAAGGCCGTCAAGTTTGACCGTGTTGTCGCCGGCCAGATTCCCAGCGGTTGGGACGCCAAGCGCTACGGTCTCCCTGACGACATCATCTCGCAGGTCGACCGCACCGCCCTCTGGGCTCTCGTCTCCGTCACCGAGGCTCTCATCATGTCGGGTGTCACCGACCCTTACGAGCTCTACAAGTACATCCACCCCTCTGAGGTCGGTACCTCGCTCGGTTCGGGTATGGGTGGTATGCGCTCGCTCTCCGAGATGTTCAAGGGCCGTCGCGAGGAGCAGGATGTCCAGAAGGACATCCTCCAGGAGACCTTCATCAACACCGTTGCTGGCTGGGTCAACCTCCTCCTCATGTCGGCTTCGGGTCCGGTTAAGATCCCCGTCGGTGCTTGCGCCACCGCTCTTCAGTCGGTTGAGATCGGTTGCGACTCGATTCTCTCGGGCAAGGCCAAGGTCATGATCGCCGGTGGTTACGACGACTTCTCCGAGGAGGGCTCGTTCGAGTTCGCGAACATGAAGGCCACCTCGAACGCCGAGACCGAGTTCGCCAACGGCCGTGAGCCCAACGAGTTCTCACGCCCCATGACCTCGACCCGTGCCGGCTTCATGGAGTCGCAGGGCTGCGGTGTCCACATTCTCATGAGCGCCAAGACCGCGATCGAGATGGGTGCTTCCATCCAGGGTATTGTCGCGTACACATCGACTCACACCGACAAGGCTGGCCGTTCGGTCCCCGCCCCAGGCCGTGGTATCCTCTCGACTGCTCGCGAGGTCACCCCCCAGGAGTCGCTCCCCATCCTCGACCTCAAGTACCGTTCCCGCCAGCTTGCGTTCCGCCGCAAGCAGATCTCGCAGTGGTTCGAGAACGAGCTCGACAACCTCCGGGACGAGGCCTCGGTTACCGGCAAGGCCGACGACTCCGAGTGGTTCGCCCGCCGCGTCGACTTCATCGAGCGCGAGGCTAAGCGCCAGGAGAAGGAGGCTCTCGGCACATACGGCATGCTGGAGGGCTCTGACCCCAATATTGCGCCTCTCCGCCGCGCCCTCGCTGTCTGGGGCCTCGACGCCGACTCGGTTGGTGTTATCTCATGCCACGGTACCTCGACCAAGGCCAACGACAAGAACGAGTCGGGTGTCTACAACCTCCAGTTCGAGCAGCTCGGCCGCTCGAAGGGTAACGCCGTCCCCGTCATCACCCAGAAATACCTCACTGGTCACCCCAAGGGTGGTGCCGCGGCCTGGATGTTCAACGGCATGCTCCAGACCCTCCAGTCTGCTCTCATCCCCGGCAACGCCAACGCCGACAACATCTCGGAGGAGCTCCGTGCCTTCCCGCACCTCTTCTACCCGTCCAAGGCTATCCAGCACACGCGCCTCGAGGCCGGTCTCCTCACCTCGTTCGGTTTCGGCCAGGTCGGTGGCCAGGCTGCCCTACTCCACCCGCGCTACCTCTTCGCTGCGATTCCCAACGGCCAACTGGAGGAGTACAAGCTGAAGCGCCAAGCTCGCCAGTTCGAGGCTTACGCTCGCCAGTCCCAGTCTATGATCCGCAACAACCTTGTTCAAATCAAGGACGCGCCGCCTTACGGCCCCGACCTCGAGGGTCCCGTACTCCTCAACCCCCTGGCTCGCGCCGGCCCGTCCAAGAACGGCTCATACGAGTTCAAGGGCAAGCTCCCCTCCGAGGTGCCGCTCTCCCGCGCTAACGCCGACACCATCAAGGCGCTGCACCTGCAGACCCAGGCTGGCGTCGCCGGTGTTGGTGTCGACACTGAGCTCATCTCGTCTGTCCCGACCTCGGACTCGTTCCGTGAGCGCAACTTCACGGCTGGTGAGATCGAGTACTGCAACGCTGCGCCCGACTCGCGCGCTTCGTACGCTGGCCGCTGGGCCGCCAAGGAGGCCGTCTTCAAGGCCCTCTCCGTGCCCTCTAAGGGCGCTGGTGCGTCCATGAAGGACATTGAGATTGTCTCGACCGCGTCGGGCCCCGAGGTCAAGCTCCACGGTGACGCGGCCAAGGCCGGCGGCGGCAAGAAGATCAAGGTCTCGCTGTCGCACTCTGACGCGAGCGTCGTCGCCTTCGCCGTTGCCAACTAAGGGCATGGCATTGTAGTTGTGGTCAGTATTATCGCGGGATCTTGTAACACCCGCGTCCATAGAGTTTGCAAGCGGAATGATCATTGTTAGATTGAGCACGAGGGCAGGCGTCGAGAAAAAATAGGGGTACGTGTGGGCCCAGACATTACTGACTGAGCCTCTAGGGGGGAGACAGTGGTCCTCACAGTAACACATTCTGCTACAAGTGCTCGGGCCTCCGAGAACCAACCCCATTGTTCAATGTCTGCGACATATGAGCGGGGACCAGAAGCTAAGAAGGCTCCTCAGCCCTCGACAAGCGTCTTTCTGGTTTCCGGCACGGTTGGACAAACAAGTTCAGCCAGACCGTCACATCTAACCTATCATACATATATATAATGCACAATCTAGGTCTAGGTCTCCTACATTGGGAACCTAGCGAGCTCATCAAGCGTAAAGCCCGCAGCGTAAACACTCTCCGCCCCGAGATCCCTAACCTCTTCCTCGAGATGATTGAACAGAACCTCCCTAAACCCATCCATGACCTCCCTCAGCTCTTTGCCGTCATACCCGTCGGGATCGCGCCGAGCTCGCTCAAGCACGGCATCGTACTTGTCCAACCCCCGATGGATGGCTCTATGCGAGGCGACATGTTCCGCCCCGCGACCATTGGTGCTGAACTGGGGCAATT
This sequence comes from Cutaneotrichosporon cavernicola, assembly GCF_030864355.1. Lineage (NCBI taxonomy): Eukaryota > Fungi > Basidiomycota > Tremellomycetes > Trichosporonales > Trichosporonaceae > Cutaneotrichosporon > Cutaneotrichosporon cavernicola. Next base: position 2,900,708 of record NC_083394.1, on the reverse strand, counting down.
TCTTGGCCAGCATGGGAAAGAAGTACGCCTCCTCTATGCGGTGGTGCATGTCGAGGTGATGCGAGACCTGCTCGGCTTCCCGGATGAACCTAGCGAAGGGGACTTTGGCGCGCCATCCCCCGTCTGCGAGCTTATGTCAGCTCTCCACCTACTCTATCTGAACATACTTGATAGACGTAGTTGAACTCGCGCTCAAACCTATCGTGAAAGGTGGCCATGCCGTCCGCCAGCTTGTTCCATTTCCGAAACTCGCGCGGCGACATGGCCTTGACCGCCTCGGCGGCGGCACGTTTCTTCCCAGCCGCGGTTCCGGTGGGGTCGGCGGGTGGAGTGGTAGAAGTGGGAGGGGAGACGTCCATTGTGCTTGAGGGAGATATCGTGGTGGTGATTGAAGATGAGTATGCTAGATATATGCTCAGTGCGATGGCGATGGCGATGGCAAGGAATGAGCGCAGGGGTATGTCTGTGCGCATGTGCTTGGGCTTGGACACAGCTCTGTTGTCTTATCTTCTTGTATTCTTGTCTGCCTTTTAACTGCTACTCAATGTTGATCCGAGATTGTGATCTTTGTTGCATAGTTGTCAGACTTCTGACATGACTGTTGTCGTACATCCTCCGCATCGGGCGTTTGTCAGCTTGTCAGCTTGAGCTCCGTTGGAACTGTTGGATCAGCAGGTCGAGGTAATTCGAAAGTGTACACTTGAGGATTCCAGAATTTAGCTCCGTACGCTGTATGGGTACATGTTTCCGCCCTACCACCACCTACCCACAACTGCCCAAGCTATCTCCTGGAGGCGTTCGTCATCACCATTCACGCCATTTGTTCGATATCCATCAGCTTGCGACTCTTGGGTCTTGTTTTATCGAACAGAGACATACAGCTACAAAACGCGCTCTTATAGAGATGGTCACTCATGAAGCATTCTCACCATCAAATGACGTCACCCAAGCCAACCTCATCTTCCCACATGCAATGATCATTGTCAACTAACCACAATCCACTTACTACCACCATGTTATTCAGCGCACTCATCTCTGGCGCCATAGCGACCATCACAGGCCTCCTCTCTCTCTCGGTCAAGAACCCCGTCATCGACGAAGATGTCGCCTTGGAAGTAGACCTCAAGTGGATGCGAGCAGCAATTGACGCCATGCCGCCGTGCCACTTTAACGCGTACGGCTCGGTGAGTCCTCCTCTATCCAAGCTGACAATAGGTAATCATCAATGCAACCAGTAATGAGATCCTGTGCGAGGGATACAACTCGCAGCGCGAACTCGGAGACCCAACCGAACACGGTGAGGTAAACGCCATCAGGGTAAGTCATTGCTGGTATGTGTAGCTCACACAGAACTGCGTACGCAAGTTCTCCTCGTTGGGGTGGACGCCGTTCGAGATTGCCGAGATCTGGCCCCAGAGCTGGATATATACTACTGCCGAACCGTGTCCTATGTGCGGAACGACCATTCTTCAAGGTACCTCGGCTTGTTTTTTCTTCAATCAAGCTGACCCCAGCCGGCTTCCGCCGCGTTGTGTACGGTACATCCTCGCCGTCCCTCATTTCATTGGGATGGACAGAGTACCTCGTCTCCGTACGAAATGAGTGGCTTCGCCGGGCCGCGGTCGTACAGCCCGGCTTTGGGGCTGGGCGGCCTATCACGCAGGTCGTCGGGCCACTAGGAGATAACGAGACGGATCCGTTATTAGCGTGGCAGTTTAACGCGAGTTATCCTTGTCCTGCTGGATGTGGGCGGAGTCAGGGAGTGTGCATGCCCGAGTATAAGTAGAAACTCGGCATCTCTCCTGTCGGAGAGGCTTGCGAATCCTCTGTCCCTCCCACTCCTAAGTATGCAGCGCGTGCGCGTTCTGTCTTGTCATGTTGCCCATGTGATTTTATGGTTTACTTTGCACCGTAGCCAATCGCTCAGCCACCGTGGTTGACTACGCTATTCTATCCTGAAGAAAAACTACAAGAAAGCGTTGGATATCCCGCCTGTGGGGTACTGGGTGTTCAATGTCGTCTTTATCTTTAATGAGTTGTATGAAGGCGCGTACTTGAGTTTCCAAGTCCCGTTGCCTAGCTGCAAGCTTGACATGACCATGGTCTTCAACTGGAGCGGTGCTCTCCCTCTCGCAGAAACTAAAAGCAACAAGATTACAATGAACGGCGGGTGGCTGAGTGCACCAGTACAGGGGACATTGGCATTTTCAACGCACAGAAGGCGAATGGGTAGCTTGGCTTCCGGATGATGAGAAGGTTCTCGCTCACCGTCCCGCCTGCCCGTGTTCAAGCCCTGCCCTTGTCAGTGTCGCGGTGGCCCGCTCAACGAAGCCTTGTCCGATCCACTGTTTCCTGAGGGAGACCGACTGTGTCTACAACTGCGATGACAAACGGCTGCGTAACAATGACAAAGCGTACGATGAGGACTGGGAGTCATACGGCAACGCCACCACCGACTGGGGCAGGGTTCGACGCCGGGCGCTACGTGACAGGGGTGCGCGTCGGTTCGCTTAGTTTTTTTGCGGAGAGTAGCGTAGTAGCATGATACTGCAGAACGATGCGAAGCAGGTCCATGTTCCTCTGGCTCGATGATACTCGAGCTCAAGGGTCCTCGCATTATCTCGAGGTACATGGGTATCCAGCAGTCTGGCTGGGCATTGTTAACCGTGATTCCGCGACGCGTCAATACAGCTAGGAGAGGTGCTAATCACGTGATAGTGACAGTGAGTTGTCGGCCCACAGCGCTGTTCAATATAGGTTCTGGATAACGCGGTGGTAGGGTGAACCTGGAAATCGACGAAACCAAAGCTGTCCAGGGTGGATTCTGGACATGGCAGAATGGTCTTGCGACCCTTAGTACCGTATACTTCCAATTATGAATAACGCTGTCACATCTATCCTGGAGACATACCTGACAGCGGCATCCACAAGCAGAGGCAGTAAACTAAACCCCCACCATCTATCCACATAGTGGCCATGTCATCAACACCAATTGAATTGAGCAGCGCTATTCAGGTAACCTGAATAGCCATGCTACTTGCACAAGAGACAGTTGCATAGTACCTACAGGGTACAACTTGGGCTGTGGTGCGCAAGGGGACAGAATAGGTATGGACCGTGCGGTGGCACCAACGGCATACACAGAAGAAAAACCGCTTACTCGCGCTTACGCTGGGGCTGCGAGAAGTTGCGAGTGGACGTGGGATGCCGTCGAACATGCTCCGCCCCGTTTCCATCTCTCCCTCGTTGCTTGCCTCCCCCACCCCTCCCTCTTCCCTCCCCCCCCTTCTGACACGCTTAACCTCAACCCTCACACCCTCCTGCCTCCCCGTACGAAACCAGTCGCGCGCCACACACAGCACCTCTCCTCCAAGAATCGCGAGTTACAGGAAGACTCGGGTATCTCCCTCTCCGTGACGAGTGTCTCGAGTCTCGGCGGGATTGAGGGGGGTGATTCTTGCGGTGGGTGGGACCGAGTCCTCTCCAAGTCTAAGGGAGAGGGTCCTGCCCAATAACGGCAAGAACGGGACGGCAGCGACACCCCCCTGTTCGGCCTCAGTACTCGTAGCTTGGGGATTCTCACGCCAAGTGGAGCTTGGGTAGTGGACAAAACTACCCAAGCTCCAGTCTGAGGTCCAGAGAAGCTCTCGTTCATGTCTCCCAACTGCGTGCTCAAGTGGCGGCGCGCCGAAGTGTGGGAGCACCGTTTAGTCAGCGGAGTCCATGTGTATTGTAGTGAGCCAGGTGGGAGCAAGGCATGGTATGTGCGACGACAGCCATCTTTGGGGCGAGCGTCTGACAGCGTTCTTGTGTGGCGCGTCTTTCGTTGTCGGGGTGACTCCCAATTAGTGGACCGGAGATGGGCATTAGCCCACTGTGAGTTTGGAACAACGCCAGATCAACGGGTGCTAGTTCGAGGACAGCCTCGCTAAAATGCAACCCGTGCAAATGCGGCGGCGAGGCCACGCGTTACAGTAGTGTGTTACAACAGACCACAGAGGACAGAAGCTCCTTTTGGGAAAGTGGCGAGTCGAGTCGAGTTGAGTTATGTCGCGTCATTGGGCACGCTGTGTGAGCCAGGCCAGAACGATGTCGAGGTTATGCTTTGTCTTGTTGCTGGTCGAGTAACACTGGCGTGAGCTCTGCACAAGATGAAGAAGCTCACAGAGACGACACGGCCACCGATCTCAGCGAGTCGCATGTCACGGATAATCTCATCGACGCCGATGGCACCTGGTAAGTCGCTTTTGTTGGCGAGTACGAGGAGCGGCACGCCGGCTAGCGACGGGAGGGCAAGAAGCGAATGCAGCTCGCTCGTTGATGTGGGGATGAGCTTGGTCTGTCATCAGTGTTACATCCGCGGAAGAGGATAGGTGCAGGCGTACGTCGGCGGCGTCAACAACATAGCTGGGGTTAGCACAGCCCCCTCGGAGAACGCACATGATGGCATTTGCGCCGCGGCAGTACCTGTCCCACATGCTTCGGAACTTTGGCTGACCCTGAAGTCAGTAAGGTGTTGACCACGAAGGACGGCGCGTTGGTAATGAGCTCTTCGCGGAGTGAAGCGGGCATGGCTGGGTTGGTTCCACATCCACCTGCCGAGAACCTGGTCATGCGCCGCCAGGTGGCTGTCATTATGGGCAGAAAATGCGCGCAGGGTGTTGCACAACAGGCATACCTTCCATCTTCAGTGCCTTTGGATAATCTCATTCAGGCCGGGAAGCACTTGAGCCAGGAATGGCGTCCAGTACCACCAACTTGCCTCAAGGGAAGCAGCAGCGAGTGTACCCCAATGCCTCACAACTGTAGTCTTTGCAGACCAGACCGGCCTGGTCCCGGCTGCCCCATCACATGGGGTGCAGCAGTGGGTTAAGCGCGGGATGGTCCTCGTGGCGGCCATCAGGTGTTCTCAACTCATCTTCCCACCCCCCCCCCCCCCCTCCCCCGTGCACTCTGCCACCTCTCACGCTCCGACGACTCACAGCAACATCCCAGATCTTCATTGTCACGTTTCCTTTCCGGACTTGGCGTAAGTTGTACGCGACGGTCGGAACGACGTCCTCCGACCACTGGCCAGACCCGAGGACATTGACGAGGCTGTTATGAGCAAGGCCCGGGGTAGGGCGGGGCAAGAGGGGTCATTGAGAATGGCAAGAGTGCGAAGAGAGGGGAGAAGAGAGAGGGGTTGGCGCGCGACGTAGGCAGGAGAGGGGTGGGAAAGAGCACACGGAGTGGCAGTGGAGGTCGAAAGTGTGAGAGATCCAGCCAGCATGTGAAGGCGAGAAAAAGCCGTCAGCACCATCTCATCACTCGGACGCCACGCACGAAGTCTTGCCGCTGGCCTGATGTCAGCTTCCTCCTTCCCACAAGCTGGCTCCAACCTCCGCCTCACCTGTAACCCAACGATGGTGACTTCAAGGTGCTTTGCCCAGAATAACGAGCGTAACCAGTCGATTAACCCCTGAAACAGGTATGCCATGGTGAACAGTTAGGAGTTGTTGAGGCGCGATCACTGGCGCTATCGGCTGCGATAGAAGCGGTGCGGACGGACGGGGTTGTAGAGTTGTCTAGGCCAAATCCGCCCGGGGCGATGCGATCGTACTCGCGTTGCCAAGTTAATGACTGGAGAGAAGCCAGTGTCGAGGAAGGTTCGTCGCGTGTGGTAGTGAGAGTCCGCCGCAGTAATCAAGTGCGAGTACGATGTTATCAAGTCCAGTCCGGCGGGGAGGAAGGTGCGTGATGACAAAGATGGACGAGAAAGATGAAGGATACGAGTGCGAACGGCGTCAGGGGGATGGGAATGGGGCGTTGGGTGGAGGTCGAAGTGGAGGTGGCGGGGGGATGATCCAAAGAACAAGAGAGTCGCGTGACCCAAGTATCCCGAAGTATCGAGGTGTCGAGAACGCGATGAGCTACGCCGACGCGTAGATGCCTGAGGAGAAGTGCAAAGGTTGGGCGGCAAGATGAAGAGGCGGGGGATTGGTGTTTGCGTCATTGCCATTGCCGGCAGGCACCACCCGACCCAATACTTCACTCTGCAGTTCAGCCAAAGCCTTACTCCCAGCTCCCTGATGCCTCCTGTTCTCTGCTTTCCTCACCTCCTGACCATGCACGCCGCTCTCGACTCCGCGATCCGAGACGACATCTCACACACCCTGGTGGTCGTAACTATCATGACATCTCTAAAGACACATCGTTATGCTATGTATGTATGTTGCTGCCTGCCACGGCAGTCTACTCCTCTGGCTCATTTATGACAGGCACGACCATGCGGAGCTTGCTCGACACTGCTGGTGTCGTGTCCTTCGGCTTGACAGGGCTAGTGGGTCTACTCGATGGCGAGAGTACTGATCGCGTAGAGGGCGGGCGCGCCGGCATGGTGGCCTTGGTTGGGTTTGGCTGGGAGGCGGCCTTCGGGTCGATTCCCTCGAAAGGCTTGGTCGCCAGCCACTGCTCCAGCCGGTGCCGGTCGGCGCCGAGCGCAAACTGGCGCCAGTGGAAGTTCTCCTGCTGGAGCGCAGTGACGTGCGTCTTTTGTCAGCAAATTCAAAGCTGGTATAGCTCACCGTTGCCTGCTCAGCGCGCATGCGCTGTTCCAGTGCGGCCGACCGCCACGCGTCAAGGTTGCTGGCAACCTCGGACACGTCCGCTTCAGCGCGCTGCACCTTGGTCTCCAGGTAGGTAGTGCGCGCCTTCTCGGCCTTGAGCTGAAGCTCCATCGTGCGCTTGGCATTGGCCTCGGTGTCCGCCATGCGGATCGCCTTCTCCTGCTCGTAGCGGACATCGGCAACCGCCTGGGTGACCTGTACCTTGAGGTCGCTGCGGTCCTTGTCAGACTGCGCCAGCTGCTGTCAGCTAAATTTGTGAGTAAGTTAGCCCACCTCAGCACGGAGGTCTTGCACCTCCTTCTCCAGAGACGCAATGCGGCCCAGGGCTCTGGCCTCCCTCTCGAGCTCAGCGTCGTTACGCTGCCTCTCGAGGCCACGTTGGAATGTGAGGCTGAGATCCTCGAGGTGCTCTCTAAGCTTGTCGCGGAAAGTTTTGGCGTCCGCATGAGCTTCCAGGAGCTCCTTGTGCCTCTCCTCAGCGAGCTTCGCGACGCCGTCACGCTGATGTCAGCTCCATCATGCGAAAAAGACATACCTCTTCCTTAAGCGCCTCGATGGCAGACTGGTGGGCGGCACTCTGGCTGGCAAGTTGGCCGCGCATCTCATTGAGCTCCTCTCTCGCGTGTTCCTCTGCCTGTGAGACCTTGGCGAGAGCGGCAGTTGCAGCAGCGACGTCGGCCCGGATGAGAGCGCGCCACACATCCTCCAGTTCCTGGCTCTTGGCTGCTTTCTCCGCGGCGTCGAGCTTGAATTTGAGGGCAGCCACTTCGCGTTCAGCCTGAGCAGTCCTGGTGGCTTGGTCCCGTAGCTCATCGTGCAGACGGACAAGCTCGTGCCCGTGCTGCTGGTCCAGCTTGACCTGACGAACCTCGGCCTGTGCCTCGAGAAGCGCGTCTGTCGCAGATCGCAAGTCGTACACCACGTCGTTTGTCTCGGTATACTCGCTGAACTTGTTCATCATGGCGTGCTGTCCGCTTAAGATAGCGGTCAGCATGTCGTTGGCATTCGTCATCGGCTCTCCAACGAGCGTACGCTCTGCAAGCTCGGCCGAGTCCGCCGTAGATGTGCGTGTCTCCTCCTCGATCTTCTGGTGAATCTCTTGGAGGAGAGCTGAGTGGTCTCTGAGGAGCTCGGTATGCGCCTCCAAGACTTCGGAGACGTCCTCGCGCGACTTGGCCTGTGTAAAGTACTCTGTTCGAGTCAGCATTGGAATTGAAACTGCAACTCACCCTTGATCATCTCGAGAATGTCGCTTGCCGTAGTGCTCTGGTTCGCAGCTGCCTCGGCTCGCTTGGTCGACTCGTCGAGGAGCCGTTGGTGGTCGCTTCTCGACTTCATGACCTGCTCGCCGACGCCCTTCATGGTAGTGAGCATCTCGACAAGCATCGCACGGGGCAAGACGATGGGAGTGCTTATGCCGCCGGACTCTGGTGTTGATGGCCGGAGCGGCGTGGTGACATGGTTCACAACAGACAGGCGCCGGGGCGGGGTGCTGCGCATCGGGAACTCGGCAGATGTGTCGGTCGTAGTGTACGTGTTGGAAGCAGGCGACAGGACGGTCTCACCGTGCGGCCAGTTGGGCCACTTCAGACTCCTGCTACCCTCAACGGCGCTACCGTCCTGGTCCACAGCAGAATCGTCGCCGACTGGGCTCTCGCCGGCTTCCTCGACGTCGTCTGTCTCCGAGTGGCGTCTCTTGTGGGAGTATGACAATGAGAGGTGATCTGACTCGGCCCTGGATGGAGACGGCGAATACGTTTCCGGGTTCGGGAAGACCCAATGCCGGAACTTGCTCTCGTCAGCGACCTCGGCGTTCATGTTGGACGAGTGCGGCGTGTGGTGCAGGAACGCGTCCAGTCTCTTGGCCGGAGACAAGTCGCTGGAACCTTGCGGGTAGCTTGGGTGGAACGGCTTGGCCTTTGCGCTTAGAATAGTAGGGGCCGAGATGTTCCTCTTCATGATGACCGTCTGGATAGGGGGCAGAGGTGGACGGGTCGGTTGGGACTCGGCCTCCCCGCTGAGTTCCGCGACGGGGCGCGACGGCGAGTACCTGTCTGTTGGCATTGGAGGTGGAGTTTGCTGCGCCGACTTGAGAGCGCCGTCGCTGGAGGCGCGAACCCTGCGGCCGCCGGCACTGTTGAGGCGGATGGGCATGGACTGGTGGATCTGGACATCGTTGGAGAGGCCATCGATGGGGGTCGAGGGTTGTGACCGTCCCAGCCATGCCTTGGGTAGATGTGAGTTCTGTGATGGCCGCTTGGCTGTATGCTTGCCGCGTCGGGGAGAGTTACGGCCCTCCTTGGAGGAGTGCTCTGCTTCAGCCTGATGTCAGCTTCCACATGAAATGTTCAGTTTACTTCTGAGGGCACAGGCTGCAGTTCCATCTCGTCGTCCCTTGGCGACGCGTGCTGGCGGTGCGGAGACACCATGGGCTCGTCTGGCGAGACCTCCACATCCTTGGGTTTCAGTATCGGGATGGGATTGGGCTTCCGAATGACGAGTGTAGGCTTGCCGGCAGCGGGGGTAAACTCGAACGGCTTGCCCAGCGTGGTCTGAGTGCGGCCGAGGGAGTCAAATGCGCGCGAGGAAGGTCCAGCGGCGGACAAGTCAAGAGCCGGCGGCCGGAAGCTGCCACCAGATGACGAGGGGCTGATGCGCACCGGTTTCGGAGCTGCGCCGCCCGGTTTGAACTCGAGCGCGTTTGGGCGCAGCTGCTTGGTAAAGGTGAAGAGGCCAAGGCCGTTACTTGCCGGCTCCTGTGGAATCTGGTCGGCGTCCGCAGGGTTCTGGAAGTTGGTGCGGTGCATGGTGTTTGGGTTGTGTCTGTAAACCTTGCCCGGACTGGGCTGGGCCGAGGGAGGGCCGAAAGTGAACGTAGAGGACGCGTCGGAGACCTTGGGAGTGTGGCCCATTGTGAATTGCGTTGGTCGGAAGGGTTCTGGCTCGTGAGCAGTGGATAACGTGGGGCGTGGGACAGAAGTGGCAGTATTGGATTGTAGACGTTTGGGAGGCGAGAGTCCGCCGGGCTTGGTCGTGGAATTGTGGGATTCTATGGGAACGCTAGGGACAGAACGGACAGGCGACGTCTTGGACGGCGAAGACTTGGACGGCGAAGTAAACACAGTCGGGGGAGAGCTTGCGGAAGTTGAGGGCACAATGGATGAAGAACGAAGAAGAGGCGAGGAAGGTTGCGACCCCGCCAACTCATTCGTGCCGACGCTTGTTGCCGGCGACCCTCGCTGGGGTGCCCTTGGCGCCGCTTCGCCAGTCGGCGGCCGTTCGACTCGGGTGATCGCGTCTGCGCCGCGCTTGAGCTCCTCGTCAGCCGAATTGACTGGATCGTGGTCGTCACCTTCATCTGGTCTAGTCCTCTCACTGAGCATGCCACTGCCTGGGCGGATAAGTTGCTGGAGATCGCGGTTGATTGCTGGGGACACGGTGTTCGTGCGGTTGCGCCACGAGAGGTCCCCGTCATCGGTCTCGCCCTCGGTAGGGATCGTCTTGCTCGGCTCTTCCTGGATAGATTGAGCTGAAGTACGCCGCGGGCCGAACGCCCAGTGCGCAGCGGGCGGCTGCTGAGGCGGCTGAGGAATTCTGCTCGATGTGCGAGAGACAGCTGGAGCAGCGGGCGTAGGCGCAGGATTTGGAGCAGCTGAGGGGGCCTGTGCAGCCTGAGCGGCTTCAGCCAGCTTTAATGCAGCGAGCGCCTCCGCGAGACTCCCTTGCGCCATGGCGTGGTCTATAGACGCCTGACTGACGTGGGTTATGCCTCGGAACGGCGTCGACGTGCCCGAGTTCGGCTTCGAGTTCGGCTTCGAGTTGCTGACTGGAGGCGAAGTTGGCTGGCGAACTGGAGAGACACTCTGGCGGCCGGGGGACGGTGTCTGGCGAGGAGGGGAGAACATGACCGGCGGCGGGAGGGGCTGACGGATAGGCGACGCAAACTGCTGGGCCGCGGCGAACTGCGATGGCGGCGACAGGGGCTGGCGGGTCGGCGAAGCAAACCCAAACTGCGACGGAGGCGAGATGGGCTGGCTACCAGGGGAACCGAACTGCGGAGCAAACTGCATTGGCGGCGAGATGGGCTGATGAGCTGGCGAGGGCGTCCCGTGCTTCGGCGACGCCTGCCGGGTAGGCGAAGGGTTGCGGCTCTTCGAAACACTACGACTCGGCGAGGCCTGGCGCGCCGGGGAGGAAACCTGGCGCGGGGAAGGAGAAGAAGGGAACGACTTGGAGGTGGCCGGGGCGAGGTCGGAAGCGTTCGAAGGAGGCGTAGTACTCACGGTCTCCTTGCGCTCGACCTCGTCGTGTCCAACGCTCATAAGGCTGTGAGTGGCATCCTCTGACGCAGCCTCACTCGGGGTAGTGGCGGCAACGGGGAAGGTGCTCTCGTCCGCAGTCGTGCTCTGAGTAAGACGTGTGGGAGTCGGGGGGACGGCATCCGAGCCTCTACGGGACCTAGGCTGGCGTAGCATGCCGCCAAGCGAGCGCTTAAGGAATGGGTTAGCGGCAAGGCCGGAGAACGACTTGCGGAAAGGAGAAGGCATCGGCGACGCAATCTCGCTCATGAGGCGGTCGAGCACGACGGTCTGGCCGCCTGTGTCGCCTTCAACGACAGCGGGCTGCTCAGCACCAAGGACGACCTCACGCAGGGCGGCGTGCTCTTCGTGCTCTAGAGCGGCACCCTCCGAATAGAGCTTGGGCCTTGGCCTAGGTGTGGCCACACCAGCGACCATGTCCTCTGCATTTTCGGAGCTGGCAAGAGGGAGCGTGAGTGTCGGCTTGGGAGGCTTCTCAATGACCTTGCCGATCTCGCTCGCGGCCGAAGCAGTCTCAGTCTTCTCGGAAGCCTGCTCCAGCTGCTCGCTCTCGGCGTACTCCTCGGCAATAGGGGAGAAGTGGTGGCGCGCGTCGTCCGAGGGCGTCGCGCTGCGGGTGGGAGGTCCCTCCCACGCCGTGAAGGCCGGTGGCGAGTTGGAGAGGGACGAGCTCTCAAAGGCCGTCTCCCACTGGCTCGAGCCAGGCGGCGAAGTGTGCATACTCGCCTCGCCTGTGGGCGGTGTGCCGGGGTTGATGCTGTCCATAGGCGGGGACGCCGGGAGCGAAGGAGTGGTGTTCTCAATAGTCTTTGGTGTATTTACATTTTCGGTGGTTGGCTTGTCGGTGTCGTCGACGTCCATCGAGTTTGGCGCAGGGCGGAGGGCCTCCCAGTTGTTCTGCTTCTGTCAACTTGTACACTTGACATACTCACTTCCTCGGGCATTGCGACCCTAACTTCCTTGCCCATCCAAGTGACGACCTTGTACTTGGCAGGGGGCGAGGCGACTTGGGGAGAGAAGGACGTCTCGACTGCAGAGAGGTGGTCTGAAATGGGAGACAGAGGAAGAGGGATCGAGTGCGGCGTAACGCCAACCTGCATGGGAGGCCAGGGGAAGGCTTCCTTACGGGGGACGCGCTCAGCAGTTGCCTCCGTGTTCGTTTCCTCCTCTTCACCGTCCTGCTTGGTAGGTGACGCTTCCGCTGGTGTGTCAGGGGGGCTGTACTTTGCCGGCGGCAGGGCGACGTTGACATGATTGCCGTTGTGCATGATCGCGTCCTTGAGAGCGGCGGTCACAGTCACCTTGGTAGCGGCGTCCGCGGCCGCCTCCTTCTCGCTCTTGGCTGATGTGTCAGACACCTGGCGCTGCGCACTGACCGCCAGAGGGCTGGTAGAGCGGGAATTAACGCTGGGGGCTGGGGAAGGCTTGAGCGACGAGCTCGGGCTGGGCCGGAGTTCGTCAAAAGTTCGACCTCCAGGGCCACCCAAGATAGCCTTCGGGGGAGGGCCAAGGCGCTGCTGGGTCAACGTAGCTCGGGTGTGCGACTGCGACAGATGCGACGGCGTCGTGACGGCACGCCTGGTGACGGGGCTGGGGGGTGGCATGGGGCCGCCACCGAGCGGGCCACCGATCTGGATGGGGCCAGGGCCTTGGCGCGTGAGCGGGCTTCCAATGGGCATAGATAGGCTCGAGTGCGGGAAGTGGCCGAGCGACTGGGCGCCGGCAGAGTCGAGCGTGTACGCGCGCTGGTTGTACGGGAGGAGCGCAGGTGGGGTACCGGGAGGAGGGCCTGGTGTGAGAGGGAAGCGTCCGAGGGCGGGCGAAATGGGTGCAGTCCCAGCCGAGAGGGGAATGTCAGTGAGGATCGCCAGATTGGCGCGGTTGCGGAGCGTCGCAGACGGGTTGGAGCGATGGTCTATGTTATTTACGTTGGGCATCCCCGGGTGTCCGATGCCGATGGATCCGTCGCCCTGGTACCGCTGACGTTTCGATGTGTGGGAGCTGTCACCACGGTTGTGGCGCCCAAGGTTGGTGGGAATGTTAGCGGGCGTGGGACTGAACGCGCCCGGTGGCTGCTGCCAGAACGGGTATGCACCGGGGAAGGCGCCTGGTGGGAGTGACACAGAGCTGCCAGGCTGGAGGGGCACGGATTGTCCTGGCTGCTGCTGCTGTGAGAATGAGTGCTGGTGTGCCGACGTGGGAGGAGTGCCGGCGCGCCAACCACCGGGGGGACCGAAACCCGAATCCTGGCGTGTGTGCGGGGGCATGGGCATGGGAAAGGGGAACGGCGCGTTAACCTGCTGCTGCTGTTGCTGTCCAGAGGCGCCGGCTGACGCTTTGCGCCGCTGTTGGCGGTTTCTTCCTCCGCTCATTGCTGGTCACTGAGGGGCGTCAGTAATGAGTCGCAAGAAGCAAGCAGGGTGCGAATGTGGGCGTACCAGATGTGTGTGTAGATGACGACGTTTGTTACCGGGGAGCCAACGGTGGGTAAAAGGGAAGGTGAGTGTACGGAATGGTGTGGAGCCGGCGCAGAGCGCGAGACCAGTGTTGACACTGGAGTCGTGTTCGACGGGCGTGGAAGGGAAATGGAAGAGGGAGAGTGATGGATATAATGTAAGAGGAGAGATCAGTGGTTTGGTCTTTGGGAGGGATAGAAAGTTGACAGTGAGCAAGCGAGCGAGCGAGCGATGAAGGGAGAGGGAAGATGAGGTCCATGCTGTTGAGAGGAAGGGGGAGTGGGGAGTGAGGAGTGAGGAGTGTGGATGATGGTGATCCTAGCGCAAGTAGGTAGACACGCAGACATCCCATCCAATGTCCCCTTGTCATTTCCCCTCGCATTCCCTCTCATCTCATTTCCTAACTCGCTCCCTTTCACATCTAGTCGATCTAGTCCCCCCCCACTCTCCTCCACGTCTTTGACAACTTGATCAGTACCCTTGGCGCCTCACCTTGACCCCATCATTCCGCATCGCGTACTAGGCATTAGGCATCAGGCATCAGGCATCAGGCACAGGCATCAGGCATCACTCCCACTCATCACTCATCACTCACCGATCCCAACTCACCGGGGTCGTAATCTCATCCCATCCTGGCAGCATTGGTTTACGCGGTCGCTGTCCTCCTGTACAAAGAACAAAGTAGGGTTGGACTTTGCCTCACGCTCCATCTCTCTCAAGATCTCAAAGATGACAGATCTCGCTCTCACGTTCACGTTCTCTCACACGCGATCACACGCAGATACCACGTTAAAAGCATCGAGGGCTGGAATTTAGAAGAGGCCGAAGCGATGGCCCGTGCAATGAGCGCCCTAGACCCCGTGCGAGCGCCATGATTCAGCCATGCTCACTCACCCCTTGTATACCTGGGTACAGGGTGACTTGGGCTCAATCTTACCCAATCTCATTGCTTGTCTCCGACTGCTTCATCTCTCTGGCCGGTGGTTTCGTATCAAACCTAGCGTTTCGGTGCTTAGGTGCCATGTGCTTTGGTCGTGTCAGGAGATGGACAAAAGGCAAAACAGGGCCAAGCATCTAAAGGTACGACCCGAGCACAGAGCTCTGGTGGCAGCGATGACGTTGGCCAGCTGGCCAGAACCGACTAGTGGTGGCTTGACCACCCACCCTACCAAGGTACCCACTGTAGGTATGCCCACATCTCAATACTGGTCATCATCGCCTAGTACATTGTATCTACCCCAACTCGAGCTGAGATTACCAGGAGCGAGGACCCCCTCCAAATTCATCCACACCAAGCCATTCGAGGCCTCCTGGACAGTGGGAAACTACCTATTTGATGGGGTCATGACTACCCTCAGACCCAATCTCCCTCACCTCACCAAATCACACCAAAGGGTGCAAGCCACCACTGGCGGCTAAATCGCCGTCTCCAACTATGTAGAGAGCTGGAGCGACCCTCCACCTCATCCAACAGCCAAGGCGGGAAAGCGTAGCCAGGATTGTGTACAAAGACTGGTGGAGAGTGACATGTCCAGGCTGTTTGGGGAGCTCAGCATGGTGCCGAGTCAGAGAGGTTGGTGGTAATCGAGCGGGGCGCAGGAGCGGAGAAGCGCTGATGGAAATCGATGCAGCTTTGGCACTTTGAATGTGCATGGTGTATGCACATTGTGGACTGCTTGCTGTCTGTTATTTGTCAGTGTGCCCGCGCGTCGGCCCGGCCCGGTGCTTGGCAAACTCAATGACGCAGCCAAGATGAGGTGGACGACCTCCACCAAGCCACCAACCACAGCATTGTCCTTTGCGCCTTCTTTCCACCCGTCGTCTCGTCATCACTTGCCTCCTCGATCCCCTCTTCTTTCACCTCTCCACTCCTTCTCACGCCTCTGGCCGCGGCCTCACCTCACCTGTCGTCCTCACCGCAAACCAACTCCCTCTTCCTCCCTTTCTTCCTCCCTCTCCTCTTAACCCAACCCCTTCCCCCCCGCCCCCCCCCCCCCCGACCCCAACCACCCGCAATGCCCTCAACACTCCTAATAACCGGCCCTCGCGGAATCGGCAAAACCTCCACATCTCGCGCCGTCTCCTCCCTGCTCTCCACCCGCGGAACGCCCCACGCAGTAATTGACCTAGACGACATCCGCGCCCTCTCACCACCCCACCCCTCAGATCCCCAAAATAACAACCTGGCCATAGCCAACCTCACCTCAGTCTGCTCAAACTACCGACAAGCAGGGGCAGAAGTCATCGTCCTCGCAACCGCCATTAGTCGCGACATCTTACCCCTCCTAGCCGCAGCTACTGGGGTTGAGGAAGGGGACATGGCGGTCGTCAGGCTCGTTGCGCCCGAGGAGATCTTGAGGATTCGGAGAGAGGCGAGAGAGGGAAGAGAGGTGACATGGAAGGGAGTAACGGAGCAGGTGGATATTGGGGCAGCTGTTAGTGCTGATGCGCCGCTGGTCGATGTGGCTGCCCGGGCACTGCGCGAACTCGAGGAGCTCTAAGATCAGAGGCATTATCTCGCCCTGCCGGAACATCTCCGACCCGGTCCCCGACCTTACGCCTACGCACTCTCCACACCATGCAAACCATTCGTCTCCGCCCTGCTACACGGAGCTCCACGATCCACCATTCCTCCTTCCACCAGCACATTCCTCGTGCGCCGTGTCCAGATAAGATGTGCACCGATATTCGCGTCGACAGTCCCACACTCCACGGCTACGTCGCTCCACATTCGTCACGGGACGCGACGGCACGAACGAGTGGGGCTCGGCGCTGCTGTATATAGACTCGCCGAGCGTTCCCACGGACTCCAGTTCATCATCCTTCCAACTCTTCTCCACCTCCTTCCCCAGCCGCCACTACTTCCACTTCCATCAAGCCTGCGACTGCCTTCCAAGTAGAAACACCAGCGCGTTCCAAACAGACCCACCACAACCTACCACCAACTCCTTCTCCTCCTCATGAACCAGCACCACCCCGTCCACTCCCAGAGCATGGACGCGTCGTCGATTGACGCCGCGTCCCAGGAGGCCGAGCATGTAGGGCGGATGAACAACGACCACACGCCGGATGAGGCGCGCATGAACGAACCGCTCGCTGCCCCTGCCGCGCGCCACCATTTGGCGGGCCAGAAGGGCCTCGCGGTGCCGAAGCGCTTCCCGGACTTTAGCAGGACGCCGGACCTGTTCCGGCAGACCCCCGTGTAGTGGCGGGAGGAGTTGAAGTGGACAACCTGAGGACGAGATCGTCATGCCCAAGAGACGAGGTGTGTTGACCGATGCGTTGCGTTTCGGCGTGGGAGGGAGTAGTCAAGAGCACAACATCATGATAGGACACATGCACAGATGAGGAGTCACCAACAGCACGGAATACTATACATACCCTCTAAGCTCTAACCTACTTCTTCTTCAGTAGGCCTTTCTGTAGCCACTTGGGCATCTTGACCTCGCCCGCCTTGCGCGTGAGTTTCTTGACAGGCTCGGGCGCCTCCTTGACAGCAGGAGGCGGCAAAGGCGCAGCCTTGGCGCGGAGCTCGTCCTTGAGGGGCGCGGGATAGTCCGAGGCTGGGGTCAGCAAATACGATGGGCCTGGAGCTGGCCACTGGGAGACGGGGGCGCTCACTAGCGCGGGGCAGAGGCGGCAGTCACTCAGACACTCACAGTTCATCGCCGCATCCTCCCACCGCACAAGCAGTACGCTCTGCGGCACCAGTTCGAGCTCGCTCAGGCTCTCCTTCCCGCCACTCCCACCCTGGATGCCCGCGGCATTAGGTCCACGCTGCGGCCCATTGTGGGACTGGACGACGCGCGAGCGCATGGCGGGATTGATGTGCTTGGGGACTGGGGGCTGAGGGACGGGCCGCTCGGGGAAGGTCGTGCGTGGAGGCTGGTAGAAGGTGAATGGCTTGGTCGCGGCGTCGGGCGAGAGCGACTCGCGCACGAAGGCATACACAGGCTGGATACTGGGGTCAGCGTGCGCGGGGTAGGCGAGCAGCTTGCTCAATTCAATTAATTCAGTCGCAACGGAAAGAGACTCACGCGGAAGACGAGGGGAAGACACTCTGGATCTGCGTGCCGTCCGAGAACTTGACACGGATCGTTGCCTGCCGTCAGCTACAATCACGAAAGCAGCCGGATCCCCAGGCCCTAGGGGGGAGGGGGAAATGGTTATGTGGCTGTTTGGGGAGAGAAAAGGGAGAAGAGGGGGAGAGGAGGGAGGAGGGTATTGGCACTCACGTTAGGCCACTTCTCAGCCTTACGCTTCTCAGCCGCTGCGCGCTCCGCATCCCGGTGCTTGGCGGTAAGCAGCGGCGCCTCGTTCAACTGCTTCGACCGCCCGAGGATCATCGAATGGTAATCCTGCACGTCCGATATGGTCGGTTCGTAGAACGACGCGTCGGGCTCCTCGGCTGGGATCAGTTAAGATTCTGGTGAAGGAAGCTGAGTCGAGGAAGCCGGAGTCGGGGATAAGGCTCACGCTTCGAGGACGCGTCGGCTGGGCGGAAGACTTGTACATTGGAGGAAGAAGCAGTTGGGACCGACGCGGGCGCGTCGGGTGGCGTGGCCGAGGCTTGGGAGGTGACTTGAGGGGTAGGTGGGGAGGCGGGGATTGGTGCGGCGCCAGACGGCGCGCTGTCTGGTGGTGGTGGTGGTGGTGTGCTCATGACTACACTACCGTCGACCTGTTTGGGATGAAGGAGAATAGAATGAGAGAAGGTGGGAGATGGGATGAACAATCAGAGAAAGACTGATGATGACACGGTATGCCAACCGCTGAGCGAGCGCAGTGCGGGGCCTAATTTTTACGTAAACTCCCGATTGTGTCAACAACCCTTCACCAGTTGCACTCGAGCTCTAGCATGTATGGATCTAAGGTCTGTAGATTGGCCCAACGCTCTACAGCTAGCTTTGACCAGTTAACCCTACGCCTCCTTCGCTGACCTCATGCGCTCGTTCTTGAAC
Source organism: Cutaneotrichosporon cavernicola (assembly GCF_030864355.1). Lineage (NCBI taxonomy): Eukaryota > Fungi > Basidiomycota > Tremellomycetes > Trichosporonales > Trichosporonaceae > Cutaneotrichosporon > Cutaneotrichosporon cavernicola. The sequence continues at coordinate 2,882,364 of NC_083394.1, read as the reverse complement.
GCCCAGTCGACGGCCAGCTCGACGTCGTCACAGATCGCCGTGGGGATGTGGCTTGGTTCCCCGCCCTGGTACACCCCGGTGCGGAGTAGAATCGAGTCCCACCCAAAGTTATTGGCGCCCCAGATGTCTGTCGTCAGTTTCAATAACATCGAGACAACTGACCAGATAGCGGGTTGTCTTAAACGGGCGTCAGTATCTCGCGCTGCTAGTAGCTTACCGCCTATCATGTATCTGCCATTAGCTTGTCCCAGAGCCAAAAGAGCTACGCACACGTTCAAGTCCTGGTCTGCCCCTCGCAGTTCCTTGACGCGTCGCCGGAGCATCGAGTCCGCAAACTCGTACGTCAGGCGGTGGGGCTTACCGATCTGCGTAAATGGCAGATCTAACCCGGTTGTCGCCTTGTACACCGCGCTGACGGAAAGGGAGAACGCGCCCATCCCCAGGCGCACGACGGGGTAGTCACTGGTGTCAGCTGACCGAACCAGCTTGAGCTCACGACTTCCACTCCAGGTCGGGGTTGGAGAAGAAGAGCGGGATCTCCCCGCCAGGCTTCTGGATGTGCCTGTCCTCACGGACAGTGCCCAGTAACCCGCCTTCAGACTGCATGAGCTCGTTGATGATCGTCAAGTCGCGGCCCCAGTCGTAGCTGTCGTGGAGGACGAAGATCGCACTGACGGGGGTGGTTGTGAAGTTGATGTCGTGCTGGGGTCAGCTGAGGCCCAACCAAGTGGCCAGACTTACGCGGACGAGTTCCTCGTCGGCAGGCCCAAACTTGTACCGATCCCAGATGGTGCGGTTCCAGTGCAGGATGTCATGAGGAAGGACCGCCTTGCGCAGGCCGTATGATTCAGCGACCTTACGCGCTGCGTCCTTCGGGCCACCGATGCAGAGGACGACCTTGTCCGCGAACTGAGCCATGGCGGGCTTGAGCGGCGTGTGGCTTTGCACGAGCTGGTTTTCGTTAAGCTGTGGTTAGTAGAGTTCATCGCGTTAAGCTAGAGTGGACACACCTCGACGCCGAGATCCCGCGAGAGGAGTTTGACTCGTTCAGAGTCGACCACGCCACCGCCATTCGTCATGAGGAGGAAGGGTACTGGTCTGGTGTGGTGTTAGTGGCTGTTGTGAGGCAGATGCAATTCAACTAGTTGACTTTAGCCGCTGCTATATCCGTCATTTAGCTGCCTGCAGCTGCCCTATCTGACTCACCGTGGCAACCGCCCGTCCTCCCCAGTAAGCATCTTCATGACCCGCTTAGCCTGCGGAAGCACAAACTTCCCCTGCTTGAGTACTCCGTCCTGCTATCAGCTCGGTACACGTGCCGCATCAGACGAACAATATCAAAAGCAAAAGCCAGCTTGTCGGGGAAGGGTGCGTTGTTGGAGTTGGCTGGCGTTAGTTGGTGGTATGGGTATGGAGCGTTCAACTAACTGCTGAGGGCGCGCCGCCCAAGAAATCCCGCGGGGCGACCGAAGCGGAGAGCCATCGAGCGCGCGAGCATGGTTTCGCTATAGATAAGAGAGAGTAGGTGGACAAGTGAGGAGAGGGTAGGAGAAAGACGGAAACGTCGGGCATCTCTAGAGAGGCTACTCACCAGGCACGAATCCGGGACCCCGCCGGGATCTAATCTTTGGCAAAGATTGGCCACCCACCAACTCTGGTTCTCTATCAACAACTCCGGCCACGACCACGAGCACGACCACGACATCATGAGCGACAAGAAGGACAAGGGCAAGAAGAAGGCCGTGGTCGTCGACGCGGGGGAAATCGACGACATTTTCGCTGCCCCCAAAGCTGTCAAGAGCAAGGCCAAGGGGAAGAAGCGCGATGAGGGACGGAAGGTAGAGGAGGCAGCGAAGCGGAGCGAGATGAAGGACAAGGTCAAGAAATCTAAGAAGAGCGGAGAAAAGCCGAACAAGAAGGAGAAGGAGAACAAGACCCAGCAATCAAGTGTCGTGGAAGAAGTCGTTGACCCCTCCGTCGCTGTCGTTGCCGCTTTGGATCGGGCGAAGGAGGCTCGCGCTGGGAACGCAGGGAAACGCGACCGGACCGAGGTCGAGCAAGACCGGTTGTGGCGTGATAGTCGCGGTGACGGCGACCGTAAGTTGATCATCATCAGACCTGACAGCAGGCCAGCGCACGGAAGAAGGATACCTCATTTTCAAGGAGGCCGAGCTCGGCATCGACCCCGAAGTTGGCGGCACACCCCTCTGCCCCTTCGACTGCGACTGCTGTGCGTTCCACCGCGATAATGCTGACCCCAGGCTTTTAATTGTACAAACGTGCCTATACCTATATGTACTCCTACATCCCTCGAGTTTTGGTTCACGTAACCATGTCTGCCGTCAGCTCTGTCATTTTCTGAGAGCTCACAGAAGTAGTCGTCGACGAGCGGGAGGTATCCGCCGATGAGGTCGCCTGCGAGAGAGATGAGAGGAATGCGACCAAGGAAGTTGATGAAGCCCACAACCTTGGGACGTGTCCAGCCGATCCACATTGGGCCCTGGAGGAAGAAGTGGGAGGCAATGCGACGGTCAGCGTGCGCATAGTGCTCGGCGAGGAGGATCGAGTCGCTGGCAGGAACGCGAAGGCGACGGGCGAGAATTTGCATCGCGATCGGGATGGCGAAGGGCCACAGGTTGCGCGACAGTGTCGGTAGGGACGCGGGGTGGTACCGTGCGCGGTTGGGGGCGCGCTGATGTCAGCTTCAAGTCCGGCGTAAACAGCTGACACTCACCGATGCACGGACAAGGAGGAGGACTTGGACGAGGATGGCCGTCGCGCTGAGGAGCTCGCTGGCCATCTCGCTCCCCGTGCCGAGCTCGGGCACTAGCATGAGCGGGTGCTCCAGGTACTGCTCGGGCAGCGCGCCGATGAGAGGGTAGAGGTGGTTCCTGAGGGGTGCGCGCGTTGCCACAGCACCAAGAACCTCATGGCGCTCATTGTCACCCTTCTTCTTCTCGCCTGAAGAGGAGCGGGGAAGGAGCTTGTCCTGCGGGACGGAGGCAAAGTCGAACTCGCGCTTCGGTGTCGGCGGGTCGAGCACGGGCCGCCTCGTGATGGCAATTATGAGAAGGCGGAGGATGGTTCTGTATCAGCACAATCTTGGATGGACACACTTGATGCTCTCGATGGACATGACGACCTTCCAGCGGACGCGGTCGCCTAGGCGCCGCTTAGCGACCATCTCACTTAGCAGCTCAATGTACGTGATCGTCGTGAGGGCACGGCTCGCGCGGCGGTAGGTCCCACTCCGCTCGCTCCAGTAACGGGTGTATCGTGCGTGTTCACTGGGTGCAGGGAGGATAGGCGAGAGGCGGGGGACGGGGGGAAAGCCAGGCTGGCGGACGGTACTGGGCCCGCCGGCGGCCTCGGAAGCGAACGGGTGGGGCGGGAGCGAGAGAGCAGCCGGAATGCGCTTCTCTAGCAGCCGGTCGTGCACGCTGCTCACCACCGAGAGTAGGGCGTATACTGTTTGTCAGTGGGCAAGTGGTGGCGTACTCACGGCCCTCTGAGGCAATGTCGGCGTCGGCAAAGCGGCCAGGGAGGAACCAGGTGACATTGCGGATGGCGCTCTCGACCGTGTTGACGGTGCTGACGTTGTCGAGGAGGAGCTGCTCATAAGCCTGTACAAGTTGGCTCATTGTAACGAGTGTCGGTGTTTAAGAAGAGTATGACAATGGGAGGAGTAGTTGGTAGTTGGTGGATCACCGATACCGATGCGTGGGTGTCCACCACATGTCCGGCTGGTGTTGCCGGTCTAACATGGGAAGGCCTTTTGATCCCGTCATAGCCGGTACATGGTGAGAATACCTCGGTTCTGGTGGTAGATTGTAACCTCTTATCCGGATCTTCCTGTTTACTTTGCAATCCAAGCATCAGCGAGGAGAGAGGAGACACTGAGACACTCCTAAGATCCCAACATCTTACGCTAACTGCGTAGGTCTAGTCTAGTCATAACTTGTCCGATCGCCAATCATAACCAGGTCGTAGGCTGGCTAGAACGTTAGTCGGGGCGCGACCAATGTCCAATGTCCATCCAATTGTAAGACAGTAAGCCTGTCCGACCGACTCTTATAGCTTAAAGTTCAAGTTGAGCTCACCATTTGAGCATCAGAGCATGTCGACGACTACAAACTCAAGTAGACTCAAAGTTGATAAAGTTGACAAAGGAGAGGAAGCCTGTTGAATGACTTTGCTGGAACGGCCCAAGGGAAGGTCTCAGGCGTGCCTTTAAACATGATGGATGAACAGAAGTAAGTACCTGTCGGTTCAAAACAGTCACCCCGCACTGTATCATATCTGCCTTTGCTCGCACTTGAACCCATCAACATTGAGTATTCACCATTCAACTGTCAACTTGTCAACCAGACTAGTGTATGTGTAGCGAATGGTGAGTGACTCAAAATTGTGCGCGTCACCATCTTGGCGCTGTGGCGCACATATCAATGAGCACTGTCCCTGACACTCCCCGCGCCCCTCTCCACTCTCCCAACGCCCAACGCCCATCGTCCATCCTCAATCCTCAATCCTCATCTTTGCTCCACCCTTACATCCTCATCCTTGTTGTCCGTCGACGCCCACGCCCACGCGCGCGACTGTGCTACGCGTCGACGCGACCGACCGACCGCTCAATCCTACCTCCGTCTCTTGTGCTACCACCATCAACAACCCTAACCTTACCGCCATGGCAATCCCTTACGGCGCGGGGCAGCGCAGCTCGCACTTTGAAAGCGCGCAAGAGGCCAACGACATCTACAACCTGTACGGCCGTGATAGCTGGGCGTCGGCGTCCGACTCGCACCACGTGCTCCCACACCAGGCGCGAGACATGGCCGGCGACCATGAAGAGCTCGAGGAGCTCGACGCGAGCCAGTATTCGGACGCCGACGATGATGTGTACGTGACACCCCGGCCGTTCGATACGGGCGACTACGTCTCGGTTCCGCTTCAGCAGCAGCAGTCGCACGACCAGTGGAACTTGGCGCGACCCTCGACCGCACAGGACTTTACGCGGCAGGACGACGAGTGGAGCGTTGGCGGACATTCGGAGGCCCCGCAGCATCCACCGGCGCAGGGCATCGCGGTTGGACAGGCGCTCACCCATGATTATGCGCATCCTGCGGAACGGCATATCGTGCCTCACCAGCTTGCGCAGACTTGGACGCCGGAGCCAGTTGATCCCGACAGACGCGGGAGCCGCACCACACCGCCCCGCACCCCTGATGTAGTGGTGCACCAGTCTCCCGATCCTCCAGAGGAACGGCGTTCCTCTTCCGCCATACCCCTGCGCTTACGCGTGGACAACTCGCCACAGACACCACCCGCGTTATCACCCACCGAATCTACGTCGCCGATACACCCCAGCATAGCGCGGATCGCAGCGACCCCGCGCAACGGCTCGGCAGTGAACAGCCTCGCGGCGTCGAACTCGTCCCTCGTCTCATCACAGTACCCTGGCGAAGAGACTGATGCGTTCCACGTGCGCTCTACGTGTGAGTTCAGTTGTATATTGATATCTGAGGAGCTGACATCAGACGCACGACTCGAGGTCGAGGGCGTATACGGCGACGGCTGGGACGAAGGCGTCGAGCGCACACGCGGTGGCATTGGGGCTGGCTCGCGTGTGACCACGACCTGGGCCGCGTCGAGCCTCATGACAGACCAGGAGCTCAAGTTCCTCAAAAGCCTGGATCGGTACGGCTTCGTGGACGCCGACACCAAGACGAGATCGGAGCACCGGCTCGTGCGTGTACCAGCTGCGCGCTTCAAGTCCCACCCAAAAGTGACCGCGAAGAGCGCTGGCGAGGTCAAGGTTGGACCTGCAAAGGGGCCGCCACCCTCGCCGCCTATCGTGCCAGCGGGAGGACCTAGCCGCGCCGACGAAACGCGGCACAGGAAGAGGGAAGCCGAGCGCGTCGGTAAGTGGATGGCGATGATGAGTGTTGCGGACCGAGACGAGGGGCGGAACGTGATCGGCTGGCGATGGAGTTCGACCGAGGGGGGGAAGCACACCACACGTATATGGAAGGGCATCCCAGACCGATGGCGTATGGCGGCGTGGTGGACACTGGCCGAGGCTGCCGCCGACCGAGCGCGACGGAACGGCGAGCGTGTACCGATACACAACGCGCTTGAGGCCGACTACAATATGCGCAAGGACCTGCCTAGCACGAATGACGTGCAGATCGACCTCGACGTGCCCCGTACAATCTCGGGACATGCTCTGTTCCGCACGCGCTTCGGCCATGGGCAGCGCGCCCTCTTCCACGTCTTGCACGCATTCTCCCAATCTTGCGGGACATGTGGATACTGCCAGGGCATGGGGAGTGTGGCCGCAACCCTGCTATGCTACTTTGAGCCGGAGGTGAGCCCACTCTTTCGATCCATCTAACCTTTGCGCACATACTCGCTCATGGTACGCCTGCACGACCTATACGACTTACATGGGATGTTTGCGCCCGGCTTCCCCGGTCTCCTCGAGACATTCTACGTCCAGGAACGCCTAATGGAATCGATCATGCCAGACGTATACGCGAGCTTTGTGAGTCGTCCTCTGACAAAACTAATACAGAAACGGAACATGATCTCGTCATCAGCCTGGGGCGCCAAGATCTACATCACGCTCTTCGTCAATGTCGTCCCCTTCAATGTCCAACTCCGCCTCTGGGACGCCCTCTTCCTCGACGGCATCGACGTCATAATTATTGGTGTTATGGCCTTGTTGTGGGCGTTCCGGCGTGAACTCGCCCACCCTTCGGCCGACTTTGAGAGTATCCTCTCCTTGCTCAGCAGCTACTATGTGCCCGAGGACGACGACGCCATGCTCGAGTGGATGCGCCGGTTGCTGTGGCAGTCCGGGGTGCGCGAAATGCTCATGCACTGGCGGCGCGAGTGGCGTAAAAAGGTCGAACAGGGAGTTAGTGAGGACGCGCTGCTGTAGCGAGCGAATTGGTGAGCGAGTGAGGATTTGATATGAGAGAGGGGAGGAGGGCTGGTCCTGCGGCGGAGGAGGTGCATCGCATTTACAAAAGCGGCCTGTCCGTGTTGCCTGGTTATAATATGCATAAGACGTTGCATTGGCGTATAGCGGCAGTGGCAGTGGTAGTGGCTGGGCGGGCGGCGGCAGTGGCAGTGGCTGTGACCATTGACCCACTGCCAGTCGTTGATATGATCATTGTGACGCTACTGTCACCAGTCCTCCACAAGCGCACACATACATATGTCGCTCCATGGGCGCGTCGACGTTTGCCACATCTAGTATTATATCGAATATCTAGATCTCGGCGTCGCCGGGACACACCATCAACCTCTCTGTCCAGTCGTAGCCGTCGTGAAGGACGGCTCCGACTTGGCCGCGCTTGACATATCCCCTGCCCTCGTAGAAATGCTGGTTTTCGTCATTCCCGGTACTCAGGGCTTGGGGGGTTGATCCAGCCCTCTCCGCACCGGACTGCAGGAGGGCAGTGCCGACGCCTTTGCCCTTGGCGTCGGGGTGGGTTGCGAGGAAGGCGAGGTACCACCACTCTGTGTCGTGGCCAGGGAGGACATCATCGAGTGCCCGGAATTGGGGGGAGACGTGCGAGATGAAGTGGTGCTTGAGTGGTGCGGGGAGGTCGGCGATGGACGGGCGGAGGAAGGCAGTGCTGTTGTTAGAGGGCGTTGAAGGGAGGGAGGTGGTGTTGGGAAGGGCGAGGTCGTCGTGGAGAGGACGGGGATGACGGCGAGGTGGAAGCCAACTCACTCAAACCCCACGCCGGGAGGACACCACATTGCAACGCCCAGGACCTTATCCTTCTCGTCGTCCTCAGCAACCCAAACCTCCCACTTCTCGAACGCGTTGTCGACGACACTGACGAACAGCTTCTCCGTAAACGCGCGCTCGTCGCCCCACATGCCTGTCCAAGGCTTATCTGGGGTGAGCCCTTTCTTGAGAGGTATAAAGTCCAACAGAGGGGAAGAGAAGCCACGTACAGGTCAAGAACGACGCGGCCATGACCTGCACCAGGTCGGCGCGGACGGCTTCGCTCGCCTCTTCAGCCTTGATCTGACGGACTGGCATGGATGATGTTGGTGTTGGTGTTGATGTTGATGTTGATGAGATGGAAAGATGTGTCGTGTCCGGCTTGGTTTAGTAGCCGGCGGCGATGGCGGCGATGGCGGCGATGGCCGGTCTGTTGTTGAGACATTCCATTCCAGTCTAGTGGCAAAACAACGTCACCAGACCCAGACGTACGCTAAAGGGCGCAAATGAATCTCTCGAGCTGTCAAGAGATGTGAGGACACGATCAAGACGTGTCATGCCTTCCGCAAGTTACAGTAGGTCACGTGTAGGGTCTTGACTGGTCTCTTGAGATTTGGACATTTGGGGATTTGGAGGGCCATGATATACATTTACAAAGTCAAGTGACAGTGAGCCAGCGCCGCGCTCGAGATCTAAATGCTATCCATGCTTACTCGGTACCATCTCCCCTCTAGCATGCTACCCCCATCCCACCTCCCACCACCAGTATCCACCCGCCTCGTCCGTCCTCCCCTCCCCTTTACGGCCCTGTACCGCCCGCTTTCCTCCACGCACACCGAGACGTAGGCCCTGTGCCAAACCAAGCCCCTCGCCCCTTAGAGATGCAGGCACGCTGGTCCGCAACGCGTCCGTCGCGCCCTTGGCGGCCGCCCGGCGCTCAGCGAGTGGCGGGTAAGACTGGAGCGGAGGGAAGCTGACGTCGATCGACTCGAGCTCGGGCGTGAATGTCGGCCGGATAGGTGAGATGAGATGCTGGTGTTAGCCATACTCTTCAGCGCTTCACTCCCAAAACGTTTCACTCCGTCAGCGCTCGCTCCGCTCACTCACCATAACACCCCCCGAGTCGTGTCGTCCCGGCGGACGCACAGTCCATGCAGCCACGTCGCGGATCAAGCCCGCATGAGACGGGTCGTACACGCAATCAGAGACGATGACGAGGTCGAAAGGCTTGTCGACGAATGGTGCGAGTTCCTCTTCTTCCACTTCCGGCGCGTCCTCCCCAGCCGCGCGCTTAGCCCGCGCCTCCATGAATGCCGGGAAGGTGCACCAGTCGAGTTTGGCTATCTCGACGCCTGTTGTTGGGGCGTCGGGGCGCGGGGTCGCGTTCAAGTCCACACAGATGCGGAGATTGGCCAGCACATCGGCGTGGAAGTCGGTGGCGACTACCAATCCAGCATCAGGGACGCTGTTGTTGGCGGGTAACGCGCCCATCGGTCCGGGCGTTGGTGCACCAATAGCCGTAGCAGCCGCGCGCAGGTCCAACAGCTTACGGCAGATGATAGCTAGTAGACCTGTACCTGCGCCAAGCTCGAGGACCCGCGGGCTGGGGTTTTGGAAGAGGCCGAACGAGGTGGGGCGGAGCGATACCTCTCTTCCCAGTAAAATGGCCGCGCCCCATGTCTGTACGCCAACCGAGATGTGGTCGGTGATGGGCGCGTCGTGGAGAAGCACGGGGAGGGCTGCAGTCCGCCTCCCCGTCCCTGGAGAACGGGCAGATAGAGAACGCGACGTCGGCGACTTGCCCAGACTCGTCGGGCTGGTTCCGAGGCGTGCGAGGAAGCGCGTCGTCTCAGGACTCATGCCGGCCGTATCGAGCGGCCGGAGGGCGCGGAGGCCCGGTACCAGTTCGGCAGCCAGGGGGAAGAGGAGGTGGCGTGTTAGTCCGCCCGCCGCGCCGGTACCAGCCATGAGGGCGAGAACGGCGGTCGCGTCGCGAAGGACAGCCTCGACTTGGTGCGTTGCCTTGCTTTCTTCTGGCGTTGGGTCATCTCCGAAATCGTTGGATTCAATCCACGTCTGTGCGCGCCGCACAACGCCATTCAACCATTTCTCGGCCCAGTCGCGCTCGAACGGATCTTCGTACCCATGCTCGTCCTCGTCATGTGAGTCATCGTGTGAGTCGTCGTGCGAATCCTCCTCCTCCTCGATCGGCTCGTTGAGTCCAAGCCCCTCCATGTGCAAGTCGAGGTCGAGGCCTGGCAAATCCACACTCCCTCCCGAGAGGGTGCGCTTCTTCTTCTTCTTTCCGTTGCGGCCATCCTCAAAGTCCATGTCGGCTGCCGTGAAGCCCCCATGGATAGGAGGCATGTACATCTCCTTGAGGACCTCCATGTACTCGATGAGATCTGAAGCGGCTAGCGGCTCCAGCGTCCCCTGGTCCTTTGGGAGGAGGGGGAGGAAGGAGGTGGGGTTTCCCCAGCGCGGCATGATTGATGGATCGATGAGGAGATGGAGAGATGTGGCTATTCAACTAAATTTCTGGTCACCGTAAGCATCCATATATCAAAGTGCGGATTGACTCGGGTCCGGGTGAGATTCCAAGTGCGGAATGTCACGTGAGGCTGACTTTTGGACCTCCACTTTGCAAGTCGAGCAGTTGGAGAGTCCCGAGGTACACCAAACACCTCATTGTCGCAATGACCTTGATCACATCGTTCAGTTCTTCACTTCATCATTCTCATTCCACCCTCACGCTCACCTTGTATCAAATTTTCAAGACAGCTGCACGCGTCTTCTTCAGCACACATTCTCTGCCCAAGCTTCCGGCCCTTCATATCCTCTTGGCCAGCTCCTGAACTGACTCAGCCCCCCCCCCTGCTCCTCCTACTGCTCCTCCTCGGCGTACACCGCACATAACCACTCCTCGCTGTCTGTCGCTAACCTCGGCGCCAAGGCGTCAGTCGAGATGTTCCGCCTCACCATTGTAAGGGACAAGCTTCGCGCAATCCCTATCCACCCCGAACCCGAACGCAGTGATCTCTCTCGACGCGTACACCGTGTTCGTAACCAATTCTTTCCGCTACTTGGCCCAATACCCGGTAGCGACGAAGGAGAGTCGTTGAGTCATCGTCTCCGGCATGTCAGACTGTGTCGCCGCTAACAATCACAATTGCATCACATGAAGTCTATCGCATTATCATACCGGCGCCCCCAGACGCACACTTACGAGCATTGCATGTATCATCGCCATGATCCACCACTCCGCCCCCACGCTGCGCTGTCAGGCTGGCTCACAGATGCGCCTTGAACAGCGCTTCGGAAATAAACTGCGCCTCGAGTTTGCGGCCGCCGAACCAGCGGTCCTGGAGACCGCGGCGCGCGTTCTCAGACCCGTCGAGGTCGGCAAACTCGATGTAAACATCACCCTGGCTCATCTTGTCGACCTTGATACGCGCGACGCGGCCATACTTGTTGTTCACCTCGTCCTGGATGTCCTCGGCCAGGTCTGTGTCCCAGTTGCGCTCCGTCTCCTCGTCTGGGTTGAACATGTTGCTCACCATGAGGAAGTGCGTTGGGCGCTGCCTCTCGGGCTTGGGAGGGGCCGCCACACGCGGGCGGCTCGCGTCGTCGGTGCGAGCGAGCTTTTTCATCAGCTCCATACGGCCGGCGGCGTCAAGGCGGCCACCGCGGCGCTGGTCGCCTTCCATGTTCTCGAACTGGGCGTTACGCTCCTCGACAGGCTGGACCTGGATCTTCTCACCCGCGAGCTCAAAGTCGTTCATCGCGTCGATGGCCATCTGGGCAGCGGGGAGCTCAGCAAACTGCACGTACGCGGTTTTCTTGGATGCGCCGGAATGGTCCACGTGCAGGTCGACAAACTCGATTTCGCCGAATGGGTCAAACACCTGCCTGAGGTCATCGTTGGAGAGCGTGTCGGAGAGCTTGGTGATATACAGACGGTGGTACGGGATCGCCGCACCCGCGTGCGCGTTCGGGTCGATGCTCGAGGGAATAGCACCTGGAGTAATAGGTGGGTAGCGGGGCCCGCGTGGGCGGCTGGCGTGCAGCTCTTTCTGGGTCTCACGTTGTCCACGGATGCTCGCAATGACTGCCTTGAGCGACATACCCTCGTACGAGTCGGCCGGCGTGAGCCCAACAAGGATCGGGATACCGACCACCACCTTGCCCGATAGGTTGAGCGCCTTGTTGACGAGGTCAGGGCTGCGGAGCGTCACGTAACCCATTCTGCGGTCAGCTGCTGCTCTATTATTCTACTCACCCCTTGGAGCGGCGGCCTTTATCAGTGATGATGCGCGCGTCGCGCACCGAGCCGCGGCCGAGCATGTCGTCGAAGAAATGACCTAGGTCCTGGCTGGTAAGACGCGCAGCAATCTGCGAAACGAATACTGAACGGGCCTCTGCGTCAACCTCATCGAGCAGCTGGCTCGCCTCGCGCGAGAACGACGGCCGGCGACGGGGAGAGTTGTAGTCGCGCTGGTGTGAGCTTGTTTCCTGGAATGTACTCACGCCTTCGCGCCGGGCCATCTCGCGCCGCTCCTCACGCATCTCGCGGTCACGGCGATCGCGCTCGCGCTCCTTCTCTTCGCGCGTCATAGCCTTGAGGCGAGCCCGCTCACGCTCGCGCGAGTCATCACGAGGACGGCGGGGCCGGTCGTGGTCACGAGAGCGGTCACGAGAGCGGTCACGAGAGCGGGAGCGGTTTCGGGGCTCGCGCGAGCGCGATCGGTCGCGGCGGCGGTCGCGGTCACGGTCACGGTCTCTGGAGCGGCTGCGGTCACGGCTACGGTCACGGCTACGGTCACGGCTGCGGTCACGGCGGCGGTTATTGTCTCTCTCACGCTCGCGTTCACGGCGGCGGCGGCGTTCGCGGTCGTCGTCATCGTCATCGTACCGGCGGCGGTGGTCGCGGCTGCGGTCACGGTCGTCGTCGCGGCGTCTGGACCTTCTGTCACGATCATCATCGTCATCTTCGCGATGACGCTTCTCACGTTTACTGGGGTTAGCGCCTGAGCGAAGCGAGGATGAAGCGGCGCGAGATGGGGACAGGAATGGGGAGGAGTGAAAGGGGAAGGGAGGGGGGGAGGAATGGGACAAGGAAGGCAAGAGGAAACGTGATGTCTTCTTCTCCACGTTGCCTACCGCGGCCAAGATACGCACGTAGTGAGTTCAGGAGTACGGTCTCTGCTGCCCGGCAGCGGACGCGGAGGGTGCGGAGGAGTGTCTGCCATGAGTGTGTCGTAGATGTGTAGATGTAGATATCAGAGATAGAAACAGCTTAAAGTCAAGTGTTTGACGTTGAGAGATCAAGCATGAGGTTCCAAGCCGAATCATGAAAAGCCGCGTGGTAACGCGCCTACTGGCAAGCCTACAGAGTCAGGCGGATTTGGGTGGAGGTTGTTATCCCCTTCGATGTCATCATTGTCATGCATACCTCGCGATCCGTGTTGCCCGTTTGGATCTTGGATCTTGACCACCTGAGAATAGCACGCAAACCATGTCACGACATCAGCCATCGACGATCTCAAGACCTGGCTGACAGATGGAGGACTCGGCGGATATCTTCGACACCGCGTTGTGCGCGCTCTTTGCAATCTCCCCCATCGGCTTCTCCACCTCCTCCCCCGACGAGCCGCACGTTTACACTCCGCCAGTCGGGGCACCCGTGCGTCTCTGGCTTCCTCATCCTCCCGCGAGTGTCCATGCCGCACTGCAGGCCAACCATCTTTGGCTGTCGGCGGTATTTCTAGCCGACCGAATCGCGAGTGGCGACATCTCCTTTGTCACCAACCGTTCCTACCCCAACCCCTCGCCCCAGACCTCCAGCGTCGTCGAGCTCGGTGCTGGCGCCGGCCTCCCATCCATCATGGCGGCACGATGCGGTGCCCGTGTCACATGTACGGACTATGACAATGCGGTCGTCGTCGCCACAATCGCGCGTAACTTTGAGGCCGACAAGCCTGGGAACTGGGCCGTCATGGGACATAGCTGGGGCACAGACGTGTCCAAGCTCCTCACCCGCTCGGAATGGGGGTACGACGCCATCCTACTTGCCGACACGCTGTGGAGTAGCGACAAGCACGGTATCCTCCTCGACTCGGTGACGTCTCTCCTTCGCCGCCCAGCCGAGGGGTACGCAGGAGGGGTGGTACACGTCGCTGCGGGGCTGCATACCGGCCGCGGACCCGTTACTCGCTTCATCGAGATGGCAGCAACGACGGGGCTGAAAGCCACGTTTGAGGGCGAGGTCAAGTGGCTTCCTGGTGGCGGATGGGGACCACACCAGTGGGAAGGGGGGGAATTGCAGGAAGAGCGCGGGGTTGTCGTGTACTATACCCTTCGCTGGACCTAGATACTAGATTGCAGAGCGATTGATTGCATAATACAGTAGTTATTCGAGGATCCCCCATCCACGCGTCTTGACATTGGGCGGGAGGCCGTTCCACCACTCGGCGCCAGGCTGCTCCTTCTTACCTGCTGGCCTAACGCGCACTAGCTCCAACCACCCGTCGCGGGTGAGCGCGAGCACACGCCGTCCCCGCTTGTCCAAAACAATCGTCCCCGGCTGTCGTCCCGCCTCGGATGCCCACTTCTCAGCCTGCTCCGGCACCGCGCCGGACCGCTTGACCGAAGTAAGCTGGACGGCCTGGTCACGCTTGACCTTGGGATTACCATGAACGAGCTCCTGCGGCCTATGGGCCCAGAGCGGCTGTGTATGCCCAAAGGCCCTATGGCGCGCATCCAACGTCCCCGCGCCCTGTGACCCCCAGTTGACGCGTGCAGTGTCATTCGTAATTTTCGGTGCGCGGGTCACGTTCGCCGAGTCCTGAGCGTGCGGAGTCGCAGCGCCATTCTGCAGCTGGCGAAGGACTTGCACGAGCAGACGACCAGCGACGTGTGCCAGATCCGGCAGGAGGGTGTTGTATGTTGCGTCCTCGGGGATAGGCAATGGTCAGCGAGATGTGACGTAGTTTGTGGGAAAACAAAGCTGGAATATTCTACGTACCAATCCTTCGACTGCACCCAGGACAGCGCCGGCGTCGACGCCGACCTCGCGCGGCGCCATGCTCTGTACCGTCACGCCTGTCGCCGAGTCCCCATTCGCGATGGCCCATTGCACCGGCGCCGCACCGCGGTACAGTGGCAGTACGCTGGGGTGGACATTGAGGGCGTGTGCGAAGGGGCTCAGAAGCGGGGTGGGGATGATGTGCCCGAACGAGGCGGTGAGAAGGAGGTGCGAGGGGTGGTGCTTCTGAAACGCCTCTGGAAAGGAGAGCTTGCCAGGCGGCACGTCGTGATGCTCGATATCACGCTCCAGGGCGAAGAGTTTGAGCGGCGCTAGGATTAGCTAAACCTGGCAACCGACCCACGAATATATGTATCCTTGCCACTGCGGCCGATGGCGCGCTCGCGCGGCGTCAAAACAACTAGACTCTGCCACACATCTGGAATTAGTTCAGACTGCAAGAAACCCACCCTCGGCACCGAGGAGGGCGTCGAGCGCCGCAACGGAGAAGGCGTCGCTCCCGCAGAAGAGCACGCGGAATGGCTCGGCTGGTCTCTCGGAATCGGTCGACAGGTATCGCCGAAGGTACGAGGATCGGCACGAAACCGGTCCGAGCCGTGTAATGACGGAGCGTGCTCGAAGGGAGAGTATCATGGTGCAACAATGAGCAAGTGGTAAATGCGACGTAGAGGTAGAGCGACAATGACAAGACAAGTTTAGAACTGTATACAATGAATGACGACAACAAAACCTAGTTGTGTGGGAATCTGACCCTTGCCTAACACAACCAACTTAGTTTTGGTTTGGGAGTCGCATCTCTTCTCTCCTTACATTCTACATCTCCATCTCCATCTCCATCTCCATCTACATCCTCATCATCCTATCCACACTCCCTCTTTCCAAAGTTTACACTTCCTGTGTACCGTCTGCACTGCTGGCGCAGCGACCGAGCGATGCACCGCCAAGGGTAATCTCCCTTAATCGCTACCCGCGCTTCTCTTTTCGGATCTCTCACTCCCGTTCACCTGATCGCCTCGACGCTTCTCTTATCGGCAGTGGCACGGGGAGAGCGATAAGGCGTAACTCTTTCCATCTCTGTCAACGTCTCTCCTACCTCATCTCACCCCGCCGTAACCTTTCTCCTCCCGGCCTCCCTCCAAGCAATGTGGTACAATCTACGCCACCTAACGGCCGTGCTCGGCCTCGTGCTCGTGAACCCGGCGGCAGCGTGGATCCCGGCCGTGCCCATCAACGACACTGACGGACTCCAAGTCAGCGTCGGGAGCCAGTTGGAGTTGAGCTACAACGACCCGCTAGCCAAGTACCGCACGACAATGTGAGTGGCTTGACCTCGCTTAGGGTTGGTTGCAGGGCGCGGCAGGCACAATGGTTCACTGTTCGCTACCGGCAGCGCCTCCACCAACGGCATCCAATATGTGCTGGGGCATGCTGCACGGGTTTGGCGGCGAGGAGCTGCCTCGGACGCATTGTTGTTGTCGCCGAACCAATGGCGGAGGGTGCTTTGGGCAGATAGCTGTGTACGCCCGCGTTTCCCACCCACAGACCTCTCCGTGCCTTCGTCAACCTTGGCCCAGCACAAATGGCACTAACTCTAGATCGTACCAGCTGCAATCAGAAGACCGAGAGGAGGTCATGAACTCGACACGCGGGGCTCTTGTGCACTTCACGGAGGAAATGTATAGGGAGAACGTGACGACGACAACACCTTGGATCGCCCTTATCTCATGCGAGGTCACCGAGTCGCAGAACAACACATTCATAGACTGTGAGTATGGGAGAGCGGCTAGGAGTTAGCGCCAGCGTGGGATCGCGATGCCCCACGCCAAGACATATCTGAGACCCGGCCGAGTTGCAACCAAGGACCCGCGCTAACCACCAGTGGCTGACATCTTCACCCTTGCGCGCGATAGTGGTGCCGTCTCGGCCCTCCTCTACGCGACCAACACGTCGATGTGCCTCCTCAACCCGGCTTACATCGACACGGAGAACTTCCACCACGTGCTCGACATCTTTGCAACCACGGACATGCGCGGGGCAGTAATGCTCGAAGGCCAGTTCAGCTACACGACGGCTGACTTTTTCAACTTCAACGCGACGCTGCTCAACGAGTCAGCGTCGGACATCAACGCGACACTCAACGGTAAACAGCTCAAGCACAAGAGCTTTATTGTGGCCGAGTTGACCGCAATGAACGGCACGGCGAAACCCACACAACAGGAGCACCCGACTCCCGATGAAGGCGGTGTTCAAGGGGGCAATCAAAAGAGGACGAACAATGCCATGATCGCAGTGTACGTCATCACGGGGTTCATCGCGGCCATGGTCCTGATGACGTGCTTCTCGGTCGTGCGGCGGTCACTACGGCCCCAAACGCAGCGACGGTACATCCCCGGTGGGGCGATGGAGGAGGAGGACGTAGGGCCGCCTCGCCGTGTTGGCCTGGCTCAGGCGATCGTGGACACATTCCCCATCATCAAGTTCAACAAGAACACCCCGGTGCCGGTGCCGCCAGAGCCACACCGCGCGAAGGAGTTGGAGCCATCGCTCAACCGCTTTGAGCTGCAGGAGATGCGTTCACCGAGCTCAGCGTTCCCGCAAGCCTCGACGTTACGCGGAAGCAGCACAAAGGGGAGCATAGCGACGTACGACACACCTCCGCTGCTGGAGGACTCGCCAGATGGGAGTCGGCGCGCGTCGACGCTCGAGGGCGAGGCGCTGCGAGATGACCAATGCCCCATCTGCCTCCTCGAGTTCGAGGATGGCGACGACCTCCGCGTTCTCCCTTGCCAGGGGCAGCACCGCTTCCACCAGGCGTGCGTGGACCCATGGCTGCTGCGCGTGTCGACGTCCTGTCCCCTGTGTCGGAAGGACTTTAACCCCGATCTTGATGAGCACGCAGACGCAAGCGAGGACGAGGACGAGCCCCAGCCACACCGCATCACGAGGGGATATCTCGCACTCATCAGGCGTGCACGTCGGCGGGAACACGGCGTAGACAGAGGCCCGAGCAGAACGCGGCCGCGAGAGGCGGATCAAACGGGCCCGGGGGGTTACTAGAACATTAGGGATAGGCCGATGCCGTCCGAATGGACATGGACATTATTATGTATGTATCCACAATCACGATCACGATCACGAGCACGAGCATTTGGTTGCATATAATTAGTTACTCGAAGAAGGCTCCGAGCGCCTTGTTATCCTTATTGCCCTCGCCAAGCTGGATACTTTGAGAAACAGGTCCCGAAATACCAGCCTGGAGACTGCGTAGCAGCGGCTCGGCTTCACTATCATCAGCCCAGTTTGTGGTGTACTCACGTTTTACCACCCAACTCGCGCTCAAACTCGAACCGCACAACCCCACTCTTCCCCGAAACGGCGCTGTTCACCCCAACGGAGATATACAATCCATCCCGTTCGCTGATCTTGACACCCTGCTTGATCCTATTCAGTGGGATCACGATTGCGCTAAGAGGCGCCCCCTCGATAGTACCCGGGAAACCAGATTCGGTGGGTATCTCGGCGGTGTCAGAGGTGACGGCGTCGTCGCTGATCTCCGGCATAGGCTGTGTCTGTACAGGAGTCTCGGGTTCAATCGGTTTGAAGGCGGCCGAGAGACGGCGTCCCAGACCCGCAATCCTCGCGCTGTGTGCTACTTCAGCCTCGCCATTCTCCATCTTGGGAGGTATGAAGGCCGCCGAGAGACGCCGGCCCAGGCTTTGAGGGTGAGGCGGGTGGGGCCGGTCTTCGTCCGCGCCTGGACGGGTGGGGACTAATGTGCTTAGCGGCGGAGGGCGGGATTTGAGGACTGGGTTTGGGGGATTGGCTAGAGGAAGGACGATGAGGTTGTCCTGCTGTTAGCGGTGCGTTAGTATGATGGTTCCCCCCACCTCCCACCTGCCTCCTCCCACCTGCCTCCTCCCACCTGCCTCCTCCCACCTGCCTCCTCCCACCTGCCTCCTCCCACCTGCCTCCTCCCACCTGCCTCCCCATCCACCACTCACCGTAGTCACACCAACCCTGCAACGCCAATAAAAAGGCCCCTCCCCTTCGACATGTACGCTCTTACGCCTGTCCTCGTCGGCCTGGCTCTTTCTCCGGCTGAGGATACGCGTGAGTGAGTTGTCCTCGCTCTGGCTCATGCGTCGGTCTTCGGCCAGGCTCTTACGTCTCCCGCCGCTGAGGATGCGGGTCAGCGGACCCCCGTCCTCGTGGTCATTGAACGAGCCGCGGCGAGAAGTTGCATTGGCGCCCAGGGTGATGACTGCCAGACACTGGTATGTCTTGCTCGGGGGGTCGGGGGTGGTGGAGAGGAAGTCCATTATGCTTGGGTGGAGGAGATGAACCAACGGTGTTGTGAGAGAGGTCAAGTGGGGATGAGAGTAGTTGGAGGAGAGGTTAAGCTAGGGATGAGAGATGAGAGAGGATGAGAGTGGACAAGGTGGGCTGTAGAGTCATGTGTTCATCGCGGGGAGTCATACGTCCCACACAAGTCTAAGCAGTTGGGTCTGGGAGTCTGTACCTCTCGAGTCGTCAGTGGTCTGTGACGGTGATGCGGGCTTGGCATGTGGGCTAACATGTGCCTCGATCGCGCGGAATCGAGGCGGCAAAGAGACAAGAGGCGATGTTGAGATGGTCAGTTGATTGATTCAAGATTGGGAATGTCTTAATCAAAGTGCCGCATTTAACGTTCCTTGTGCCTGAATCAGCTGAGTATCAGCTGACAACGCCACTCAGGCGCTTCTTTGCATCCACTCTCTCACCAACACCCAACCCAACCATGTTCAAACTCGTCTTGGCGCTGGCTGCGTCTGTCGCGTCTGTCGCGTCAGCAGTCGCGCAGCAAGAACCATACATGCCACTCGACGCGCCGCGCGTCAACGTCTCACTCTTCGTCATGAGCCGGTGCCCTGATGCCGTGAGTCGCGCTGCCAGACGCGTCGCAATCATGGCCTGAACCACGAATCTACCGCAGATAACGATGCTCAAGAACTACCGCTGACTACAGCGTATCTGTGAGACCGTCTTCGAAGAGGTCCTCAAACAGGACCACATCCTGTCAAAGATCGACCTCGCTATCGACTATTTGGGCCAGTAAGTGGCTTCTTCCCCCCTCTCTCTCCCACCTTCCCCCCTCTCCCCCACCTTCCCCCCTCTCTCCCACCCTTCCCCCCTCTCCCTAACTCCAGTATCGATGAGGCCGCACCCTACGGTGTAGAGTGCATGCACGGCGACCTGGAATGCGCCGGCAACGCCCACCAACTCTGCGTACGCGCTCACGCTCCCCTCGACAAGTTCTACGCAACCCTCTCGTGCATGAATTACGCAAACTTCCCCGGCGTGATCGGAACGACCGCCTTAACCCGCAAATGCGCCGACACGGCGGGTATCGACTGGTGGCGTTCCGGGATTGGGGCGTGTATTGAGGGCAAGGAGGCTGAGCGGGCCGGCCGGTTGGCTGAACGTGAGGCGTGGCTTACTGGAACTGAGATCAAGATTCCCAATGTTCTGGCCGAGGAGGAGATTGATGAGTGGGCCGACGCCGATGCTCTGGATCCACTGGCGGAGGAGGGCCGGAAACGTCTCGTCGACAGCGTCAAGTATACGATTAAAGAGGGGGTTACGAAGAGCTGCACGATCCGGATTGCCAGCACGCTCAAACATTCTCCACGGGAGTGTATTGTCGACGGAGGGGTGTGGAAGGGCTGCGATGACGGGCACGCCGCATCCGACTTTGCCCGCGTTATCAAGCAGGAGTGGGCCAATCTGCAGAAGTAGCGCGGTCGTGGGCGCAGCAAGCGAGCGCGAGGGGAGGAGCACGAGGAAAATAGCAAGAAATGAGCGCAGCTGGTCTGCGCATGTACATATACCTGCATGTATCGATACCTGTTGTTGTTGTTGTTGTTGCTTGTTACTCACTGCGCCACGCCGGGAGATGTCGGCAAACCCGTATCTCCGCCACGTGGACATGGACGGAGATGGTTCCCTCTCCACGCATCGGCGCGACTCCTAATCGGCCAAAAGTCAAAGACCACATCACTCATGAGCATCTGACATGCTCTCCCGCTTCCTGCGCCCGCGCGCGGCACCCAGCCTCGCGGGTCATGGTCCGGGCAGGCCGCCACCACGCCGATCGATTGCCGCCGTGTTGGCTGTGGACCGGGACCGGGTCGATTGGGCCAGGCCTGCGCTTGAGAGGTCCGAGAGGCCCGAGGCGAGGGCGAGCGGGAACATGCCAAAGCGCCTCGACGCTGTTGACGCTTCAGTCTCTGCCTCGCCAACGTCTCAGACACCATCACGATCCCCACGACCACCACCATTGACCTCACCACCATCCGCATCACAACCACAACCCCAACCACAACCACAACCACCCCGGCAGAAGATGCCGCGCGGCGGCGCGCGCGCACCCCCAATCGTGGATGGCGAGCCGAGCCGGCGAGTCGCCGAGATCTTTCCCCGCCTCGAGTCGGGACCTGATATCAAGCGCGTACAGTCTCGGATCGGCTCCAAGTCGAGCCCCACCAGCCTGGAAATTGACGTGGAGTCTGTGCCGCCATACGACGGCGCACGCGGATATCGCGGTACGGTCTCATCGGACATTGACGCGCGGATACAATCAGTGTCGGCGCGCCTTGAGCGCGATCACCCTCCCCATCCTAACGGTTGCACCACCGCCAACATCCCCAGAACCACCCCAACCACCGCGCCGCGCCTCGCCCCACCCCTCCCCTCGGTAATCCACACCCTCCTCCCCTCTGCCTCTCGTGCGTCCGCCGCCGCCGCCCTCGCGCACCTCGAGATCAACCCCGCCAAGCTCAACCCTGCCGCAGCAGCAGCTCTGGATACATGGGCATACCATACAAACGACGAGCACACGCGTAAACGACTCCGACTCCTGGCAAGGGGTGAGGGCGTACGGATCTTCCCCATAGACCACGGCAAGAGGTGGAACCACGCCAGCTGGAAACTTGAGAGGACGGGCCATCGACGACCCAACAAGTTTCTGTGGCAGAAATATCCTCCTCTTACCCACTATGGTGGGGGGATTCGAGACCTCCTGCGACACCAGCACGCGCTCCTCCTCGCAGGCAAGGGATATCCTCTCGGCGAGATGCTGGGCTTCTTACACGACATGAACGCCGACCCCACGCATCGCCTCGACGCACTCCACCTCGCCTTGGCGTACGCTAATTCCAAACAAGTCAAGGGTCTTCTGGACGCCTTTAAGCAACCCCACACCGCGCGCATCACCCTCTCGCGCCAGACACTCCACCTCGCCATCCTGACCCACCTCCGCCGCCGCACTCGCATCGATGACCTGAAGAAACTCCTCATCCGATTCCCCAACCGCACACCGGGTCCCGAGACGTGGCGACATGTCGCGAAACATGCGCTGGCGCACGACGACGCACCCCTCGCATCGCTTGCCTTTGACGCAGCCAAAGCCGAACTTGGCGCCCTCCGCTCGGCCGCAGAAAGAGATCCAGAACCAAAACCCTTCCCAATCATGAGGAATGATCTCCATCCCCATCCCGACGCCGCATTCCAAGCTGGCCGGGCTACAGCGGCGAATCCCCCACCGCCGAGGTTTTTGCATATCGGCAAGCATACGACGCGATGGAACTTCCTCCTCCACGCATGCGGTGATCGGGGATGGGCGGTTCGTGGGCCAGCTCTAGAAGGAGAGAGTCCCGTCCCAGCCTTGTTGAGGAGGTGGACGTGGCTTGGCGAGGAGGGGAGTTTTGAGCGCCGGACGGATCTCGTGAGAGAGGACGAGGTGCTTGCGGCTGTGGCTGCCGAGGTGCAGGCCGCACCGAAGCCGAAGTCTAGCCCCAAGGCCAAGTCTAGCCCCAAGGCCAAGTCCCAGGCCGCTGCCGTGGAGAAGACGGAGGACGACACGACGCCCCCCAATTTCGGACTGGGTCTCGGCCGTCGCGTCGTGATCGACGGAATTGCCTACCGCGTCCAGAAGTTTGCTGGGCGCAAGGTTGTGCACACGTCGTGGATGCGTCGGCGTACGCGCGCCCTCCGCATGGCCCAGAAGCACACCGTGGGATCTACTCCAAAGCCCCGGCCCAAGGCGTGGGAGGACTGGGACGAACCTTACGTCCCGCCGTCCGAGGAGATCATGGCCGACCCCCAGCCAGGCGGTAAGGTGAAGAGTGGGAAGAAGAGGAGGAAGTAGATTCTATGCATGGTTCTTGCATTTTGCCTGTTACGGGATTGAGAGTAAATGCTGCAAGGCAGCAGCGCTGTTCAGATCTTACCGTTCAGCGTCCCATGGCCAAGTCCTAGTCAGACGCAGCCGGTGTATAGACATTCTCGCCGTCCTCACCACCACCATCAACACCTGCATGCAAAACATGATTATTGTTCAACTACGACGTCGCCAGGCTCCGCCACCCTGGCCCGGGCCGCTCATCACGCCGCGCCGCGAGCACATGCGGCGGCACAAACTGGTCGCTGTCCTCGTCATCGCTGTCCACTGCAACCTCGGCCAGCGCCTCAAACACCGCTCCCGGGTCGGCGCCATACGTCTTGACAGCCTCGCGATCGCGTTCCCCACTCCGGCTTCCCCGGCGGCCACCCCGCATGCTGCCCACAATCGCAATAGAGTTACGCGGAGCGCGCAGACCCACCGGGGGCGTCGCCTCTCCAGAAGACGTCTGAGCGGATCCTCGCCGCATCGCATGCAGCAGGTTCGGGACCACCACGCCTCCCCGGTCGGTTAAAGACGTCTTGAACTGTACTGGACCGTCGCGTTTCGGCATGACGATCGTGACGGGCATGCTACGCGCGAGACTCTCGACGGGCGGGCCTTCCTCGTCGTCCTCGTCGTCAGTGGCCTGGTGCCGCCTCAGGACAGACGACATGCCCTCCCGCGACTGAAGACGACGCCACGCAGCGCGGTGCGACGGAGCGTCAGCCGCCAAGGTGCGCGAGAGGTTCTCCTCAACAACGTTGCGCATGCGACGCTCGTTCGCGTCCTTTGGCGGCAACACCACGGGCTCGGCCGGCGCGTCCGTGTCAAACTCGAAGACGGCTGGGGTCAGCATGAAGACGCGCCAGAACATGCTTGCACCTAGACTCACCCCCATTGTCGTCGTCGTCATCCCTTCCCCGCCCGCTGTTCTGGTCGTGCCGCAGCTCCTCCTTCGGCGGCTCGGCAAACTGCACACGCGCCTTGCGCTCCTTCGTCGCGCCGTTGGCCGTCTCCTTCTTCTCCTCATCGTCCTCATGCTCCCGCTCGAGCACCTCGGCCTCGGCCTCCTTGACCGTCGTGGGCACAGCCATGCCCGCCGTATCCCGCTTGGCGCGGCGCGCTGCGTCTGCCCGCTCCAGGCTGATCCAGCTGTCGACGCCCTTCTCCGCGTCTTCCTGCTCCACCTCAGCGGTCTCGAGGGCGCGTTCGAGTGTCCTACTGCGCTCTCGCCGCCCGCGGCCCATAGCAGCGGCGTGCTCGTCCATCGCGCTGAAAGCGAAGCTCATCGCTACCTCCTTGCTGAGTCCTGGCTCTGCACTGGCCGCCTTGACAATTTCGTCGATGTTGGCGACATCGGGCTCCTTGCGCATCCTGTGGGTCGGCGCATGAAACGCGTTAGCGCTCAACGATGCGCTCAGGAGCGACGCGGCCGCTTGCGCTGTGTGCGCGTTGTGCTGGCCCGTAAAGAGCACCGGTGGTGAGGGCACGACACCAGACGGCCGATCCAGTTCGGTTGTGGGGATGCGCTCGCGCGTACGCTCGCGTGGTCGGCTCGTTGACCGACGCGTGGTCGTCGTCGACGGTCGCCGGTCGCCGCCGTCAAAGCTCTGTCGCAGGATAGCCGGGGACGCTGACCGCTCCCGTGCTCCCGCGCTTCCGCTTCCACGCCGGCGCGTAGTCTCGTCGCCCGCCCCGGGGCCGTCGCTGTACCGGTCCCACAGGGCCTCAACCTCGGCGCGCACCTGGGCCTGGACGGCACGCATGTCACCAGTCCGTGTCGCGATATACTGGCGGATATCGCGGTCGATCTCGCTATGCTTCTCGTGTAGCCGCTCCACGGCGAGCTTGCACATTTCCCGCAGGACAGGATGACGAGGGATGAACGGTGGCGGAAGGAAGAACGGGTCGGGCACGGGCGGGAGGACAGGCGTCTGGTCTTTGATTCCGCCTACGGGGTCGACCGCGGTGGGTTGGCGCCCAAACGTGCTGGAGCTCGGGATGTCGAGCACGAGGCCAGAGAAGGGAAGTGGCGTCTCGGCCTGCTTCTTCTCAAGCGCTTCGCCATACTGAGGTCAGTGGATGCTCGCGCTGGTTCTCATGGCGTGAGACCTAGACCTACCAATACACCATCAGTCAAATCAACGTCAACCCACACATTGCTCGGAGCGACGTCCGACGGTACCCGGTCGTGTGCGAGATACAAGCGCACCCCGCAGACCCAGCACTTGCGCCAAGCCTCTGGCGCGGGAGCGTCGGCCTTGACCTCTGCGGCCTCCTCCGTCGCCTCTCTCGTGCGGCGATCAAAGGGCGTGGTGCGCTTAAACGTCGCCATCTGGGCATGTTTCTGCCGTCAGCGGATGTGTTCGGGGAACTGGACGCAGATAACGTGGTCGCCTGAGATGGAGGGTTCGACTCACGATTGACTCGGCGCCGGGAGGGAGGTATACCCGCTCGCGTTTGCCTTGGGTGAAGGCGGTGGGCCCCTTGGCTGCCCGCTTCGCCAGGTCGTCGAGTGCGCGCGTTTCGACAACGACATTGAGACACAAGCATGCGATCGGAAACGGAGTCGAGTCGGCGAGCGGTGGAGCGGTTGTCTCGGTTGGCGGAGTCCCGTTGCCGTTGCCGGTGTCGTTGCCGCGGCCGTCGTCCGTGGGCTGAGACGCGGTCATGGCTGCGAAGACGGGTATGAGGGGGTCTACGTCTGGAAAGTCTATGTTGTAGATTGGGTAATAGAGAGGAGAGGAGAGGAGAAGAGAAGAGAGAGAGTTGTATAATGTATAGGTTGAGTCAGTGAGTGAGTAGAGTGAGTGGTAGTGGATCAGACTGTGGCGACAGCTACTAAACCCATGACGCTTGTATGAGCAATACTCCCGCTCCCACCCCTGCAGGAGCTGCCCACCCTCCCTCCGCCTCCCTCCACCTTCCTCCACCTTGGGGCGGGGCCGAGTTGCCTCCACATCTGTACTAATCAAATTACATTCCGTAATGTCACCTAATGCATGCCTAATATGTCCAGTACCAGTCCAAAGAAAGGCATGTCATCGCGTGGCAAATTTCACCATAGGACCCAGTGTGCCTATCCTCAACCAACCACGTGGATCCATGGTCGAGACGGACACCGTTCGAGTCCGCTTCTCCGTCCAGCTGCAATTCAATGGGCGTTGGGTGGCAACTCGCATTCAAAATATCCCCACTCACTGCCACACTACACCACTATGCCCTCCCTCTGCGCGCTATGCGACACTGCCCGTGCCCTCGTCAAGCGGCCCAAAACGGGACAGCCAGTGTGCAAGCAATGCTTCTTCGACGTCTTCGAGGCCGAGGTACACCAGACGATTACCCATGGGGGTGAGGATGGGGGCTCGATATTTGAGCGCGGCGACAAGGTCGCCATCGGGGCGAGTGGTGGCAAAGGTTAGTCCTCCCTTATAGTTTATAGTTTAGCTAACGCCAGACTCTACTGTACTCGCGCACGTCATGACCACCCTCAATGCACAGTACGACTACGGGCTCGACCTGTACCTCTTGAGCATTGACGAGGGGATCAAAGGATACCGCGACGACTCGCTCGAAACTGTTAAACAGAACCAGAAGGAGTACGGATTACCGCTCAAAATTCTCAGCTACTCGGAGCTGTATGGGTGGACTATGGACCGTGTGGTGGAGCAAGTCGGCAAGAAAAACAACTGTACTTTTTGCGGTGTGTTTCGTCGCCAGGCCCTCGATCGGGGGAGCGCTACCCTCGGCGTCGATCACATTCTCACAGGTCATAATGCCGACGACATGGCTGAGACAGTACTCATGAACAGTAAGTCTGGAAGGGCCATATGGGCTGACACCAGTTATGCGTGGCGACGTCGCTCGGTTGCAGCGCTGTACGGCCCTTACGACACAGAGCGAGGACACGATCAAGCGATCCAAGCCGTTCAAGTATGCGTACGAAAAGGAGATTGTTATGTACGCGTACTTTAAGAAGCTCACGTATTTCTCGACAGAGTGTATTTATGCGCCGGAAGGTAGGTCCGACTGCTGCGCCATTCAACTAGTTGAATTGCCGCTGACACCAGCGTACCGCGGCTATGCGCGCATCTTCCTCAAGGATCTGGAGGCTATCCGCCCCTCCGCGATCCTCGACATCATCCGCTCTGGCGAGACGTTCGTGCTCGACCAGAAGACCCAGCGGGGGATGAAGGCGATGCGTGGGTCCCGCCTTTGGGTGTGCTGACGGCAGAAACATGCACTCGCTGCGGGTACATCGCCAGCAACGACCTGTGTAAGGCGTGCGCGCTCTTGCAGGGCCTGGAGAGCGGGAGCACACAAGCTGCCATGGTGAGCTTATTTGCTTTCCCATAGTTGACAGCAGCGCCGTAACGTAAAGGCCGGCGAGGTGCCTGAGGGCCAGCGGGTGATCCCCAAGTTTGAGCGCAAGCTGCGAGTCGCTGAGGGGAACGCCGTCGAGGGTGTCGAGCGTGCCGTCGCGCGCGTCGATATTGGCGCGGAGTAGTCGTTGTCAAGCGGAAAACATCGGCTGGCGACGCCGTCTCCCATTCACTCTTCTCTACCCGACCTACCCATCTGTACCATACCCTGCATACTGATACCACAACCATACATACAACATTACTGTACAAGAGTGAACGTCTGGTCCGGGTAGCGCGCACACAGGCGCGCATGGAGGTCGGGCTCGGTGATCTGCGAGTCGCGCACTGTCGTTAGCTTAAGACTCTGGCGAAGCAAGCTGACGTACACTGGTTACCGAGGGTCAGCCACCCAGGGCGGATATTGTGTTTGCGCCCGAAGAGCTCGAGCTTTCTACCGTGTGGCGCCAGGCGCTCGATAACGCCATACACCTCGTCCGGTTTGCGCGAAGTTTCGCTGTGGTCAGCATGATTCAAAGCTGAAAGAAACCCAGGTCATGACTCACCGGACCTCAGCGACGACCACGTCAGTATCCACACCCCGTCTGAGAGCGCGCAGGTCCGCCTTCTCCCAGGGAACGCCGCGCTCCCTCGGCCACCCAACGGGCCGCTTCAAAGCAACCAGTAAATGCTCGCAGGTATGGTTCAGCCAATGCCCTGTGCGTCCGGTCCGAATAAGCCGCTGTAACTGGTTGGTCTTGAGCCACACGAGCTCGTCGACCCGCACATATCCCCACACGTTGAGCAGCTCTCGAGCGAGTTCCATTGCGCGCCCAGTGACCCAGAGCGCGAGAATGCCCCAGTCAGGTTGGAGAGAGGCGAGGGGCAGAGAACGCATTTCGTCGTCCGTCATCGTACCGTATGGAAGCTGGTTTTAGCAACCCTCTTTCTAAAGTGAACGCACAGACATGTGGATGTCCCACGGTGGATCGGCCACGATTACTTGGAACCTGTTATCAGCTTGCAAGTCGTGGCGCTCACTGTCCCAGGACGCTAAAATCGAAATTGCGTATGTCGCAGTTAACCCATTGCGCTGTCCCCGGCCGAGGAGGGGCGCGGAGGGCGCGAGCAGGGGCGGGGAGGGGAATTGGCGTTGTGAGTGGTGGCGATTCGGTGTGGTATGCCGCCGCCGGAGTGACTTGGAAATGGAGGTATCTGGTGTAAGTGGTACGACGGATGAGATCCAAGCTCGCACCCAGAGAGACTTTGGCAGCTAGATTGGTGACTCCACAGCTGCCACTCCCACGTCAAGCCTCCTCGCCGCCCAACTCACCGACACTCCTTGGTCCCAAACTTGGTCCCACCACCCGACTCGCCAAGGCTCGGGTTACCTGCGAACAGCGGTTCGCCATAGCACATGTTGAGATACGAGCAGTGGCCGAGACTCGGGTCGGTATACGGCCGCATGATGGGCTGGAAGTGGACATGGGAGCAGGCGTCTCCATTGGATTCGCTGCACGCCGTCTCGGTCGTGTGCGGGCATACGGGGTTGAACGCGACCGGCGCGTGGGACTGAGGTTAGCTGGTAGGAGAGGGTGGGCAGGGGTCCGAAGAGGGGCGGTCGTGAGGAAGAAGACGGCGTCATCGCAAGGCAATAACCTCGGCCAGCGATGGTGGCCAAGTGGGAACTCACAGCAAGCCGCCGCAACCGCGTCTTGGCGCTCTCCCGTCCCATCAGCTCACGTAGCTGCGCCGCTGGGCCTTGCGTCTCCATCTCTTCTGGCCTCTTGCAACTGCTGGAGTATTGTGTACTTGGGGACAACAGATGTCGTTGTAAGAGGGATATGGTGACACGGAAGGGGAGGCGATGTGGAGGCGGGGCACTGAATCACGTGATGCGCCACGCGACACCACATTGCCGCAAGAGCCCTTGGACGCGATCACGATGTGTTGAGAAGGCTGTTGACACATCCCCCACCGCCGCCGCCCCCGCCGCCGCCATGCTCAACTATGTTATGCTCGTATCTCGGCAAGGTGAGTACCTGGGTTCTCGCATTCTCTTCACGATACGCGAGAGGATGGCCGAGGATGAGGGCGGGCGTGGGCGTGGGCGTTGGAGGGGGCGGGCTGTTCGAGTCCAAGCATTCTGGGTCGACTCCGCTTGATCCTCTTACTTGTGTAGCTTTACACTTGCTTCGCGCGCCGGACGCCGCTCTCCCCATTCGCTTCTCCGCCCTGCCGACCCATCGTCCCTCCGCTCTGTCCCTCCCACGCCGCACCGCGCTGACCCCAGGCAAAGTCCGCCTTGCCAAATGGTTCCAGACGTTGCCGTCCAAGCAAAAGGCCAAGATTGTCAAGGACGTGACGCAGCTCGTCCTGGCACGCCGGACGCGCATGTGTAATGTGCTCGAGTACAAGGGTGAGTGACGCTGAGCGGACCGAGGCGGGTTGACGGGCCGTGTCGCGAGATGCCGTGTAGGGATGGGCTGAGGTGGGCCGGAGAAGGGCAACGAGGTGGAGCCGAAGGGAGGCAGTCGTAGGTGGCAATACAGGGGGGAGGGGATGGGAAGAGGGGAAAGTGGCCTTTCCGAGCTGGCGGTTTATGTGATGCAGCTGACACCAGACACCAAGATCATCTACCGGCGCTACGCGTCGCTGTTCTTCATCACGTCGATTACGCCGGGGGACAACGAGCTCATTACGCTCGAGATTATCCACCGCTATGTCGAGGTGCTCGACCGGTATTTCGGGAATGTGAGTGGCGAGCGGAGGAGCGGCTTCCTCCATCATAAGGAGGCCCACTCGTGCTCGTGCCATTCGACGCTGCTCGCCGGCGTCCTCTTCGCTCGGATCTCTAATCTCAGGTTTGCGAGCTCGACCTCATCTTCAACTTCCAGAAGGCGTATGCGATCCTTGATGAGCTCATCATCGCCGGCGAACTGCAGGAATCGAGCAAGAAGGCCGTGCTAAAGACCGTCGCGCAGTCGGATGCAATCGAGGAGGGTGAGTCGGCTACACTGACTTCTGATCTGTGCAGCTGATAGCAGCCGAAATTTCCGAGGACTCGCTCGCTCGCCTTGGCTCGCTCGCTCGCAACATTTAGACTGTACTTGTAATGACATTATGACCCTTACAAAACAACGGTGGTTACTGTTGACCCCGGCTCGCATCTAATCTTAACACGTCTACACATTCTGCTGTCAGTTGACAAGAGTGATTGAAATTCACGTCGTCGTGGTACTCCCACCGCGTGTGCTTGGGATTGCTCGGCGCGGTCGCCACGTATCTATCGTTGCCCTTGGGCCTGATGTCAGCTGACTTCAACCTACTGGGGCTCACAGCTCCTTCTTCTTGCAGCTCGCGAGCATGCTCTGCATCGTGAGGCAGATGGACACGGCGTTGAGCACAGGTGACCACTCGGGGCCTGGTGTCAGTTCAAGATCCCCTCAAGCTGACGTACCGAGGATGGACGCGCACACGTGCCCGTTGGAGTAGATGTGCGGGTGTACCGGCGGCTTATACTCGTTGTTTGTGACGAACGTGACCTTATGTGAGCTCGCAATACTTTGAGGCTCACTTGGGGATAATCTATGGGGTATCGATCATCAAAGCAGCTGCTCGATCAGCCACGTCAAAGGGCCGCGTACATGCGCAGTACGAAGACCTCGCCCTGGTGTCAGCTGATTGTTCTGTACGGCAGTACTGTTTAGCTCAGAGGGTGCGCTGCACCCTGTCCACCGGGCCCGTTACTCACCTTGTACACTGTCTCGTCGCCTAACACCCGGATAGTGAACAACCACTCCTGCATCGTCTCGGCTGTCAGGAGGCCGATCCCAGCTGGAGTGCCGTTGTTCTTGATGTCCGTGAGCTCTTTCACTGGGGTAAGTGTTCGCGCTGAGATTGAAGGGAATGGCCTGCTCTAAGCAATGATCCAACCCGAGCAGATGGTCCCAAGGGAAGGTCGAGGAAAAGAGGGAGGAGGGAACGCACTGAGCCGGCGCGAGCTGAGAGAGGCCACTGTCGTCAACTAGCTCATTGTCGATAGCTCACTGTTGCTATGCTTTGTCGCTATTGTATCTGGAACAGACCAGAGGGTAGAAAGGATTGAGAAATGGTTAGCTCTAACAAAGTTGGTGGCGGTGTTCGGTGGCAACTTGGAGGAACTTGACATCGAGAGACGACGTCACACCACCTGGAGCCCCACGTGACGTGTCCTTCCCTATCACTCAGATCAGTATTCAAGACGTCCAATTGTCTACAACCAGTCGAGCTAACAACAACATACTCATCATCCACGATGGAAGAAGCACACATCGACCTCGAGCCTGGAAGTGAATGGCGGTTCGAGCTTGAGGCGGACGAGAACATCGCTGTCAGAGTAAGTGCCGCTGTGCGGCCGACAGCCTACCCAGACCTCGAGATTGTAGTCATAGTCGAAGCATTTCTGTGCTCCATCTCAGAAATAACTGATACTGACCACTGACACCAGGTGCATTCTCCCGATCCAGTGTACATCAACGGCGAGGAGTTTCCCCCTACAACGTGGTATCCTTTGTACCGATATACCAAGGGGGCGATCTACGCGCCGACCGCGGCGAGGATTGAGGGTGAGTGAGCAGAGGGCACTGCGCCGATGAGCTGGACTGCAGTTACCTGTCGCTCAAACCAGTCACATCTCTCCCCGCGTCGCAGTACACATCCACCTCGACCATCCAACCACACTTGCACAGCCTTCATCTCGCTCTTGAACGACTGCGTATCCTCGCCCGCCGGGGCAACGCCCACGGACCGAGGGTAATGGTCCTCGGGCCCCCGAGTTCGGGCAAGACGACGGTCGCCAAGTGTCTGGTCAACATGGCATTGGGAACCGGATTGGGATGGAACGTTTCTGTCGCGGGCCTCGACCCAAACAGCGTGAGTCAACACCCCTCCACTCCTCTCATCCTTTCCCGCTCACATCAGCCCGCAAACCTCATTCCCGGCACACTCTCCCTCTCGACACCCAACCACCCCCTCCCCTCCCACCACCTCGCGCACCCCTTCGGCGGACCCCCCGCCTCCCTTCCCTCCAACACACAGAGCGCCGACGTACCCACTCTGGGGTGGTGGTATGGCGCCCTCGAACCTAGCAGCCGGGGCACACCAATCTGGCACAAGCTCGTCACCTCCATGGCTGAAGCCTGGCGCGCCCGCTGCACTGAGGACCCCAACGTCTCTCATTCGGGGTTGTTTATCGACGCCCCGTCGGCTTTCGCCAACCCCGCCACAGGCCAAACCAAAGAAGATCGGAGCAGGTATCCCCTCCTCCGAGCCGCGGTTGAGGCATTCGACGTCGACCTAGTCCTCGTGATCGGCCTCGAAAAACTCACTATCGAGTTACAGCGCCTTCTTCCTCAGAGTGTGAAAGTCGTGCAACTCCCCAAATCCGGAGGCGTTGTGGATGTAGACGACGCACACCGCGAACTGGTACATGCCGCCCAGGTCCGGAACTACTTTTATGGCGAACCACCCCTCCCACCCGAGCTGAGCGGATTGCTTGGCCGCACAACCCCACTCGGACTGCAGTTGAGCCCGCATTCGTTCCAAATTGGCTGGGATGCACTGCACGTCCTCCGAGTTGGCGAGGGTAGTGCCGCACCCTCGTCCGCTCTTCCGCTCGGATCTAGCCATATCCTCAGCCCTACCCGGCTTACCCGCGTCGATCCGGGGGGTCCAGCACACGTTGTCCGCCTCCTCAACACCGTGCTTGCTATCGTAGCCATCACACCCGAAGATCGGGTCGATAAGGCCGAGATCAAGGTCGAGGTCAAGGAGGAAGAGGGGGAGGACGTGCCCGATGCTGTGGCAGGTGCTGTCGATCTCGAGGAGGACGAGGTGCCGTTCCGCGAGGAGATTGGGTGGCGCGAGGTCCTGGGCTTTGTCGTTATGTAAGTATCATCTTGTTCCTCTTGTACAAGCTGACAACAGTACCGCAATCGACACGCAGCGCAAAAAGTACACCATCTTGTCGCCGTCGCCCGGCCGCCTGCCCTCGACCATCGCGCTCGCCGGACACGGCATCGAGTGGGTCGACTCCGCATAACCCCCTATCTCAGCCCAGTCCCGACAACATTGTAGCGATCCTCGATGCATTGACATGTGGGCTGTCGCCCTGTACCACTGTATATCTGCTCTAGACATCCGTCTTGCCCTCAATCACCGGGAGCGCATAGAGCTGCTTGAGTTCCTCCTCATGCACCTTCTCTTCCTCTGGCGAGGCGAAGACGAACGCGAGCGGCGCGGCCTTGTGGTACGCGGCCGCCAGCGCGGCCTTCTCCGATGGGAGGACAGTGAGCGCCTCGCGCATAAGCGCAATGTCCGGCGCCTCGGCAAGGCGAAGGAGCGTGTCGCGCGCGCCGTCCTTGTCGCCAGCGCGGAGGAGCGCCTTTGCGGCATCAAGCACGCCCTGTGGCCCTTGCTGTGCGCGCTTGGCCGCGAGGTCACCAACCTCGCCCTCAATAAGCGAAGGCAAAGTCGCGTCAATGGCGCCCTGTACCTCGGGGGCGAGCTTGGCGTCCCTGAGACGATGGCGGAAGTCGACCAGCGCCGGCAGGAGGCCAGCTGCGTTCGGGTCCAGCGCAGCGGCGCAGCGCAGGTCACGCAGTGCCTTGACGAACTCGCCAGACCGCGCGTGCAGCGCGTACCCCGTGACCCAGGTGGCGGGGTTACGGGCGTGATGGACGCTGAGCGGCTTCCAAAGCTTGAGGGCGTCGGCAAGCGGCGATTCAGTCTTGAGGAGCGCGTCGCCGCGCGGGTCCGCATCGGGAACAGGCCCCTCCTCCTTCTTCTCGCCAGAGTTGAGCGCCGCCTTACGCGCCTTAGCCCCAGCCTTGGCAGCCTTCTTGGCGGCCTTTTTCCGCTCCGCCTCCTCTTCGGGCGTGAGCTTCTCAACCGTAAGCGACGGGTCGTCCGCGATGCGAACGTAGATGTCGATCGCGGCCAGCGCCGTGCGCAGGAAGGCAGGGTGAACCCGCAGCTGGTCCTCGTACTCGAGAAGAGAGAGGTAGTATGAGAACGTCATCCGACGCATGCAGTAGCTGTGGAAGTCGTACTGGTCGTCTTCGTACTCTTGGAACACGGCCACGAGAGCCTGGTACCGCTTGAGTGCGAAACCCAGCGCGCCGTTGCGCGTGTGGGCGGATCCCTCCTCCTGCAGGAACCACAGGCACTGCATGTCAGTCAGGTCTTGCACCGCCGTCGTATCCTGCTTCGTGAAGAGGGCGAGGAGCTCCTCGGCCTTGACGACGTTGCCAGCGCGCAGCCAGTACTTGGCCGCCTTGCCGTTTAGGAACCGGTCTTGTCCGTCCAGCAGGCGCGCCTCCTCCATCGCGTAAGCCGCGCCGAGCGGGTCACCCGCGCGCTTCAACACCATCGCCTTGGCCATGTAGATCTCGGGCAGCGTCGGCGTGTGCTTCAACGCAACCTCGAGCAACTCGAGCGCACGCGCGTGCTCCGCCTGCGGCCTCAGCGGGTGCACAAGATGTAATGCGAGGAAGTAGTACGCCCAGAGGAGTGCAGTGGGGGGAGGGACAGTGTCTGGGGTTAGCATAGCATGCCGTCTCGCACAGAATGCGCCCGTGCGGGCCCCGCTCCATGACACACCAGCCTGAACCCCGATGCTCGCACAGTTCAAAGCTCCTCCACTGCACGGGTCGCCGTCGCCGCTCGGCACTATCTCTCGGCGCCGCCGCGAACTCACCATCGCTATGCAACGAGTGCTCAGCCTGCAGCTCCCGCACAATCTCCTCCGTGAGCTCGCCAACAGTCGCCATCTTGGCCGCATCGGTGTAGAGACCCTTAACGTCGACGAAGAGCGAGGGAACGCCGCGCTCGAGCCCGCGGACAAGGTATTCCCGCGCAAGTGCGCGGAACTCCTCTCCCTTGGCAACGTCCAGGGGCAGGCGCTTCGGGGCGGTAGAACGGGGGAACTGCTCCGCAAACTGGGCGAGCGCCTTGAGCACCTTGCTCGTGGCTTCGTCGTCCAGCTCCCCGGACATGTCGAGGCCGCGGCTCTTCAAGAACAGGCGGTAATATTCGAGGTTGTCCGGGTTCTGCTCGAGCAGCTGGCGGTACGCGTCCTCGGCCTCATCGGTGCGGCCAAGCTCACCAAGCAGCTGGGCTACACGTCAGCCACTCTTCTCTCTCTCTCCAGACTTACCTTGGATGAGGGTGACCTCGCCGCGGCGAGAGAGAACGCCGTCCTTGACCCCGCGCTCGAGGCGGTCGAGTGCGCCTTGCTGCCGCCTGGCCTTGATGTACATTTTGATGACGAAGAGTAGCACCTGGGCACGCTCCGGCGCGGTCGCACCGTCCTTCTCAAGGATGCCCTCATAGCTCTCGAACACTTTGATGCCCTCCTCAAAGTCGCCGGCCAGGTCGTGTGCAACCATGAGGCCGAGCCACGACGAGCGGATCTGCGGTCTGAGGCACAGGAAGTGGTGACGAGACTCGGCTGCAGACTCGTAGTTGCGCGTGTGGGTCGCAAGGGCAAACGCATCACGCAGAACAGGGATGTTGTCGGGGTCCTGCCTGCGCGCCATCGCAAACGCCTTGGTCGCCTCAGCCCAGTCCTTGCGCGTTTTCGCCAGGATACCGAGCACGTGCCAGGTGATGTGACTCGTCATGTCCTTCTTGATTGCCACACGAGCCATTGCCTCGGCTTCCTCGGCCTTGGGCACTGACGACGGCGTAGGTGGGGACGGCAGGGACGAGTGGATCGTCAACGCCTTGATCGCAATGGTTTCTGCTATCAGCTCTCCTATGATCTCCTACAAGCGCGCAAGCTCACCGCCATGGTTAGGAAACTTCTTCAGGATCTGGTCCGCAGCCTTGATGCCCTTCTTGTACTGCTTGGCCTCGTAGAATTGCTGGTATGAGCGACCGGAAGGAAGGCACAACTCACGAGGACCTCCTTGAAGAGCCGCGACTCCTTTTCGGGGAGGGCGCGATGCTTTGGGATGTTGTGTTGGCCATGCGACATAGCTGTTGTCTTAGCTGTCGTGATGGCCTATGGGCGTTCAAGGGAGTTGTCGACGTTGTTGGGCCGCTGGTCGTCACTGTCTGGGTATATGTTGGTCTGCTCGGCTGATGTTGAGTGGGCGACCACTCACTTTTAAAGTGGGAGTGCGAGATAGGCTTTGCTCGGAATCGGTGCGTCATATTGGGAAAGGTGACTCTTACCTTTGCCTGCTGTTTCTTACGCGTCTTTGCGAGTTGGGAGCATAATCACTGCGCAATTGCGCAACTTACAACGTTCCACATTTAGATACTCATTCATGCAAAACGATGCAGGTTATATTAAGATGGAGATATCGATGTACATGGTAATATTATTGAATGGTTGATGTAGAGGTACTCCGAAGGAAGACGGGGGGCGGTGCTGTTTGTAACAATGGTACTGTGTGTGGGGTAACCGATGATGCTAACTCGGTTCGAAGTCACCATTGTCCCTTCTGTTCACCAACACACGGCTCTATTCATCTTCCTCTTCATCACTTCCCCTCTCAACACAGGCCCAACCCAACTCCCATTTACACCTCGCTTACTCACGCCGTCAGCGGTGGCTGACTGATCGCCAACATGGGCGTCATACACCACAATGACAAGGAAGATGAGCACGAACATCACCACTCGATAGCCTCACTGCGTTCCAAGTTCGAGAGCCTCGCACATGGCCACCATTCACCAGGCCTCCACGGCACTCTCGCATCCGTGCGAGCTTGGAGTCCGACCAGCGACACTCCGGCGACTGCGTCGCCTGCACAGAGCCCTGCGCCAAGCATACCGGCTATATCGGCGTCGTCCTCCACGACAGTGAGTAGCTGGCTGATATGTGTAGGAGCAGCTGACAAGCAGAGCCTGCCGGACGCCGCGAAGCGTCCGCCGCCGTCGTCTTTCCGTCCACTACCACCGAGCCTCGCGCCCAAACCGCAACTCCAGCCCAAGGTCGATTCGCCCAACAGAACTCGCACCCCATCCCCCACTCCTTCCATCACCTCTCTTTCCACTTTCCTTCCTTCTCAACATATTTTTCCCGCTTCTTCGCACCCACCAGCTCCTTCTCCATTGCGAGCGCCGCGTCCAGTGTCCCCAACCAAGCCGCCAGAGGTAGGGGAAGCGACCGCGCCGCCGTCGCTCGATCCACCACAACGGGTGCTTCCAAAGGTCCTGCCCAAAGTCAACGTTAGAGGTGCGACGCTCGAGGAGGACACGCGGCGTGTAGCGGACGCGGAAGGCGATGCTCCCATCAGCGTGTCCGCGCTGCGGGAGCGGTTTGGGCAAACAGCCAGCAACCCAGTGGTTCGCTCACAACCGGCGGCCTACTTTGAACCACCAGCTCGCGACGCCCATGCAACAGGTAACGGAGTTGTTGGGGTTGAGGGCACGCCGGTCGCGACCGCTCCAGCTACAATGGGACCGCCGCCTGTGCCAACCAAACCCACGCCCAGAGCGTTTGGACAGCCCAGTCAACAACTGCCGCAGTCCACGCAGGCGTCCCAGCTGCTCTCCAAAGGCCCAGCCCCTCCCCCTCCACAGCCACGGTCCACCTCGCAGTCGGCCTCGCGTACGGCTTCGCCTGTCCCGGAGACAAGTCTTGCGCCGGCACCATCTGTCGCCCGGCCCAGATCCGCTTCACCCTCTGGCCGGCCTCCTCCTCCGCCCATCCCGCGATCTGCAAGTCCAGCTCCACTTTTAGTCTCAACACCTACCTCTCGCCTTCCTCCTTCGATCCCGTTGTTATCGGGTCCTCAAAGTTACTCTCAAGAGCCGGCAAGTCTTTCCTCAACGCCATCATCGACGTCAAGAGGAACTAGCCCACAGCCGATGCCCATTGCACTCACAACAACTCGTCGGCCGGCGCCTCCGCGACCGGTCAGTCCGCTGCCACAGCCCACAGTCCAGGTCGAAGAACCGACGCCACTCGTCGCTTCAGCTGCTGGCCCGTCGAGGCCAGCAAAGCCTCCACTCCCAGTGAGGAAGGCGACGCTCCCTGTTGGCGTGATGGACGACCCACCGCCGCTGCCTAGCAACAAGCCAGCCCCGACGCGATCGGCCACAATGCTGTCGACGTCTTCGTCTGAGTCTAACATCGTCAAGCCTCCGTTACCTGGCAACAAGCCTTCCGCGCCGACGGTGACTCATGCGAGCGCCGATCTGCGCCCCGCGCTGCCACAGCGTCCGCGGGGCGATTCGATCAGCGCGCCGGGGATCCCAATTGGGTTTGCAACGCCGCCGCCACGGCTGCCGGCCCGCCAAACCACTGTGAGCTCAGTGCCGACGTCTTATCCTTCCGTGCCACTCTCACAACGCCAACGGGGTTCGTCCATTTCGGCTGAGCCAGGCTACGTGCCGCCTCCACCACCACCCTTCCGTACAGCTGGACAGTCGGCGGCAACGGGCCTGAGTCGCTCCAACACGGTCGCGTCGTCATCCAGGCTTGATGTCCGGCGCACCAACGGGAGTTCTCTGTCGCCCGGTCGCACGACGTCTGGTGCCGACAGCGACGACGACGACGAAGGCCCTGCTCTGACCCTGTCGTCCAATGCACAGCGCCTCTTAGAAGAACACCCCGACTCGACGTACGCCAACCAGACCCCACCCATCTACGGCAAGAAGGGCACACGTGTCAGGCCTTCACACAGTATCACCTCGTTCGCCGTGTTCGGGCAGTACGTCGCGGTGGGCCACCATCACGTTGTCGTCTACGACGTCACCAAATCTGACGACCCCTTCCTAGACATGGATCAGAAGGAGGACACCGGATTAGAACTCCGCATGAAGGACCCACGTGTCACTGCACTGGGTTTCCGTCCCTCGCGGGATCCGGCATGCGAAGGTCGGTACCTCTGGTGCGGCAACAAGGACGGCCATTTGTGGGAGATCGACATTGACTTTGGGCGGGTCACGACCACCAAACCCGGTGTCCACACCTCGGCCGTGACTCACATCATGCGACACGAGTACTACGTCCTGACACTTGACGACACGGGCAAGCTGAACGTTTGGGAGGTTCCAGACGCCGGTGGCAAGGCCGAGGCCGGCAATTTCCGACTCTTCCGCACCATGCGCGTTTCTGACCGTGTCACATTTGCGAAGATGATCAAGGGCAAGCTATGGACGGCGACGGCACCGGCGGTGCGCTCTGCAACCACGACTGCCGGTGTGCGCGGCCCTACCATTCGCGTCTACGAGCCTTTCGCTGCAGGGAATGCGCCACCGCCCCGCACTAATCTCACGCCTGAATGGACTGGGTCCGCGACTTCAGCCACGGTCGTGCCTCTTAAATCGGACCTCGTGTACATGGGGCACGAGGGCGGGTTCGTGTCTCTCTGGAATCTTGAGGGCATCGAGCTGCAATGTGTGCAGGTCCTCAAGGTGTCGACCACGGATATTCTTGCTCTCGAGGGCGTCGGGGACCACTTATGGGCGGGCAACCGGAGGGGCCAGGTCCATGTGTGGAACATCGACGAGCTGCCATGGACGACGAGCAACATGTGGACAGTTGGGAAGGACGAGCCCATCCGCGCGCTGGTTGTGGACCCCCGCGCCATTCCTACGCAAAACCGGCTTCCCCTCTGGTCGGTGACACGCGACGCGCTGTACTCGTGGGACGGCCTGCGCGCCGTCAACTGGTTTGATAAGCGTATGGTTGAGCGGCAGCCCGACTACTGCGACTTCCGCCAGATCAAGGTCCTCGTCGTGTCGTGGAACATTGACAGCGCCAAGCCGACTGACCTAAATTCAGGAGGCATAGAGAACACAAACTTTCTCTCCCAGGTGCTTGGGTCTGTCGACTCGCCGGATATCATCGTCTTTGGGTTCCAAGAGGTCGTCCCGCTCACGGACAAGAAGCTTACAGCGAGTGAGTTAGCTATCCCGTATGGGCGACCCAGCTAACAATCAGAGACGCTTCTGTTCGGGAGTAAGGGCAAAGACGGCGGCGGGGCCACGAACGAGCGCGTGTCTGGTGCATACCGCGCGTGGGGAGACAAGCTCACCTCTGCGGTTAGGCAAGCCAATCCCGGTACGGCGTATACCAAGGTTCAGTCTGAGCAGCTCGTCGGCCTCTTCACGTGCGTGTTCACCAAGGACACAGAGTTGGACAACTTCAAGGACAACATGATCACGACCGTCAAGCGCGGCATCGGAGGTATCTACGGGAACAAGGGTGCGATTGTTGCACGTGTGGTCCTGGACGACACGTCAATGTGCTTCATCAACGTCCACCTGGCCGCAGGACAACGACATAAGTCTGCTCGCAATGCCGACATTGCGGCGATCATGGAGAACAAGGAGACGTTCCCGAAGAGTACGCCGCAGTGGTATGTGCGCGGCGGCAACGGTGAGGCGATCCTCGACCACGAGATGGTGGTGCTCAA
Organism: Cutaneotrichosporon cavernicola; assembly: GCF_030864355.1. Taxonomy (NCBI): domain Eukaryota; kingdom Fungi; phylum Basidiomycota; class Tremellomycetes; order Trichosporonales; family Trichosporonaceae; genus Cutaneotrichosporon; species Cutaneotrichosporon cavernicola. The sequence goes on along the minus strand of NC_083394.1, from coordinate 2,841,599 downwards.
TGGGGACCTGAACTATCGCATCGACCTGCGACGTGAGGTCGTCGAGACCAGCATCCGCACGGGCGACCTCAACTACCTGCTGGAGCACGACCAGCTGCGCCACGAGATGCGCGGTAACCATGCATTCCGCCTTCGCACGTTCTCTGAGGCTCCGATCACATTTGCCCCAACGTATAAGTATGATCCACATACCAGCGAGTACGACTCGAGCGAGAAGCGGCGCATTCCAGCCTGGTGCGACCGAGTGCTGTTCACCAAGTCTCCGCGTATCTCGTCTATCAGCTACCGCCGCTACGAGGTGAACGTGAGCGACCACCGGCCTGTAAGTGCCGGTCTGGCGTGCGAAGTGAAGAGCATCGACCCGAAGCGATTTACGGTTGTCCGCGCGGAAGTGGAAGCCGCTTGGAAGGTATACCAGGAAGAGCGGCTCAAGGCGATGGTCAAGGCGTATGCCGGGTGGTACTAGCGGGTGCCAGTGGATGTGTCGTCTGGTATGAGGATCTTTAGCTGCATCAACGCAGGACGATAGACGCGATGTATGTGGCGCGACGTTGTGGGTTGGTTGATGGTTGGCCAACTACCGCCGGCAAAGTCGCCGAAGAGCGGCGGGGCGGCAACTGACGGCTGACTTAACGCCGGGTGTGGAACGACGTCCCTAAAACATCCAACTCATCTCTCCATCTCTCCCTTCTTCGTCTCGACAACACACCATCACCCTCTAAAGATGGTCACAGCAGCCCTCCTCGGCTCGGGCCTCTTCGCGCGCAACTCGTACCTCCCCGCCCTCCCAGTGCCCGGCTTAACGGTCTCGACCCTCTGGAGCCGGAGCGAGGCCTCAGTCTCAACTCTAGCCCAAGCAGCCTCCGAGCGCGGCCTAAACCCAACCGTACTGTCGGGCGACGACGGGCTTGATGCAATCCTCGACAACCCAGACATAGACGCACTCATCCTCGTCCTCCCTATCGGGGTGCAGTCCGCCATCATCCGCCGCGCATGGACAAAGGGAAAACACGTCATCTCAGAGAAACCAGTGGGACGGAACGTGGAAGAGGCAAAGGAGCTCGTGGATGAATATGAGAGGATGTGGGCGGATAAGCTTGTTTGGCGTGTTGCAGAGAGTGAGTCGACGCTTCATTCTCAACCTCCACCTCCCCACCTCCCCCACCCAACTTGAACAACCCCCTTCCCATCCACCTCCCCCTTTCCCATCCAACTTGCCCTTGCACGCTCTGGACTCGCCTCGCTCGCACCAGGGCTCACCCCAGACTTCGCCCACGAGCCATTCCTCCACCGCGCGGCCTCGCTCCTCGCCGAAAGCGGGCCAGTCCTCTACTGGCGAATGCACTACGAGACCATTCTCCCCCAAGGCGCAAGCTACCACGCCACGACCTGGCGCACAGTCCCCGACTACCAAGGCGGATTCCTCCTCGATGGCGGGGTCCACTGGGCCGCGCTAGCCCGCACAGTCCTCCCAGAGCGGTGTAAGCCATACTCGATAATCGCGAATAAGAGCCTCCACCGCGCTTACATGCTCCCACACGACACGCTTATCGGCATAGTCCAATCTGACCCGGCCTCTTCCCTCCCGCCACATGGAAAGCGAACTCAATTTGAGGGCACGTTGAAGGAGGAAGATATGCCTGTCCAGAGCGGAGAGTCTGCGCCCACTGGGACATTTTTGTTGTCCTGGGCTATTCCCGATACGAACCGCTCCACACGGCCAGCGAACGAACTGTATGTCGTTTGCGACAAGGCGACTTTACGAGTTATCAATATGGGCCGCGAGTGGAAGATCATCCTCGAGCCAGAGGTGGGTGAGAGGGTGGAGGAGGGAGGGGCCGTCTCGGGTGTCAAGGTCGAGTTGGAGGACTTTGCTGATGCCGTCGCTGCTCGCAAGGAGGGTAGGCCGGAAGGGAAGAACTACGGCGCACCAAGGGATGCGCTGTGGGATGTCGCCTTTATCCAAGCCGCCCTTGATAGTGACGGGGAAAAGGTCGTGATTGATGATGTGTTGCGGGGCTAGATATGAAATTGAGCTAGTGCTGGTCTGAAGAAATTGATGCAGCTGTGAATCTCAAGGCATTCCGGAATATGAGTACTGTATATACGCCAAACCCTGCGCACCGCTCATTGAAATGAAAAGAATAAACATAACGTCCACTAGATCAATACGCCCTAGATTATATTGTCCATGCTAAGGCAAAGCCACCGGCGTCTCCATTGCCCGCCCCTTTGGGACGACCTCCGGATGCTCCCAACTTGCTTAGTCGAGCTGGTTGATCTTGGCGTCACGGCCCCAGCGGTTACCCCAGTAGTGGCCGTCGTGGTGGCACACGTCGCAGAGGTAGTTGCGGACCTTGCAGGCCTTGCGAATAGCCCCCTTGAGGCACTTGAGGGGTCCAACACTACCGTCGGCCCACTTGAACAACTGGACGCCCAGCTTGTCGCAGCCGACGTACACGCCCCCGTGGATACCAATGCTGGTGCCGAGGTGGCAGCTGGGAATGTTGACATATCCCCCGTGAGAGAAATACGAGATGACGCGGCCCTTGCCGAGGAAGAGGGCGGTGCCGACCTGGAGCTTGAGAGCAAGGAGGCTGAAGAGGAAGCGCTCCTCATGCTGCACGGGCTCGGCCTCCCGAACCTCAACGTCACGCTCGTTGGCAATCTCGTTACGGCGCCACCAGCCGGCCTTGATGCCCCAGCCAGAGTGGTGGCAGCCGCTGCAGATGCCGTTCTTGACCTCCCAGCCGATGCGGACCGGACCCTTGATGCACTTGAGCGGGCAAACACCGAGGCCGGGGAAGTGGAACATCTGCACGCCACGGGGGTTGCAGCCAGCATAGATTCCGTTCTTGATACCGATGTAGGTGCCGCGAAGGCAACCCTTGATGTTGATGTAACCGCCGTAGGCGACGTTGCAACCCCAGAGACCGGGGCCGAAGAAGAGTTCCTTGCCGATGATGATCTTCTTGCCTAGACAGCTGAGGAAGCTGAGGAAGAAGCGCTCCTCATTGTTCGACCGGGTGACCTCGTAGTAACCCTCGGCCTCGCGCGCGGCAAGCTCGAGTTCCTCATCAACCGAGCGCTTACGGGTCCAACCCTCAGAGTCCTCGCATCCGTCGCAGAGACCAGTAGCCTCGTTGTAGGTGTAGCCCGGGGCGGGAGCACCCGGAGAGAGGACAATAGGCGCAACATCGCCGTCTGGGAACTGGAAGAGCTGGGTCCCGTTGTCGTCCTTGCCGACATACTTGGCGCCATCGAGACCAACAGACGAACCGACGTCTTGGCCAATCTTAATGTCCCCAAAGTCGGCATTACCTCCCGTCTCGCCGCCATCGTTACCGCCAGTCGAGACAGGGAGGTCTCGGGTCGAGAGTTCACGCTTGGCAAAGCCGCTCGAGTCGGAGCACCCCTCACAGAGGTTGTTCGTGACAGAAATGTTCTTCGTCTCGCCAGGCTCGTAGGTGAGAGGAGCGACGGAACCGTCCTTGAACTGGAAGAGCTGGATGCCCTTGTTGTCCTTGCCGACGTAGCGGGCACCACCGTCGATACCGACGTCCTGGCCCAGGGAGAGGCCGTCAATCGCGACGTAGCCAGTCTCCGACTTGCCGTCAGGAGAGGCGAGAAGGTTACCGAGATTGTTGTCACGAGGCGCCAAGTCGTTGCCGATGGCGGCGGCGGCGTTAACGGTCGCTGCGACAAGGAGGACAGCGGCGAGCATTGTAATTATTATGAAGTTAATGAGTTGAGAGTGAGAGTAAGAGAACTTGGCGGATGAGGAGAACGAGTTGGGAGGCTCGGTTTATATCTCTTTTCTCGAGCCCTCTGTGAGTCCCTTCTCCCACTTGAGAGCCGGCCCATTCGCTCCACTGCGTCTAACTCGGCTCCTACCGCTCTCCCGAACCCTCTCCATCCCTCGTCTCTGATCTCCCATCCCCTCCCATCGTGCTCTCAACACCCGATCACCTTCCATTCTGTAGATCCAAGTGCCACACTTGCCACACTTGCCACACTTGCTCAGGGCACCAAGAGCGTCAGGTTCCAGGCACCTGACACAAGGCAGGCTATAGTCGCGACGCGCGGTCGACGCGTCGCGTCCACCCAAAGCGCGTGACTGTTGACGAGAAAAGCGCGCATGACAATGCCCGAGATGGAGCACAACACTTTCAACCCGGCAGCCGGGTTCTGTATGTTGTCTCGGGTTATGGTAAAGTTAAGCATTCTCTGACGCCAGGGGGCTCCCGGCGCGCCGACATCAAGGCTCTGGGTCTCCCGCCGGGGCTTGGGATGGGTATCTAGCTCGCATCACAGTCGTTAGTCATATCATCTTGCCAGATTCCTGACGACATTGTCAGATAAGCGGGCCATTCCTGCCCTCAACGACACGCTGTCCAGAGTTCTGAATGTAATCGGGACTAGGCCAGTTGAATTCAGAACCCAATCGGGACTACCGGACTACCAATAGCTTGGGTACAGGCTTGGCTGACGGGCTCCTCAGTCTCATCTTTCCTCATCGAATGCGTCACAGATGTAAACATGCCCACCCACGTCCGCCCTCAATCTCACTTCGCTATCATTCAGTATTAAACTAGAACCGACCGGGAGATGCAAGTAACGGGGCCAAAGCGCCAGAATGTGTCACTGCTACAGTACCAACGTTTCAGTCACCGGGTACCTGTAGATCTCGTCGAGCCTAGTGCTTTGAGGATTCCTGGGATTCCTGGTTGGGTCCCGTTTGGACGACCAACAAGATTCTGCTGGCGTTGAGAGCCGCCCGAGACATGCTGAGACTACGGGTTTGAGGGGGGCCGTACTTGACAACGACTACGGTATCTCCGTTGCAGTCAATCGACTATTGACGGCCCGAAACTACGGCCTGTAATAGCATCCTCAAGGTCCTTCAAAGTCTCAAACAGACCCAACTGAGACCCTCGCGTTATTTGGGACGCGCATCCGCCTCGCTCCAATTCTCTATGGGTGTGGTATGTTCGGGATGACCTTGCTTTGTCCGTCTTGTCCGCTTGTAGCCTTGTCTTGCTTTGACCATCATTGCTACCGAGAGACATAGGGCCGGGTCAAAATGGCCCATTGGCCCACAGAAATGGACACGAATGAGGAACCGGGACACCGTGGTCATGTTGAGGGTATCCCTCACGCCTGGAACTCGAAACGAACCAACCGCGTGACGACCGTGGCTGCGGATACCTCACGATGTCGCTGGTGGGAGGTGGGCTGTGGGTATGCATGAGGGAGGGGTGGACGGCCGCATCTCAGCGTGTCAGCATGTCAGTAAGTAATGTCCGGCTGCCGGAGAAGGTGCGCCAGCAATAGATCGGGAGAGTCGGGGTTGTGTGAGATAGAACGGGTACAGTACCCTCTGTCAACTGCTAGTGTCGTGACCCAGCCTTGTCGGCTACATGCCCGAGGCCGACTGAGCCATCTTGACGCGTAAGCTTGGCAAAGAAGGGAGGGACATAGGGATGCTTCGAGGGAGGGTTGAGTGGCTTTGCTTGTTGGGGACTGCTTGGCGAGCATGAGAGTGACATCCCACGGTACGGTTGCACGCTCGAATGGAGCTTGTCGGCCAGTCAAGACATTTGTCCTGCCAGTTGAGAGGTCCTTAGCGGCAGTGGCTAGTGGTGGCGAGACAGCCCTCAATCGATTGCGAAGCCATCGATGGGAGCTCCTCCACAACCCAACGCGCGTAGACTCACCTAAACACACGCATGTTCTCCAGCAGATACTCATGGGTAAAGGTCAAGTTGAAGATGTACGTCGACTTGAAATATCAACAAGTCAGCATTCCGCAGATCCAGATCGACGCTGGTGGCCCCGGTACGGCATTTCTGGAATTATGCAATTCCAGTTTCCAGTTGAGGTTGGTGCCCGGGCCACGTGGTGGTCCAAGGCGGGAGGCCGGGACGTTGTGGAATCCCAGATGCGGCCCTGCATATGACTTTGGATTTTCAGTAGCGCCGCGGCGTTGAGCGCGCGCTCTCGGCATCCTGGGCCCATCACAGCATGTGTCGTCCGGGCCAAACATCCCCGACATCATCAGCTGTGATGGCGTCGCGTCGCTCGTCGCTGGTTGCGCCTTGCCTATTTACTCGCACGGACCACCAGATCTCTGATGACAACAGACAGTGAGCTGGTCACGTTGTCTGATTTCAGGCTACTCTGAATATTCCAATACCCACCTCACCCTCCTCATGATATTCTGCATCGCCGACCACCTCGGCGGCGCTCGTCGTCGCTCGTTGTCGCCGAACCGTCCCACGCACCCCACGCATGGTCTCGGCATCCGAGGAGTCTTGGGCCGCGTCTTGGAGACGGAGGGGGGGTAGTAACCCGGTGGGCAAAAGACGAGCGATGGCGCACTCGCTGTTTAAATGCCGATCCTCCGAACATCTGATGGCAACGGTCAGGATCGGCATCCAGGCACATTCGTGCTTTCCCTCTTCGCTCCTCCCAAAGACGTTTGGAATACACCTCTGGCCACTGGACAATCTGTACAACTCGTAGACATGACAGGCGAGGAATGGTCAACACGTTTCAGCTGTGAGCCTGGGTAAAGGAGACTTGAGCACACGGGTACAGAAGTGAGTGACGGAAGTGGCTGGTTATAGGGGCCGGGGAGGCCGGACCGAGTTTAACACTGTTGTAGCTGTAGCAATGATTAGCAAGATTACAAACGAGCTTGAAAGAAGCCAGTGTATTGGATATGGGGCTGGCAGGAGGTGGGAGGCTAGGAGGCTAGGATGCTAACCGCAATGCATGTATACTGTTGTTGTACTGGTGAAGGTGAAGAGTGCTGCGGTAACATGGACTTTTGTGTCAACGTGGGATTGCGGGAGCAAAGTGTCCCGTGTTATGACCGATCACGCCATCTTGCATGAGTTACAAGCCGATCTCGAACTGGCAGTCATTCATCTTGTAAGGTATCACACCACCGCACCGCACCCTTTTGACTAAGAATGGGAATGTTACTGGTCGACTGAGGGTAACCTTTGGTTCTAGCCAACAAGGGTCACGTTACTTTGGTCACGACTTTGACAAAGAGTTGGTTGGCCAACTTAATAAGATTCCGAACGTCGATGTCGTGATACATGATCACTCTACTCTCTCACCTTCCTTGCATACCTACTCGCCCACAACTTACTTTTCAACAACAGATTCAACTAGGCAGCCACTCTCAGTCTCAGTCTCTCTCTCCTTCTCACTCTTCCAATCTCATCCTCAATCACTCTGCTAGAGGCTCGCGACGACAGGACTGGTGTGTAACCCTCCACCTCCAGACATTGCTTACACCAGCCAACATGTCCCTCATCGCCGCGCTCGCCCGCCTCTCGGCCACCGTCCACCACCCCGTCCAGGGCCTGACGGCTGGCGACAAGCTCAACCCCTACCTTCCTCTCGCCTCGGGCACCCAACTCGTCACTGACCGCACCTTCCTCCCATCCCTCCCTTCCCCAGCCGGCAACGTCGTCGTCCACATTCTCGGCGCCGAGACCGCAGCCGCACCTCGAGCCCCTCGTGCCGTCACCCTAATCTCGCGCTCCACACAGCAGGCATACGACCATGCCCTTATCGCCCTCCGCATCGCCAAGGAGGCCAACGCCAATGTCTTCCACTTTATCGCTGCTGGCGCTGACGGCAACGTCGCCGAGGTGTCCGAGAAGGAGGTCGAGGCCTTCCTCTCCGTCTCGGCATCGGCCGAGTCCGACGACGCAGCTCTCCTCAAGGCATTCGAGGCCGCGTCCCTTGAGCTCCTCAAGGTCACCCGCCGCGCCCAGCCCGCCCTAATCTCCAACGGCGAGAGCGAGCGCGTCGTGCTCAACTTCCTCCCCGGCAAGCTCGAGGTCGAGGACGTTGTCGATGTTGTCCTCGCCCAGCCGGTTCCCGCCGACAAGCTCCGCGGACTCAAGGCGCGTGAGTTTGTGGTTGTTGAGGCCGCCTCGGGCAAGTACGGCGCCGCATGGGCGTCGATCGTCGAGGCCCTTGAAGGCCAGGACGCCTCCGTCCGCTCTGTGCTCGTCTCGGCGGCCCCGGCTACTGGCGAGCTGCAGTCTGTCATCTCGTCGAGCGCGCCTCTCGCCCGCGTCGGCACTCCCAAGCCTCTTCCCGAGATCCCCTCGAGCTCGATCATTGTTCCCACCGCCGAGTCGACCTACACCTCGCTCCTCGAGCGCTCACCCCACCCCCTCGAGGTCCTCAACGACCCTTCCCACCTCGCCGCGTCCGAGTCGACCTCGCCGCTCTACGCGTTCGGTAAGGCCGTCGCCCTCCGCAAGGAGCGCGAGCAGTTTGTCGAACTCGCCAAGAAGGTCCTCAAGGCCAGCGACACCCGCAAGGAGGTCCACACTGCCCTCGGTAAGTGGCTCCTTGGCAAAGACGACAAGGACTCTGCCGCTCTCGGTGAGGAGGCCACCAAGGCGCTCGGCCAGGGCGCCAACGCCGACGAGGCCGAGCTCGTTGCCCTCGGCGCCAACGGCCACTGGACCAAGCGTGCCCTCTGGATTGTCGTGTCCAACTCGTGGGCTGCCGACCTCGCGTCCTCTGGTCTCCACCACGCCCTCGTCTCGGGCCTCGACATCAACCTCCTCGTCTACGAGACCCAGCCCTCGCCCTTCTCGCCTCTCGCCCAGAAGCAGCGCGAGCGCAAGAAGGACCTGGCGCTCTACGCGCTCAACCTCGGCGACGTTTACGTCTCATCGGTCGCCGTCTACGCCGACTACGCTGGTGTGATCAACGCCATGCGCGAGGCTGAGGAGTACTCTGGGCCTTCGCTTGTCCTCGCTTACCTCCCGTGGGGTGAGAAGGAGGACGGCGCCATTGTCGGTCCCACCGAGAAGGCTGGTCCTCTCGAGCGTCTCCGCGAGACCAAGCGCGCCGTCTCCGGCGGCTGGTGGCCCCTCTTCCGCTGGAACCCCGAGCTGCCCGACGAGAAGCGCTTCACCCTTGACGCGCCCCAGATTAAGAACGCGCTTGCCGAGTTCCTCGACCGCCAGAGCCACCTCTCACAGCTCACCCGCTCGCAGCCTGCCATCGACCCCAAGATCACCGGCTCGGCTGGCAAGGACCTTGCTGCCGCGCGCAAGCAGAAGGCCCGCGACGCGTTTGACAAGCTCGTCAACTCGATCGACGGCCCTGGCCTTCTTGTGCTCTACGCCTCGGACGGTGGCAACGCCGAGAAGGTCGCCAAGCAGGTCGTCTCGCGTGCCAAGATGCGCGGCGTTGCTGCCTCGCTCCGTGTCCTCGACTCGATTGCTTCCGAGATTGTCGAGACCCTCGAGGCCGAGAAGAACGTTGTCGTGCTCACCTCGACTGCCGGCCAGGGCGAGTCTCCTCTGAACGGCCGTGAGTTCACCAAGGCTGTCGGCAAGATCGACACTGCCGCGTCGGCACCCAAGCTCGCCGAGACTCGCGTCACCGTCTTCGGCATGGGTGACTCCAAGTACTGGCCCCGCAAGGAGGATTACGTGTACTACAACAAGCCCGCCAAGGACCTCCTTCCAAAGATCCTGGCTCTCGGCACTCAGGAGCTCGCTCCCCTTGGTCTCGGTGATGACTCGGACCCCGACGGATGGAAGACGGGTTTCAAGGTCTGGGAGACCAACCTCTGGCGCGCTCTCGGCGTCGACTCTGTCGACGTTGTCGAGGAGGCCGAGGAGGTTATTGCCAACGAGCACATCAAGATTGCGTCCAACTACCTCCGTGGCACCATTCTTGAGGGTCTCGCCGACGAGTCGACTGGCGCCATTGGTGCCTCGGACCAACAGCTTACCAAGTTCCACGGCACGTACATGCAGGACGACCGTGACATTCGCGAGTCGCTCGCCGAGCAGGGCCTCGAGCCCGCATACTCGTTCATGATCCGTGTCCGCATGCCCGGTGGTGTCTGTACGCCCCAGCAATGGCTCAACATGGACAAGATTGCCGACGAGCACGGCAATAGTACCTTCAAGCTTACGACCCGCCAGACCTTCCAGTTCCACGGCGTTGTGAAGAAGCACCTCAAGCCCGCCATGCAAGCCATCAACCGTTCGCTCCTTGACACTATCGCGGCCTGTGGTGACGTCAACCGAAACGTCCTCTGCTCGGTTAACCCCGGCATCTCGGCTGTGCACCAGACTGTGTACGACTTCTCCAAGGCGATCTCTGAGCACCTCCTTCCCCGTACTAGTGCCTACCACGAGATCTGGCTCGACAAGAAGCCCGTCTTCCAGGACGCCCTCACCGACCTGGAGCCCCTTTACGGCCCCTTCTACCTGCCTCGCAAGTTCAAGATTGCGGTCGCTGTGCCACCCGACAACGCCGTCGACGTCTTCACCAACGACGTCGGCTTCATTGCCATTGTCGAGAACGGCCAGGTTGTCGGCTACAACGTGTCTGTCGGTGGTGGAATGGGTGTCACGCACTCGAACAAGAAGACGTACCCCCGTCTCGGCACTGTTATTGGCTTCGTCCTCCCCGAGGACGGCTGCAAGGCCGCCGAGGCCATCATGCTCGCTCAACGTGACCACGGCAACCGCAAGGACCGCAAGAACGCGCGTCTCAAGTACACCGTCGACCGCCTTGGTGTGCCCAAGTTCAAGGAGGAGGTTGAGAAGCGTTTCGGCAAGCCTTTCGAGCCCGAGCGTGCGTACACTTTCGACTCGAACCTCGACCAGTATGGCTGGATCCAGGGTGACGACGGCAAGCACCACTTTACGCTCTTCATCGAGAACGGCCGTGTCGAGAACTCGCCCCGCCACCAGTTCAAGGACGGTCTCCGCGAGGTTGCGCAGGCGCACAAGGGCACGTTCCGCCTGACTGCCAACCAGCACGTAATCCTCTCGGACGTCGCGACCGAGGACTTGCCTGAGATGAAGCGCCTCCTCGCCAAGTGGGGTCTGGACAATGTCAACCACTCTGGCCTCCGCCTCTCGTCCTCGGCATGTGTTGCCTTCCCCACCTGTGGTTTGGCCATGGCAGAGTCGGAGCGCTACCTCCCAGTTCTTATCGACAAGGTCGAGAAGATCTGCGAGGAGGCTGGTGTCGGACACGACGCACTCGTCATGCGCATGTCGGGTTGCCCGAACGGCTGTTCGCGTCCGTGGGCTGCCGAGGTGTCGTTTGTGGGCAAGGCGCCAGGCTCGTACATGATGTGCTTGGGTGGCTCGCACCTTGGCACACGCCTCAACAAGCCGTTCAAGGAGAGTGTGACCGAGCCAGAGATCCTGGCGATCCTCGAGCCCATGATCAAGCAGTGGGCCAAGGAACGCCACGACGGCGAGCGGTTCGGCGACTGGACTGTTCGTGCTGGAATTGTCAACCCGACCATTGAGGGGAAGACGTTCTGGGACGACAGCTGTGTCGAGTAAATAGTTGGTAGTATTTCCCGTCTGTCGGGGTTAGAGTTGTGCACTGTCATAGTATCATAGCAATCTGCATCGGATCTGAGCGCGAGCGCGAGCGAGCAGCAGGCGAGGGGGCGTGGGGGCTAGCTAGGGACAAGGAGTGGGCAGAGGTTGCGAGACGTCTTCCGCGAGCAGGTCGGCAAACCCGAGTGAAGGAGGAGAGTTGGAGTTGGATCATGCTTCAAACTAGACTGTCTGGCTTCCGCATCAACCCGCCGCCTGATTAACAATCTGTCATCCGTGACGCCTAACGCCTAACCGAAAACCAAATCTACTCTGTTTCATTCTCTCGGTCTTAGCACACGTCGGTCCCGAATCACTCCGCATGACATCACTATAATAGTGACTGACCACATTCCACATACATGGGACATATACCAGCCGGCAACTACCCATCTCACCGTTCTCACAATCATGCTCCGTCTCCTAACAGCATCAACATCAGTAACCAGAGCTCTCGCACACCGTGGATTCGCGTCTTCGTCGGTTGGCGCAAAGGAACGTCTCGTGATCCTCGGGTCCGGGTGGGGAGGGTATAACCTTGCAGTGAGTGTCTCTCTCTCTCTCGTCGTCTTGCTCTCTTCTTTTCATCTTCATCCTCATCCCCCCTCCTTCCCGTCTGGGCATCACTCGCTGCGCTCGCGCCGCCTACGACTAATCCCAGCGCAAAGCCGACAAATCGCTATACGACGTAACCCTCATCTCACCCAACTCGTACTTCAGCTTCACCCCCTTCCTCGCCTCAACCTGCGTTGGCACATTGGAATTCCAATGCGCGACTGAACCCGTCCGAGGAATAAAACACGTAAACTACGGACAGGGCTGGGCGCAATCCATCGACCTAACCTCCCGAACCGTCCGCGTCGTACCCGCCCTTCCACCCCTCCACCCGACCAAGGATGACCTCCCCATCGACACTACCGGGGCCGAACTACATGCGGCCTTTTCTCCCGGCGACGCGTATGATGTGCAGTTCGACAAGCTTGTCGTCGCCACTGGATGCCGCTCTGCGTCTTTTGGCACTCCAGGGGTGACCGAGTATGCCCATTTCCTCAAGGATGTGAGGGAAGCAAGGGCAATTCGGCATAGGTTGCTCCAGAATCTAGAGCTGGCATCGGAACCCACCATCTCACCCGAAGAGAAGGCCCGGTTGCTGAGCATGCGTATTGTCGGCGGCGGACCTACGGGTGTCGAATTCGCTGCTGAGTTACACGATTTCGTCTCGCAGGACGTGTACAGAATTTATCCTCATTTGAAGGATCAAATCTCAATCACGCTCTACGATCTCGCACCGGGCATCTTGCAGTCGTTTGATGCGAGCTTGCGGGCTTATGCCGAACGCAAGTTCTCTCGTGCTGGCGTGACGGTGCGCGGGAATAGCAAGATTGTGGCGGTCGGCAAGGATTATATCGACATTGCGTCGGTTGGGGGGGAGGTTGAGCGCGTACCGTATGGTCTGCTTGTGTGGAATACGGGGTTGCAGGCAAACGAGTTCATCGAGACGTTGCCCGGTCTCGATAAAGACCCGAAGTCTAAGTCGTGAGTGCGCCGACGCGCCGCGGTAAGGCGATGCGATTGATTGGGGTATTGGAGGAGGGGTTTGGAGGGAGGAGGGAGGAGGGAGGTATGGCTGATATCAGGTTAAAGGTCGACCCGCACCTGCGCGTCTGCGACGCCGACGGAACCCCCCTAGACGGCATCTTCGCGATCGGGGACAACGCAACCCCAAACGACGGGCACCGTCTTCCCGCCACCGCTCAAGTAGCCTCCCAAATGGCTGGGTACATGGCAAATCTATTGAAGCGGTTAGGCCGGGGCGAGGGGCTGGACGACACGTCCCCGTTCAAGTGGAAAGACCATGGCAGTATGGTCTTCATTGGCGATTATCGAGCAATGGTCGATCGGTCGAAGGCCAGTGATGGTCCGAGGGCGAGGTTAAGCGGGTTCGTGGCGTGGATCGTGTGGAGAAGTTATTATGCGACTCTGGCGATGGGGTGGCGGAATAAGGTGAGTGGGCGCGCAACGAGCGGAGCGAGTGGCTCGAGTGGGAAAAGCGGGCTATCACGGGGCGAGAGAGGAGAGAGGAGACAGGATAGGAGAGAGAAAGGAGAAGAGAGAGCCGAGCTCATCCCAGATCCTCATCCCCGTGTACTGGACCCTCGCATTCTTCTTCGGCCGCGACGTGACAAACTTCTAGCCTAGCTCGTGTATGACATTGTAGGCGATGCATCACTCATCTTGTAAGCCATTGCGAATTTTTATTTGGGATGGTGGACCAGCTAATCCGGGCTATATCCCCACTCGTCGCCGTACAACACCACACCGCCTAAAGCCCAGCGCAGCGCAGCGAACATCCGCGGATATCATCCCATCCAGCCACAACAGCGCCGTTCTTCTGACTCTGAACGCGAGCACTAACCGCCAGAACAGCTTGGCTTCAATCCAATCTGCGCCTGTCCGGTACCGCCCAAAAGTCACAACACAGCACTCGTGCCACACTGCAACTCATCCACTCGCCATACTTCAACATACATTGTACACCTGTATACTCTACGTCAAGACGCGAGGCGACACAGACGGCTAAACTTCAACATTGCTTCAGATCAGACATTCAAACGTTCAAGACGGGTATTGATGCGTGTGCCCGGGGCTCACTTGCAGGTCGGCGGGACCTTGTAGCCGTCCTTGCGGACACCGCCGCCCCACGGAGTCTGGCCGACAATCTCGGCGTCCGAACCTAAGCCGCGCTCGGCAAACGCGTCCCAGATGATGCAGGCGTTCTCGCCGCCCGTGAGGGCCTTGTCCGCCTGGATGATGGCGTCGCGCGAGTCAAAGAACGACGGGCGGCACGGCTGGAGCTTCATAGCGCTCACAATGAGCTGGAGCGCAAGAGTGTTGCCGTGCTTGGGCACGAGCGGAGTCGGGCGCCCACGCGCGGCGAGCGCACCAGAGTCCTTGGTGTAATAGTCGTTGGGCTCGGATGGGTCTTCGGGTGGGAAGAGGGTGGCCGAGAAGCCATACTTCTCGATCAGACGCTGGTTGAGTACAAAGAGGAACTCTGCCCACACCTCGCCAATCGCGTGCACGCCCCAGTAACCGGGCTTGTCGAGCGTCTTGTACGTCGAGGGGTTGGACGTGCTGTTGGTCGTGTAGACAAACTTGCGGATACCGTCGACCTGGTTGGCCGCCCAAGCGCCCATAGGGTAGACGTCGGAGCCATTCTCAAAGTTCTGGTGCTCATGCACCTGGCGGATGATGGTCGCAATGGCGTCTCCCCAGCCCTCGCCCATGCCACCGGCCTCACCCCAACCGAGACAGCCCGAGTTGGCAGGGCCACCAGTGAGACGCGTCGATAGACCGTGCGAGTACTCGTGGATAACGATGCCGGCCTCGAGGTCGCCGTCGCGGTACGGCGACGCCGTGTCCCAGATGTACATGCGCATGCGGGGCGCGGTGCCGTCTGGGGGCGTCATGAAGTTGGCGTTGTTGTAGCCCGAGCCGTCCTGGGCGTTGGCGATGACAGGGTCACCACCACGGCCACCCTTGTCAAAGTTGTACATCTGGAAGTTGCCCGAGACCTCGTCAAACCCGACGCGGTGGAGAAGGTCGTGGTACTTGTTGCAGGTGTAGAAGAGCTGCGTCACGACCATGTCGATATACTTCTTGGGCGCGGCGCCATCGGGTTCGCCATAGGGGTAGACAAAGACAAAGTCTTTGCTGACAGGACGGTAGTTGTCGAGGAAGTTGTTGCGGCCCTCCCAGTCCTCGTGCGCGACGACGTTGTTGCCGACAGTCGACGCAACGGTTGTCATGTTGCCGTCTCGGGTCGAGCCCTTGAACTTGTGGTCCCACGGGTTGGACATAGTGGGGAACTCGTGCCAGCCGAAGGGCGAGGCGACGCTGTCCCAAGGCTTGACCTCGACCTTGGTCTTGCCCTCCTGGGGGTCGTTAACGCCCCATGGGAAGACGTGGTACGAGTACTTCTTGCCCTTGGGAGCCTTGGGAGGCTCGTTGGGCTTCTGCTTGTCGCCGCTTGAGGCGCGGAGCTTGGCCTTGTACTCGAGCTCAGAGAAGTCGTGTGCCCAGTCGACGACGCGAACGAGATCGCCAGTCTCGACGTCCACGTAGGCCTCGTACCAGTTGTCGGCCATCTCAACCTCGAACTTGTAGACCATACGCGGCTCACCCTCGGTTTGAGTGTACATGACGCGTGCGGGGACAGTGCCGCGGACGTCGGCGGCGGTGAGAGCCTTGCCGCTAATCAGCATAGTGGGCGGCTCAGACGGCGCGTGCTTGGGCTTGAGGCTGTGCTGAGGCGTCGCGTGGAGATCCTGAGGGTCGACGACGTTGGACGAGACGCGTCCGAGGAACGATGCGAGCGCCTCGGTCTCAGTGAGGTACTGCCCGTTCTTGCTCGGCTTGTGGCCGCACATGGCTTCGTAGTGGTCCCTGACGCGGGCCATGTTGTTGGTGATGCGGCGTGCAGCCTCCTCATCGCCCGTGTTAATGTCAATCCAGTCGCCGAACCAGACCTGGGCGGCCTGCTTAGCAAAGCCCCAAGGCCCCGAGTCCGGGGTCACTTCGTCGAGCGCATCCTGGTGTTCGGAAATCTTGGTGACGAGGTCGTCGCAGACACGGTTGCGCTCAGTCTCCGTGAGTCCGCGCTTGGTGTGCTGGCCGGGGTAGAACGAGTTGCCCCACTGGGTGTGAGCGAGATAATGCGGCGCGGGTGGCAAAGCAACTCAGGCACGGTGACGCGAGGCTGTGGCTGTGACTCACCGAAAGAACATTGCCATCACGGTCGAGGTTGACGTTGATGTTACCGTCACCGACCTCGAGGCCGTCAATCAACTGGGTTGCGTAGACGTGAGTAACGAGGGTCCTGGGATCGGTGTATGACTGGGGTTAGCATGGACGAGGGGGGTTGTTTGGGGGGTTGGGGGAGTAGGGTGGCGCGGGATGGGTGGCGGAATGTGCATGTGCGTACGCGGGAAGGTCACGAGACTAACGTATCGCGTCTGTCGACAATACGAGCGCCTTCGCTTGCCACCCACACAGCAAACGCTGATCGCCTACACAGAGGAATGAATGCAGGATGCAGGGTGCAGGAATGGATGCAACGCAACAAAGGGGAGACTCACGTCGTCGCGGATGAAGAAGCCCTCTCCCTCACGAACGTTCAGGCGGTGGGCGATAAACTGTGCGGCGGTCCGCTTGGGGTCCTCCTCAAACGAGCGCTTAACATGCACTGGAGTGTGGGGGAACGACTCGAATGCGTGGTGGGGGTGCGACGGGCCGAAGCTGAGGCTCTTCCGTGGTGACGCCGAGGTAGTTGGGGCGGCTGAGGTCAAGCCTGCGAGCGCCGGGAGTAGGGCGAGGAGCGCCGAGACGCGCATTGCAGTCTAATGTCTAGTCTAGGTGGTACTGAGAGAGAGAGTTACTAGTATAGTTAAGAGGTCAAAGGAAGAGAAGGTTGGATGAGTGTGGATAATGGATAAGACTAGACTCGGGGGTGTTTATGAGGCGACGCGAGTCGGTTAGAGATATGAGGGCCAATGCGCGGTTGAGTGGGGTCGAGTGGCGGGCGGGCGGGGTGGTGGGACGGTGGGGTGATGGGGTGGCGGGGTGGCAGAGGGGCTGGGCATGGGCATGGGCGTCCCGGGATCAAATGACATCGGCTATCTCCTATTAGCAATTGCAATAGGTTGATTGCTAGTATTTGCCACCGTTTAGAGTTGTAATCACTAATCACGCACGATAGCTAGGCAATCGCGATCATCCCCTCTCAGGATCAGGTTGATTATCGGGATGCGCCACCCAATCACCCAATCAGACCAGACCGCACAAAGAGCCAAGAGCCACCGAGTCGCGCTGCAGTCGGAGGTGCACATCCACTCGTAAACATAGTTTTTGTGCAGTTACAATTGAATCAGACGATAGCAGCGGCAGCGCTGTACATTGTCCCCAACGTCGGATGCTGAGGTGAGCAAGTAGGAGAGAAGAGTGCGGGCCGATCGGGATTTGCCACCCAGGCGATCCGAGCAATCCGTGGCGCGATTGTGGCGATGACGGTCTTCCCCGCGATCCCAATCCCCGCACTCTACCCGTCGTCTCGATTCGTGCCGACCTTTTGCGTTCCGCACGCTGTCTTGTTCTCACTCGTGCCTATTTCTGAGGTTGGCCCGCTTCACTTGAGGGTGCGCTTTGTTTTAGAGTTGGCCGTCGTGTCTAGCTCTTCTTAGCTCTCGAACTATGTGCAGTGACTACCAGCCCGTGTTCTGGCACTGTTCTGGAGACGGTCAAACGCGACTTTCACGCATGTCATACGTGGATGTCGCAAGCGTGTCATCTTCTTGGGCCAAGTTAATCTGCCAACTGAGGGCTTGAGCTTTGCGTCAACGAGCGCCCCTCAATCCGCCTGGCCATTCTGAAACCAACGTGTATGCTCTTGCAACTCACGCGCTCTCTCGCGGCCCTTTTTAAGCCCGCACCACGCAACAGCATGCAATTACACTACAGACAACTTGAAATGCAGGCCACAGGCCAGAATACGATTCAACCCGGCACGACACCACACGGCACGCCATGGACACTGCCACACCACTGTCCCAGCCTCCTCCCACTGGCGGCCCGCCGCCAGCCCCGTCTCCCTCCCACACGCGACTAAACGGTGCTGCTACATTCAGCAAGTTGAATCACAGCTGCGCACCCACTCGCTACAGCTGCGGACTAGGCGCACTGATCACGCTCGCCCGCTTATTCGACCCCATGCCCGGCCGGCTCGCTGGTGCCCCAATGACAGAGTTGCGGTTCAGTAATCTCCCCAATAACCCCGTCTTCTTCTCCTCCCGCCGGACCTCGGGGAGCGCAAAGTTGATCGTGCTGACGGGTCTTCCGCGCGGTGGTGGGGGTGCCGGACGCGGCGCGATGAACTTGGATGGCGTGGTCATGGGTGCGCGCTTTTTGGGAGAGGACGTCTTGATTCCGGCATCGGAGCGTTCGCTGGCCGCATTACTGGCGCTCCGGGAACGCGTGTTGGCCGTCGAGGATATGCGGGAGAGCGCGACCCCCTGTCCGTCGCGTTCGAGGAGGAGGGAGGAGCGGTTGGGGCGGGGAGGGATGGTGGGGTTGTTGAGAGAGCGGAGAGAGTCCCTGTTTCGCCTCTCTGGGGAACGCACCGAGTCGTGGTTTCGCATATCGGCGGAAACCATCGACTCGCGCTGTAGCGCCACACCCATACTTGGCGGGGCGGTGCCGAAGGTTTGGCGGCGGAAGACGCGTTCGCGGGCCTCACGCTCATCGGCGGTCTCGGACTCTGGCTCGGGTTCGGGAACCTCCTTGATCGCATGCGCGGCGCTCAAGCCCGTTGCGCGGCCCAGTGTCATGCTCCGGCGCTTCTCGATGCGCTCGCGGTCCGCGCGGTCCTGTGCCGCCTTTTCAGCTGCCAGCCGTGCTTCCTCCTCCCTCTTCGCTGCGATGCGGCGTAACGCAGCACGCTCTGCCGCAGCCTTCTCCTCGTTGTAGGTAAGAGCGGCGGGACCAGCCGCCTCGCCTGTCGGCAGCGCAGCCATAGTCTGACGCCGCCGCGCCGCGTTTTCCTTGCGCTCGGCCTCGGCCTTGGCCTTTTCGGCCGCCGCGTTCGCCGCCTCGAGCTTGCCTGCCAGTGCGCGATCGCCGGCTGTCTTGAAGCTGTTTCCCGAGGTCGAGCGGGACGACGCCGAAGTGTTGGACAACGCGCTGACCGGCCGCATGTTGCTTCTAGGCGGGCGAGGAGGGGCTCCGCTTTCAGGCCCAGTACGCAGGAGACTCGCACGGTTAGCACGGGGAGCCTGGTGTCAGAACTGATCGGCAGGGAAAAGGGACAGGGGTACAAGTGAGGAAAAGCAGGGGAAAGAGTGACAGAACAGTGGCTGCACTTACAACCGCAGGAGCGCTGAGACTGGCGGGCACCTGGATGGTGCGGCGGCGCTCGGCATACTCGGCAGCCTCGCGGGCCTTGTTCCGCGCGGCGTTCTCTGCCATCTCGCGCGCGTCGTAGGGCCGTGCCTTGCCTAAGTTCTGGCCAGCGCGGAGGAGGGCGGCGCGGTTCTGCCGTGGCAGTTGGGCGGGGAGGAGGAGGGACGTGGGGCGGGGTAAAGACTTGCGGCGTTCGGCGCGTTCAGCCGCCCCACGCGCCTTGTTGATCGCGGCCATCTCAGCACGGTCCTTGACCTCGACCTCCTCGACCGTCTTGCCAGCACGCAGCATTGCCGCGCGGTTAAGGCGTGGTGCGACGCTTGGCTCAGCGAGCGACGAGACGTTCTGTGGTTAGCGCGTGTGTGGTGGGTGTTTAGCATTTGGCGTGGGGCGTGGGAGGAAAGGGATGTTAGGTATGTGGCGTGAGACGCGTGGCTGTTTGGTCCGCCAGTTAGGTCCGCCAGTTCGGAACTCACCAGAGCAAGCCCAACGCGCTTATGACCCGGCACATTGTCAAAGTTGACGGGCACCTCTTCGCCGCTCACGCGTCTGTGCTCGCGCGGATCTTCCCATTTGAGGCCCATGCGAAGGGCAGCCGACTTGCTCAGGCGTGGCCCGAGACCCGAGTATCGAAGGTTCTCGCCTTCGGCCAGGTCGCGAAGGATGGGGTCGGCGGCAATGTCGTCCTTCGTTATACTGCCGTGGGGCGCCAGTTCGGGCGGATACGCGTCTATCTCGAGGACCTCGATCTGGGGACGCGGTGGGGTCAGCGCGTCAGGTAACGCGTCGGGGTAGCTGCTGCCAGGCGTGTCCTCGCCGCTCGTCATGCCTGGTACCTCTGGGGACACGTCGGGGAGTGTGAGGGATGAGGAAGAGGAGTGAGCACTGGCGAGGGTGGAGGATTGTGTAGAGGTGGGTCGGGGGTTAGAAAGGGGGGGCGTCGGTTGGGGGGTACGCGGCGGCGTGAACGGGGACTGGGAACTCGTGGGCTGGGACCGGGAGCGCGGCGTGCTCTGAGGTGGGGAGCGCGTCGCTTTGACAGGTGACGGCGTCGTTTGGAGTTGGGAGCGGCGGGGCGAACGCGTTGACATGGTCGCGGAGGCGGTGGTGGGCGGGTTTGTGACGGAGCTGAGTGGTGGGTAGGAAGGGTCCCTTACAGGTCCCTTACACGGTGTGTTGATGGTAAAGGAGGACAGGTGGTGAGGAGGGAGGGGAGTGAGAACTGAGGAGAGTGATGAGAATGATGGAGGAGTGTATAATGAGGTAGGGTAGAAGTGGATGATGGTAGATGAGAGAATAGAGTTTCTGGGTTGCGTGTGTTTGTATGAGAGAAGAGAGTTGTCTAGTTCCTGTAGTATGTGTAGGTGGTCAAGGAACCGTCGGTTTGAGGCTGATACACAAGGGGTAGTTCAACTTGATCATGCTGGAGCTAGTCAACGATCCAACGAGCCAACGAAAGTGGTTTGGAGCGAATTAGAGCATGGAGCAGATGAATAAAGGTTGATGTTGATGTTGAGGGTTAAAAGAAGTGGCAGTGACAGTGAAGAGTGACAGCAGTGACAGCAGTGACAGCGAAGAGTGACAGCGAAGAGTGACAGCGAAGAGTGACAAGCAACATACAAGCATGTGACCTCTTTCTTGAATAAATAGGCTGATAAACATCCTGTTAAATGAACAATGGGGGGACAGTGGATGAGTAGGAATTGTAGGGTCGCAGGGTTGCAAGGGCTGCAAGGGTTAGAAAGGGTGGCGTCGCGGAAACGCGGAACGCGGAACGCGTCTGTACAAGAACTTCGTTATACGTTGTGCGTGAGGAGCATGGCAGTTTGGCAATTGGCAAGGGGTGGTAGGGCGTAGGGCAGCTAGGAGAAAAAGACGCGTCTGGCCATGCTGGCCAGCTGGCCACAAAGCCTTGGTTACCACTTTTGACTTGTTTCTTAAGAACTAGCCCCTGGTGTAAGGCGTCAATGTCGTGTCGCTTGACGGCATCCTAACTCCCTTTGTGCTTGCATCAAAGTCTGCGTGAGGCGTTGCAACATCAAAGTATACTGTAAGCATGACATCACTGATGGACCGTCTACGTGTCGTCTCTACGTGCCGCCTGTCACCTCGCCGCGTCTCGGTCCCGTCAAAACTATAAGGTGTATGTGATGTGGTGTGGTGTGGTGTGGTGTGGTGTGGTGTAAAATAGACGGATGCGACCATATGACCGGCTAAGGATGCCCATTGTGGTAGGGTTGGTGTTGGAGGGCAAGCGCCTCGACCTCGTCATTGCGCGAACTGTACAAGTCCCGGCGTCCAGCGCCAGAACCCGTCGCAGCCGCTGGCGAGAGGTTGTCACTGCTCCGCGTAGATAGCGCCGGCTCAGACTCGAGGTCGTCTATACTAATGCTCACGTCCGAGTTCGAGTCTTCGGCAGCAGGGTCGAGCGCACGCCCGCCAAGTCCCAGCATCGCGTCCGCCCCACCCGCGTGATACAAGACAGAGTTGCGTTTGCTCTTGGCCGTCTCGTCCAGCGACAGCGTGGTCGGTGGCGAGCCTTGGTTGACTTGCGCCTCGGACGCGACAGCCGTGCCAGCAAACGCAGGGTCGTCGAGAGGAAGCTCGTCCATCCCGTCGTCGTCAAAGATGGCACCATATCTAGACACGAGCTCGTAGAAGATGCCGGCCGGGATGCCTAGGCTGGGCGAGAAGACAATGCCAATGTTGCGCAGCGTCATCTTGTTGATGGCCGAGTTGCGCACAATGAGGATCAGGTGGGCAGTGAATGCGCGGAGAAGAGCGTAGTTCGCAGGCGGGAGCTCGGAAACGAGCCGCGAGAGCTCGGCCACACGTGCAGAAGGGTCAACCAGGTCTGCGCATCGTTAGCGTCGGCAACTCAATGTGACTCACCAAACACGGCCAGGAAACGACCATGTAACTCGCGCGTGAGCAGACTCGTGGGCAGCTCGCGCATGTACGTCTTGAGTAGACCAGCGATCGCGTGCGGGTCCCAGCGCTCGTCCTGCGCAAGGAAGTTGACGTCGCCCTCGTGGTTGAAGCGCTCTTTCAACCCCTTGATGACAGCCGAGGCGCCGCTTAAGCGGTAGATGCCCTCCTCCTGTTCGGCGTTCTTGGCCTCGAGATACTCGATACACCTGAAGACAATGGCAGGCAGACCTGCGATCTGTGCGAGCGCAAGCGAGTCGGTGAGCGGCACACCGAAGACAGGTTTAGGCGCCGGCTTCTCAACCACCTTGCCAAAGCCCCAGAAGCGACCACTCTTGGCCTTGCGGTCGCGGTCCCGCTCATAGTTGAGCCCCGGGCCACCGGGTGATACGCCGTCGTTTGCCAGCTGCTTGAGGTAGGCGGGGCTGAACGACTGACGGCCGGGCAAAGCACTTTGGCGCTTGGTGGGCTTCGCGGTGATTTCAAGCGGCGCAAGGAGGTCCGTGTTGGCCGTGAGTGTCGAGTTTATGCTGCTTACGGGAGCCAGAGGGTGGCCTTGGCTGTTCTGCGGCGACGTGCCTGTAATCTGCGGCGCACCGGCATAGTGCTGTTGGCGCTGCGACTCCATATGGTTGATAACGCTGGGTAGTGGCGCGCCAGAGATAAACTTGGCGTTGGCGTCAGGCATCTGCGACATAGGCTTAGCTGACGTAACCACTACGTCCTTGCTCGACTTGCGCACCGCTGACCGTCTCCGCTGGTGTCCCATCTCGCGTTGGTTGGCTCCACTGCCCGAGTTCGATGCGATCGAAGCGGGCGGTGTGGCCTGAGTAACCACAGTCTCGGGCACCGCCTTTGATGGCGGCTGCTGTGGAGTCCCCTGCTGCGGGGGTGTCTGTTGAGGTGTCGTGATGACAGAGGGAGCGGGGGGCGGAGGCAAGACCTGATTCTTGAGTATCTCGATCCACGAGTCACGCTCTGCGTCACTGCCTGCGGACAGAACGTGCCTGCTCTGCGACGACTCCTTCCTGGCCGCTTCGAGAATCAAAAAGGCGTATCGCGAGTTCTTGTCCTCAGCTTGATCTGACAAGCGATGTTGCCTGCCAATCTGGGCGCCAGCCAGGTTTATTTGACCCAGCATCTGGCCACCACGCGACTCATAGTACTTCATGCTCGAGCCGTCAAGCACAAAGTAGCGCGTCTTCCATGCCGCTCCGCGGAACCCAGCCTGTCCCTTCTTGGAGAGGTAGCCCTCCTTGCGGTTGCGATTCGACTTTTGCTGGACAATGTCGCTAGCGAGGAAGTTGACTAGGTCGGTCTGGTCGCTGACGGGTGCGACGAGGAGCGACTGAAGGTAGTGCTCCAGGGATATTTTGCGCTGGTCAATCTTGTTCGGCGCAAAATCCTTCCATGCCTTGCCTTCTGGTAACGGAGACACAAGGCGCTTCCATTCCTTGCGGTTCTTGCCTGAGCGCTCCATGGAGCGCTGATCGAGGTCCAAGAAGGCAGAGAACGGCTTCGCGACGGTCCAATTCAACGCGTGCGCGTTGGGCGGGCGGATGTTGACCGCGATGATGAAGCACAGCACATCGCGGCTGCGGTCTTTGGGGATAATTGTCGAGTGGGGAATGGAGAGGCGAGCGTGGGGAAGAAGGGCCGGGGTGAGGTACGAATGATCGGGAGGAGGCGGGCTAACGACTGGGCGTGGCGCGGCAGCGGTGGAGTCGATGGAAGGCCTTGGCTCGTTGCCCAGGCCGGGTGAGATCGAGGGCCGGCTGGACGTCACGGTGTCTTGCGACATCCGGGGCGACGTCGCGCGATGTATAGAGGCCAGTTCCTCGGCCGCCTCCGGTATGGGCGATGCCCGTCGGCTGTCACTCGGGCTCGACGTATACGGCGAATGTTGCTCCACAAAACCCGCAAGGCTGTTGCTGCTGTTACTGCCGGGAGGCATCGAGGGCCCTAGTGCTGGGTCCTTCTCAGCCAAGGCCATAAACGACGCGACTTCGGGTGGAAACTGCATCTGGCTTTCGTGTCTCAATCTCTTGTCGGACATGGGTGAGGGAAGGAGGGTGGATGGAGATGGGCTGTCGTCCACGATGACAAGCGACGGTCCCAATCCGGCAGGTTCAGCTGCCGAGCGGTCAAGTGTGATTGACGTCGAGCCGGATCGCGTGACCGTGGCAGAATGCGTCTCATTGTCGGAACCTCTTCTGTGGTCCGAGGCTGACGTAGACGCGATCGTCATGGCGCTCTGGCTCTGCGGCACTCCTCCTCGCCGATTACCCACTGGGATTGGCTCAAGACCAGCCGACATCAAGCGACTATTAGCGCGCTCGCGATCTGCGCGGAGTCGCTCGTTGTCTGCAGCGAACTGCGCGCATTGTGTGCGCTGCTTCTCGATCAACTTCCAGAGCTGCGTGTTTTGCGCTTGCTGAAATGTTAGCCTTGGCCATGCGGAACCAGCTCACCAATGCGTTCCGTTCGCCAACAACAGCGTCAAGCGTCCGTCGCAGGTCGCCGCCGTGGCTTCGGACCAGCGAGTCGGCGTCGATCGTGCCAGACTGGTGTCGAGGGCTGCCTGGGCTCGCATGCTCCCTCGGTGTCGCAATGGGAGTGTGTGCAGACCGCAGGTGTACTGTTGGCCCGCTGGGGGTGTTAAGGATTGGTGGTGTTGGGCTGGCGGCGGATCTCGACGTCGCCTGAGGTATCATTGTCGTGCCAGCGTGTTGTCACATCTGCGGTTAGTGTTCAAGTTTGATGCTGCAGGTAGTACGCACTCAACGACTGGGGTGGGCGAGGAGGGTGAGAAGGGTATCACGCGACGATGGGATTGTGGGGGGAATGCCTCAAGCTCGTACCACCTTGTTGACGCGTGTGACTGCCTAGGTGTCGTCTGTGTGTGTGTGTGTCTGTGTATGGTGATGAAGCGATGCAGCGAGGCTGCAGAATATGGTGTGATGAGAGTCTTTGGAGGCTTTGGAGGCTGAAAATGAGACTTTGTGGGACCAAGGTGACTGGCGAGGGACAAGAAATGACGGCTGCTGCGCGGATGTGACGACCGAGGTGTGGGTGGTGCGTCGCCTCTTTGGCCTCTTTGGGTAAAGCTGAGTGGAGATGAAGGGAAGGAGAGTGTTTAGGCGGTATTGACGGCGTGGCGTGGGGGAATTAACGGGGGGGCGGGGGGGAGGGGTGGTGAGGGTGGGGAGGGCGGGAGGGCGGGGGCGGGGGCGGAGGGGAGGGCGTAGTTTGTGATGATGATGAGGATGGGGTGATGAGGAGAATGAGTGTGGTTGTGACAAAGACTTTGTCGGTCTGTCGGGCGGGCAGTAAGGTTGACGGGTTGGACGGCGGGTTGGATGGGGCGCGTGGGTGGTTTGCGTTTGGGCGTTGTGCGTACAGGCGTACTAGCGTAGTTGGCGTATTGGCGTGAGTGCGCTTGTGCGTGGCGTTGCTGGTCGTCTCAGGTTGTAAAGTGAGGGGATCAAATGTGGATTGTGAGGTATTAGGGGAGGGGGGAAGGAGGAGGAGTGTGCTGAGTGTTGAATGTAAATTGAATAGTATGCAAGGCTAGGTTGATGGCGAGTAAATGTGAAGGGGAGAAGAAGGGGGACTTTACTTGAGGATTCTGTAGAAGGATATTGATGAGTATATCAGAGGAAACGAGGACAAGGTGAGAGCTTGGGAGAGAAGGTAGTATGGAAACGTCACTTGCAAGGGGAGGGGAAGGGGTGGGGGAAGGGCGACTACACGATTAGTGGACACGAGGTAGGCGGAGGACATGGTTACAGGGAAAAGGGCACGTGGGTCTATGAAACACGCTCAATTCAAATTACTCTCTGATTACAATTCTTCCAATCAACCCAGTTATGTATCAGTGGTCACCATGGATTGCAATACCTTGCTCATCAGAACCATCAGAACTCCTCTCTCTGCGCATCGAGTCTCCGCAGCGACCCAAGTTAGCAATGCCCATCACCTTTGTTGCGTTTGCCTGGCTCGAGCTTGATTTATTCAAAGGTGCGATTTTCCTCACCCCGCCCGCAGTTGAATGCAAGGGATCGGGACGCAGGAATTAATTCAACCCGGGAGGCGCCGGCTAGACTATACTTTCTTGGCTGCAATTGATCGGGACGGAGTGAGGAACGCGTCGCGTCGACGCGTCAGCCCTTGCATCTTTGGATCCTTGCAAATAGTGGAGCTAATCCAGGGAACCGCACCAGCGGATCGATAACGCAAATTCTTGCACACCCAAGCCGCGAGGCTGCAAGGTGGGCACTTGTTCCATGGTACATGGTGCATGAAGAGATCAGGATGGGATCTGGAACCCACACTAGCTGACCATGGCTGGAGCCTGGAATATGGGCACCGTTGTCTGGAACATATCATCATGTCATGCAGCCTTGAGCCAGGAGAATGGAGCCTGGAGCCTGGAGCCTGGAGAACCTGGAGAACCTGGAGAACGAGAACTGGAGCCAGATCCATTCCGCGCACACGCGCTCCGTGGACGCCAAAGGAGAACCCAGAACCCAGAACCCCGCCCATCCCCGACGCGCTCGCGTCTCGGTGCATCATGTGCGTGTCTCATGGTATGCCGGCACAGGCACCAGCGTTCCCATGTTAGCAAGCTCTACAGTAATAGTTAGGTTCAGGAGATACCGGATCAAGGCACTCTGCACTCTGTCTTCACTGGGTCTACTAAAGGTCTGCTCCCGCCGGGATGCCGGCCGAGACGCTTGTGCACCGCCCACCTCAGCCTACAGTGTCAAGGAGCCGCATGGACGTCCGGCACACTGGTGTCCGTTGCGCCGTTATGGCTTGGAACACTGTGTCCTTCACGGACGTGGCATGGAGCTGGGTAGGGTTGACAGTTGTCATGTACTGTAGGAATGGAAAGGTGATTGGGTAGGTGCGCTCATCAAAGTGATGCTGCCGCGTTGCGGTCTGAGTATGGGCCCACCCTTGCGGTTGTTTCTGCTATCACCTGCTAGCCAGAGCCCGAACACAGAATGCGGAGGCCTGGGTTATGGTTGTCCTGGGTGCGAATCATCACTGTCTGCTGCCCCGTTCATCGTCGCGACTCAACCACATTCATTCCTCGCAGATGGCAAGCAAAGAATTGCATCCATTCTCGGCGCGGAGGAATCAATCTCAGCACGCGTCGGACAAGTCCGTCATCTACACTTACAAAGGTTGTGCCACGTGCGGTCGGTCCGTGACGGCACCAAACGGCATCTCGCGGACCTGCTGAAGCCGTCACCTACTTGGCGGCACATCGGTCCGGAGTTGCATCACTCCGAGAGGAGTGGGCAGGTGTTACGACACGTATAACTCGCATTGAACACAGACACAGCACCTCCTCAACACCTCAACCTCTCTCCCAATCCGTCACACCCAAACACCCCCCCCCCACAATGACATCGTCCTCCACCGCGGCCCGCGAGGCGCAGTACCTTCCCCCCTCAGATCTAGCCGCCAACTACAAGCGCGGCATCCAGCGCGACTTTGTATTCAAGCCGCACCCCTCCTCCACGATCCCCGGCTCGACCCGAATCAAAAAGGTCGAGAACTTCTACGTCCGTCCACGCTGGCTGTTCGTGCGCATCGAAACCGAAGGCGGCGTAGTTGGTTGGGGAGAGGGCACACTCGAAGGCCACACCGAGGCTGTACAGGGATCGTTGGCGGACATTGCCAGGCGTATTGTGGGATGGGACGCGATGAACATTGAGGACATCTACACCTACCTCTACAGACACCGCTTCTACCGCGGTGGAGAAGTGCTCATGTCCGCAATGAGTGGTGTTGATATTGCTCTCTGGTACGTTCCAAAGGTATTTGGGGATGAGCTAAAGCCAGGGATATCAAAGGCAAAGTTCTTGGTGTGCCAGTGTGGCAACTCCTCGGTGGGGCTGTGAGGGAGCGTTGTGAGGTGTATGGATGGATTGGAGGTGATCGGCCCTCGGACGTGCTGGAGCAGGCCAAAGCACGAAAGGCGCAGGGGTTTACAAAGGTCAAGATGAACGCTACAGAGTCTATTGCGTGGCTTGACTCCCCCCACGCCCTCGATGAGACGGTCAATCGTCTCGCCCAAGTTAAGAGTATTGGCATCGACGCCGGGTTGGACTTTCACGGACGCGTGCACAAGGCCATGGCCAAGCAGCTGGCCCAGCAGCTGGAACCGCACCGACCGCTCTTTATCGAGGAGCCCCTGCTTCCGGGTCACGTCAACGAGATGAAGGACCTGTACAACAAGACGACCATTCCTATTGCCGTAAGTTGCCCCCCCAAGAGGTAGCTGACACAAGCTTGGCGAACGCCTCTTTACCCGCCAAGATGTCAGGCCATACTTTGAGGCCGGGTGTATCGACATTATCCAGCCCGACATTGCGCATGCTGGCGGTATCTCGGAAACCCGCAAGATTGCCATCATGGCCGAAGCGTACGATATCGGCGTCGCCCCGCATTGTCCTCTAGGCCCGCTCGCATTCGCCGCTTCCCTCCAAGTAGGCTTCGCAACCCCCAATTTTGTGATTTGCGAGATGAGCTGGAAGATGCACTACAACACCGGCGGATTCGACCTCCTCACGTACATGACCAACCCCGAGGTATTCGAGGTTCGCGATGGCCACATCGACCTCCTGACCTCGCCGGGTCTTGGCATTGAACTAAACGAGGAGCTCATCCGCTCCGAGGCGGAGGAGGCGGCAAAGCTCGAGCCGTGGATCAACCCCCTCTTCCGGGGTCCGGATGGAACCGTGCGCGAGTGGTAGATGTGTAGATGCGTACATGAATAGGGGACAATGCATAGATTCTGTTCTGCCGGCTGTTGCAATGTTGAACATTCTACAGGAACGCCGGCCGCAGAGATGGGCCGAATTGAAATGGGCCGATTATCGGCCCGGCGCATTTTCGGCAGATCGGCATCGGCATCGGCATCGGCTTGTGCTTGTGCCTTGTTGACAGGTTCCCCATTCTTCTGCTTGCCAGAGTTATATAAACTACCAAACTACCATCTGGCACTCCCCACACATCAGCTCACATTACCAACATGACACGCACCAACGCCCTCCGCAAGGACTTTATTTGGGGTTTCGCAACCGCCGCAGCTCAGATCGAAGGCGGCGGCGAGGACAAGGAGAAGGCCAGTGGGCGCGGCCCCAGCGTATGTCCAACCCAAGCCTCCGCTATGGCTCTAAGTGCTAATTCCAGATCTGGGACTACTTCTGCGACAAGCCGGGCAAGATTGCCGACGGGTCCAAGGTCAACGATACCTGCGACTTCTACACCCATTGGAAGGAGGACCTTGCTAGTGAGTTGTCTCTCGGCGGTTTCTGATCCAAGTGATGAAGAACCTGGGAGCGAATTCGTACCGGTTCTCAATCTCTTGGCCGCGCGTCATTCCCCTCGGCGGAAAAGATGACCCGGTCAACGAACAGGGACTTCAGTTCTACTCGGACGTCATTGATGAATGTCTCCGTCTCGGCATGACCCCCTTTGTCACACTGTACCACTGGGACCTCCCGCTCGAGCTGTACAAGCGCTATGGCGGATGGCTGAACAAGGAGCGTAGCACTGAGGATTTTGTCCGCTACGCCCGCCTTGCTTTTGAGCGGTATGGCGACCGCGTCAAGGACTGGATCACGTTTAATGAGCCGTGGGTCATCGCGGCGCTTGGTCACTCTGCGGGAGCTTTTGCGCCGGGACATATCTCCAACACGGAACCATGGATCGTCGGACACAGCTTGCTGGTCGCGCACGCCCACGCCGCCAAAGTCTACCACGACGAGTTTGCGCAGGACGGCGGCGTTATTGGAATCACCCTCAATGGCGACTGGGCTGAGCCGTACGACTCGTCTCCGGAGAACATCAAGGCCGCGCAGGATAAGATGGACGCGGCGGTTGGATGGTTTGCCGACCCGGTTTATCTCGGCACATATCCCGAATCACTCAAGGTTATGTTGCAGGACCGCCTGCCCGAGTTCACGCCCGAGGAGATTGCGCTCCTCAAAGACTCGTCGGACTTTTACGGGTGCAACGTGAGTCTCATGCTTCTACCCCTTTAGCTAATCCAAGTTCTACACCACCAACATGATCAAAGCCGGCGCCGATGACGAAGTAAACGGCAACACCCACCTCCTCTTCACCCGTCCCGATGGCACTTATCTCGGTCCGGAATCCCAGATGGGCTGGCTCCGCGACGTGCCGTGGGGATTCCGCAAACACTTGAACTACCTGTACAAGCGGTACGGCAAGCCAATCTACATTACCGAGAACGGGTATGCCGTCAAGGGGGAGAATGACATGTCTCCGCAGGACGCGATCAACGACACGGACCGGGTGAATTACTTTGAGGGGTATTTGGGAGCTGTAAGGGACGCGATTGGGGATGGGGTCGACATCCGCTCGTACTTTGCCTGGTCGTGCTACGACAACTTTGAGTGGGCCAGCGGGTTTACTCCGCGATTCGGGTGTGTGCGGATAGACTACGAGACCAAGAAGCGGACAGTTAAGGACTCGGGGCGGTTCCTGGGCCAGTGGTTTGAGGAGAATATCAGTGTGTAGAGTTGTAGAGATCAAGTATGTGTCAATCCACAGGCAGAGGGCGACGCAGAGGGCGACGGTGAGGGTGAGAGTGAGGGGCCAACCAAGGCCCTCACGAGCCGATTCACACGAAAGGGCTGAGAAGGGGGGGGCGAATATCTCGGCGCATTCTTCGGTCCATCAAATTGCGGGTTGGGATCCATGCATCCGACGACGAGCTTGGAATGCGACAACATGCTGGATAACAGTGTGTATATGTGCGATGTGCATCGGAGCAAGTTGCCGAGGAGATCATTGGCGTTAACCGGTCTTGACAAGGTATTTCATTTGAAGCCAACTTACGTGAGTAAGAGCTCGGCCATGAGGTTCTGACGAGTTGCCCGGGAGCAAGGCACCAACCGCGCCTGATCTGTTCTGTTTATCATGACATTCACGTGATGCAAACCATCTAGTGCCAGCGTACAGCCTCCGCCAAGACTCTAAAGCACTTGGCAGGTTCAGCCACCGCCACCCCGCCACCTCCCGCCACCTCGCTTCCGTCAGAAACGGAAACGTATAGTAGCACTAAAATGTGCATAGCCCAGTAATCAATACAAGGCGCGCCCTGGCGCGTAAGATAGTAAGATGAAAGAAAATAAGATAGACTACTGGCTAGCAGCAGTGCGGGCGGCCCACATGATCGCGAGGAGGGACTGGCCCTCTGGCGAACGCGTGTCCTGTCCCGGATAAACGAGGAAGCCGTTGGTGCCCTGCGGGTCGACGACGGCGGTGAGCCACGCCTCGCCGTCGACCTTGTTGACGACACCTGAGAAAGCTCGTTCGGCCGCTGGCTTCATTCCCCGAGCGAGGTCCGGACGAAGAACGAGGAAGCGGTAGAAGGCGCCAACGACGGCGGTCGTGCCCGCACTGTCGGCGTGGGTGAGGGAAGGGTCGGTTTCTTCCATGTAATTCGGGAGGCGGTCCGAGTCATCCAGACGGTTGAAGAGGGATTGGAAGACTCGCGCAGCGATGTCCTCCGCCTCTGCAACCTTTGATCCGAGGCCCGCACCGCCCGCTGCCTTGATAGAGGCCAGGACCCGCATCAGGCCAGCAAGCATCCACCCGTTGCCTGTTGCCCAGAAACGCGTGTCAAACGTGTTGAGGTGGCGGTAGAGGTTGTGGTTTGTGTCAAGGAGGGCCGACGACGTGAGAAGCCACTGGTCGAGAGCCTGCTCGAGGAGGGCGGTGTTGTTAGTCGTGAGGCCGAGGTAGGCCAGGAAGGGCGGGATCATGTATCCCTGGTCGGCCCAGATTTCGAACTTGTCCTCGCGGTGCGAGATCGTGCCGTTGTCTGAGCGCGGCCCCTGCTGGAGGTACGCGAGCTGGTTGCCGACAGCCCACGCGTACTGTGTATCGGTAGCAAGGGGCGTGCCGACGTCGTCGCCGATAGCGTCGGCAAAGTGGGCGAGCAACCATGCCGCGGGACCGAGGGAGCATGGGTCGCCAAGCGAGCCGCCGCCGTCGACAAGGGCGCGCGGGCTCCCGCCCTCGAGGAGACTGTTGAGGTCACCGCTTTCTGAAGGGGCACTGGAGAAGTCGTAGGCGGCGAGGAACTTTGCCGCGACGCTGGCCGCCTCGAGTGGGGCGGTCGGGACACGAATCTTGCCGCCGAGAGCACCGTGGAATGCTGCGTCGCTGTATGCGAATGGCGCGAGGCGGGGGTTGTACACCTCCAGAAGGGCCTGGGTGAGTGTGCCGACCTCCCATGAGTGGGAGCTAATCTGAATAGCTCGGTCGAGGATTGAGGGCAACTTGGTGCTCAGCATGCGGTAGCTAGGGTCGCTGATTCTGTCGTCGTAGCACAGGAGGGGAAGAGTAACGCCGTGGAACGAGTCGTCGGGGGCACGCGGCGCGTGGCCTGCACGCGGGTGCCGGTGGTGGTGGGGGAGGGCGGCGGCTGCAGCCAGCTGCAGGACCGCGAGGGCGGCGACAAGGATGGCCACCATTGCGAATGGTGTTAGAGAAGGAGTGGAGGGGTAGAGTCAGAGGGTGAGAGGAGGGGGATACAAGGAAGGGGAAGGGGAGGGAGAGGGTATAAGAGGAGAAAGGGGGAGGATGGGAGGAATGGAGGATGGGAGAGATGAATAAAAGAAGAGGATGAGGGGATGGAGAATGATGGTGGTGACAATGGATATCCTTCTCCTTGGCACGTTTGCGTAGACCAGGGTATATTGTATATTGAATACTGTATAGCGGAATGGGGGACTCTAAAGTTGGTATTGTTCTAGGGAATATACTACCCCCTCATTCCGTCAGTTGCGGACTTTGTTCTCTCGCCTCCTTCACAAAGGACAGTCATGTAGCCATGGGCAGTGTTTGTATCACAGTGTCTGTGCATGCCAAGGGAACCGATGGATTGGATCACGTTTCGTCCCACGAGTCACCGAAAAGAAGCACTACCGACCCGACCGCCACCGAGTGGTGCTAGTGCTTGGTTCTTGGCGTGTACTTTCTCTTGGCAGGTTGGTTGCATTCCTCCTCCCTGGATCCCTTCATCCCTTCATCCCTTGGTACACTCACCACACGGTGCGAGCGGCGCGGGGAATAGTGGGGCCACAACCCCGTCTGTGCTGAAATGCAAGCAAGATAGTACAAGTGAGTGACAAGTGAACACTGTCAGTTCAACCTACTCAAATGGTGAGGCTCCAGTCTTCCAGTACTGTATCATGCAAGGGTTACAAGTGCCCTTTGGACGGATCAAGATGAACCACTATCCCAGGATCCCAGGATCAAGCTGCCAGTTCCTAGTTGCTTGGGAGTACAGGCACAACACGTGGGTTGTAATATCGTAACTCTAATGAAGACTAATCTCAACATGAGTTTACCTGATAAATCGCCTAATTGTCATGAGCAGACATGTGACGTGGGCTTGGGGGAGGGGAGTGATGGCCACATGGCCGGCGTATATGTAGCGGTGTAGAAGAAGTGACGATGGGCAAACTCACACAATTGCTCATTCGCCAAGTCGCGTTGCTCGCCATTACACCCTTGCCCACATCGTAGCTGACAACTACCAGTCAACTGGCAAGCTCACTGCCCTTTAAACATGGGGTAGGCCCGACCTTGACACTGTTTCGGGCCCTTCGCCCAAGTTCCGATCTTTCCGAACCGAACCTGATTCAAGTCGCCGAAGCGTAATACGCCAACACCGTTCCGGACCTACCACTAGTCACGACCGTTCGGCCGGGCAAGGGAGGTCGATATCGCGGCCCCGCAATGTCTTGGCATTGTCAGGCCCCTCACTCAGAGAAGGACCCAGCCAGGCTCAGGCCACGCTGCAGGCGCCTCAGGCTCACGTTCCTTGCTATTGACCCGGATAACTGAATCTTGACTCTGACCTCTGGCCATCAGCGGGTCGGCAACATACGGCCTGAGGAAAGGTTCGGTGCGGGTCGCGACGGTAACACACGGCGACGATCGCGCGACCGTGCAATCGCGCGCTTGTTCCTCAAGTTAACCGAAAGGTGTCCAGTTCAACACAGAAAGAGAAAACTCATAAGCTCACAAACCGAACACAGGCTCAACCACATTTACCCCCCCCGTCAACCATGTCAGACGACAAAGCCTCGATCCAGGCCTCCCTCAAGGACGACTATGGCCACAACCTCGCAGTCGAGGTCCCCGCCTCGATCGCAGCTCTGACTGAGCCCGATCGGATCGCGCTGGACAAAGCAGCGACCCGCAAGGTCGACATACTCCTCATGCCAGCCCTAGTCGTCCTCTACATCCTCAACTACCTCGGTACGCTTCCTTTTATTCTGAAACCAACTAATGCTAGACCGGCAGAACATCTCGACAGCAAAGATCGGGGGCATGACGACCGACCTGGGCATGACGGCTCAGCAGCTCAGTACCTGTGTCGCAGTGCTGTTTGCCGGCTACGTCTCCCTCCAAATTCCGTCCAACATCATCGCGTCAAAAGTCACTTGGCCCAGCACATACATCTGCTTGATGTGTGGTCTCTGGGGCGCAGTGAGCGCCTGTACCGGCGCAGTGAACAGCTATGCTGGCATGGCCATCTGCCGTACCATCCTGGGCTTTACCGAGGCCGCCTTCTTCCCCGGTGCGCTGTATTTGCTTTCAATGTTCTATACCAAGGAACAGCTCGCCCTGCGTACGGCCATTCTCTATTCTGGCTCTCAACTCGGTAACGCATTCGGTGGTCTGTTCGCCCTCGCCTGTCTCCAGTTGGATGGGGCCCATGGACTCGAGGGATGGAGGTGGCTCTTCATCGTTGAGGGTGTCATGACTGTTGGTTTTGCCATCATCTTCGCCACGTACATGCCCAATCGGCCGGAGAGTATGCGCTGGTTATCGCCTATTGAGAGGGAGCAACTCCTTTATCGTTTAGCTGCGGATCGGGGGACCAAGGATGGGGCTGAGGAGATGGGACAGCGCCAGGCGATCCGCCTAGCATTCACTGATATCAAGGTATGGCTCGTGGGAATCACCTTGACGATCGCATACGTTGCTGCTGCTGTCACAAACTTTTTCCCCATCGTGGTCAACGGGCTCGGATTTAACCGCACCACGACCTTGGCGATCACGGCGCCGCCCTATATCCTGTGTATTCTCGTGATCAACTTGAATGGTTTCCATTCCGACAAGAAACGCGAGCGCACATGGCACATTATCGGTCCGTTCTTTGTCACCATCCTCGCCAACGTCATTGCCGTCGCCACGACCAATATCGGCGCGCGGTACTTTGCCATGATGCTCATGCCTGCGTCGTTCTACTCGGCCTCGATTGTGCTGCTTTCTTGGATCTCCACAACTGTTGTCGGACCACACACTAAGCGCGCCGTCGCTATTGCCATCATCAACGCCGTCTCGAATACCTCCAATATCTGGACATCCTACCTCTACACCGGCGCGCCTCGGTACACCCTCGCTTTCGCAGTCAACCTCGCTGCTTCGGTCGTGGTCGTCCTCCTCGTGCTAGTCACGCGGTGGTACCTCGCTCGCCTTAATGCCAAGCTCGAGCGCGGTGAGGATCTCGGTAAGCAGGGCCCCAGTGCCGTGCAGATCGAGGCGGGGTTCCGGTTTGTTCTCTAAGGTGTACAGTGTGATAGGGGAAAGGGAGTTGGTGAAGATGAGTACGGGTTTAGGTAGCCAGCGAGCATGAAATCAGTCCTAATGGTTCGACGAATGGAGATGCTTAGCGCGAGCCAAGTGGATGGTCAGACGTCAGCCGAACTCGTCTTGCGCCTGTTTCCAGCCCCCAAAGTACACAACGCTCCTATCCGATGTCACCACAGATATGCAATGCTAAAATACGCCGCTAAGTCGCACCCAACGGGTCCCACGCCGTACTCCCTCCCAGCGCCGCCTCCATCTCCGCCGTCGACGCCTCGTTCGCCTCTTTCCTCTCCTTCCGGCCCTCAGTCTTGAGCGTCAAGTCAGTCAGTGACCGCGGCGGCTCGGTCCATGGGTTGGCTGCGAGCTCGGCGGTCGCGCTCCGTGCAGGCTTGGGCTTTGGCTTTAGCTGGCCATTGCTCGGGCCCGGCTCTCCAGACTCTCCAGACCCAGGTAGTCCGGCTGGCGGGGTATCGTCATCCCAAGGGTTTGCGTTGTTGGTAGGCTTTGTGGCCGGCGAAGACGTATCATCGTCCCACGGGTTTGCCTGGCGTACGGTCGAGCCGTCCCATGGATTCGCCCGGCGTCCCTCACCAATACCCGTACCCGGTTCGAAGGAGCCCATCTCGCGTTGTCCCTCGTCCTCATTACGTTCCTTTAGATGGCTGTATGCGTCTGTCGCGCTCGAACGGAACGTATTGAACGCACTGAGGGCCCCCGAGCCCATAGAGTTCCAGCTCCACTTTGCGCGCGGTGTCGTCTGGCCGCTCGAAGAGGGTGTGCGTTCAACCCGCTTGGATCCCGGCACGCGCGGCACGTACGGTAGCGGTGGGGGCGAGTGACTGGTGTCGGGGCTTCTGGGAGCCAGTGTTATGTCCGGACGCGTGTCGGGTGGATGAGACGGGCCAACAAGGAGCGCTTCCGGCGCTTGCGCCTCGCGAAAGGTTTCGGGCATGTTCATCTCGTCGTCGCCGCGCTTGAAGAGGCGGTGCCAGAAGCGCACATCGCGCGGATCGGGAAAGAGCACGCCCATGTCAGCGTCGGGGAGGCGGGATGCGCGGTCGTCTAGCTCGGGTTTGTAGTCTGGGTTGAGGTAGGATGTACGCTGTGCCGGCAGGTCGAACCACTCCCACGCCGACAGGGTGCGATCGACGTACGGCTTGCCTGAGGCGGCGACGCGACGCTCCCGCTCGTTGTCGAAGAGGAACGTGCCGAACTGACAGGCGTAGAGGTGGTAGTGCAGGTCGAGGAGGTAGTCTTCGTTAAACTCGAAGCGGTCGGGGAACTGGTGCTGGATCTGGCGCACACAGTCAAGGAACTGGTGGAAGACGGGCGAGATCTCCTTCAAGTGAGAGCTTGAAGTGAACTGCTTCGACATGGATGCAAAGAAGGCCTGCGCGCCCTTGACGGCGATGCCAAAGTCGTCGTCACTCTCGTCATCCACGCCGTCAATGTTGTCTGGCGTCGCAGTGAAGAGCTTGGCCGAGGACAAGTGTCCCGAACGGTGCATGAACATGTGCCCGAATGCGAGCCAGTCCTTCTCCACCAGTACGCGGAAGCCGTCAAGCGTACGGTAGTAGGGATCCAGACAGAGTTGTGCCACCGCGCTGAGCTGCGACGTGCGGTCCCACCCGTCGGAGCAGTGGATGAGCACGTGCGATGAATTGATGTGGATGTTCTTGACGATCATGACCGACCCATCGAGGATCGCCGTGAGATGCTTGAGCCACCCCGACCTGCGCAGCTTGTCGCGGTCGACGGGCATCCCACCTGCGCTCGCCTCGGCCAGCGTGGTGACAACAGTCTTGAGGCTGTTGCGCATGACATGGATGTTGTCGATGCCGAGGTACGCCTTTTCGGCCCAGCGGTAATGATCCATGTTCTCGGTGCCGGCACCCTTGGCGACGTTGGCCATGGCGTTGGTCGTTGGCCGCGCGTCGATGATGAGGTTGGTGCATGTTGCGCCATACACCTGTGACGCGGGAAAGGTGGTGAGGTTAGAGCTCGACGCTGAGGGCGTGAGCTGCGCCGAACCTCCGCTCTCGGGCGACTGGTGCGAGGAGAAGATGCACTCGACAAGGCGCTCGTCCTGAGCGCTCCGGTTGCCCTTGATTCCAACCATAGGCTGGGACGAGCGTGTGATGCTCGCCTGGTTCGCCCAGTGCAGGTACGAGAGGGCCGGTATGCGCGCCTTACTCCGGTACTTGGCCGCGTACGCCAGCACTGAGTCAGAGATGCGGGTTGGCACAACGAGCTTGGCGGGATACGTTGGGCATAATGAATAGTCGCGGTTGATATCCGTAAAGCGCCACGCGCGCGTGCGCGAGCCCACGCCCTGCCGCGCAAACTCGGTGCGCGGGTTGTACACGTACCACCCGGTGGCTGGTGGTACTGGTGTGTCAGCTGCAGTGGCGACAGGCGACGGCTTCTCAGGCGAAGCGGACACTGGGGTGGGGGACAGCGGGTTGGAAGCGGGGATGGAGGTGGCGTTGGCGGGATTGGGGAGCGCGCTCGTGCTCGCGACAGGCGAGCGCGGGAGGGTGTAGAAGAATGCGTACAGTTGCTCGACGGATTCTGTCGTCAGCTGGCCCACAACATCCCTCACGGGTCACGGCACAGTCGCGTACGCTTGCCCACACGTCCTCTGCGCCACCTTCTCCCCATTTCTCGAACAACAGGGTGTAGTTGTCAAACGTCTTGGTGCCCACGAGGAGTGGGTACTTGCCCGCGGCGGTCTGTGGGAGGCGCTGAAGCACGTTGATGGTCGGGTAGGGGATCCAGATCTCCTCTTCAGTCTCAGTTGCGCGCGGCTTCTCCACATTGGCGCCAGGAGAGGATGGTGAGAAGAAGAGATGGTGTGGGGTGAGGTGTAGGGTCCCCTCGATGTGAAGACGAGCGTACGGAGGCTGACGCGCCGTACCCTCCAGGACGACGCTCTCGACCTTTGCGACGCGGAGGCCGTCCATGCTCGTGGTGGGTGGTATGTGACGCGTTGATTGAGAATGGCCACCCAGTTCATGGGATCACGGATCGTGGACGGCAGCACAAGCTGACAAGCCACGAGGTCATGACGCAGAACAATCCCTCGTGGCACTTTGTATTTAACCCCTCCTTTTAGTTCTCGGGGGCAATCGGCTTGGCATCTTGGAAGAAGCAACTCGGACAAGCTTGGGGGACAGGGTAGACAGCGTGCACGTACGTCGTACACATGTACATACTCACATGTACGTGGCGCTCAATGTTTGGGTGGTGTGTTCGGCTTAGTGGGCAATCCCGTTAGGGGAAGCGAGGGTGAAAGGCGAGGGTGAAGGCGAGGGAGAGGGGTTAGGTACCAAACCCACGGCCACGAACAAAAGGACAATGGGGTGGCGCCGCCGGGGCCACCAACG
This sequence comes from Cutaneotrichosporon cavernicola, assembly GCF_030864355.1. Lineage (NCBI taxonomy): Eukaryota > Fungi > Basidiomycota > Tremellomycetes > Trichosporonales > Trichosporonaceae > Cutaneotrichosporon > Cutaneotrichosporon cavernicola. The sequence continues at coordinate 2,802,268 of NC_083394.1, read as the reverse complement.
ACGCCTCTGATATCTCCCATTCCTTCCAACGGTGACAGCTGGGTAGTCACGAACGTCAAACTCCTCGACTCTGACACCAGACGCTCTGTTCTCTGTTTACTGCCAGGTCCTATCAATGCATTTGGATTTGTTTAAGCGCCCTTGGCCTTCTCGATCTGCCAGTGCGCAGCGTACTGTTGTTAGCGGCGCAAGAATGGGATGACGGGTACGACGTACGAAGGGGAGACCGAAGCCGATCGTGATGTAGGTAAGGAACTTGGGCACGAAACGGGCCGCGTTGCGGGTGACGCCGGGGATGGTCCTGTTGCGTCAAGGTTCGCAGTGGGGGTGGCGTGATGGTAACATCAGACGTGAGGGAGTTACATGATATGGCGGAGAAGTGTGGCGGTGGGAAACGACAATGTGTGCCAGTGATGGGCGAAGCGTAGAGTGATGAGATAGGAGAGCGCGGGATGACAAGAGGTCGAGGAGATGGACATCGGAGATCGGAGAGTTAGCACGGTCAGCACACATACACATCACACAGTGAGGACGTACTTGTCGACAACGTTCTCGAAGTGAGCGTAGCGGACCTGCTGGCGGGCAGCGGCGTTGCGGGCGACGCGGAGAGGAGCGGCACGGAGAATCATGGACATGGTTGACGGAGTGGAGTGGTGACTGTGATTCAAGGTGACGAGTATCTGAACCGTGAGTGGTGAACACCACTCCCCTTCCTTGGCTGGCCTGCGTCTGCCTCACCTCCTACCTCTGCGCCTCTCTCAACTCTGGCTCCATCTACAGTGAGTCTGACAGTGGACGGGAATAGTCGGACGTTGGCATGTGGCGCTTAGGACAGTTTCCCACGTGGCATTTGGGTGTGGAGGTGGAGGTGGACCAAGCTGCAGTACGCGTCTTGCGCCCGTATCTTCCTACTACTGCATCTCATCTCCTCTCATTCTCGTTCTCCCGCGGCCACCCGATGTCCGAGTATACCGTAGGGCGGCGCTATTTACACGCGCGTACATGTACTCCCCTGACGCTGCGGTACGTCGGTCCGCTACCCGGCCTCGACGGGATGTGGCTCGGAGTCGAGTACGACGACCCAACGCGTGGCAAGCACAGCGGCGAGTACAAGGGCGAGCAGATCTTCCAGGCCGCCCCGAACGCCGGAGCGTTCATCAAGTTCGCCTCCGCACGGCCGCTCGTGGAAGGCGCTGAGCTCGTCGCCGCGCTTCAGGAACGCTATGGCCTCCTCGAAGGCGAGGATGGAGGAAGGGAAGGTGCCGATGCGGTCCCGCTCGGCGACTCGGGGATCGTGGTTGAAGCGCCAGGAATGCGCGACGTCGCTCGGCGCATTGGTCGGCTGGAACGGCTGCGCGAGGTCGGGCTCGAGAGCGAGTGGGTCACATGTCTTGGCGGGAGCGAGCGCGAGCATAAGCTCCTCAGGGATCGCTTGAAAGGTAGCTATGGGTCCTATATGAACCAGCTGATACCAGGCGTCAGAACTATCGACCTCTCGACCAACCTCATCTCTAGCTGGAGGGATGTTGGCGAGATCGTGACACACCTCACAGGGCTCAAGGTGCTCATCTTGAAGTGAGCTACATGTGACACTGATGGAGCTTACACCAGCCACTCCCGTATCCGGAGCGTGCACGACACGTTTTCCTGTGAGGAGCTGAAGACACTTCGATACGCCTTCGCATCCGTCTCGGAGCTGCACCTGGGCCACTGTGGACTTAAGTGGGCCGAGGCGGTCGACATCGCTTCGCTCTTTCCCGCTCTTGAAACGCTGTTTCTCAACCACAATTCTGGCATCGTGGATTTCTCCACCCGCCAAGACCAGGATGTCAGGGCCTCCATGTCCAGTCTGAAAGTGCTCAGCATTGACGGGTGCGGCGTTGACTCGTGGTCTGAGGTGGCTAGAGGTCTATCCGCACTCCCAGCGTGAGCACAACCGCATTAAACAATAGCTCACCCCAGCCTCTCCGCTGTTCAGCTCTCGGAACTGACTATCACTACCATCTCTCCACGTCACTCATCACTGACCTTCCCCCATCTCACCCGCATCACTCTCGGAGACACGCACATCTCCACGTGGGCGGACATCGACCGCCTCGATGACTGGACGGGAGGGCGGCTAGCAAGCCTGCGTATCTTTTGCGCCGGCCACGAAGACGGCGTGCCGAAACAGACGACCGATCCCCTGTGCATGAGTGGAGACCCGCGCGCCGACCGACCGCTCCTCATCGCCAAGCTTGCTAGCTTGACGTCGCTCAATGGGTCCAATGTCACCTTAACCGAGCGCTGGGACTCCGAGCTCTTCTACGTCCACTACGTCGACCGCCTGCCAGTTGCTGAACGTGTAACGTGGGGCCGCTACGCTGAGCTCGTAAAGAAGCATGATATTGCGCCCAAGGCACTGGTCCCTAAACCCGCGTCCAACCTCAAGTCCAAGATGATCAGTAAGGTTTGGGCCGGCCTAGATCTAACGCCAGATCTTAATGTCATTGCTCCTAACGGTATGACCATGACCCTCCGCCTTCTGCCCTCTGCCACTGCTGCCTCCCTCCAGAAGCGCGTGGCACGACAGCTCAAGGTTCCCGCAGTACGGGTTTGTACTGCGCGCCCTCACCCTGAGGCACCAGAGTCCATCGGCACATGGGAGCCGGTGGAGAAGATGGACGAGGGCGAGGAGATTGGATACTGGGTGGGCGACGGCGACACCGTTGTCGTTGTTGTTTAGCACGGCTGGCGATGAGGGGTAGGCCTGGGGCGCCGCAGCGCCTAGTGGACGACGCTCAGGTCCGGGGTCGGGCCATTGTTCTCGGCCAGATCCCCCAGGAGCGCGCGACGACCCGGATTAACCTGGGGATTGGCTCGCACCTCATCTGCATCGGCAGTGTCGTTAGCGCATCTGTCGGCAGCGATTCCCTCGACCGTTGGCAACTGAATCACCGATCGGTACCAGATTGTTTGGATCGCGAAACAACCTTTGTCTCTCTCTCGACCACGTTGCGCAAGAATGGAATGCTTCAAAACGCGTCGTGAGGAAGACGCGCCAATGTGGTGTCATGGGAGGGAGCTTAACGCGCCGATATGCGCCCGTTGTTACTCGCCCTATCTCGGCCGGCGCTCGGCCTCTCCGCTCCTCGCGGAACACACATCAGGCGCGTACATACCACGGTAACCTCCAGCGGTTAGACAAGGTGGAGTGGAGACGGCTGGCTTGGCTCCAAGGCACGGCCTAATCTGGATACTCTTGAGATTAGAGACGGAGTATTGGCGGCTAGAGACGATTAGCCCACAGCTAAGCGCTGGGCTTGGTGGCAACACACATACAGGCGACACGGACTGTGTCACATGCCGAGTACAGCATGCGTTTGCTCCTCCCCAAATGTGGGTATGGAGCATGTATATATCTGGATGGGGCTGAGCGGACCCGTCTTGTCACCCAGTCCATTCTATTCAGCGCCAATGTTCTTCCGGGGATCCCTCCGCAACCTCCCATCCGCATTCCGCTCCGCACGCCGTGGTGCGGCGTCGATGGCCTCGGCCTCGACTCACGCCGGCTCGGGGTCGGGGTCGCATGGCTCGCGGCGCCTTCTCTGGGCAGCGGTGCCCGCCGCGTTCGTGACCGGCGCGGCCCTCACATACGGTCGCAGCACCGATGACGACGCGGCCACCGCCCGCTCCAACATTGCCAGCATCCCCACCACCGATCTTGTCCGCGCCTACCTCGTCTACACCGCCTGCGGGATTCCGGCCCTCGTCGACGCTGCGCCTGTCCTCCTCGACGCCTTTGCAAAGTCGCCGATCCCAGGTATTTCGGCTGTCGCCAACGCGGTCATTCGTCGCACATTCTTCAACCAGTTCGTTGCTGGCGAAGACCTTCCCGAGACTATGGAGACTATCTCGCGCTTGAACTCGCGTGGCATCGGCGGCCTCCTCAACTATGGTGCTGAGGCCGATCTCGGCGAAGGTAACGCCAACGACACGAGCATGCTCCACGAGCACAACTACCGCCAGGATGTAATGGCGGTCGAGGCGCTCGGTGAGTACGAGCGACTTGTCGCTAAGGCCGGCGGCAAGACGGGCTCGTCTCAATTCGCTGTGAAGATCGTGAGTACATGGCGTGTGACATTGCGAGTGTGGTTGTCGCTAACCACCAGTCTGGTCTCATTGACTATGCTGTCCTTGAGCGCGCATCGACCACGCTCTGCCGCCTCCGCCCTGTGGCCAACGACCAGCCCCAGACGGCGAGCATTACTGAGATCCCCTTCCCTGGCGTGCCGCAGCGGTCCGACGCGGCCATCATTGCTCCAGCTGCCAACGCGACCGCCGTCGTTCCCACCATCGGCGCCTTTGATCCTCAGGGCATCCTCGCCACGGACCTCAACGTGACCGACGCCGACATGGTTGAGCTCAACGAGTTTTGGCGCAAGATGCGCTCGCTTGGTGCCCTGGCGCGTGACAATGGCGTCAAGCTTCTCATCGATGCCGAGCACGCCGAGACCCAGCCTGCGATGGACGCTCTCACGCTCCTCATGTCGCAGGAGTTTAACCGCCCTGAAGCTGGCAAGCCGTTCACCGGCCCCATCGTTTTCGGGACGTACCAGAGCTACCTCGCGCGCGCCCCGTACCTCCTCGACGCAATGATCGCGGACGCTGAGGCGAACGGGTACGCGTTGGGCGTCAAGCTCGTGCGTGGTGCCTACAACGTTGCCGACTCGACGCGCTGGATCAAGGAGGGCCGCAGCGGCACCAACCCTATCTGGCCCAACAAGCCTGCTACCGACCTGGCCTACAACTCGTCCGTGTCCAAGATCGTTGACACGATGGCGCGCCAGCTCGACGGCCCCAACCCCGAACTCGCCGTCTCAGCCGTGTACGCGACCCACAACCCCAAGAGTGTCGAGCACGTCCTGAACGAGCTGGAGCGCACTGGCCTCGCCAGCCGCCAGGTCCCAAAGGCGGTTGAGGAGCACATGGCGACGTCCGTCCCCGCTCTTGTTCTTCGTGACGACGTGCGTGGCAAGGTCTTTGTCGCTCAGCTCTACGGCATGCGTGATGACCTGACTGACAAGGTCGCCGAGACGCTTGACAGCGACGGCCTCCCTGTTGCGCTCAAGTACATCGCCTACGGCAAGTACGAGGAGGTGCTTCCTTACCTTGCCCGCCGCGCGATGGAGAACAAGAGCGTCATGACTGGCGAAGGTGGTGCTGCGATGGAGCGCAAGCGCGTCATCACCGAGCTGTGGCGCCGCTGGACTGGCGGCCCGGCTACCAAGGCGTGAGGCGTGGTGCAGGAGGTAGCATATTCAGTAGACTCAATAGTTCACTAGCATTCCCAAAGGGGTTGTAACATATGTACAGTACAGTATGGGCATTGCAATTAGGGGCTGTAGACAGGTGGAGCGAGGACCGGGTGACAGCGAGCAGCAAAGCGAGGAACGCCCGGTGCCTCCATCTAAGCAGTAGACGCTGGCAGTGGCCTGCGTGGTCATGGGGGCGCATGGCGGCTGGACAGGCGGCTGCTAGGACAGCGGCTGGCGGCTGGCGGCAACTCAATGGATTGGTGGCAGATGTAAAAGGTGCTGTGGCCGCGTGCCTACAAACTGGCTTCACAGCCTGGCTCATATATTATAATGAACAGGGCTATGTACGGTGAACAAAATTGGCCCACCATAAATATGAGCGGACCAAACAAATCTCCGGTCATAGTGCTGCCCAAGTACCAAAATGAATACCGCTGCCACGCCAATCGTAATCGATTCGATGCACGCAACGTTCACTTCCTCGTTTGAATGATACTATACCGCTGAAACCGCCCGAAACATCAACTTTGGACCACCGTACGAAACAGTCACCGACCACAGCGCTGTTCACAATACAGCATGAAACCAGCACAGTCTCCCACCAGACCAGTGTTCAATGAATCATCAGCTACAACTTGCCTGTGCAAGTCATGGTTGGCACCCAGGTCTAGTGGCAGGAATGGTACCGCATGGGGTCGTCTCGGGCCGAGATGGAGATTGCCATAGTATCTACGCCGGTTGATTGCTGCATGCGACAACATCACTCCCTTCGGCTGTCAGAATCAGCCCGCGGAGTTTGTAGCGTCGTTGCAAAGTCTAAGGAATACATGCACAAACTATGCCTTGGCCCCAGCCCGCGCCTTCTTATCCATCCCTCCCTTGCCCTTGCCCTTGCCCTTGCCGCCCTCCTTCCACTCCTTGCCCTCCTTGTCACCCTTGCCACCCTTCTTACCACCAAACCCAGGCGTCCCCTTGCCCTTGCCCTTCTCCTTCTCCTTAGGCTTGATGCCCATCCGCTTATTCCGCTTTCCCTCAGCCCTACTTGCGAGGTTGTCGTTCCTCTTTGCGATCTTGGCCGCCTCGGAACGCTCAAGTTGGACCTTGCGCTCACTCCACGCCTTGCCCGACTTGGCCTTCCGTTTCTCCTCGCGCTTTACGGCCTTCTTGAGGACCTTTTCCTCGTCGGCAATCTTGGTTCCGGCAGCCCGGGCCTCAGCCTTGGCCCACAGATCGCGCTCAAGCGCAGCCTTGCGCTTGTCCTCGGGGAGTTGGGAGATCTTCGAGTTGTGTTTCTCAAGATGGGCAAGGGCTTGAGACGGGTTGGCGAGCTTCTTGAGTGGCACCTTTGTGGTTTTGGACGAGGGGAGGGCGACCGAGGGTAGGATTACGTCGTCCACGGCCCGGCGGGTCTCGGGGACAATCAGTTGGGTCTGGCGTTAGCAAGTCCAACAAGCCCACCAAGTAACCTCTCAACCCCAAGACCAAGCACACGCTACGCGCGCTCACGTAAACTCACCTTGGCCGGCTTGGCATTAACCTCCTCCCGCTGCCGCTTAATCGCCTCCTTTCTCTCCTTACGCCGCTTGTCACGCATCTCTCCACGCCTCTGCCTCGCCGCTGCCTCGAGCGCATCGCGACTCTGCGGATCCTCGAACCCGCGGTTCCGCTTAAACCTGTCGAGCTTGGCACGCATGCGCTCACGGAGGTCGCCAATCGATGCAGCAGGTGGAAGAGGGGCTGGGAGGGAGGCGACAGCAGGGACGTCCTCCTCAGCCTCAATGGAGACATCGTCGACAGCTGTAGTGAGGTTCGAGGGGTCGAGCTGGGGTCAGCAACTAGATGCGTTCGTCGCTACTCTCGCACTCGCCACGGCCTCTACGCCCGCTGCCCGGGCGTAACGGACAAATCTCTCGCTCACCTTCTCCTGCTTCGCCCGACGCTTGTGCTCCTTGATCTCATCGCCCGTCTTGCGCTTCTTGTTCTTCATCCAGCGGCTGTCGAGCTGTTCCTCGCTCGGACCGACATAGTACTGCTGCGGAATGAGAGAAAGGAGCGTCGCAAAAGTTGCGTTGCGCGCAGTTAGCGCCGATACGAGGGCGGGGTCGCGGGCGGTGGTGGCCATGGCTAGTTGGCTAGTTGGCTTGTTGCGATGTTGTTAGGAGTAGTGGTGAGCGAAGATTTCGAGGAGAACTCGTCAGGCACGGGTGGCAAGGTGCGGAGGCAGATTCGCGTGGCAAAGTGGGTATATCCGCATTCAGACGTATTTCCGAGCCGGGGCGCAAAGAGAGAGACTCATAGATGGAAGAGCAGCGAGACAGAAGAAGAGCAGCGAGACAGAAGAAGAGCAGCGAGACAGAAGAAGAGCAGCATCCATGCATATCCTAGCCTCACCACTTTACCTCGCCCGCAGGCCGGCCGGCGCATCCAAGTGCTGCCGCATCCAGCTGCCGCCACACATACAACCCGCCATCCAAGTCCGCCTCCACGCCGCCCATGGCGACGGCAATCCCCCGCGCATAACGTTGTTGGCGATCAGGACCGTCCGCGCGCCACAACGATCACATACGGCGGTCGGCCGCTCGCCGAGCGCCGCACACGTCGCGCCGTCGCGCGGGATGGGCTCGGCGGCGGCGGCGGGCGCGAATAATGCTGAAGACGTCGGCATGGACGACAGCGCAGTGGGCAGGAGCGACGCAATCGGGCCGACGTCGAGGCAGAGGAGGGAGGCGCACGTGTCCGCATCGGAGGGGCGCGGACCCTTGCCGACTGTCGAGAGGAAGTCGGCCCATGCCTTGAGGTCTACGCCCTCGCGCGCCCCCGCATCGAGGACGCGCGAGGCGGCAACCGAGGTCGCCTGTGCGCTCCGGCCCATCCCCTGACTCGATTCGGGCGCACGGATGGGGCGGTCCAACGACGTGGTGAACTTGGCAAAGGCGTCGAGCAGTGCAATGAAATGCGCTAGTATGCGCCGAAGGAGAGGGTTGGCGATGTACAGTAACCGCGAAGAGCCCTCGGTGCGCGGCTCGGTCGGCGCCCACTCGCTGTACGCGCGCTCGGCGACCGCATCCCGCATCGTCTGGCCCAGCACGCTCAGGCCCCACTCGTATATGTCGACCAGGTTCCACACCGAGTCTAGGTCGAACGCCACCGCGCCATCCCTCTCCTCGCCGCAGAGGTAGAATGCCTGGCTCGCCTCGGCGATGCGCAGAAGCTCGGAGGACAGCTCGCGTCGCGGGTCATCGGTGAGCGCCCAAACAGCCACCTGCAGGCGGAGAATGTGGGGGACATAGGACCGCGAGTGCTTGATGAACGTGCTTAAAGCCTGCTCGAGGATCGCGGCCGCGAGCTCCGGTCCCTCGTGCGCAGCCACGATCGCAAAGGCGGCGCGCACAGCATCGCTCCAGTCCACGCCCTGAACGACAGCGAGTTCGACGGAACGCGCAGCGCGTTTCGCCGTCGCTTTGAGCGACTCGCTTGGGCTGGCAGGAGTGCCGAGACGAGGACTCGGCACTAACCGCGGCGTAGAGGAGGAGAAGACGCCAACAAGGCCCATTTCGCCGCGCCGCGTACCTTGGCTCGGGGCGAGGCTTATCTCGCCCGTGGGCCCGAAAGCGGCGGCGGGTTCCACAACCCGCTCTTCGCCCGTCAGTGCGTGCCATCGTGGCGGGCCTGTGCCGTCAGTGTCACCCTCGGAAGGCGGGACGAGGTTGACATGCGTCAGCACCAGCCCCGAGCCGGAGCTGACGAGTGCGAGTGCGAGGGTGTGGGGCGGCACGTCTGGTAGCGGCGCCAGCGCGAGCAAAGTCGTGCCCTCTGGGGAGATGGAGGCCGTCCGCGCATGCGACGGAACCCAATCTAATGGCGTCGCCGCGTCCGTTGCTGGGCCGAGGTCTTTGAACCCCTCGGCGAGCGTCACTGCGCGGTGTCGCAACTCGCACTGCTCAAAGCGCGTGCGCAGGCGCGGCGGCGAGTTCGGTGCCCCTGAGCAGTCTGCGTCGCGATAGACCCGCACCACAGTGACGCCAGGGTCAGACGGCCCAGAATCGACACTCCCATTCGCAGTCCCGTCCTTGAGGGGCACGAAGACGACGTGCTCTAGGAACGCGTCGGGCACGACCGTCGTCTCAGCAAACGGTGGCGGCCGAAGCCTGGGGAGCGCCGGCAGCGGCGTCGTAGCCAGGACTGGGGTCAGCTTCGTACGATCCACAAAGCTGGACGTACAGGGAATGTTGTTCGCGTCAAGGCCGATGTCGATCCGGATGATGCTGAGCTCGCCGTTACGCTCCACCGCGGCCCACACGCCATCGCTGCCGCCGACCATACCGATCCATCCACGTTGCGCGCGGTAGCTGCTGGTCGTTGGGCCAGGGTTGGCGATGTCGGCATAGCTACGCGCGCCGAGAGAGCATCGAAGGGCGTTGATGGTCCAGTTGAGAGGTGCTGTAGCACCGCTGCCAGTGGCACTGACGCTGCCGGTGGGGATGGAGTGGGATGATTGGGTGTCGAGCGTGACGTTCCCCGGTAGCGGATGCGGATGGAAGAGGTACACGAGCTCGCTGGTGAGGACAACCAATGTCGGTCCGCGGCTCTTCGCGGCGCTATGTCCCGCCGGGGGAACGGGCCCGAGGGCAGGTGCAGCCTCGGCACCACCTGGCCCGAGGCGCGTGCGAGGAGGATAGACGTACATCATGTCCAAGAAGGAGGACGAGAGGGGGAAGTTGCACATCGGCATGAACGATCCAAGGGTAGTTGAGGGGTCAAGAACGGAGGAGCTGTAGACGACAACGCGGCCACCCTCGCTGATTTCTGGCCGCATCGTTGGTCCACTCGCGTGGACAGCTGTCATCCACGCGCCGTCGGGCGATATCTCGATGGCCGAGGCAGCCTGGAAGAACCGACTCATGGGGACTGCGCGAGGCTGGACGTTTCCAAAAACCGAGGTCACGACGTGGTGTCGTCGCGACGACGTGGGCGGGTACACGAGCGCCGAGGTAGAGGGATGGAAGGTGCCAACGTGGCTAGGATGAGTGAGTGCCATGACGGGCAAGAAAAGAGAGAGGAGTGCGGAAAGGGAGGGGAGATGGATGGCAAGGATATAAAGACATACGGATTCACTTTGACTCGCGCAGCCTCGCTTAAGCGCTGCATGCGGCGCAGACCCTCGCGCGAGCTCTCGGCTTGCTCAGGCGTGGAAGCCACGGGTGTTTGGACGTCGACCATGGCGGATGACCTGTGGGCGATGGACTAATAACAAAGTGGGGTTGCGTCAATGTTGGAAGTGGCTGAGCCAGCCGGTTAATTTGCTTCCGTCCTTCCATAGTGGCACTTTGGCATCCTCTGTTGTTTACAATGACAATGGGTGTACGAGTGTTCTGGACAGATGAGTGTTCTGGACAGATCAAGAGGGGATGATATGTAGTTGGGGAAGTTGGCTGAGAGATGCACAGGCTACTCGTCCATCTCGGTGATCTCCTCTTCGAGCCGCTGGCCGGTCATGCTGCAGGTGGCTGCGGTGAGCTGTTTCGGACTGCGGATCTCACCTGTCATCTCTGTACGGAAGTAGTCTGATGCGTTCGTCAGACGCTCCATCGCTTCGTCGCCCGTGATATTGCCAGCCTTGTATTCGCTGGTCGCCTGGATCGTGGCGAGATTGAAGTCGGACCGCTGAAGTTAGCTTGTTTGGAGGACTGAGCTCACCAGATCAGCGAGCCGTTTGTTCTTGTCCCTGTATTTCTTCTGCGCCCTGTTGTCAGTTTACAGTGGGAGAGTAATCTCACGAGCGGTTCTGGGACATGCGGCGTTCACCCGCAGCGCCGCGGGTAAGCTTCGTCTTCTTCGTCTCCGTCGCCTTGTTTTCGGGAATCTTGGCCTTGGGCGCCTTGGGTTTTGGCACCGGCTTGGGGTTGGGCTTGGCCACCTTGCGAGGATGCTTACTACGCCCGATTGCGCGAGAGCGGATACTGCTAAGAGGAATGTAGTCGTCGTCGAGCTCGACCGACGCATCACTGGGCGTGACTTGGCGAAAGGGCGGGTCACGCGGACTCTTGTGATCGGCGCTCTCGTCCGCGCTGTCCAGCTCGTCACCGTCCACGTCATCCTGGTCCATCTCGTCCTCACCATCGTGCATATCGTCCTGGTCGTCACTCAGGTCGAGCCGCCGCATGGGTGCGAGGGGCATGCCATCGCGGCGCTGGATGGTGGAGCGGGTAGACGACGATGCAGTGGATGGGCACTTGGGTTTGAACGCGTACTGTTCATAGCGGTGGGGGAGGGGCAGAGGGCGCAAGGGCTTTCCCACACTGTGTGTGGGCGATGGTGGGTCGAGCTTGCGTTTCTTGGGGTTGAGCGGCGACTGATGTCAGCGCATCACCTCATACATCGTCAGAGGGTACGTACGGCTAGTTCGCGGCATGAGTCAATGGGCGGGAGCTTGGGTCCATGGAAGAGAAAGTCGCTCGGCGATGGTGGTCCCATACCATTGCCCCCGTTGGTGTTGGGGTGGACGTACGGACCGAGCTGCGTGGCCAGCGAAGGCAGTGAACGGCAGCGGTTTGGGTCCATTGGAGGAGTACGGGGGCGATTGGAGTTGTCAAAGTAGGGCATGAGGTTACTGAGGTGAGAAGATTTATAGAAGAGACGAGAGGTGCATGTTGTGATGAAAGTTTGTTGTGTGTGTTTGGGGGGGGGGAGGGTGGTAACGGAGGGGAAGATCATGTGCTGACTCGAGCACCATTACTCAGTAAGTTTCTAAACTCCACGCTGTACAGTGTACAGTGTACAATCCACACTGACAAGGGAGGGGTACGGGTGCGAGTAAAGGGATCACCACACATACCAGAAGCCCCTGTCGTTGTAGTGTGTCTTTTGCGCCCCTCGACACAGCACTCGCGGATCAATCGTAGGTAGAGCATCCCCAAAACCAGAGCTGCTGGTTGGAGAAGAAAATGGTGTTAACAAGCCGAGAGTGTGTGAGAGTGGATGTGGGAATTGGCCGCCTCCAACGTTAGCAAGTGTTTACGCGGTGAAGAAGAGCCACAGGATAAGGCCACTCACTCGGATTAGAAAGAGTTGTAGAATCGAAAGGAACCAAGGTCCCGTCTGCGAGTTGCGTAGACCAGGGGTGGGAAGGGGTTGTTGACATATCAAGTCCTACCCAAGGGGGATCGCCCAGCTATCGTCAGCTCGCCACCACCCAAAGGTGATATGAGGGTCCTGGCCCGATGGACCGATTTGAGCTGGGTACTAGTGGGAACACTCACAAATTCGTCCGCCCCGAGGGCAGTCTCTGGAAGAGGCGCCTGGTACGGTGTGAGCATGGCGGCGTCCTTGGCGTCAGTTGATTCACAGGGCCCGGGGCCGCTTGCGACGCGCGACTCACGTCAAGGCCACCGAGCCACGACTTGACGTCATCATTGTCCATATTGGGGTCGACACGGTGCGAGTGGGTGCGACGGTGCGAGTAACCGAGTTGGAGCAGGGTTGTATCTGCAACACGGAAACACGAGTGAACAATGGTGCTGCTGGTTAACGTTATCAGATAGGTGAGATGATGAAGAAGACGCGGGCGTCGGCGAGCGACTTGCTCGCCTTAAGTCATGCTCTGCATGACCCACCTATCAGTAGCGCCCACCCCAAGCAGCCGTCGCGAACCTGCTCGGTCATGCAGCAATCGGGCGCTTGATGAACATGAATGCTAATCCTCGAATCTGTCTTCGCACTAGTTGGAGGCCAGATCAGTATAGTCAGGGCTGGCACCCGTCTGCACATGTTACGCAGCCAGAGTTAGTTGTGGAATTGTGGGGGGGTCGCGTCCACCGCTGCGACAACAGTGGACATCAGTGAACCTAATGTCGGTTACCATATCGGTCAGTGATGAGCATTGCCAGAGGTATGGAGCATGGTCGTAAGAAGCGCGTGCGAGAGGAGGTCCGTGCGGTTCTCGTACCCAAGACCGAGGCGCTCGTTGCGTCGGGAGACAAGCCCGCGGTGGTGCGGGGAAGGTGGTGTGAGAGGTCAGTTGTTAGCTAGTTGGGCTCTGGATGGTCAGATGGTCATAGCGGCGGCAGCTGAGCAACTTTGTACTAGTCCCGTGCCATCGCGCCATAAGTAGCCTCTGGTGACGGGTAGGTGGCTCACAATCGATTACAATCCGTGAATCAGCCTGGACCTGGCGAGCGTTCTGCTCGCAGCTGGCAGTGAGAGATGACGTCAAACGGCCTGTGCTTGTGTGCTGATACGGAGACGACCAGAGAAAGAGATCAGAGCCGGAGGATCTCGACATGATGAGTGAACGAAAGGAGGGAATGGAGTGCACGAACCAACGACGACTGACAGTGGTGGACGTATGGACCGTGGATGGAGAATTGGCCAACTGGCTAAGAAGTGAAACGCGTCGCGTTCCTCGCCAGTAGTCAAGTCACGCGTCTTGGAGCCCCATGTTGGCCACGTGGATTGTGAAACAGGGTGGGACGCGAGTTTCCTTTGTTGGTCACTCTCCCATCGTGGCGGTGGCTTGCCAATTGCGCTCCTTTCAACTAGTAGTGGTTACATCATGCCCTCTACACCCAAGGATAAGAGGTAACAGAGTTTACGGGTTGCTCTCTCTCAATGCATGGTGGCTATGCAGACAGGTCAGTTGGTGATGAGGCAGTGTGAACGTGAACGACGCGTATCCGACTGTGAAAGGGACGTGGACGAGACCCAAAGTTAAAGGAAGTGGTGTGCCATCCTATCCTAGCCACTCTCCTGTACTCTTGTAGTATCCTACTGTATCCTGTGGAAGGAACGTGCGCCCAGTGCACAATACCATCTCATCCATCGTATCGTCTAGAGTATTACGCCTTATTACGGCCACTGCTTTCTTCAAGCGCTCAACACCCACCCACCCCAACAACACACAACACGACAACCTACCACTTCCGTCTGTTTCCCAGTTACCCAGCTCCCATTCAACACATCTTGCTCTCTCTCTCTCACATGAACCGCAACGACATGATCAACAAGTTTGTCTTACACCCCACCCCCCGTCCTTCCGCCAGACACGCACTGACCCAAGCCGCCAACCCGGCTACGCTCTTCCCAGCCTAGACAACTCATCCTCGTCGTCGCTCATGGACGCCGTCGTTGGCGGGCAGCAGCGGCCGACCGCTTCGGCCAGCACTATGCCCACGCTCACGGAGAACGGTAACAAGGAGGGCGTTTCAGAGCTCGAGCGGAACCTGCAGAAGCGGTGAGTCAGGTGTGGGCTACCGAATCCGGAGGTGGTCGTCGAGCTGTGCAAGTGGGTGAGGGAAGGTGTGGAGCTGCGAGCTTGAGTTGGTCGAGATCCGCAGTTGTGATCCTCGACGATCCACGTCCAGCGCGTAGCCGACCGGTTAGGTCAACAGTACGCGCCACACCGCCGTGGGCTGTAGTCAGTGATCCGGAGCCCTTAAGCGAGCAATGCGCTGGAGTGGACTCGGTCAGAGGTGACTGGGTACGCGGGCATGTATGTCACCTACTCTCCCACTCGCCACCTTGAACATGTTGTCACCGGGGGTGCTCGCTGTCTTCGGGGCACGTTCTCACACTCATGCCCTGACATCCGTCAGCTTGCCTCCCCTGTCATGCCTGTTCCCACTTGCATTCCTTCCCTGTGATGGATCCTCGATCTCGCGATGACATCCATCCTACACATCGCCAACACTCTCTAACGCCAGGCGGTCGCTCATCCCCCACCTCGAGAACGAGCTCGCCGAGCTCGAGGCCCAGATCAAGGCTGCCGAGGAACGCCTCGCCCGGGCCGCAGGCGGACAGGCTGTCGGTGCCACTGCTCAGTAACGTGAGTTCTGCGTCCTTGACTGCGACGCCCGCATCAGCGATCACTGCCTAACGTCAAACGGGCAGCATGGCGGATGGTTAAGGTTGCATCCCGGGCGACCCGCCTTGTCTCCACCCGCTCTATGTCCGTAGCTAACCGAAGCTCGACATCAGTCAGGCTGGCGTCAGTGCCGCCTTTATTCATCCACAAGTGCCATTCATTCATCCCGGCACCACGGGCGCGTTGTAAATGTAGCAGGATGTAAGCTGGGGCGAGAGGCGAAGTGCTGCAAAGTGTGTGCTGTATGGTTGGACCTGGCCGGGAATGTCAGGAAGGGCTGATCTGGTCTGCGGATGACAGGGCAGGGAGCAGGGCAGGGTAGCGGCAGGGTGACGTAATGCCCCTCAAACTTGGCATGAACCAACCCCGGTTGTGAGGTACAGAACCCGGCAGGCAGGACTCGTGTAAGGAAAGAGGAGCGGGACAACGATCCAAGGCACATTAGATTGTATGAGCTCGACTTCCCTCACCACGGCGAGAAGTGCTCATCGCTGCATCGACAAGCGGAACTCGGCAAAGTGTGAAGAGGTGTAAGGGTGTATGGACGGCTGTCAGTCTAACAGGCTTCCCGTGGCATATTCGCTGTCAAGCCGTCACGATGCCAAACTCTCCAAACATGCGTCTCCGAGTTGGGCTGGTTATCATGCAACTTGGCTGGCTTCGGTGGGGCATCATGTAGCGTTATCTATCTCAGACAAACTGACAACCGTCACCGTCATCATTATCGCCAAGTGCTACGATGTGCAGAAGTGCACGATGTGTTGGCTTGAGTGGGGGAGGCAATGTAAGGGAGGCCGCGTTGCCCGGCCCGGCCTCCGCCGCACCCAATTCGCCGCCAATTGCCGGGGCCGTGTCTTCCCGACCCTTTCCCCTCCCCACCAGAGTCCGAAAGCGGGGCACCTATGCTAGAGGTAGTGAGCTAAAGTCCGTATCCTGCGTACTGGAGATGCATTCCAAGGTACGCAGAGACAAGTGATGAAGCAGGAGCAGGGGCAGGAGCACGAAGCATATAAGTCCAAGGACAAAGTGGTCGTTACGTAAGCCTCGGTTAGCCGCAGTCAGCGTCGATTGCCGTACCGCCACTGCTCTGGCTGGCTCTCAAGCCTCCAACTTTGTATCCCCCCACCATCTGATCCTCTAACATCTCCACCTTATTGATATCAGGTACCTCTCAATCTCTCTCGAGGCCTCTGTAGTATATCCGCCCGTACTTGGTCTTCTTGACTCGCCTCCTTCTCCGCCTGGACGCCTGGATGGCACAACTATTCCCGCCCCGAAGCCAGAAACGGAACAACCCCGCCCCTCCCACCCACCCAACCCCGATGCGCCTCTCACACCCGCCATCGCGACTCTCGCCACTGCCTGGCGTGTCGATGCACGAGCTGATGGCCGGTGCGCGGGAGAGTGCACCCCTTCCCCCGAAGCGGAAGGATGAGGATCGCACCCCAAAGCGCGGGTATCGTGCTTGTGTGAGTCGCTAGTGGATGGTATCTCGTGCGCTTTCGCTTCAGCTCGTCCATCCGGGACCTTGCTTAAACTCCTACCCCCCTCTACCCTCCTCCCTGTCCTCCTCCTCTCATCAACCTCCTAATCCCATCTCCAACCTTTCCCCTTTGTCCCCTCCTCCACACTCCGACGCCTTCCTCCAAACTTCCTCCTACTCACCTGGAACCACTAACCACAGGTCCACTGCCGCCTACGCAAGGCCAAGTGCGACCTAGGCGATGTCAACGCCCCCTCTGAACCACCATGCACCCGCTGCCGCCGCGAACAGAGAAATTGCGTCTTCCTCCCAAGCGTAAGGCCGTCCCCAGGATGACCTAACACCAGAAACGCCGCAGGAAGAACGGCGACGAGGAGGCCAAGCCTGAAGTATATCCGGCACATGGAGGGAGTATGGGTCTTGGGACGTCCGCAAATGGCGCAGGCGAAAGTACCCACTCACACGGAGCAAGTATCCATCAAAGTCACGCCGGATCCGGCACCCATCCCACTCCCACCCACCTCACCGAACCTGGTTCCAGCACCCATCCCACACACACCGGATCCAGCTCCCAAGCACCCCACATACACCGCCAGCCCCAGATGCCAGGCGACGAGCTGCGGCCCTGGCACGAGACTATGGGCCTTGGGGGCTTCGAGAAGGCCTCACCGTACGTCGACCCACCCACCAACACCACGAGTAGCAGCTTTGGGTCGACGTCTACAACAAGTCCCAACAACCCGACAGGTTCACGCAGGCGGCGCGAACCCGACGCGACGAGGCGCATCGTCGTCGCGAGCTTTAACAACGAGACGGACGCCCTTGAGATCCTCGCCAAGGCTGCGACCGACGCGGACGGCGACGGATCTACTGAAGAGAAGGAGAGCGCGCTGGAACGTAAGCGCGTGTCTTGGGCAGACGACGCACACCGGCAGAACCTGGACGAGTTTGTGCTGGTCCGCCGTGGCGTCCTGGATGAGCACCGCCTCGAGCTGCTTGTGCAGGTGTTCTTCCGACACCATCATCCGGTTCTTGTGAGTCTAGCTATCCGTTACTTTGCATAGCTAACCCCAGCCAATCTTCCAGACGGTGCGGATTCCGCACAACAAGACACAACTCGCGGCGCTCGCACAGGACGACCCGTTCCTCCTCTCGGCGATCGTGTGCGTGGCAAGCCGGCACCACGCGGCGCCAGGGATGAAGGAGGTGCACGAGAAGACGTATGCGCTAGTACGGGATGTGCTGGCAGACTACGCGTGTGCGGGCTGGCAGCCGTCCATCGGCTTCATCGAGGGTGTGCTGATCCTCGCGGAGAACCTGCCACGGGAGCGTCAGAGTCCGACTTCTGCCGAGTTTTCGGGACCGGCAATGGAGGGACCGCAGGGCCTGCACGGCCTTGAGAACCGGCGCGCATGGGCGCTTACGGGCACAGCGATCCGTGCGGCGTACGGCCTGGGCCTGGACCAGCTCGCGCTCGAAGACAGCGAGCGCAATGCGGACCTCGAGCGCGCGCGCGGCGTCTGGACCTGGTGCTACCTCTACGACCGGACGCTAGGCCTGCGTACGGGCCTGGCATTCTGGAGCCGCGGTCCGACCCTCTGTTTCCAGGGCTACTCGGACATCTCGCAGACGGGCGAGGCGGCCGCCCGCGTAAACTTCCCCTACATGATGCAAGGCGAGGTGGTGGACGCGAACGACAGCGCGTCGCTGATGCAAGCGTCGCTAGAGCTCACGCAAATCATGACGAACGCACACGACATTCTGTACTCCACACCGACACGGACGAAGAACCTGGTGAGGAAGGGCGAATACTTCAAGTACCTCGACCACTTCCGCCGTGCACTTGACTCCTTTACTGTTGCATGGAAGGACAAGGAGTGGCGGTTGGAGAGCACGCGCGAGCTCACTTGGTGTACCTTCCACTTTGTGCGGCTGTACGTAGCGGCCTTTGCATTCCAGGCACACGTCCAGCGTGCACAAGAACGTGCCGACGCAGCGAGGGAGAGCCCGCGCCCGAACGGGGTAGGGTCCATCTTCCCGCGGGGGAGCGCGACCTCACCCGACGCGCTGTTCATCTACGATTCGATCGACGCCGCTTCTGAGATCCTCCACATCTGCATTCGCCTCGGCGACAGGGGTGTAATCCAGTACCTCCCAAGCCGGTACTTGATCAACTTTGCGTACAGTGGGACGTTTGCGCTAAAGGCGGCCTACTCTGGCGCGACGGGCAAGGGCGAGATGGTCAAGTGAGTCAGTGCTGCATGGGAGACTGACGGCAGAACCACCGAGTTAGTTGAGCGGGTGTGCGCAGCGCTCCTTCACGCATCGCCAGATAAGGACCACCCAGCGTCCCGATTCGGGCGGATGCTGAGCCTGCTCGCGCGCCGGCTTACGGAGTTAGGGAGCGCCGTGCCATCGCGCTTCCCCTCCCCTGAGCCGCAGCCTGTTGAGAAGCCAGTGGAAATGCCGGATCCGGGGCTGTTTGGGCTCGACCAGGGTGCGCTATTTGAAGATATGGGCGTTGGGTTTAATCTCGATGGGTTCTGGGAGGACTTTACGCTTACCGACTCGGGCGGATTCCCGTTTCGCTAGGCCAGGCGCGAGGTCGTCATCACCGAGCGCCGTACCGTGGAGGTGGGGTAGTGTATTGTAAGGGATAATGTATACGTGGTAGTTGTGCGTATTCAGCATTCTCACCCACCCCGGAGTTTGGGCTACTCGTCCCAGCTCTATGACACTGCTTGTGCGGCTGCACATCCAGTCGCATCCCCCGTGGCATCCCCCGCAGGATCATCAACCCTTGATCTATAGGCACTACTGCGGATAGGGAGCTAGGAAGGAGCTGCTGCGATGATCTTACAGCCAGCAATTCGCAAGTGCCAAGCATGTCTACGTATGCTTGAACCAGGTCAGTCTGAATGGAACGGCGCTGCACAGAATTACCAAGGATGCTATGCTATGATGCTTTGTATGATGCTATGTATGATGCTATGATGCAACTGGGTGCGTGCCTGCGATCGAGATGTGCCGTGTCGTCACTTTTCTGTGCTACCATTGTACATCCTGTATAAGATTCTCAAGTCGGTACCAAGAGCCTCTCGGTCATTGGTATCAAGGTTGCTCAGTCATGGGTGTATTGGAGTCTCAACATTAGACATGGTTGTCAGCTGATTACCTGCAATCTCCAATCGTCTTAATCGTCGATCGTGTTCCTATCTAAACTTTGTCTGGTTGTCCGCAGTATTGTCCCTACCGGACACTATCACTATTGCACTGCCTCAAATCCTATCGGTTGTTCTTCCGACAATACAAACTTGTCCAAGCAAACACGTGTCTCGGGCATCGCTCAACGATTCCGTCATCCTGATGCCTCATCATCATAAGGGCATAACATTGCCGCCAAGCCGCTGAGCAAATGAGCAGTTTAAACGACGAGAGTGGTGCCAAGAATACAACAATACCCTAGAATTCAAGTCATACCATACTAGCAATCAACTACAGGTTGCATCGCCACCCCACCACTCAAGCATTGCTTTGATTCTTCCAACATCACTCCATCTTCACCTTCTCTTTGACTTGCCTTGTCCAACGAGCCAACGAGCCAACGAGCCAACGTTGGAATTGTCCTCTTTCACTTGTTCTTGCAACTTGTTCATCGTCGATCAACGATCAAACACGGAATACACACGGACCTCGCGACACACGGACACCTAGACAACGACAACCAGATCTTCATCACGGAAACCAAACACGCACGTCACCTTGAATCCAGTGACAAACAAGTTGACTTGCTCCCAACTCGTTCACCTCCCATCGCCTCCTCTCTTCCAGCCAACAGCATCTTCCCCCAACCCACCAATCCTTTCGCACACTCACACTCACTCTCACACTCTCCAAACATTCCCCACATCCCCATATCCCACCCATGGCCAACGCTGCCTGGGCGCCCAGCGCCGACGACCCATTCGCCCCACCTAGCGCCTTCAACTGCATCGACGGCGGATACCCTGCCTTCCTACATACCGGCCCACTCAGATTACACCAACCCCAGCCACCAAGTTATAGTAGAAGAAGGTCGCTACATAACAGGAGCCAGAGCCATGGCCAGCTACCGAGCATCAAGAATCCGCACAGCATACTTGTGCCCACACCGAGCGACAACTCGTCCTCTTCCCACTCTCACCCCTCCAACAATTCCCACTCCCACGACTCCAACCCTGCCATCACGCGCTCATCCTCGTCCCGCCATATCCCTTCGTCCCACAACCTCTCTCACTCCTCCCACCCCTCTCATCACTCCTCTCATCATCAAACCTCCCACTACACACCACACACGCTACACGCCACTTCTCACACCCAATCCACCCACGCCAGCCAAGCGCACTCATACAGCGCGCCGCTATCGCGCGGCGTGCCCTCGAATACCGCGCCAGTTTCGTCTACATCAGCGCGCCCGGCGTCGCCACACGCCCGGTTTGCCCTTCCTCACAGCAATTCGCATCCAACCCCAGCGCCGTCGACAGCCATGTCACCCAGCATCTTTGGCCGTTCTTTTTCGTCAACTTCAGGCTCAGGCAACCCCGAGACGCCGCGACCACGCGTCCGAATGAACAGCCTGCCTCCACCACAGACAACGCAGTCCGAGTACGCCGTGCGGGATCGAGTTCAGAACCATGACTCCGCAATGTCACAGTCGGAACCCCCGCGTATTCAGAAAGAGCTGCCCACGGCGCTTCCGCGACCCGAGGGCAAGCCGTGGGTCCATGACCCGTCGCGGTCTGCATTCCTCCCACCGGCCTGTGCGACACTTCCCGTGCCGCTGACGCTCCTGAACGAGACGCTCGAAATAGCGCGCGACTACCGCGAGTTTGTCGACACCGTCGGTCGCCTTGAGCTCGAGTACGGGCGTGCCCTGCAGGCCGCAGTCAAGAAGTTTGAAGCCCGCCTCGATATCGTGAACACTCCTCCCCTCGGCGCTCGCAAGCCACCACCCACAACACTGACTGCCGCTATGCGGGCCCACCTTGCCGAGATGACGACGGTTGCCAACCTCTTCGTGAAGCGTCAGGACACGCTGGCCAGCCATCTTGGCAAGCCGTTGATGAGTCTCGAGAGGCGCGGAGGGGAGAGCACCCGCCGCCTCGGAGCATGGAACAAGGACATTCGCGGGCGCTGGGAGGAGGGCCGACAGCGCGTTGACAACGCGCGCGCCAAGTACGAGACGGCTGTGCGCGAGCACCACACGGCCGAAGTCAAGCTACGGCAATGCACACCGCCGGAGCTCAGCAGCAGCCCTCAGGTCGGTTCAGAGTGGCTCAAGAACGAGAAAGTCGTTGCCGAGCTCGACCGAACCCGCTCGGACAGGAAGAAGGCGTACCTCGTCGCACTGGCCGGCGAGGGCGCTGCGGGTGGTGGTGGTCGAGACGTTGCTGAAGGAGGTGCACTTGGAGGCTGGGGGGAAGAGGCGCGCCAGCTGTATGGCCACCTTCAGAACTCGATGCTCGAGCTTCTCAGACACCATGTCGAGGAAGATCGCGCACACTACTCTCTCCTTGGCAACGTCATCTCTCGCCTCGAAGGGACTTACGCGGCTGTCGACTTGGTCAGGGACCAGGACAGCTTCCTGGAGTGGAACACGACCAGTGCCCGCAGCGAGGAGGAGCAGGCCATCTCGCAAGCGTCGACACCCGGCCTGTCTGAGTCGTCGAGCACCACAGAGCCGCCATCTGTCGACTTGTCCCACCCGTCCCTCCAGTGCTACACCTTCGTGGCTCCAGCCAGTGCACAGTCTGAGGAGGCCGTGCTCGACTCTGCCGCGGCCGAAGACCGCAAGTGGCTCGTGAACCGGTGGCTCACAGCGTCGAACGAGCTCAACACCTTGACAGACGGGTTTAGCAAGGGTCCGGTAGTCGTAAAGCGTGAGCTGAACCCTCGGGATCGTAGCTGACAGCAGGCGAGGAACTGGCGAGAGTGCGACGGAAATGTCTCGAGTTTGGCGCGAACCGCGGCATTGGCGACCCTGATGAGATGTGGGAGCGGCGCATGAATGTGCTCCGCGACCTGGGCGGCGTCGAGCGCCGCGTCGTGGTCACCAGAGCCGAGATGGCGTGCCTCGAAGCCGTGCTCGGACCAAACCCCCGCCCGGAGATGACACACGACTTCAAGGAGCGGCAGTTCGCCACACCATTGCACTGTGACGCGTGTGGCGACAAGGTCTGGAGTCCGATCAAGAGTGAGCTCTCCTGCCGCCACTGCGGGATCGCATTACACAAGGCCTGTGGGCTGCACGTCGAGCCCGAATGCACGGGGTTAAAGAGCCGGCGGCGGGTCATGCATGGTGGCCGCATTCGGCGCTCGCTTACCTCTGGCGCGCTGAGGCTCCGCCGCTCGACGCTGTACGACGCCCCGCACGGGGCGCCTGTAGCG
This sequence comes from Cutaneotrichosporon cavernicola, assembly GCF_030864355.1. Lineage (NCBI taxonomy): Eukaryota > Fungi > Basidiomycota > Tremellomycetes > Trichosporonales > Trichosporonaceae > Cutaneotrichosporon > Cutaneotrichosporon cavernicola. The sequence goes on along the minus strand of NC_083394.1, from coordinate 2,779,203 downwards.
GTGCGCACGGCGACACCTGCAGGACAGCCTGTGGAACCGCTGCGCGACGACGAGTTGATAATCTCACCCTTCTTCGGTGTGGACGGAGAGGCTGACCGCGCGGCGATCGCAGAGGCGTTAGTGCCAGAGCCCGTGTTCCAGCTCGCGCGCGTGCGCTCAACGTATCCATCCGGAGGGACACTGGAGCTCGGGCTGAGCGAGGGCGAGATCGTGCGCGTCCTCGAGCCAGACCTCGACGGCAACGGGTGGGCCAAGGTCCGCCGTGTCTTCGACGCCAACCAGGAACAGGAGGGTCTCGTACCCGTCTACATCCTCGGGCTGGTTGGGAGCTCGACCGCTCCTGTTGACGGCGGGTGTGGCATGTTCGTCAGCGCAACATTCACCTTCCCACCACCTGACCACCGGCTCGGGCCGGGCGAGATCGAGATCACCAAGGGCTCGATGTACGAGCTCACGCGCGAGGGCATGGCGTTTGACAAACTGTGGTGCGAGCTGCTTGTGCCAGCCCCGGACGGGGGACGGGTCAAGGGCGTTGTTCCCAAGACGTATGTTTCTGTGCTCTAGTTGTGAGCGAGCAGCGGGAGAACAGGGGAGAGCATCTCCCAGGAGGAGTGCGTACGGAGGTGCCCTATCTTAGATTCACGATCACGTCTTTAATGTATGTACCATTAGATGATGGATACACGTTTTTTCCATTTTCGGCGACAGCAGGTATTCAGCAATTCAGATCTCCATGTCATACAAGGAAGGCATGCGATTCTTGTATGTTATATGTTTAATGGTTGCGCCACCCAGCACACTTTGTTCCATCCACCATTCATCTCTCTTTACTCTTCTCACCTCGTCTTTTTCCATCGCTCCTTGTCCATCCTCAATCCCCATCTCTCATCTCTGCGTCTGCACTCGACCTCCCCTCAACGCGCGAAACCAAACAAGTGATACCAAAAGCCACGTCACGCAGGCAACAACAACGACTTGGCGTTCGACCATTGCAATCTCCATTTAAAGTGCCAACTGCCAACTGCCAACCATGCCCTCGGTTCTCCTCTTCTCCGGCCTCCCGCTGGACGTGCGCGAGACGGATTTGGCGGTGAGTGGTTGGGTGAGCGAGCGTGAACGGCCGACCGAGCGGGATGGAGGGGTAGGGAGACGGGGGAGATGGGCTGTGACTGCGTATGTGTTATGCGCGACATTGCCAGATTGCGGATCGCAGAGATCCGCAAACCTTGCCCAATTCCCCGGCGTTTGTGTCTGCTGACGATAGGAACTGCTCACCGCCGAGCCGATCCGCCTCGCCCCGGCCAGTATTGCCGTCACGGCGCTGTTTAATAAGACGGCGACGTTCCTCGGTACTTTCCTCGTTGAGGTTGGATCGGATGGGGATGCGGAGCGCGTGCGTCGCCAGTTCTCGGGACAGGTCATTGATGGATGTGAGTGGCCTTCCTAAGCGTTCGTTGTCCTCGTTTCTACCACCCTTCTCTCTTCTCTCCCTCTCGGTCGCGTCGTCGCTCTTCACCTCGCCGGTAGCTCAGCGACGTTCTCAGCTCACAGCTCGTTTTACTAGTTCCACTCGCTCGCTTGCCGCTGACCTCAGCACACACCCTCGCGGTACACCACGTCCTCCCCGCCAACGCCACGCTCCCCACCACCCCTAGAGCCGTGATCCCCGCCTTTGGTACCACTGTTAAGGGCAGAATCTCTCCTGCTGCTCCCGCGCCCGTGCCGGCGCAGAAGGCCAAGTGGCCGACGGCAAAGAATGTCAAGGACGACCAGCGTGCTCCGGGACTTAGGCTCCTCTCTCGTCTTGGGAAGGGCGGCAAGGCTGGCGAGAAGGAGCGCCAGAAGATGTGAGTGTGTCCAGGTGGAGAGCGGACTATGTGGGTTGAGGCCTTGCACACCCACCCAACCCACCTCCCCATTCCCCCCTTTCTCCTCCGACAACCACCTCAGCATCCTCTTCCTCTCCCTTTTCCCACCTCCCGCTTCTTCCCAAACCCACCCTCCCTCCCGCAACTCGCCTTCTCTAACCCCAGCCTTCTCGACAAGCAGCGTAAAGCCGTCGCCAGAGCCAACCCGGGCGAGGCGCTGCTCTCGCGCCTGGCCAAACCGGCCAAGGGCAGCCCCGCGGCCAAGAAGACGGCCGCAACGGTGCAGAGCAAGAAAGCGGGGGCAAAGGGAGCTGACAAGGTGTCACGCGCAAAAAAGGCAGCCAGCAAGCCTGCGGCGATGGAGGTGGACAAAGCGCCAAAGCCCAAGGCTCTGGAGGCGGTACCCAAGGCCAAGCCGAAGACACAGCATGACCTGGACGAGGAGATGAAGGCGTACGAGCGGCAGCGGCGCTTCGCATAGTTCATGTACGAAATGCATTTTATGTACAACTTCTGCTCTTTTTGCTCTATCCCTGGCGGCCCCTCGCAGCCGTCATACAAACTACAGATGTATCGTATTAGAAATGCTACATGCGCGTGCCAGCGGCGGTGGCTCCACCACCTTCGAGGTCGCGGAGGCGCTGGCGCTCCTCCTTGACAGCGGCGAGAACCTTGGCCGCGTCCTCGACCTTGGCGTGCGCGAGGGCACGCTCGTCGTCGTGAGCCTTGTCGTGAATCGGTTCGACCGAAGCCTCGGCGATCTGCGCCTGCGCGAGGTCGGCCTTGGCCGCGGCGAGGAGCGTGTTGTTCTTGTTCGTCATGTACGAGAGGAAGATGTTCCACCCTAGGGGTTAGCGAGCTGCGCGGGATTAGAGAACGAGCGGGGAGGAAAGAGGGAGGTGAGAGGCAGTGGGAAACAACCATGGGGGCAAGCTGCGGCGAAGCGGTGCCACACGACTCGATGAGCACCGGCTGTCGACCTGCCGGTGTGACGATAAAGTGGGGTGGACGCATCGGCCGACACGTGCGTGCGGCGATGGCAGTGAGACCGCGAGACCGCCGTCGTTGGGAAAGAAGGAGGGATGAGAAGAGATCTGGAACGTGACACAGCCGATAAGGCTGGATCGAGGGCCGATCGGGGTTTGCAAAGGAGCGGACTGGGGCCCGTGGATCAAGAGTGTGGGGGATCAGAGGAGATCCGTGGGGAAAGAGGGAGAACTAGTGTGAGGCCGTCGGCGTGGCGGCGAGGACAAAAGTGGGATTGCTGTGAAGGGAATCACACGGCGACGCCACTTTGCCATTTTGATCACTTCCGAGGACCGAGGGGTCGGCGATGGTCGGCCGCCGAAGGGCAAGCGAGTCACGCGAGGCGAAAGGAGGGGTGCGGAGTGCCGAGCGAGGTGCAGGATAACGGTGAGAAGCTTAGGGCGTGTGATAGGCACCAACACACTACCACGCCACATTTGTTTCGATCGCCAGTTTCGCACCAGTGCCACTCGCCTCGCAGTCACCCGCCACACGCCTCACGTCCCCTGCCACCGACCTCGCGTCACACATAGTTCAACCCCACTGTGTCACCCCTGTGGCACTTGGCACAATTACCACCATGCCACCATTCAACCATGCCACGCCACAATCCTTCGCACCATCGAGGCTTGGCACCGCCACAGCCTAAAAAAAAAACACGAAAAAACAGGCAGCACGCAACACTCACCGAGTCCGACCGTCTGGTGCACCAACAGCCGGTGGTGCAGCGGAACCCAGAGGAAGTTGACGATCTGGGTGGGCGCAAACACGGCTACACACTTCGAGTAGGCTCCTGGGAAGGCAAAGTGGACAAGCTCGGCCACTTGGTCGCCCGTCTTGCCCTCCATCATGCCCGTCCAGCTCCAGAACGCTGGTGTCAGTTGTGGATCGCGATTGTTGAGATGTGTGGCAAATCAGAGTGGAAGTTCCAGGGAAGCGGAGCGGCGTGGGGTGCCTCTTCAACGAAAATGCCCCAACCGCGGAATGTATCGCCCAGCGACGCGTTTCACTCACTGGTCACGATGAAGGGTCCCCACACGAGCTGGTCGAGGCTAACTTTGGCGCCGAGAGCTAGTATCAGCGCGATGCGATCCGTGCAGGGTGGAGGGAAGGGTGACGCCTATCTAGGGTCGGGCCGGCGCAGCCAAAGACTCACTAGCCCACTTGTTGGCAAACTTGACTTTGTCGAGGCGTACGAGCCAGTTGTGTGCGAGCGGTGCAAGGACGAGTGCGCCGTCTGGAATTAGCAGAGTCGTGGGGAAGGAACTCACACACTGCCTGGCGGGCGGCACGGGTCGGCTAGGCATCAGCGAGGGAAGATGGAGGTACTCACGTTATAGGCGAGCGTAACGTCGTCTTCAACGGGGCCGTAGCCGTCAGGCTGAGGTACAGCGTCGGGGGAGACCCGCCGCCCCTCGATGCCAAACTGCGCAATGGCGTCGCCGACAAAGAACATGGTGCCGGACGTGACCATCTTGGTACGGAGGGGACGGGCGGCGAGCTGAGCAAGGTATCCCTGCCAGAGACGTGAGACGCCGCGCCGAGTAGCGAGGGTTGCGTTGTTGAGCGTAGCGTTCATGGTGGCGGGGTATCGGGATCGCGATGGGAAGGAGTAGAGAACAGTTGAGAGAGCAACCGTCGTTCGGATGTCGATGTGTCCTTTATTCTGTCATCTGGATGGTGTATTTGTAGATGATTGGTATTTTTGTGTGGGGTCACCTTCTGCGGGGTAGCACCAGCACCTGGGCGCATGCGTCGGCCGTGGCCCTCGGTGATGAGGGATGATGTCGACGGGTGATGGGGCGAGTGAGGGAAGGATGGATGGATCGAGGGTGGCGTCGGCGGAGGTCACTAGCGCACGGATAGAGAGACTTGTCACGGAGGGTGTGTGAGCGGGATGGCTGCGGATTGAACCAAACAGTTCAAACAGTGAGCGGGTAAGCGGGCAGGGTGGCGAGTGTGGCCAAAGCAATAGTGATGTAGAAACGATTCGGACGAAATCTTTGTTTCAGTTTCGCACACGCCTCCAACACAAATTAGCCTTTAGCCCACAATGGCCACCCTCCCCCTGAAGGCGGTCGCGTCGGAACCCGAATGCGGCCGCATCACCCCGAATCCACCCTTTCGAGGCCCCACAATTGAGTGAGCATTGGGGGCGATGTGGGAATGGGAGTATGTTGAAGTGTGCATTTACAGCCACTGCCAAGAAATGGAGTGTGTTAGTTTTGAATGGGATGGGATCGGTTGGGAAATATGTTCCAGTCCTGGTTTGAATAGAATGAAAGATATGCGAGATTGTAAGATAGCGATAGCCGGTGTCATTCTGGTCATGTGGTCCATCCCGATCCTTTGTTGAATCCATTTAACTATCACTTTAGCTCTGTGCCTCTCTCTGTCTGTCCTCTATCGTCATCCTCACCAATTCACCAAACCAAAGATGCCTCAACCGATCAACCTCCGCTCTTGCATCAAGAAAAAAAAACACTCCACTCTTTATTACATAATCCAACGCGATTAAGATGCCACAGGTGGAAGACGTCAAAACACCGCCAGAAGCGCTAATGTGCCTGACGTAGACCTGACCGCGATGAGCCTGATCCCACTCCCCTCCCTCGCTCGGCTCGGGAGCAACTTGAGCTCCCCGAGCGTCATTGAGCACTCACTCAAAGTGCGGTGCAAACAAAGGACCACCCAAGGTACCCTATACCCTATGCTCAAGGCGCAGCGCAGCTTAGTCACAGGGTGAGAGAGGATGACCCGACCCCTTTGCCCGTAATCCATAACCCATAGGCACCCCACGCCCAACCAACCGTACCAACAGTCCCAACAGTCCAAAACTCCCTTCCCTGCGTAGGTTCTGCCACGCCACGCCACGCCACAGCCACGGCCATCCCCCAACCATGCACTCCACCTTGTACCTCTGTAATCACCACCAACCACTCGCTCACCACCATTCATCTCTTGCTCAACACTCTTCAATTCCCACATTTAACAAATCCACTTGACTCGGTCATCCCCACATCGACCGACTAGATTCACCCACTCCTGTTCCCACAGACAACTACTTTATCCGTACGTCGCTCCACACTACTTGGCCCCTTCGTCATCGCTTTCCCCCGAACCCACGCTGATACATTCGCCCTCGTCAACTTGCGTATGTCGCCGCACCCCACCTTCCTTTCGTCGATGTGCACTTGTCTCACGCTCCCATAACCCCCTACCGCCACCTTTCCTGGTCCTTCTCACTCGGCTACGCTTCCTACTGATATTGCCACCCGCTGCGCCGTGGCTCCACGCACATCATACTCGCCACCCAACGCGTCATTTTCTGCATACGCGCCGTCCCATTACCCACGCCCCGCCCCGACTCGCGCATCTCACACCCCTATTCATCCTCTCCAACCTCCCCCTGTCCGCTGTTGTTGCATTCTCATCGCAATCGCCGATACACACTTCACACGCAACAGACCTGTAGCCACCATGTCTGCGACTGCCGAGTACGACTACCTCTTCAAGGTAGGTATATCAAGGTGCAGGGGCGCAACGAACTGCTCCTCGGTCGCGAAGACGCGCTCGGGCGCCCCTGGCCCATCACTCCGACAAACGCGGACTGACTCATTACCCAGCTTCTCCTCATCGGCGACTCTGGTGTCGGCAAGTCTTGCTTGCTGCTCCGCTTCGCCGACGACACCTACACTGAGAGCTACATCTCGACCATTGGCGTGAGTTGGTCCTGATCACACGTCCAGCAGCAGCTGACACCCAGGTCGACTTCAAGATCCGTACCATTGACCTCGAGGGCAAGACTGTCAAGCTCCAGATCGTGCGTGGTTCCCCTACCCTCTCCCCCCCACGCACTCAGCGAGTTTAAGCTGACCCCGCTCTTCCCGACCCCCGACTTACCCTTTCCTCCCCATCTCATCTCACTCAACCCTCTCAATTCTCTTCTCTCACCCCATCCGACAATCGCGACTCACCCCCGACTCGGACTGACCTGGCGCGCTCTACTGCTGCTCGTGTCTCGCTCCTGCTGTTGGTGAACATTGCCTGTGGGCTTGTCAATGGCTCGTCTCTGATCGTGTCGCTCCGCCAAACCTCGCCCTGTGGGCCCGGCTTGCGTGTCATTGCGTTTCCTGCCGCACCTCGGCCTGTCAACTGTCGCATTCACCCGACTGTAAACTGTCGTTTCGGCTTGTCAAACTCAAATCGCGCCTGTGGTATCGCTGCACTTTCCATCTTGCCATCGCCACTCACTTGGTCCGTCGTGATTCTTCCCTTCGTCAATCTTGGTCTCAATTCCCCCCTCCCCCCCCGCTTTAATGGCTCAACTCTCGGTTCCGACTATCCGCACTCACTTCATTCACTCTCGGCATCTGGCGCTCTCTGACCCTCTGTTGGCTGTTGCTGCTGGCTGTTTGTTGTGTCGTGTGTGCGCAATCCGACTCCGATCCGCTCTCGAATCGTGTTGTCAACGTGTGTCGAATCGTCAACCGTGTATCGTCGACTCTTTTTTGGTCATAATCATCGTCCTCTTGGTGTTGTCGTCGTTCCCTCGGTCGTCACCCCTGTTTGTGCAACCTCCCTCGCGGTGTTGGTTTTCCCTCGCCTGTGTTGTTGGATCGCCCTCCCGCTTCCGCCTGTTGTCTTGTTGTTATCACCCGGTCCGATTGGTGTCAACACGCTGTCGTCGTCGTCGTCTTAATCGTCTGGTGTTGTCGAAACTGCCCCTTCGGTATTGTCAACTTTCCGTCCGATTTCTTGGGTCCTCGTCCGATTTCTTGGTCAACGGTTCCTCTTCAATCCCGGTCAAACTCCAATCTCCGATTCTGCACTCGCTGCACTTGCGCGAACGGCTCTGTCGATGCTGCTTTCAACTCCCAACCTCGTCCGCCTATGAATCCTGGCGTGTATTTCGGTATATTCCGTACGCACTTTCCCCCTGCCGCTTATATCTGGGCTCCACTGTCCACATTCTTCACCGTCACTATTCCTTTTCGCGCACCGCCCCGCAACCATTCCTCGTACTTTTTTTTGTTTCACAAACAGTGGGACACTGCCGGACAGGAGCGCTTCCGCACCATCACGTCGTCTTACTACCGCGGTGAGTTCATCAATGTCTTCAACGCTGATAATCAGGGGCCCACGGCATCATCGTCGTCTACGACGTGACGGACAGCGACACGTTCGCCAACGTCAAGCAGTGGCTGCAGGAGATTGACCGCTACGCCGTCGAGGGTGTCAACAAGCTGCTCGTGGGCAACAAGTCGGATCTTGCGACCAAGAAGGTCGTCGACTACGCGGCCGCCAAGGCATTTGCTGACGAGCTCGGCATCCCCTTCCTGGAGACGTCTGCGAAGAACGCCACCAACGTTGAGCAGGCTTTCCTGACCATGTCGAAGCAGATCAAGGACCGGTATGTGAGCATTGGGGCGCGACTGACAACAGCATGGGCTCCAACTCGATGGGCGGCGGGCCGAAGCAGAAGATCAACGTCGGCCAGAACGTTGAGCAGAAGTCGAGCGGCGGATGCTGCTAAGCGGGCGGAGGGTCACGGTATCTGCCGCGCGGTGGCCGTGTCCTGGCTCGTACGAGGCGGGGTCTTGTTGCTGCAGCGGCGTCTTAGATGGGAGGCACTGTCACGCAGTGCTGGCGTCTCTTATGGGCGCTGTAGGCGCAGTCTTTGTATATACGAATGAACCCCGGTTCATGCCAAGGCCGGCCAGGCGGGTGATGATGGGCGCGCGAGAGCACTCTGGCGGGCATGTGCCGACGGCCCAGGGTCAGGCTGCTAACGCAGTAGATCAGGAAAATTGGATACGTGGGGTGTGGCTCGCAACAAGCACGCCGCATGCACGGCAGCCTGGCAAGACGTGAAAACCCAAGGCTAGGTCTCGGGTGGTCCTGGCTGGCCGTGAGAAGTCTCATGGAGCTCGAACTGACGGCGCCGCTCCCACCAAGTTGCAAGATGGCGATGGCAACTGCTAATCTTGGGTGAGATATATCGATTGAGGTGATCCAATGCCACGCCACACTGTTAGCGAGATCAACGTGTCCCGTGCCGTCCCACCTTCTAAGCGACAAACATAACCCCACTGTATGTCCCAGGTCCCTCATGCTCAGTCTACTGAATCACTTTGTGGGGGATTGACTCTCGGAGCTCTGCTAAGGTGGCGGATACCGCGTGGCTATCAGCTCGGCAAGTTATGTTCGGTTGGTGGGATATTCACCGACCGAGATGCCCACAATGCGTAGGTACATAAGCAAAAGTAGTGATGCTGGTATCGTTGACTCCCCAAGCACCATGGCGAACGATACTAGCATTAACGGGCGCCTCATGAACGGTACATGCGGGCGCAAGAGCACTCGCAGTGTGCCGGAGTTCACGGATGACGACCTGGCTGCGTTCACTGAGCTCTGTGAGTTCAGGCCCAAATCCCCGTTCAACCCCACCTCCCATCAATGCAACCAACCCCCTCATCCCCCCCTCTCTTTCCCTCACTTCCCGGAACTGACAGAAGGCTCGCAGCAGACCAATGCCGCAGACTATCCCCTCGTCTCCGAGATCACTTCCAACGTACCGATCTACGACGCCTCCACCCTCCTCACATCTGACCGCGACATAACTATGGACGAGCTTCACTCTGCCCTTCTCTCCGGACCCGGCCTGTTCGTGATCCGCTCCGCCTTCGACCCAGCTGTAATCGACCGCGCCTCTTCGGCTTTTGACACTATCATTACCAGCGAGAAAGTCGCCGGTAAAGGAGGAGGCGACCACTTTGCGACCCCCGGAGCAAACGATAGAATCTGGAACAGTTTCCAGAAACACGCATTGACGGACCCGACCTCCTTCGTGGAATACTACGCGAACCAACTCCTTTCCCTTGCGGCTGAAGCATGGTTGGGGCCAGGATACGCGATAACGGCGCAGACCAACATTGTCCGGCCGGGCGGAAAGGCACAAGAACCACACCGAGACTACCACCTCGGATTTCAAGCTGCCGAAGTGGTGGCCCGATTTCCCGCCTCCGCGCAAGTTGCATCGGCCCTCCTAACTCTCCAGGGAGCGATTGCACATAGCGATATGCCTCTCACTTCAGGTCCCACCCTCCTGCTTCCCCACTCCCACAAGTACGAGGCAGGATTCTTGGCTTATCGAGACCCCCGTTTCCGCGCTATCTTTGAACAGAAGAGAATCCAGCTGCCCCTCCAAAAGGGCGACGCACTATTCTTCAACCCCGCCCTCGTCCACGCCGCCGGAAGTAATATGACCTCGGAGGTTCAGCGTAGTGCGAACCTCGTTCAGGTCAGTGCGGCGTGGGGTAAACCCATGGAGAGCGTGGACCGGAGCGCCATCGTCAAGGCGGTTTGGGCCGAGTTGGCGGCTTTCTGGGAGCAAGCTGGAGAGGGAGAGAAAGACGCCCTGCTTGCCGCCGTGCCGGACGCGTACTCGTTTCCTACGAATTTGGATCGTGATCCTCCTCCTATTGGGGGTCACTGTCCTCCGACACAGAAGGAGCGAGTAGCCAAGGGTTTGGAGGAGGGTGTGGATGCCGTGGAGATGGGACGGCGGATTGACGCGTACGACGAGATAAGGCGCGCGTAGTTGTTTGAGAGATGTCACCCGAACTCGAACTGGTGATTTGAGCAATGCACATTATCGTCTCACCTTATCTCCGCAATCCACGGGGCTGTATGCATGTCCGCAATCTACGGCCCACGAGGCCATGAGGTGGTGCACATGGCAGCTATATGGCAACAAGGTTTTGTAGTGTTGCATGTTGCATGTTGCATCCGGGTAGGGTGAGGGTAAGGAGCAAGGGAAATGCACGGCTCTTGGCGTTGTTAGATTGTCTATTGGTATACGTCATCGAATCGAGGCGTTGACCGGGACCCGCGGTCTACAAGTCGCGTCCCACCCCCTTCCCAGGCTATCCTATCCGGCTCCTTGACTTTACCTAAGTGTCCAAAACCAATACCCAACATCTTGGCTTTTCTCATCCACAACGTTCTCTTCACAACACAATCATTTGGTTCGTCGCTCTCCCTCGCGCTTCGGCGACAGCCACCCTTCCACCCCTCCATCAACACCCAGTCACCACCCCATCCAGTACCAATTCGCACCCTAATCCCCATGGCAACCCTCCTAGCCGTGCCGGGCGCCCTCGTGCCGCGCGCACATACCGCGCTATCCGCGGCGGCGTTTGTCCTCGCCCTCACCGCGGCATACCTTGGCGGGATATGGGAAGCTCTGTGCGAGAACAGCGTCGCCAAGTGGCCCGACGAATGGTTCCCCTCCGTCTCCGCGACGTAAGTCTTCCCTGGGCCAGGACGCACTCGTGTCGCTATCCTCGCTGACCCCAGGATCGGCGACCATGCCGCCTCACGCGCACCCTTCCACATCGCTATCGCATTAACCGCCTTTCCGCGTTTCGCCCTCCTCGCACTGCAATGGGTCGCGCACCGGTACCCCCCTCGTGGGCGGGAGGCCGCGCACGCCCTCTCAAACGTCTCGAGCCCAACCTCAACAGCCCATACTGGCTCGAGAGGGGCATTACGGAACCGGAAACACGCTAATGATGAGGCAGGGCCCGTGCCGGAACATGAGGATGCCGTCGCGCCTGCAGGGTGGGCAGACGTCGAGGCCATGTGTGGGCTCGGGCGGACGTTCTGCTGCGGAGGGTGGATGTTTATTACCTCGCGCGATCAGCATGGTGCGCTTTGTCATGATTGCGGCTGACGCAGACTTGCACGACCTGTTTATGATTGTCTATCTTGTTCTCAATGTGCCGTGGATGGTGCTCTCGACGCTGCACTCTACGACGCAGCAGGCGCGTCGGTGGCGGTGAGTGTGTCTCCCCTCTTCCCTTCCCTTTCCCCCACACCCCAAGAACCCCGCACTCGCGGCTGACACCAGCACCATCACTGCCGCAGGCTTCATTCTCTCCATCCCGCCACTCATTTACTTCTTCATCAAGCACAGCGTGCGCCGCATCCCCGGCGCATACACTCAATACGCGTTCTTCGAATGGGGTCTCGTGTTCTGGGACGTGGCGTTCGACGCCGGCTGCCTCTACGAGCTCGGCCACCTCCAGGTGCGCATCGTGGACACGACCCGCGGCGACGAGCCGCACAAGGGGTGGGTACGGGCGTAGCCTATGTATTGATAATAGCGCCAACGGCGGGCTATACGTCGCACCTGTCCCCAATTCACGTCCCCGCATCGAGGAGGACTGGACCGCGCACCCGTCCCTGCCAAGCCGCCTCCCCAACCCCATGTTCTTCGCGTACTTGAGCGACGTGTGGTTCGCAACCGTATTCTGGACTCTCTTCACCGGCGTCAGCGTCCAGCTGTTCTACTGGAGCGTGTGGAGCCTCTCCCTCACGGGAAGTGAGCTTGCTGTCCTCATCAACCTCACCCCGCACATCATGAGCCGGCGTAACTACCGCGCATACGCCATGTCGCGCGAGGGCCAGTTCTCGCACCGCGCTATCATGTGCGGCCTCGGGCTGGGATGCTACGCGCTGCCCAGCGTGTCGGCGCGCTTCCTCTGCGTCGCGGGCGCGGTGTGGTGCGCTTGGTGCATGTTCATGGCCGACACGATGCGCGTCCGTGGCTCACCCGAGATGACCGCGCAGGCCAAAAGTGAGCCTATTCGAGAACTCGCTGACACCAGTCTTCATCACCGGCCTTCTCATCTGCATGCTCGGCAAGTACCTGTGCCACTCGAACAACCCGTTCTGGGCGATCGTGAACGAAGACAGCGGGGGATGGAACAAGACTGGCCTGCTCCTCTCCGCCATCGCCCTTGCTGAGTACTACTACCGGCCGAACAGCCTCTTCCCCGCACCTCCAGTCAGCGCGACGCTCAAGGACAAGCCCGAGCCCGCCGATGTGGTCACGACGCGTGGGCAGCGCTACGCCATCACTCTCGGTCTCGGCGCCCTCATCCACCTCCTCCAGACCTTCGTCTGTGATCCGGGAACGATCATTGCCTGGGCCTGGACCGGATACCCAGCCACGGGTCCCATGCTCCACCCGTGGGGAGGCGTCACCATGGCCGTGGCGACGGCCGGCGCGCTGGTCGGCTTTGACGCCTTGTCCCCGGCCACATGGCTCATTCCCTTCCCCGCGGCGGCGGCACTCTTCCGTCAAGACTGGGTTGGGTACGCTGGTGGCCTCGTGCTCGTGTTCTACCTGGTGGCGATCGTTCCGACACTCTTCCGGGCCGCTTCAGCCCTCCCTCCCTCGGCATGGGGTTACGCGGGCGCGTGGCTCGCGTTCCTCGACGTTGCGTCAGTCTTCACGGTCGCGTACGCGTTCGTGCCGTTCGGCTGGATCCTGCGCGAGAGAAGCGATCTCATCATGGCCATGCTTCTCGTCCCATTGCCGTTCGCCCTGAGCGCTGCTCGTGCTCTCCAGCCTTCCCTCCCCGGCCGCAACGCCCTGCAACCCCGCAGCGCCGCGCGCGTGCGCAACGTTGGGCGCTGGAGCGCCATTGCAGCCGTCTTCCTGGGAATCGGCGGCCTACTCACAGGCTTTGAGCGCGCAGCCGTCTCGGCCGGCCCCGAGAACCGTCCAACACCCTACTTCCCAGAGCACAACATCTTTACCGGCGGCATCTACACGGTGCACTTTGGCATCGATGAGCCGGGGCGGGACAGCCAGCGCCGTATCGCGTCCCTCGTCGAAGAGATGCAGGTCGACGTGCTGGGTCTGCTCGAGACTGACCTCCACCGTTTCGTCTACGGCAACCGCGACCTCACGCGCTACATGGCCGAGGAGCTGGGGTACTATGTCGACATAGGCCCTGGACCAAACCAGCACACATGGGGCGCCGCGCTGCTCTCCAAATTCCCCATTCTGAACAGCACACACCACCTCCTGCCCTCACCGCATGGCGAGCTGGCGCCTGCAATCCACGCTACTTTGGATATACACGGCCAGCGCGTTGACGTGATCGTCTCGCATAATGGACAAGAGGAGGACCCGCTCGACCGCGAGCTGCAAACCCGCGCACTCGCGGATATGCTCCATCTTACGGGCGACACGCCGACAGTGTTCCTGGGGTATCTGGTGACGCGCATTGGCGCTGAGCCGCCCAACCCCTACGGCCTGCTGTTCAACGACCACTCTGGCCTGATCGACGTCGAGACTCTCGACCGCTGGCGCTGGTGCGAGTACATTGGTTTCCGTGGACTGTGGCGCATCGCCTTCGCCCGCCTCGAACACGGCACCGTGACCGACACCGAGCTCCAGGTGGCAAAGTTCATTCTCCCCCTCCCAGGCCAGAAAGTCAAGTACGCGCCCGAGGGCCAGCTGTACTGGCACATTGCCGAGAACGACATCCCCGAGCCTTGGCGCATGCCAAAGCAGTTCAGGGACAAGGGCGTGCGTGGACACGTGTACCGGATCTGGGACGGGCCCCTTTACTACCTCCCGCCTTTGCATAGTGGTGTGCGCGCTTACGGCCTGGACAACCGCACGGACTGGCCGCCAGCCGAAGCAGAGGCAGATATGCAGATTGCGCGCGAGCAGGGCACGGCGGTCGAGTAGGCGAGTAGGATGCATGTCGTAGATGGAGTATTAATGCACCGGTTGCTTTCCAGTGAAGAGCAATGGCCGCGGAGTAGTCACGTTTTCCACCTGTTCCCACACAAGCAATCTAGACCTTCACACGGACCATCAGTTTGGCCCACTCCGACATTCCTATCCTGTGCATCATGAAATCTCCACTGGCTCGACGGTGGGCATACAGGCCAGAACGGGTCGGCGATTTTCCTCCGGCGATCCGGCGACCGGCGCCGGTTCCATCACGGACGGATGATGCACCGAGCGTTTTGGCATCAAAACCCCCATCCCAACCAAGCATGCATTACAACCCCCACCAATCAATCATGACCAACAAGACTACACTTGCAGGTCGCGTAGGAATCGTCGGTACTGGCCACCGTGCGCGGCTGTACAATTCGGCGGTGACGGCGCGCGGGTCGCACGTCGTCGCGTTGTGCGATACAAACCCCGCCAGGCGGGCGGTCCATAACCGCATGCTGGAGGAGGCGGGGTGTGCGCGCGCCAAGGAGTACGATGCGGTGAGCTTGTCCTTCTCTCTGGTTACGCTTACCACCCCCGCCGACACTGACACCAGGCCGACTTCGAGCGCATGCTCGACGAGATGGCGCTCGATGTTCTCGTCGTGACCACTGTTGACGCGACACACGACTTGTACATCGTCCCCGCGCTTCACAGGGGTATCCGCGTGCTTACGGAGAAGCCTATGACCACTGATGTTCCCAAGTGTCGCCGGATCCTCGATGCTGTAAGCGAGACGGGCGGTAGCATGCAGGGTGAGTCTCTTTTGGGTGTGCTGACCCCAGTGCTCTTCAACTATCGCTACAACCCTGTCCACTGGAAGGTCGAGGAGCTTGTTTCCAGCGGCGCGATCGGTAACGTAAAGAGCGTGCACTTTGAGTGGCTCCTTGTGCGTCCGCCCTCCCACCCCATCGCTCTCAACCCCAACCTCCCCACCCGCTGAGACCAGGACACGGTGCATGGTGCAGACTACTTCCGTCGCTGGCACCGGTACAAGGAGCGCTCTGGCGGCCTGATGGTGCACAAGTCGAGCCACCACGTAAGCAGACTGTGTTTCAACGCGCAGCTGACACCAGTTCGACCTCGTCAACTTCTGGATCAACGCCAAGCCCAAGTCTGTGTTTGGCATGGGTCGGCTGGCATTCTACGGCTCCCAGGCCGGTGCGAAATCGGGCTGGGCGCGTTCGTACAATCGAGCACGTGGTGCTCCCGAGGCTGCCACTGACCCATTCGCGATCGACCTCGAAGCGGAACCCTCCCTCAAGTCGCTGTATGCCGACGCGGAGGGATGCGACGGCTACCACAGGGACATGAACGTGTTCGCACCCGACATCACGATCGAAGACGACATGGGCTTACTGGTGCGCTACGACTCGGGCGCAACCATGACGTACCACCTCACAGCGTATTCCCCATGGGAGGGGTACCGGGTCATGATAAATGGTGACCAGGGGCGACTGGAGCTCGAGGTAGTTGAGAGCTCGCACCGGGACCCTATTACTCGGGAGGGAGTGACGCATGGGGACAAGGAATTACCTAACGCTGGCGGTGTCTCGCTTAGTATCCAGAAGTTGTGGGGCCGGCGAGAGGAGGTTCCCGTCGTCATGGGGGAGGGCGGGCATGGCGGCGGCGACGAGGCCATGCTCGACCAGCTCTTCGGTCCACGTCCGGGAGCCGAGGTGGTTAGTACGCCCGTCGAGAGGTTGAGTGCCAATGAGGTCGATGGGGCGCTGGCTATGGCTGTGGGGCTTGCTGCTAATGAGAGCTTTAGGACTGGCAAGCTCGTAGAGATTGACGAGCTGCTTGGTGTTGTGCTGTAGCCTTTGTCTTGTGATGCAAGTGTTGTTCCGTTGCGAGGGAGCTGTGAGTAGAGCACCTCCAGTTGAGAGGGGTTAGTCAATGACTAGATGAAACGATGTAGAGGACTGTATGCATGAGTCGAGCCACGCAATATGTGCAAGGCAGCACCATGCAGCGGAGACGATGTGCGGACGCTGTAGAAGGTTGTCACTTTGTTTCTGTGGCCACATGGCCACAATGGTTCTGTTGACAATACAAACAAAATGTAATATCATCCATACCCTAACGTGAACAATACTATACTGTAGTCGTTCCTTTAGGCTGGATGACAGCATACAGGAATCCATTAATGGCTTACGCAACGGCAAGTGAGCGAAAATGCTTCCGTCATGATGCGGCTTCCGCGCCATGACGCATACACCGTTCACCGCAGTATCGCCCTGTTCCTGTTCTCGTTGTTAACATCCATCTCGTTGTTCTTCTCCCATCCTCCATCCCCACTCCCCAACCCCACTCCGATCATCATGCAGGCCATCAAGCTGAGCAAGAAGTACCCCGAGTTCAAGCAGGAGGAGATTTTCGACCTCATCAACCGCTTCCACCAGATCGACATTGATGGGACAGGCGGCGTTGAGAAGGCAGCGGTTATTTCGGCACTGCAGCACAGCGGCGACGCCGACTACGACTCGGTTCGTCCTCCCTTCTCCTCTCCCCCCCCCCCCCCCCCCCCTCCCCCTCCCCTATTCCCATCCCTCTTCCCCCAGCCCAACCTCCGTTCCCCCATCATATTCTGAGAGGGAAGAGTGTGAACTTACCCCAGGCCCGTGAAACGCTCAAGCGCGTCGACGTAGACTCGTCAGGCAAGGTTGCCGTCGAGGACTGGGTACAGCTTCACTCGCTACTGCGGGCAAGTAAGAACCAGCCTGTGTGAGTGTGCTTGTTCGGTCGCCGAGGTCATCGCCACCTACAGTGTTGAACATAGCTGTCCACCTGCGCGCCTGCTTACTGCACTGCTGCGCTCACACCAGCATCTCGTCCAACAAGGGCCGCATTGCCGTCACGGGCACGGCTGGCACAGGTACCAAGCACACGATCAACGAGGATGAGCGCACGTCGTTTACCGACCACATCAACGGCGTGCTGGCCGGCGATCCAGACGTCGGGCACCGCCTCCCGATCGCGACCCACACGATGCAGCTGTTCGACGAGGTGCAGGGTGAGTACCGGACTCGAGGGCGCAGCCCGACGTCATGCCGCCGTCGCCCCTTCCCCCCCGGCCCCTCCCACACAGGCATCGCCTGACTTGGCGCTAACGCCCAGACGGCCTGATCCTCTGCAAGCTGATCAACGACTCGGTGCCCGACACGATCGACGAGCGTGTTCTCAACAAGCCCAAGAAGGGCAAGCAGCTGAACGCGTTCCAGATGACTGAGAACAACAACATCGTCATCTCGTCGTCCAAGGGTATCGGCTGCTCGGTTGTCAACATTGGTCCCAGCGACATCGAGGAGGGCCGCGAGCACCTCATCCTCGGTCTGATCTGGCAGATTATCCGCCGCGGTCTCCTCGCCAAGATCGACATCAAGCTCCACCCCGAGATGTACCGCCTCCTTGAGGACGGCGAGACGATGGAGGAGTTCCTCCGCCTTCCGCCCGACCAGATCCTCCTCCGCTGGTTCAACTACCACCTCAAGGCTGCCAACTGGAACCGCCGGTGCGTCCTCCGCTAGACTCTACGCCGCTCAAATACTAATGACAGCGTCGAGAACTTCAGCAGAGACGTGTCGGACGGCGAGAACTATACAATCCTGCTCAACCAGCTGCGCCCCGACGAGTGCACCACCGCACCCATCCAGACTCGCGACCTGCACCAGCGCGCAGAGGAGGTGCTGCAGGGCGCGGACCGCATCGGCTGCCGCCGCTTCCTCACGCCAAACGGTATGGTGAGCGGGAACCCCAAGCTCAACCTTGCCTTTGTGGCCAACCTGTTCAACACTTGGCCTGGTCTCGACCCGCTCGACGAGAACGAGGCGCCACCCGAGATTGAGGACTTTGACGCCGAGGGCGAGCGCGAGGCTCGTGTGTTCACGCTCTGGCTCAACTCGCTCGACGTCGAGCCGGGAGTTTACAACCTGTTCGAGAACCTCAAGGTGAGTTTGGGAGTCATTGACAGCGCAAACAGGCGCTCGAGCGGGCTGCAGGATACATGGCTGGTCGGACAGTGCTAACTTGTAGGACGGTACAGTCCTTCTCCAGGCGTTCGACAAGGTGATTCCCGGGTCGGTCATCTGGCGGCGCGTCAGCAAGCCCAAGGAGGGCCAGGAGCTGTCGCGCTTCAAGGCAGTCGAGAACACGAACTACGCTGTCGACCTGGGCAAACAGAACGGCATGCACCTCGTCGGCATCCAGGGCTCGGACATTGTTGACGGGACGCGCACTCTCGTCCTCGGTCTCGTGTGGCAGCTGATGCGCATCAGTATCACGCAGACGCTCGCACAACTCAGCCGCGGCGGTCGTGCTGTCACCGACCAGGACATGGTGCGCTGGGCCAACGACACTGTCAAGAAGGGCGGCAAGAGCAGCACGATGCGCAGCTTCAAGGACCCGAGCCTCAGCAACGCCGTCTTCTTCCTTGACCTCCTCAACGGCGTCAAGCCTGGCATTGTCGACTACTCGCTCGTGTCGAGCAGCAGCGCCGAAGAGGACAAGCGTCTCAACGCCAAGCTCGCCATCTCGATTGCACGTAAGCTCGGCGCACTCATCTTCCTCGTGCCAGAGGACATTGTCGAGGTGCGCCCACGCCTCATCCTCACGTTTGTTGGTGCGCTGTGGGCCGCGTCGTCGGGCGCCTAAACGAAATAGGATGATCTGCAGACACGATAACCCGATACCTCAGCAGCGTTTATAAAGTTGCCGATAGCTTGCGCCTATTCAGACATGTATGCAGCGGGAACCGTAATGAATCGTTTACAGATACATGTGGCTGCAGACAGGGATATCGATCGGCGTGGCTTATGCTGTCACGGCTACCTTGGAATCGACCTCCATTGCGTCCTTGAGGGGCGACTTGGCTGGGGACTTAGCCGGATAGACTTTCTCAATGTCCTCAAGATACGCAGGCTGGACCGGCTTTGGACGCATGATCCAGCCGTGGTATTTGGCAGGGCACAGGAGGCCGGACACGTTCTCCTCGTCGCCCTCCAAGCTTAGCGCCATCCCGTCCTCGGTCCAGTGAACTTTGCGCGGGTCAACGTCGACAGCGAGGTCCCTGCGCGTGACCCAGCCCGGCGGAGTTTCCAGCCACGTAATATCCAAGCGTGGCGAGCCGCGCTCGTTTGTGACAAGTTCCACAAAGTAGCTGCGGTCAGCAAAGTCTCACAGATCACTCACCGCTCCACGGAGTTTCCAAAGAAGAGGTCATGTGTCCAAAGGTTCGGCGTGGCATCGCCTTCGCCTGGAGGGTCGAGATACCCGGCCAGCGCGGCCGGGCTATAGTCCAGCGCGCAGAATGGGATGTCCAGCTGCACTACCTGCATATCCCGGTTCCAGTCGGCGTTGTACAAACGCGGCTTGGGCGTCTCGGTCCGGTCCTCGCTGAGTACGCCAGCGGCGGTCTCTAGGTCGAGCGGAGCTGGCGCATAGACGTTGATTGCCGCAGCCTCAAGTGCACGCTCGGCCATGGCCATCTTGCGGCGCTTGAACTGCGGAAGGCGTGCCATGGTCGGTTTGTCGACACGGACGCGCTCGACGCGCTCGACGACAATGCTAGCACCATCGTGCGAGTTGCCCCATCCACGCGTCGTCACGCCGTTACGCGCTGTAGCGGGGTAGTGCACGAGTGTTGGCACGATACGGACGGTCACATTGATGGCGTCGCTGTCGTGTGTGCTCGCTCCGCCCCATCGGAGCCACCCTGCGTGGATGAGCACGAGCCCCAGGTCCGAGTCGTCCGTGTACACGTCTGTGCCCCAGATCTTACGCTCGCCAAGGAGGGGCACGGCGTCCGCGCTCGCCTCGTCCCAACCAGGCTCACCGCGCACCTTCCACTGTGAGCCGAGGAAGGCGCCGCTGATGCGCACGACCGCCACGCCACCGAGGCAGTCCTCCATTGACAAAGCAGTCTGCGCCAGTGACCAGTTGCAACCACGGTAGACGTCGTAGCCGACTATCCGCTGGGTGACGTCAGAGCCCTTATTCTTGAGCCAGTTCTCAACAGGCGCACTTGAGACCTCGGGCCACTTCTTGACGGCAGTCGTGAGCAGCGACCAGTCGCGCACCGGCGGCTTCTTCTCCTCCTCTTTGCGTTTCTTCGCGCGACCGCCTCCTCCAGCGGTGCGGCGGGCCGCGGGAGCGGGGGCAGCGGCGGCTGCAGGCGCAGGTGCCGTTGCCTGAGCCTGCATCTGGGTAGCAGCCGCTTGCTGCTCCTCGATTTCCTGTTCCGTGCGCGGACGCTTGATGTCCCGGGACTGGTACTGGTACTCGCGCTGCTCCTGTGGCTTGTAGGTGTACGGCCGCTCAACACGTGCGGTAGCAGGTTGCGCAGATGGGCCAGGAGCTGTCGGGGGAGGCGCGGGCGCGGATGCTGTTGCAGCGGGCCGGTCGGTCTGGTGCTCGCCGGGGCGGTTGATCACTTCGATGTGCCGCGTGAACTTGGGCTCGTTGAAGGAAGACTGTTGCGTAGAGGCACCAGCCGGCGGCGGGCGAGGGCGGCCGTAAAAGTCGCTGTAGGGGAGCGACTCGGAGCGGGGTGGCTGGAAGGGTTTGGTCTGCACACCAAAACCGGAGCGACGCTCCTTCTCGCGCTCGGCACGGAGCTGCTGCTCCTCGCGCTCAATCTCGAGTTTACGCTCACGGTCGCGCTGAGCAGCACGTCCACGCTCAAGCTCGCGCTCACGGCGCTGCCTGTCGGCCAGCTCGCGTTCCCTTTCACGCTCACGATCGCGCTCCCTCTCCTTCTCGCGCTCGCGTTCCTTTTCACGCTCACGTTGTTCGCGTTCGCGTCGTTCGCGCTCCTGATTCGTGTAGGAGAACTGGTATCCCGACCCACTGCCCAGGAATCCGCTACCCAGGCCATACGAGCTGTAGGGCTGGGTGTATGCAGACGCATAGGTCGAGCTGAAGGAGGTCGAATACGGCGGGCGCTGGGAAGCGGATGTCGCAGTCGAACCTGTCGGCTTCGCACCACCAGCAGGAGCCGGCGGTTCACGTGTTTGCTGTTGTGGCGAGGTCGAGATGGACGCGGTGGACTGGACTGGAGAGCGCTGGGGAGGGTCGCGTGCGCCACCCGGAAGAGGAGGCGGTCCACCATAGAGACCACGCGCCGCTGAAGACGAGGACCCCGGGGCGGCGGGCTTGATTGGACTCGTCTGACCAAGGGACGGCAGCCCGCCCATGTCTCGCGGGTTGCTGTTGGCTGAGAGGTTGCGCTGGTGGCCACTGTGCGGCGGCTTCTCTCCGATTGGAGTGCCAACGCTCGAGGTGCTGCCGGAGCGCGCGCGACCACTTGGACCGTCGTATGGCGCTCCCAGAGGTCGGGAGCCGCCGAGCGTGGAGAACCCTGGCAGCCTCACACCGGGCCGAGAGGCGAGAGATGCGGAGGAAGGTGGCATCGTGCTGGGAGGCTTGGGAGCTGCGGATGACGCAGGCGGCGCGCCAGGGTTGGGCCGATTTGAGAGAGTGGGAGACGTCGAGAGGAGGGTACGCGAGCCGTACTGTTGTTGTTGTGTACCGGTGGGACGCCCGGGGGAGGTGTCGGGCCCAGTAGGTTTTGCTGCTGGCGGCTGGGGCGCACTATCGCGTCGCTCACGCTGCTGTTGTTCGCGTTCCCTGTCCACCTGGCGAAGGCGGTCCCTCTCAGACTGCTTGTCGTTGACGTACGAGCTAAAGCCTCCACCATAGGCCGAGGAAGCGCCCCCAAGCATGGACGGGGGACGAGCTGCACTCTGGGATGGGTTGGTGGTATTCGGGTTGAGGACCGGGTACGCCGAAGATAACCCCGACCCAGGCACGCGGCTTGCCTCATGGGCTGAGGAAGAACCGGCGGGTCCCGTGGGGCGATCGACCCCTGTACGGTCACCTCCGCCAGCCGAGTGCGACGACATGGTGCGGTGGTGGTGATGGTGATGATGGTGGTGATGGTGATGCGGTGCAGAGGGATGAGGCTGGGAAGTCGGTGTGGAGGAGGAAGCGGGTAGTGGGTCGGGCCGAGAACCTGGTGGCCCAGAGAGAGGAAAGCGTGGCGGGGCGGGGTCTGAGGAAGGTTAGAAGCGGCCTTGAGAGAGAAGGAAGCAAACACACCTCGAGCTGGTTCGCGCTGGCGAGCAGCCTTGTCCTGCTCGGCCATGGATGGGTTGGTCAGGAGGTTGGACTGCTGGAGGGTTGGATGGAATGGGATTGTCTCCTGGGGTATTAAGTGGAGGTGAACTCGGGGCTTGGTGATCGGATATGTCAATGGATGTGGCGGCGGACCGTGAGGGGTAGCTGTGAATGCGCAAGATGTGTCGAGTAACTGAAAGGAGGTGCTAGGTCGATATGGATGGTTGATATATTAAGTAGAGCAAGGAAGAGAGAGAGAGTGAAGAGGGGAAGGAAGGAGGGAGGGGGAGGGAGGGGTTGTCAAGAATGCGTCACTCATCAAAGCGCGCCAAAAGAGTGGCCGCCGTGGCTCCGTATGGTGTGGGCTTCCAGAGGCAGGGGGAGGGGGGGGGGGTTTGTCTCCTCTTTTGGCTGTAGCCGGGGCACGTAAACTGACCTGTCCCTTTTTAGTTACCCGCCCAGCTCAGCTAGCTTGGAACAAACTCAGAGTCTGTTCAGGGTATTCTGCCACCCAGGCACCTCAAACGACATCAAAATCAAATCTAGCCAATCATCATTCTGTTCCAAAACAGTTGCCGCTAATCATCAACCAAGATTGAAATCACGTGATATAGGCGCTCCACGAGGTGATTTTATGCAGCCCCCCTAGATAGGTTGTGGACATCTGTTTGTTGTTGTAGGTGGAGGAGCAAGTAGCGAAGCACATCTCGTATACTGTCCGCAATACAACATCCAACATCTACATTTCGACACATCGACCACCACACCACTCCGACACCATCATCTACTCCCGTCTTGCCAGCTTGAGCTAATTGCTCGCTCATTATACCCCCTATCCATAGCCTTGTCATCGATTTAGCGATACCTTCCCGCCAACCCGCAGCGCGCCCTCATGGTGCGAGATGTCAATCAGCCGTCACTGGTCGATTCACCACATCGACTAGGTCCACGACAGTCCGGCTCAACCTCGCACTCCAAAGCGAAGCAGCTACACCGCGGCCGCGCGAACAAGGAAAACGCGCCCGTGGCCAACCCACCCAACGACCTCCCACGCAGATTCACCGCGATCGATGCTGCATCCGGGGCCGGACGGCGCAAGTCGTCACGCGTCGCGGACGTGACGACAAACTTCGCGGTTCCCGAAGACGAGACGCGCCTTGGGGACATCGCGCCACCATCAGATCTGGCCGGACCGTCAAGCGTATTCAGCAGCGACGACATCGAGCCACCATCTAAGTCAGCGCCACACTTTGTCGGTCCTCGCGGGCTGGCCCGGTCCGGCCTAAGCGTGTCTGGGCGCGGCGGATTGCTCAAACCAGAGAGCAGCCTTCATGTGAGCTGGTAAGAGATGGCGCTGATGGTAGCTCCCCCAGCCACAACTGGTCGCGCAAACGCAATCACAAGTGCAACCGCCCGGACTGCGCACGACGCTGCATCCCACTCCGAGCGCATCGCAGGGACGAATGGAGTCCCTGGCGACGAAGCGTTCGCGCCGCGCCGCTGCTCAGCAGTCGTACCACGAGAGCGAAGACGTTGAGGACGGTGAGCCCACTCCACGCGCATCACGGAAACGGTCCAGCGACAACCAACCTGCGCCCCCGCCATCACAACGACAGCGCCCTGCACCTGGCACATCAGCTACGCCTGCGGTTTCCCGCAGGGGGAAAGTACCTGCCACTGCGCCGCAAGCTGTTATCGCCGCGGAAGCTCGCCTCCGCGCCTCCACCCCTGTCCCCCTCTCCCGTCGCCGCTCCACCGCTGTTGTGGATCTCAACCCCGCGATGCAGCAAAGAACGCAGACATGGCTCGCAGGCCTTACGCCGAAGCAGCGCGCCAGTATCCCCAAGGATGTGCACTACGGCCGTGTCGAGGCGCCGATGGACATCGAGCCTGGAGACGACCCGCTCCTCTTGGAAGAGCCTGGGGCCAAGCGACGGAGGAAGGAGCTCGAACGCCGCCGGAGCACGATCAAGAAGCGCCGCATTTTCGAGGGTCTGCCAAAACCACGGGAGAGTGCGGCCGCAGACGACACATTCGCGAACCAGATTCAGCGCCGGATTGAGCGGCAGACATGCACTGCAGGCTCGAGCCGGCTACGCAATTCGGTCGTGCGCGAGACCTCGACCGACGCCCCCGAGGTTCCCGTCGAGGCGGAGGTGCCGGAGGACGAGGACGCCCTGGCCAACTTCGACTCTCCCTTCGTACCGCGTACGCTTACCGACCTTGTCGGCCGCGGGAGGCCCAGCAGCCCACCTGTACCCCCACCAGACGAGGAGGACGAGGCCGAGGGCGTCGACTTCGGCGACGAATTCGAGTTTCTGGCCGACATGCCCTCCGACAGCGGTTCGGAGCGCGAGCTCACGCCGGGCCCAGCTGGCCCGTACCATTCACTGTCGCGCCTCTCGCCGAGCCCAGCACCGCGCAGCAGGTCCGTCCCCGATCACACGACACACTCCACTCCGCAACCCAGCCAACTTGAGGAGGACCAGACCATCCTCGCATCAGAGGGCACACGCCAGGCTGTCGCCGACGAGCTTGCGGCTCGGATAGCCCAGAACGGCGACCGCACGGCCTATCTTGAAGACGACGGCATGGCCGAGTTTGAGGAGGAACTGGATGCCGAGCTTGACGCGCGGGAAGTCTACAAGTCAGAGGAGCTTGGAGCCGCCGCTTCCTCGCCAGAAGAGGCCCAGGATCCCGAACCCGAGGACGAGCAACTTGTTGAGACTTATCGTTCTCCGTCTCCATCGGCCGCGGAGGTACCGGAGCTCGAGGAGACTTTGGTCTCCCCGCCTGCTCATGGCGTCCCACCTGTGGACTTCGCCAGCTCCCCGCCTCGCCGGCCAGTCGAGGCCGGGGATGCAGAAGAGAGTGAGGAGGACGAGGTGCCGCCTGTCGAGCCCGACGCTAACCGTGCCTCTTCTTCAGCCGAGGTCACCAACCAGGAGCCCTCACTCCTCGCAAGTGCGCCGCTCGTCTCGCCGCGACCCCCATATCCACAACCCGCGTCGCGCGTCGAAGTAGTGGATGAGCCAGTACTCGTCAACTTGCCTCCACGCCACTCCCCTCAACGGCCAGAGGTGTCGTTAGGCGACATCGACACAGAAGGTGACACCGTCATCGTCAGGACCACCGAGATCGACGTCGAGATGGAGGTGACCGTTGAGGAGGAGTTCGACTTTGAGGGCGAGACGCGCGAGGAGATCGAGCCCGTAGGCAGCTGGCTCGAGAATGGTCCCCACCACTGGGTGCCGCCTGCCCATCGCATGTTCTCGCCTCTTACCGCACTCTTCGATCCCGGGCCGTCGTCGATCTTCTCCACGAGCCCTCCACGGGGCCCGCCAGTGTCTGGCGAGTTGCTTGAGCGGGAAGCTGACACGCGAGACGAGGACATCGACCCCGAAGGGGACACGATTCTCGTCGACGAGCCTGAGGATGTTGCCCTCATGGCAGCCCAGCCCAGCTCTCTGCGTCGCTCGCCTATGCCAAGACACATCAGACCAGAGCGTAGCACGGAGGACTTTGACCCGGAGGGAGACACAAGGGAAGAGATCTACGTCGACGATACCAGGTCTGGGGAAGATCTAGATCCCGAAGGCGACATCATTGGCGACCTCGCCATATCACAGGCATCCGCTCGTGCTCACCTGCCTCCCTACCGGTCTCCAACACCTGAGGACCTCGATGCCAGTGCCTCAACTGAACGTGCCGACGAGGCAGAGGAGCCCGCAGCCCAAGCGGAGGTCGAGAAGGATGGGTCGCTGCACGACGTCGTGGCAGCTTACAACCGCACGCTTGACTCCCCATCTGCCCAGTCTCCCTTTCCACAGGCACGCGGCCCTCAATCCTCACCTCTACAAGTGTCAGCGCCCATATCCTCCCCACCAGGCGATGCTCCGCCCCAATCTTCCCCTCCTGATGATCGGGAAGCGCGGCAGGCACGCATCCAGAGGCGCGTGTTCTATGGTTCTGATGCGCCGCCCACATCCTCACAACGGCCCGAGCTAGAGGTCGACCTGGACCAGCCTGCCCGGCGGAGACGGCGGCAATTTGCAGGCTCGACGCCCGCCAAGCCCCGTCTCTCGGGAAGTTTAGAGGATATCGAGCCTCCGTCGCCTGGGCCGAGCAAGGTTCCGGCTGGCGGCTCTCCTCAAGTCTCGCCGATTGAGCCTCCTCTGCGAGCTCGTTTGCCGATGCTGCCGCATCCAGGCTCTTTGCCGCAAGCGTTGCTGGACGTACCTCCGCCACACACGCGCTCACCCATACGACAGCCAGTCACACCGCTCAAGGTGCTCACCTCCTATACAGGCCCGCCCATACCAACTTCTCCGCTTAGCTCACCTGTGCGCGGATCCCCAAGCGCGCCTCCACCCCCCAGCGCCTCTCCCGCCGTCTCCTTCCCAGCGAAGGGCAAGGGACGCGCCGAGCCCTTTCCAGCCCGCTCACAGGCTTCGCCTGCCCGCGTTCTCACGTACGCTGAAGGCGCACGCAAGCACTTCGAGGACCGCCCAACCCCCGAGCCGTCCTTTCCCAGCTCGTCGCGTGCCGCCACACCCGCCTCGCGCACATCAACTCCAGAACGCAACTCGCCCCTCAAAGAGGCTCTGCACACCTCGCAGACGCCTGGAATGGAGCTCCTCCGTGTCCGTACACCTCGGAGCATGACGCGCGACTTATACGCGAGAGCGCCGGATTCTCCGTCAATGGGCCCGTCTAGACTGCGTGGCCCGTCTGCACCGACGGGGACAACCGAGCTGCACACGTCGCCTGTTAAGGCCCCGTCTCCACGGAGACCATCCCAAGTCCCACCTCAAGAGGCGCGGCAACCCTCCCCGTCCCCGCCGCCCCAAGAGGACATTTCAGGGGACCCGTCGCGTGACGCCCACGCCTCAGCACGGGACGACACGATGGAGGGACCCACCCTCGACGGCGACAGCGACGCGTGGGGCGACGACACAATGGACATCACGCAGGAGATGGACAACAGTTTAGGCGGATACCGGTACGACGGGGCGGAGTGGGACGTGACACGCATCGACCGGCGCAAGCGTCGCGAACGTAGTGAGCGCCTGCCCAGCGTCTCCGACGAGGAAGAGGAAGAGGACGAGCGTCCGCGGCCACCCGTGGTGCGTGTCACTCCTGCACTTGAGGACGAGGACGAGGACGAGTGTGTGTCCATTGCGGAACATGCCCGCGATGCAACACCTCGAGCTGAGCAGGGGGCGAGCCCACACCTCATGCCGCAGCCTGAGTGGACGAGCCTCATGCCCAGGCAGCGTACGCGCTCCCAGTCAGCGCAGGCGTATCTTACACCGCAACCAGCGCCTCGCTCTCCGTCAGCCCAGGTTACGCCAACGCAGCCCGCGCCCCGCTCCCTGTCGGCACAACTCACGTCGACGCGTCCGATGCGCAGGTCCCAGGCATCGCCGCATCTCACTCCGATGCAGCCGTCACGTTCGCATGCCTCCTCCCAGCACCTCCAGCCAAGGCAGGATGTTCGGTCGCCAAGTAGGGTTCACCTCACGTCGCACCGTGCTGCGTCGGAGCGCGCACCCTCCCTCATGCAGGGCAGCCCCGGCTCCGGGCTTGGGACACCAGCTAGGGACCGTCTCTGGGCTCAGCCATCCCCTTCACCTGCTGCGCGGACGCCGACACAGGTCTCTCCCGGTGATGCACGTGCTTCGTCCGTCGCCTCAGAAGCGGAGCGCACTCTGCGACCTCCCCAGACATCGCCGCAGCTACCGGCCAGTCCTGAACCTAGACACAACGTCTTCATCGAGGACATTGAGGACCAGGATGTGCTCAGCCTTTCACGCCGGCGCACTCGCACCTCGTCTGTCTCGGTACCATCGCCTCGTCGTTCGCCAAGGCTTTCGCGTGCACCCTCGGTAGCTGAAGATCGAGCGGCGCGGAACAGTCGTTCTCTGTCAGCCGCCGTGGAGACTTCATCGCCCCGTCGCTCTGTTGTCGAGGAGGCTCCATCGCCCTACCACTCCACTCGCCTCTCGCGTGCTGCGACTCCTGTCGAAGCTCAGTCTGTTGAGGCAGTTCCATCACTGCGCCGCTTTACCCGCCTCTCGCGCACTACGACTCCCATAGAAGCCCAGCCGGCGCCACGCCACGTGCCCACTCCGTTCACAGCGACCCAGGCCGCCTCTCAGCCATCTCCTCGTGCCAACGAATGGCCTCGTCTGGGTCCCGCCCGCCAGAAATGGGCGCACGAGGTCGACGCCGCGCTCCCTCCACCAGTGAAAGAGCGGCAGACTCAGCCCGAGTCAGAGCACCCTCGCGTCAACGCTGAGCCAAGTCGCCAACCTCTCGCTCCTGTCACCGAGCCGAAGCGCGAACCTCTCCCTCTTGTGGCCGGTCCAAGCAAAGCTCCGGCTCCTGACGCTGGACCAAGCCGCCAACCTCACGTCACCGTCGCCCAAAGTCAGCGCCGCGTGCGCGAGCGTTACCACGTCCCCGAGCACTGCAAGGAGGAGGAGTCTATCACCTTCGTCGTGCGTGAGCGCGTCGTTGACGTCACTCGGGTCAAGGATGAGAGCGACGAGGAGGAGGAGCACAACGTCATCGAGATCGAGGATAGTAGAGACGACGGCTCCAATGACCGCGTGAAGGAGGAGCACGTCCAGGAAGAACACCGCGAGGAACACTTCGAGGAGCAGCAGGAGAAGGATCCCATCGAGCAGTACCTTCCCGTCGAACACCGCCTTCCGGAAACCGACCCGTATCCCGAAGAGGAGGATCACCTTCCACCCATGGACGGGAGCGAGGGGATGGCGTACGAGGAGGAAGAGGACTCCCGCATGACATATGGAGAAGAAGACGACACGAGGATGGACGAGCGGATGGACGACTCACTCGACAGCGAGGAGCGCGCTGGTGTCCTGCACAAGTACCTGCACATGGACGAGCCGCCCGAGGACGATAACTCGCGCATGGAGTACGAAGACCTCGAAGGCAGCGATAAAGAGAACGAGCCGTTCACCGAGCTCATCGCCATCCCGATGGACGAGCACTGCGGGTCAACAGACGCGAGCGGGGATGTCGGAGAGCACGAACGCGACACCGGGTACGAACACGACGCGGAACGGGGCCATCAGTACGAGAATAAACGCCAGGCTGAGCACGATCACGACGCCGACTACCAGCACGACGCCGAACAAGAGCACGAGCACCAGTACGAGGGCGATCATGAGGGCGAGCACGAGCACGAGTATGAGGAAAATTACGAGCACGAGGCCAATGGTATCCCTCAAGCCGGTAACGAGGTTCCGTGCGCAACCACACCTCGTCCCGTGTCTCGTGCCTCGTCTGTGCAGCGCACTCCAGTCGCGCTCCCGCAGCGCCAGATTCCAGGTTCACGCTCATCGGCGCCATCGCCTGGCACTCCACTCGGACGTGCTCCAAGCCATCCTCACACGCCAAGCCAAGCTCCGAAGCCGTCTGGCCACGCCCGCACTCCTCAAGTTGGCTACGATGGCACTCCTTCCGCCACCTCAGGTAGCCGTGCTCCAACCCAAGCCCGCACGCCGTCTGGTAACCTCAGTGCTCCTGGCCATCGCGCTCTTGACCACAACCGCACTCTGTCAGGCACTCCGGGTAGCAGAGCTCCAAGCCAACCCCGCACACCGTCTGGTAATGCTCGTGCATCAAGCCGATCGCGCACGCCGTCCGGAGGCACCCGCAACCCTACTCGCCTCGACCGCACTCCCTCCGGCCAAGGTCGCACCTCGTTCATCCGCTCGCCAACAGTCACCTTCAACCTCGAACCCCAGTTTTCGTTTGGGACTATCGAACCGGTCCTCGAACCGGTCCTCAACCTCGACGCTCTCGGTCTCCTCGATGCCGCAGCCACAGCACTGGATCTCCTCCGCGAGATTACGTCTCCAGAAGCAGCCGGTCCAACCCAGTCCACAACACCAAGGGTGCCACCACCGGCCTTGCGTTCTGGATCCGACGCGTCCATCTCCAGCACCCCGTTACAGCCTCCTCCTGCTTTTAGAGGCCAATCAATCACGCCGGGCATCCCCCAGGGTCCGCTGTGCCCTCCGGCGTCAACGACTCCTCAGGTTCCACCCCCGCGCCGTCTGTACACTGAACAGGCGCCGGAACGAGCGCAGCAGTCTACATCCCAGCCTGCTCTCCAGCCTGCACTCCAACCTGCGGCCCAGCCTCCGGCCCAGCGCCGTGCACCCCAGCTTGCGACCAAGTCTGTACCTCAGTCTACGTACCACCCTGCAGCCCAACCGGCATCCAAATCTGCAATCCAGCCTGCACCCCAAACCACGTCGCAACGGCCTGAGCCGCAGGAGCGCCGCATACTCTTTGGTGTCGCCGAGGCTGGGCCTGGGCCGTCATCACAGCGCACCCGCGATGCGTCTGAACGCACGGCTTGCTTCGAAACTCGCGCATTTGACCAGGCCCAGAGGCACGGCCCGCCTGCCGGGACTAAAAACCGCTTCCCGCCTGCTGAGCCTCACAGCGAGCCTCGCCGCGAGCCTCAGCGCAACGAGCTCCTCCACGAGTCTCAGCGCAACCAACCTCGCCGAGTGTCCCAGACATACCGGCCCGCGCAGCCGTCCCGCCTCTCGCACCTTGTGTTGCCTTCGGCCGAGTCGACCCCAGAGCCT
Source organism: Cutaneotrichosporon cavernicola (assembly GCF_030864355.1). NCBI lineage: Eukaryota > Fungi > Basidiomycota > Tremellomycetes > Trichosporonales > Trichosporonaceae > Cutaneotrichosporon > Cutaneotrichosporon cavernicola. The sequence continues at coordinate 2,747,968 of NC_083394.1, read as the reverse complement.
CGTCGTAGCCTTCAGGAATCACGCAGCCTGCGTGAGAGCACCCCCCGTAGCTTGCACGACGAGCTGGAGCACACTCGGCGCTCAGACTCTGGGCCGAGCCAGCGGAATCTGCCCTTCGGCTCCGTCCAACCCGACGTGGTGGAGAAAGAGCAGTACGAGGATGCTGCTCAGCATACTCCAGGCCGTGCCGACACGCGCCACGACTCGCGTCACTTTGACAGCCCCGCACGCCCGGTGCCGGGCGGGTGGGCCGAGCCGCCGCGCACGTTACCACGCTCCCCACACACATTACCCCGTTCCTCGCTCACATTACCGCCTTCACCACGCCGTGTGGACCATGGCCCTCGGCCGTGGACAATTTCGGACTGGCGCCGCCTCGAGAAGTTCTACAACGAGGAGCGCTCGCGTGCCGTGACATGGACGCCCTTCACCCGCTCGCGGCAGTGGAGCGTCGGCCGCGTCGTGGACAACTTCATCATTCGCCTGCGGATCGAGGAGCGCGAACTCGTGGGCGAGTGGTCACGTGAGGACCTCGAAATCCGTGTGCGTGCACTCGACGACAAGGCGGAGGATCGCGAGCGCAGTCGCATGCTGCGTCGCAGCCAACTCGGTGATCGCACTCTGCGGGTGCAAGCCCAGGAACCGCCCTCGACCCTCCGCAGAGTTGTGGACTGGGCCATTGGTCTGTCAACCAGCGCACCCGCGCCCGCGCCGCGACGAGCACCGCGCCAGCGCGAGCGCAACGACCCCGAGATGGGTTTTCTCCACCGCAAGGACGAGAGCTTCGATCCGGACGTCACGATGGCACCTACGCCGTCGCAGCCGCGTATGTGCCAGGGTACGCGATGGGAACCGCAGCGAGACCGGAATTCCAAGCGAAACGAGGAGGATGAACGTGAGCAAGTCACCGAGCACCGCCAACGAGAGCAGGACGCGCCCGCGCGTGAGCGCAGCCAGGCGCTCAACCGCTCTCCGCGCGCTCGGCACCACCCACGCGACCTGGTCAACATCGATCGCGCGGTGTCCGAGCACCGTCGCAGGTCCGCCCATGATAATGGCGAACCCCTCTATCCTGACTCAACTTATGACAACTACGCTGAGGACCGCTCGCCTTCTCCACAGCCCACCGAGATCGAGGACGATGAATACCGGTACAACGCCGCCTCGCCGAGCCTTTACAACAACCTCTACCCGCCACTGCCCGAGCGCTCTGCCGCGCTCGCACAAGCCGTCCGCCCACGCGTGATAGAGGGATCGCCGCGGCCCGCCGCACGCTCGCGCTCCGTCATCCTCCCAACATCGCCCCTCACCGACCTGAGGCAGAGCACACGCGCCCTACCCAATGTGGCTCAGGCCGCGAACGCATTCACAGCCCACGCCTCCGCCGACCTGAGCTACGAGAGCGAACGGCGCGCCCGCGAGCGCAACAACATCGCGGGCTTACGCCGCGTGCGGTCGATAGTCGAGCAGATCCGGGACGCTGGACACGATATCTCGGACGAGAGGTTCGAGAGCTTCCGCGCATTCAACGGAGAGCTGCATGCCAGTGTGAGCGCTTTGGGGCGGACCACGTCTGGTTCTGCCCGCGAGCGGAACGTGTCGGGCGCGTCTTCGACAGGTCAGGGAAGCAGAGAAGCTGCGGGAAGTGGGGAGAGAAGAAGTCCCCTGAGGTTGAGGAGGTAGAGGAGGATGAGAAGACCAGGCGTCATGCAATACCATGGTGCCATAATCATGCATGTCACTTGTCATTGCTACTACTGTACACTATACTGGAGCGTTTGGGCCCGGACCGCCTGGGACCGGCACTAACGCAACGTTGGACCAAGGCGGACGCGTTTGTCGGGCAGGGAGATGGAAGGCTCGGGGGGCGGGGGCCTCCAGGACGTTGGCCTGTTGTGAGCATCGCTGAGATGAGCACAGGTCGAGAGCTTTGAGCCTATGCCTTGGGTATCAAGTCTGAAAGCCGACCTTCTCTTCTTGTGCCAGCGGTCGATGCACAGGTCTGCCAATCTGCCGACAGTAAATTGACAATGATAACTACCTGAAAAATCCATCTACCTCGTTCCATCCGCGCCATCCGTTCCATTGAACAAGCCATACTCCTAGCGAGTCGTCTCAGACACCAACTGGCCCAAAGCAGGTCTGATGCGACACTGCCGGCCCCAAGCAATTGTTTCATTACCACCCTACGAACGTTCTTTTTAACTGTTTGGTGCCGTCTTCAGCACAAGGCCTTGGTAGGCAACCATGAAATCATGCAATCATGTTGTCTAGCAACGGAGACGGATAATGGAAAGTGACGGGCCGTTGAAGGTATGTTTTGATATCTCGCAAAGTCATTGGTTGGGCGTTACAGGGTCCACACCTTGGCCAGCACTCTTGGCTTTGACGAGCAGGAGAACATGGTGTTGCAAAGATACTGGACAGGAGTATGACGGCCGGTGAAGGAGGGCGTAGAGTGGTAAGCTTGGATAGCAGGTGGTTGGTTTGGTTGGACACAGGCTCTTGATAAGAGGAGACCGAATAGAGGTCTGCATAGTTGCTAAGGGGTGTATGCATCTCCCATGCTTGCGTATTTGGATGGGCATGGTTGGCCGCGAGAATGAGGGGCAAGGCGGCCGTCTGGAAAGGTGTGCGACGTGTGGTGTGCGTGGTGGGTGACAGTTGTCGTTCAGCTTAGAGCTCCAAGGATAGCGTCGAGCGAGGACAGCACGCACCTTAGGAACCCAAAGCGTTGATAAAGGCCCTTGTACAGGCATCGGGCTGCGTACGTGGCGTATATGTAGGAATGGTGTTGAGGGTGCAAGATGGGACACATGGATCAAGCAACCCATTCACTCTCGCCCACAACAATACCCACCCCCGATACCAATACACCAACAGCATACCCATTCATAATACGATAACCAAGCATACCCGCACTCACACGCGATACCAAGCATACGACCCACTATCCACTGCTTACAACCACACCACAACCCGGATACGGAACTGAGCCGAGCTGAGCAAGTCTGGTCAACGGTAACCTACTGAGGGCCTGCCAACCTCGGCAGCGTCCAACGTAAGTAACTACAGCGCCAGAATCAATCAAAGACTCTATCCCACAACCAATGTCATGGACCATCGGCGTACGATCGGCGACGCATGAAAAAGAAGTTAAAATGCTCTAAAATGCGGTCAAGAGTAGGATTGGGCTTCATGAGGTGGCGAGTGCAGAAGCTAGGATTGCGGTGAGAGAGCAAGTATCGGTATTCTTGGTCTCTTGGCCGACTACTCTTCCTCTCCTGGGGCACCCCTCCTCTCGGGTTGCGCTCACCGTCCTCTTGGCCGCCACTTCTCTGGGTATGTTCTAAGCCCACTTGTCCCGCCTGCGGTAAACCTCGGCCCTGCCCCTCTCGTTCGCCCATGGCGTGCATGCGCCACCATTTGGGCAGTATGGTGTTGGACGCAACTCATGTTTCACTTCAATATGGATCGAATTCCACGTCCTCGCATGTGATTTAGGTTGGTCGCGCCACGGGAGCCACAACACCGAGCATGAACTCGCCCCATGCATGGGACGAGTTCCATGTCAATAGATTCGTGGAGGGGATAGAGGGCGGGTGTCGTGGATAGATGGTATTCACCGATAGTCCGTTTGCTCGAGACCGGCGGAAGGTGGATATAGTTCCAATGTAGTCGTATTGACTTGGTGACAAGGTGATACATACATGTACGTTGGAGGCATGCTGAAATAGCGAACAGCTATTTAAAGTACTGTATGTCACGTGACTGTTACTCCGACGGCTCGTTTCTGACATACGAGTTGTCGTTGCTTACTGCGAGGTTCGTCACTACGAACGATGGTCGGTGAGCTAGTGTCAACGAGTAGTTAAGATGTATGGCGGTATTCGGTACGTCACTGCACCTGGTCATCTTCCCAACCCGGGAGACAGGGTGGCATGGTGTCGATGTCGGTGTCGGGGGGTGGAACCGGATGAAAGGTGGATCGGTTGCCTGGTCGGAGGACGGAGGGCTGGGAGGTGTGGTTCGAGGATGGCGAGAAAACGGTGGCGAAGGTTGGGGTGGCTGACTGCTGTGAATGTTGGACCAAGCACTGGGATTAGCTTGTGAAGTACACGGGTTGATGTTTGGGTGTGGTTTGTGGTGAAGAATGAGCAAGGACGGGGGGAGTACCGCCTTTTGAGTCTCCAAGAAGCGCCAGGACATGTGGGTACGCTGCTGGTATGACCGGTATAGCCTGTATCAGATCTTGGCGCCGATGGCTCTAGGGTTGGATACTGGGATGAGAGCGTGCGGGCCCCAGTGTGTTAACTGAATACAAACCGATTCAAATAATGGTAACTGCTTTGCTTCCATGCAATTGCATTTCCGGATTTTAACAGGTGTAACAGAACAGGAGCATGGCGGCGGGTTGTTGAACGCAGATGCGATTGCGAGATGTGGTTTAATGCATTTCCTGCATTTCCTGCATTTCTTGATGCATCGTTGTTGCACCTTCCATCGTTACGCAATCGCCACAAGGTTATCAGTCAAGGAAGATGCAGACGTTAACCACTGTTAAACCTGCTACTTAGTGGTGTCGATGAGGACGGAGATTAGGGGAGCTCATTAGCAAGTAAGTAACGAGAGGGAATGCTCCCGCTAATGTCAGAGAGTCAACAACCTCCACCCTCTATGCTCGCCAACTCTCTTCTCCTCACTCTCCATTGCTCATCAACATGGCTCCTGTCGACGCACCAGAAGGCGTCATTCGCCCCATCGTCTTCTTCGATGTCAACATCGGGGATCACTCTGCTGGGCGTATCAAGATAGGTGCGTACACTGCTTCTTTGAACCTCTGAAGCACCTTCCTCCTTGCCGTCGTCGGCGTTTTTGTTCCTTCATGCCCACAGCAACAACTGTACGCGATTGTGCCGAGCTCGCCGCCGCCGCCAGCGCCGGCCTAAGTTTAGGAGCTGCCATGTATCCGGCCACCTTCCTCCCTCTTGCTCCCTCTCAACTCACTACGTCTCGCTCCAACCGGCATCCCCAGCTAACATACAGAGCTGTTCAGCGACATCACGCCTAAGTGAATCACCATCTTTTCTATAACTGACGAAAGAACTGCGGAGAACTTCCGGCAGCTGTGTACAGGCGAGCATAGGTGCGTCCGCTGCCAGTGCCTGTCGGGTGGCTGACAGCAGGGTCAACTCTGTGCCGCAGGGCTACAAGAACGCGACGTTTCATCGGTGAGCTTCTGTAATAGGAAACCAGCTGACATCCCCAGAGTGTGAGTTCATCGTCGTCCAGATCCGAGATTTGTTTGGCCGCGGCGTTTAGCCTCCGTCTTCAAGGCGGCAGAACAGCCTAGTGACTCGGGTTAACGCATCGCCTCCTGTCATCATCGTCCCCGTTTGCTCACGCTAGGATCCCACAGTTCATGATCCAAGGTGAGGATTGGTGGTTAGAGAAAGGTGCTGACTCTAGGCGGCGACTTCATCCGTCACGACGGCACTGGCACGTTCTCAATCTACGGTGCGCAGTTCGAGGACGAGAATTTCACGATCAAGCACACCGGGCCGGGTCTGCTGTCGATGGCCAACTCTGGGCCAGGGACGAATGGGTGCCAGTTCTTTATCACGACTGCACCTGCCGAGTTCCTCGACGGCAAGCACTGCGTGTTCGGGCGAGTCATCGACGGGCTGCTCACCGTGCGCAAGATCGAGAACGTCCCCACCGGGACGCAGAACAAGTGAGCTCTGGGACCCCGAGTTCGAGAGCTGACATGAGGCCCAAGATGACCGTCCGAATCACCGAGTGCGGCGAGATGTAGAGTCCTGTGTGTGCCAGTATGCATTATAAATACAGTAATTGCTTCTACTGCCCTGTCTACAGCCTCCAACTCTCCAGTTCCGCCTACTGCTCGACACCCAGGCCGACATAGCCAGCTGCACGCCCAAACTGCTGTCAGCATGACCAACACTACACTCACCGTCGTCTTCTCGAACATCTCGGTGGTCACCTGTGCGAGGAAACCCGGAATACTCTGCCGCTCGACGACCCAGAACTGGTGAGCCTCCTCGAGACCGCGCTTCATCGCACCGCTCATGTGCATGGTGCCGAAGTGGCCTTCGTCAGACGTAAACTTGAGAGTGAGGCCCATCTTGCCCTTGGGAGCGTACATGGACGTGAGGCGTAGCTCGCCGCCGTTCTCCTCGAACTTGATGCGCCACCCGAGGAGCGAATACACGGCCTCCAGGAACTCGCGACTTTTGAGGCCGAAGATCTCTTTAAGGCGCAGTAGACGCTTCTCGTGGGCGGCGGCAGCCGCATCGCGCTCCTTCTCCAGGCGGTCGTAACTTGCGCGCGGGACAAGGCCCGTCCCGCCCTCGGATGGGGCAATGTCCAGCTCCTTGAGGCGGGTAAGAAGTGCAGCATTCTCGGTTTGCAGGTCGTCTAGCTGCGCGCGGCGCACGGCATGGACCCGTGCGGCGGGATTGTCGCGCAGCTCGAGGACGCGCTCCCGCTCGGTATTGTACTCGCCGCTCGCGACACGGCGCATCAGCTCAGCAATGTCGGCGTCGAGAGCCGTGTTGGCCTTGGTGAGCTCCTCAACCGTGGCGGCCAACTCGGCCCTCTCGCTCTCGAGTTTGGACACGCGTGCCTCCGCTTCCTCGAATGCAGAAGCCTTGACCAAACCCGCACCGCGCGCAACGCGGGCCTCCACCTCCGCAGCCTCATCCTGAAACGCGTCCAGCGCGCCCTTGTACTCCGCAACGGCTGCTTCGAGAGCCCGCATTTTGTTACCCCATGGCCCCTCGCCACCAGGGCCCAAGCGCGCCGCCTCAAGCTCACGTTTGAGGCCCTCCACTCGCGCCTCGGCGTACCGCTGGCCCTCGGAAGCGTTGCGCTGCGCACGCTCGAGACTGTGCACGCGTCCCTTCAACTCAAGGATGGCCGCGATGCTGTCGTCCGAGAGCTGAGCCGTGCGTCGCCGCGAGTCGTCCAACTCGGCGTTGGTCGATTCATACTTCGCAGCGAGCTCCTGGTACAGCTCGTCCTTGGCAGCAAGCTGCACCTGCAACTGTGTGACCTCGTCGGATGATGCGCCCTTGAACGTCTGTGTTAAGGAGCTGGCGTCAGTTGTCAAGCTAGTAGGAAACTCACTCCCGCTCGTGCCGCAGCCGGATCACTTCGTCCTCGAGTGCCTGCACCTGTCGGCGCAACTTGGCCTTGTCCTCGACGACTTGCCTCTCGCGCCCCTCAGCGTCCTTCTTCCACCGACGCAGGTCGAACACCTCGCCTTGCAGTTGGTCGATCTTGCTCTGCTGCGACTGGAGTGAGACAGATTGTCCTATAATCAGCGTCGCCGTAATGGCCACTCACTCCTATTCTCGTTTGGCATCCCGTCATCTGCCCTCCCCGGTGACCGGTCACGCTTCGCATCCACCTTGCGCCGGAGCACTTCGACTTCGATCGCCAGGTGCTGCGACCGCTGCTCATACTTATGCAGCTTGTCGCGCTCGCTTTCGAGCTCCTTGATCCGCCCCGTGTATAGCACCTCCTTCTCCCGCAGGTCGCGCTGTACGCGGTTGTAGCTTCTCCGGAGGTTGGCGATATTCGAGTCCTGCTCCTCAAACACAGCCGAAACCTTGTTCGCTTGGGAGCGGTACTTGCTCAGCTTCGCATCGTACTCGGCCTGGTGTTAAAGGCGATTGCCGGGTACCGCTGGGCTCACCTTCTCCGCAGTCCAAGACCGCACCTGCTCGTCGATGTCGTTCTTCCTCCGCGTCTCGGATTCGTAGAGCTGGTGCCGCTCGTTCTCAAGGCGCGCATTCTCGGCGCGCAGCTCCGCAGCGATTCTGTCCTTGTCGGCCACCTGTTGCTCGAGCTCGAGAACGCGGCGTTCGAGCGTTGTCGTGCGTAGCTGCGAAGACGCGAGGCTCTTGCGGACAGACGCCGTGTCTGCCGTCAGCTATCTGGACAACAAGACAACTCACCGTCTCGCATGCCTGCGTCCGCAGCGCCGCGCTTGCCGAGCGTCGAGGAAGTGAGAGGTGTCCGAAGAGTCGAGGAGGTCAGCGGCGTACGCGCTGCTGGTCGAGTGGTAGAGTTGCGCGGTATACCGCTGGTGTAGCGGGACGAGCCCTCGCGCCTGTCCATGTTGATGTTGATGTGATTGTTGTTGTTGCGACGTTGAGCCATCATCTTGATTGTATCCGACATCTGACGTCTGGCGATGGCGGAACCAATTCCGCGTGGTCATCTCCCACCTCCACCCAGCTGGCGCCGGTATGCCCAAGATTTCTGAAGACAGTATTGAGAACTCTCCTGCATTGCCTCATCGACAATCATCATGCCTGACGCCCACGCCAGCGTACTCACGCCCTCCGAAGCCATTCCCGAGAATGCGGTCCACGTCAAGGGTCCCGATCTCAGCAAGCCCATCGACCTCGTGTCCCTCCTCAAGAGCTACGAGACCATCGGCTTCCAGGCGACGGGGCTTGCCCGCGCGATCGAGATCATCGAGGAGATGGTGCGTTGCAATTGGAGTGGGCTGGAGGCCGCTCGTACTTCCTGAGCAAGCTTGATTAAGCTGACGACAGCGCGAGCAGCGCGAGAACACCGAGCAGCCGCTCACCCTGTTCCTCGGCTACACGTCCAACCTCATCTCGTCTGGCCTGCGCGAGATCATCCTCTTCCTGGCTAAGAACAAGCTTGTTGATGCTCTCGTAACGACTGCTGGTGGCGTCGAGGAGGACTTTGTCAAGTGCCTCGGGTCCACGATCCTCGGCAACTTCCACCTGCGTGGTGCTGACTTGCGAAAGAAGGGGTAAGTGCTTGTGCGGGGAAGCTGGGGGCGTTCGGGACGTGGAGGAAGGCTGTGTGTATTCGAGCATTCCTGTCAGTGTTCGTCTCCTTCGACAACGTCACCTCGCACGGGCAGCGATACTGGCCACAGTTTCGTGCGTCACTCTCGCTTTAGATGCCGAGCCCGAGTCCTTCCCTCGGGAAATGTGAGCGGGTGGGACACGGATGACCCTCCTTATCCATCACCACCGCTTCTTCCTTCACGGGCTTCATGTCGCACAATGTTCTCGCTCACACCAGCCTCAACCGCATTGGCAATCTCCTGGTGCCCAACTCGAACTACTGCGCGTTCGAGGACTGGATCATGCCGATCCTCGACCAGATGGTCGCGGAGCAGGAGGGCCCCGAAAAGACCAAGTGGACGCCGAGCACTGTCATCAATCGCTTGGGCAAGGAGATCAACAACGAGGAGAGCGTCTACTACTGGTGCTGGAAGGTGAGCTTAATTCACGGTGATAGTAGTTGACAGCAGAACGACATCCCTGTGTTCTGCCCTGCGCTAACCGACGGTTCCCTCGGTGACATGATGTACTTCCACACGTACAAGGCGGACCCGGCGCCGCTGAATCTCGACATTGTCGGTGACATCCGCAAACTGAACGACATGAGCATTAAGGCCAAGCAGGCGGGCATGATCGTCCTGGGTGGTGGCGTATGCAAGCACCAGATCGCGAACGCGATGCTCTTCGTGCGCAATACAATGGACGTTGGCTGACTTGCAGAGGAACGGCGCCGACTACGCCGTGTATATCAACACAGGGCAGGAGGTGAGTCTTGCAGGCACGTGCGAACGACAGGCTGACCGCAAGTACGACGGGTCGGACTCGGGCGCGCGACCGGACGAAGCTGTCTCGTGGGGCAAGATTCGCGCGAACGCGCAGAGCGTCAAGGTAGCTTGGATAGTCCTATTGGCAGCTAACGGCAGGTCTATGCTGACGCGACGCTTGTGTTCCCGCTCATCGTCGCGTCGACGTTTGGCAAGGCACACTGGGAGGCGAACAAGTAGTATCCCTGTTTCAGCATCGTTGTATACCATGCATCTGTACTACCCAGAGATCTCATGCATTGCTTGGAAGACGAGTTTGGAGTGGAGTTTATTGGGGCCTTTGGAATGCGTGACGCGTGCCCTGGACCTTCTCACGCCGAGACGCGATGGGCCGAGTAGCGATGCGGCAATGCAACTGCCCCACAGGATTCATGCTGGCTTAGCAATGATACCAGAAATGCCAGACAAGTGCACCGATGACTGAGTAAGTCTGACCTGCTTGGCAGAGACTGCATATGATGTGAATGAATGGAACTCACTCCAAGCTCCGCTCGCCCCTTTGACTGCCCCGCCCTCCATTATCCGATCACCTTGTTGAACCCGTAGTCTTCCTTCCACTCATCCACTCATCCTTTCATCCATCCATCTACCCATCTATCTATCCATTCATTCATTCATTGCTCATTGTCCTCCCTTCCTTGCTTCCTTTTTTCCTTCCCTCCTCCTTTCTTACCATCTCTCCTTTCCACTTCAAGCGACGGACATCTTGTCGGCTCTCCCTAAGCTAGTCATCACCGCGTAGTCCCCCGCGCCCACCGCGACGCAGACGTGATGGCGGCCCCTCGTGCCAACGCGATCCAGATCGTTCGGCCGCCCGACAATGCGAAGACCGAGACGCCAGAGAAGCCCAAGAAGGGTGAGTCAACAGAGCGGCAACGCGCGCCCGTGGCGCGTCTCTGATGACCCGCTCGTTGCAGAACTGCCTTGCCCGACAAAGCTTATACCAGACGCGACGCAGCGCTTGTGCCGCAACGTATTGATCTATGGGTACGTCCAGCGCGCGCCCTTCCCCTGACGCCAGGACGTGCCGCTTTGAACAGAGCGTGAGTCAAAGTAGACGAAGGATGCTGACACACAGTGTCCGTACTACCATCCTCCTGTGAGCAATCCCATCGGATGTGACGCATCACCGCTAACGACAGCCTGGCACCGACCCGTTGGCCGCGCCGTCGACAGCACCAGTGACTTCCCCCACTAAGACGTCGCTCAGGTGAGTGAGAGCGCGTTGACAGGTTCCCTATCCCGCGAGAAGCCGCCACGGTTCCTGCCTACCATTTCATTGCGGGCAAGATGCTGGATACGCGTCTCAATCACAGGCTGGCGCGGACTCTCCACCTACCGACTTTCGTCGGACCTATGACTGGCGCCTACTGTTTGCTCCTTGAGCGCCCACTAACCTCAGTGTACACGCCACGCCCTTTGCGTCGCCCGAGACCAAGGACCCGTCTCTCTCGACGATTTCGGGACTGGGTGCGGAGCACCTCGCCGCGCCCGTGTTTGTCCCTAAGACCGCGATGAGCGAGACCTCTTCCTCGTGAGTGTCGTCGGACTGCGTGCCTCTCCGCAGGTTCCGCCCACATGCGTTAACCGCAGACCTGCACCGCAGTCGAGCACGACGCCTGTGCCTACGGACTGGGCGAACGCTGCGCCCTTCAACCCGCCGGTGGACGGCATGCCGAGTATGCAGCAGCAGCATCAACAGCACCCGCAGCATCCCCACCAGCCTCACCAACACCAGCACGGGATGGGTTACGACGAGGGTCTCGGGTTTGATCCCCAGTCTGGCATGGACACGAGCATGTTCATGCCGCCTGCGCAACGCCGCCTGGTGAGGTAGAGCTTGATCAGCCCAGTTGACACCAGCCCGAGTACCATCTGTACACGGGACCCTTGCCCCACCTCGCGCCAGGCCGTCAGCCGATGCACTCGTTCTTCATTCCGGACGAGCTGCGCCGGATGGTCCACTCGCGACAGGAGGCAACATTTGCCAACCCGGGCATCTCGCAGGGCCTCCCCGCAGAAGTGCATGTCTACCACTCGCTTGTGCCGCTTGGCAATCCCGCCACAATGAACAACGTCAGCCGTGTGTTCCACCACCCCGGACCGGTGTACCGCGCAACGAGCACCGTTGATGGTAACGTGTATTGTCTCCGCCGCCTGGAAGGCTACAAGCTCTCGAGCGAGAACGCGTTCGCCGCGGTCGAGACGTGGCGCCAGATCCGGCATGCCAACATTGTCGGGCTGCGCGAGGCGTTCACAACTAAGGCGTTCAATGACAACTGTCAGTTTGTCGACATGCAGCAGAGCTGACTCCAGCCATGGTCATGGTGTACGATTTCCACCCAGACTCAACGACAATCGCCGAGGAATGGCTCAACCCTGACGCGATCGCACATCGGCGTCAAGCGGGTGTGCCCATCCCCGAACGCATCATGTGGAGCTACGTCATCCAGATCGCAAACGCGCTGAAGGCCGTGCACACGGCTGGCCTGTCCGTGCGCTGCCTCGACGCGAACAAGATCTTGATCACAGGCAAGAACCGCGTGCGCATCAACGGCGTTGGCATCCTTGACGTGCTGAGCTTCGATGTGCAGACGCCCATGGGGATGTACCAGCAGGAGGACCTTCTCAATTTTGGGCAGCTTGTCATGGCGCTGTGTGCGGACTTTGTTCAGCCCGGACACGCCCAGAGCATCGCGCAGGGCCTCGAATACATTGGCCGCGTGTACAGCCTCGACCTCAAGAACCTCGTTGGCTACCTGCTGGGCAAGCCGACGGCGCTCAAGACGATCGATGAGGTGCTGCGTCTCGCCGGCCCGCGCATCCTCAACGAGCTCGACGCGCTGCAGGCATACAACGACGCGCTGGAGAGCGACCTCGGTGCGGAGGTGGAGAACGGCCGGATCGCGCGCATGCTCATCAAGCTTGGTTTCATTAATGAGCGCCCCGAGTTCGAGATGGACCCTCAGTGGTCCGAGTCTGGTGACCGCTACGTCCTCAAACTCTTTCGCGATTATGTCTTCCACCAAGTCTCGCCAGACGGGAAGCCGGTGGTCGACCTATCGCACGTCTTGACTGTTCTGAACAAGGTGAGTACTGCCTGGCGTCCACCGCCGGAGCCTGACGAGCTGCCGCCTTCGTAAGCTCAGCTGACACCAGCTCGACGCCGGCGCGCGCTCGCGCGAAAAGATCATGCTCGTGTCGCGCGACTCGCAGTCCTGTCTCGTCGTCGAATACCGCGATATCTACAAGTGCATCGAGTCCGCGTATAAGTGAGTTGGACACGGCCAGGATGGCCTTAGCATAGTTGGCGCCTACGGATCTGAACGAGCTGACACACAGCGAGCTGAGGAGCGCCGGCAAAGCGATCCGGCGATAGAGGAAAATACGATAAACCGTAAAAACATATGAAAAGCTGCAAACAAAGAGCGCTAATGCGCGCGACCGGGTGAATGCCTGCTTGGTGACAGGCAAACCGCTGACCGACTGACGGACTGGGGCTCGTGCGAGCCGGGAGTGCACTGATATGTCGCGTGGATGCTGAGACACTATATGTCACGCGGAACAGCTAACTGCTCAGCAGCTCCGTTTTGTTATCCTCCGTGCGATTGCTCGTTCGGGCGCGGGCGGAGGAAGTCAATTCCTGTCCCAGTGTAACGCCAATCCCAGAGACCTAGAATCCACGGCGGCAAAAGCAAGAGCGCTGTGTCCTGCAGGGTTGTCGATACAAGCTGAGACAGTCCCCCGATACGACAACGTGCATACCGCGGAGAATCCAGCAATCGATACCAGCTGATGTGTCACATCCCCGCATATCGTGCGCTGCCGTCGGAGTCTCTATCGGGGATCACATCAGCCGCGGGCTGCCTCACGGACTGTCTCAGTGCGTTATGCTGCTTCAAAGCACCCCGGGGAAAGCGAGCAGGGCGTCGGCAGAACTTTGGAGGGTGGTTGAGGGGAATCACGTTAGTGGGCTGTCGCCATGTGTCAACTAGGTCGTCTAGAGCCATGGCGGGGCTGGCCCTCTGGTCCAGAGAGTGCTGTTCTCGTGGTTCGATGCCAGTGCGTGTCATTCATCGCGACGTCTCACAACGTCAATGAACGCGTCCTAGAGACTCGCCGCTCAGCGAGCTTGATGCAGGCCGTCAGTCTCGTCATTTCGACCAGGTGTCTCTCCTCCACTGCTGGCCCTCTATAACATGACTATGCTAGTGTACAACTATTCTTAAGCCTCCGCGCGCCGAATCTCCTCCACCATCCGCTCCCGCTCAGCCTGCCGCATGCGGAGGAGCGTCGCGCTCTCCATCGCGGCATCCTTTTCCCGCTGCCTCTGTCGGTCCTTCATGTCCGAGATATCAGGAGCCGACCCGAACCCAAACCCGGTTCCCTTACCGTTCTCCCGTTGCTGAGCGGCCCACTGTACCCAAGCAGGCTCCCCTGCCGCCCACTTGGCTTTGGCGCCGATCCCAGCCCCATCGTGCATGCATGCCCAGCATCCGCCCCAGTTACCCGCAGCGAACTCGACGAGCGCGCGCGGCCCCTTCTTCCCCTTGGCCAGGGCGACGTGTACGGCCTCGATAGCGCCGTACTTGTTCAAAGCGGTCTCGAGATCGCCCTGTGTACATCCAACAGGAAGTTGGAGTTTGAGTTGCAGATCTTCGGGGGAGATAGGCGGTGGTGCAGGGGGTGGTGATGACTTCTTCTCTTGTCGGGCGGCGGCGATGGCGGCCTCCTGTCGTTTCCGCCTTTCCTCGACCATCCGGCGCCCAGCATCATGCACGGCTTCATCTTTAGCCGCCTCCTTCCTCGCATCCAGAGCGTCCTTGCGCGCGCGCTTTGCATCCTCTTCTCGCCGTAACAGGTCCTGGTCGTCAGCACCCACCAGAATTAGAACTAGAACATACGTCGACCTTGGCCTTACGCTTACTGTCCATCTCAGCCCGGCGGACAGCCTGTGCCCGCGACTGAGCTAACTTTCCATCGATGAACTTGCGTTTCTCGGGGTTGGTAAGAATGGCGAGCGCCAGAGATATAGAGTGGAACATGGCCTCTGCTTCGGGACCAGGATTCTTGTCCGGATGACAACGGAGGGAGAGCTTACGATACGCCTTGCGAATCTCCTTCTCCCCCATCTCGAGCGTGACGCCGAGCACGTCGTACGGGTCGATATCGCGTTCTTCGTCCGTCAGGATGGCCATGGTGTGTGGTGTTTTGGGTGAGTGGTCAAGTCAGGATTTGCCACCTAACATGTCGATTGTATCCAACCTCCACATTTTGATTGAAAATGACGTGGCGCTTACTCTGACTGGCCGGCAAGTCAAAGGATCCAATGGGCTATCAGATACAGGTCAACGTCAACTCGCCTCTTATCTCCCCCCCCTCTCCCTCTCTTGCACCACTCCACTCACGGACTCGACCTTTACTGCCTTTGCTGGACTCGGACTCTGACTCGGACTCGGACTGGGACTCATTCGCCCCACGACCCCATCGCCAATGCTCTCCTCCCGCCCGCAGTCCCTCCTGAAGCGCTTTTGGCTCACCACACTCCGTCCGACCGCAGTCCCAGCCTTCCTTCCAATGGCACAGCAGGCGCAGCAGGCGTCCACGTCGGGCCGCACCGCCCTGCGCGTCCCCGGCCCGGTCGAGACGGCGATGCAGAAGAAGGTGAGACTTGGGCGGGAGGGCGGAAGGCCGAACGGGAACAATCGTGAGGGGAGGGCACAGCCAGGCGTGCCGAGGAAGGTGTGGACATGATGTGCTTCGCTCTCGACTACGGCGGCGACATCTGCACCGGAAGCGTCATGAGCGGGCTCCTGTTCCTCCACTCCGATCTGCCTGCTTCCTACGGCATGATTTCCCCGCTTTCCTTTGCACCGCCAATCAGTCTGACACCAGCTCATGGACGCCTTCCAGCCGCAGCTGATCCGCATCTCGAACGACTCGTCCAAGCACTCGCACCACGCACCAATGGTCGCTGTCGGCGGCGGCAATGGCGAGACCCGTGAGTGGCTGCGGCGCCAATGCGAGCAGATCGGTGCTGACGACCGCGTTTCCTTTCCAACCTCCTCATCTGTTCATGTTATGGTGCTGGTATGGCGTCGAACACTCCTAACCTAACGCTCGACTCTGTTTTTGTCGTCCGCTTCTGTTCGACTGGGTGATAACTCTACTCGACCGTACGCCTGCGTCATCCACCTGTGATGCCCGTACCTACCGGCACTCGTAAACATTCCCGTGTCACATGACACCTTCCCGCACGGCCAACTTGCCCCATCTCCTGTTGCTCCATGATTCCTTCGCATCCACTCTGCGCTACACCTTGCACACGTTACCTGTCCTGCGTGGCAACGACGACGGTGACGACTCTGGTCCCTAATGCGCACGGGTGTATCAGACTTCGCGGTCGCCATTGTCTCAGCGGCGTTTGAGGGCAAGACGCAGATTGCGCGTCACCGCCTCGTCAACGGGCTGCTCAAGGACGAGTTCGACATGGGCCTGCACGCGCTCTCGCTGCGCCTCAAGACGCCAGCCGAGTGGGAGAAGACGGACGGTGCTCAGGCGGCATAGCAGAGCTATTCCTCCTCGATCGAGAAGATTGACTAGTTGGAAGGGGATTGTTGCTCGGCGAGAATGACTTGTGCCACTTCCACCAAAGGTAGAGCCTCTTGCCTCTACGGGAGTAGAGTCAAGGCGGCTGATATTGGAAGCCCGACTCTGGGGCTCTCGGGTACCTGAGCAGGTCCTGAGTACCGTTCCATCAGAAGAGTGATGATGATGATGATTGGTTGTGATTTACTGTTTTGTCGGGTGAGGTGATGACAATATGACAAGAAAGGAAGGTGATGGTGCGAGGAGTGATTCTATTTATTGGTGGTGCGAAACAAGGAGGTATGGTCCAGGTCAAGCCCGCTACTAGAGAGGGTAACCAAGGTCCGAGGGGTGGGGAACAGGAACAGGTAAAGAAGCTTGGGCCTTGGAAGAGGCAAACCCCAAACGGGGGTTGGCCTAATGTGGCCCTCGTGCAAAGCTGGACAAAGCTGGACAAAGCTGGACAAAGCTGGACAAAGCTGGACAAAGCTGGACACAGTTGGACACAGTTTGGACTAATTTGGACTTGGATATTCCATTGCGTTATCGATGGCGACCGGTCGGCCGGCCGGCCGGCGATTGGGTCGTCTACTTGACAGGGACTCGGCCACTCGGCAAAATAGGATAGGGCCATTTAGAAGGCCAGGAAGGCAAAAGGCAATAGGGAGGATCGGAGTTTATTCCTAATGTATCCTGTTTATATTCTAGCAAGACTTTAGGTAGTCGAAACTACCCTTACGACGCCACAGATTGGCTACTTAGCACAGTCTGTGGCGTCGTAGGGCTAGTTGACTACCTAAAATCCTGCTACAATACTGATCTTAACTAACCCTTACAACTTCTATCGTTAGACTCATAAGGAACATGTAAATACTGCATTGTTCTCTCGAGTGCTCTAAACAATTCTGTCCGTTCTTCAGTTCAACCTGCTCTTTCCCATTTTCCCATGAAGACGGGCCCAAACAGCACTTTAGCTCCAAGACAGTCTGTCACGTGCTCTGTGTGGCGTTACTTGGTGTCACCTCGGCACATTGACGCACTTACGTTCCGCACTCTCAGCCAGCATGTTATTCGGTACTCCACTCCTTGCTGGGCCATTACCACGTCCTCAGGTCGGCCGTACCGTACCAGCGCACCCTCGTACCGGTGTACCAGCTACCCCTGTCTTACATACATCCGATGGCGGTTCGTCGCCCTCATCCAGCTCGATTGCGCACGGGAGTGAGGCACCACATTTCAAGACCAACGTAAGACAGGTCAAGATGCCGCGTGTGGCGGAGGCGGAGGCGTCCCGCCAAGCCACATACAGGATTCAATGCGGGTCGAGGTGCCTGGTGGACATCTGTTAATTGGCAGATATGGGCCCCATCAGTCGTCGTCGTCCAGCCCATCTGTTAGACCATTCCCCGGTCGTGCGCATAAGCCCACTTTGTTGGCCCGTGATATCGGGGTTGTTCCTCACCTTGTCTCATATGTTGATCCAGGCGTTATTGGCGCTTTTCCTCTGGGGCCAACAACACTCACCATTCCTCACTCCGACCTGACTGAAAGCCGCCGAAGCGTTGCCAGTCGCCGACGGGCGGACAACTTTGTCCCTGGCTTTGGCCCTGGCAAAGACCAGAGGTTCGGTAAGACACCACGGGGATAAGGATCAAGAGCTAGCGGACACGAGGATACTGTCAACCAAGGCTTTGTTAGTTCTAGTTGATCAGTGCATTCGATAGAGACATGGTATTGTACAGAATAGATAATGTTACAGCGGCCAAAGCCAAAGCTGGCTGGCTGGCTGGCTGGCTGGCTGTCGGCACGTCGGCACGTCAGGAGTCGTCGGGAGTCGGGCAGTAGACCAAATAAGCCACCTGACGCCATCTTTGGTTTTGCTGCTACAACTGCGCCAACAAAGGTCCATTTCGCCCTCTTTGGACTATCATGTTCCAGCGCCCCGTTCTCACAACTCCCTCTACGGCTTGCCTGTTTGCCTGTTTGCCTGTCTGGAGCGCCCGGCCCCATCCAACTCGTCATCTCCGCCTTCATTCCTCCGGGCCTTTTGGGCCCTCATGTCCCTCGCGTGGTCCCCTACCATTCTTCTGTTTCGTGTACTTTCCCTGCTACCCTACTTGCTGCCTGACCTGCCTGATTGTCAGCTTGCCAGCAGCTTGCAGCCTGATTACTTGATACTTGGTCAGACTGTATACTGTATACTGTACCCTCAAATCAGCCAGACCGCCAGACCGCCAGTAGTCTCTGTCACAAAGTTCCTGTAATCTGGTCTACGAGCCTGACACGATTGCCGAAGTAGCCTCATTGAGCGTGTCGGATACGCTCCACATCAGAAACCACTCATCACCCCTACCACCACCACCTAGTCCACCACTCGCTCCATCCTCTCCATACTATTCCTCGCTCTTGTCATCCAGAGGTCAGGTCTTAGTTAGCCTTGTACCGCCCTCCTGCCGTCATTCCGAGCCTGGGAAGATACGCACGCCCACCCCTTGTACAGGTAGGAGGATATTATCCGACCATTCGGAGGCAGACTCAAGGTTGCCGCACCAATACTTGCCTTCCCTGGCCCGGCCTGTCTCAAAACCAACCTCTGCTCTTCTGGGTTCCGCGACAGTTCCCAGTTGGCCTCGAATCTTAGGCACGGAAACCATCGCGCGCGCGCGCTCTCTCTCTCTCTCACTGTCTCTCTGCCGCTCAAGCCGCTCAAGTCCTGATCCGACAGGTTGGGTGTCAAGTATCGGCGGCGTACACCTCATGTTGGAAGCAGTCGGTTGCTTGGGCCTCGTTCTGAGCCTAACCTAGCCTAGTCTGGCGTTGCAAGGACAAGTCACCGCCAACTAGCCAACCCAATGCTATCAACTGCAAGAGTGCACTCTCTGCATGCAACCCGACTTTGACCAACCCCGTTCTTTAGTGCGCAAATATCCCTACCCAGGCTTCCCAAGTTACCCACAGCTACCCACAACTATCCCCCAGTTACACACCCCTATCGTCTCGCGCCTCCTCAGGCCTTTCGACCCGAACAACGGACTCCGCCCGGCCGGCCCCGGACTCATCACATCATCATCTAATATCCTATCGCAATCCAACCACCACTCGTTTGCTCAATCTCTCGTTTGCATACTCTCAGTTGGATCTACTTGGACAGATTCGACCAACGCCTCCCGCACCACCACCAACACTCTCGCCACGCGGCAGTCTTCGCTCCCGCCTCGCTCCCCCACCCACCATCCACCTTTTACCCCACTCTCACTATCTTTCCCCCACCCATAACGCTACTCCACCATCCACTCCCTTCATCAGCGCGCCATGCAGCGCGACCGCGATGACCGCGATATCCGCGATCGCGATCGTGATCATCGGTTCCCCCCACCACCCGACGCGCGACCATTGCATCGATCCTCGTCATCATTCCTCCACGGCCTCCCACCACCCATATCGGCTAGTCCCCGTGGCTATTATCCCCCCTCACCCAGCATGCGTGACGTCCCCAGCCCTGGTCTCACACATGGCGAGCATATGGGCTGGGGCGCCGGACCCCATGCATCAGTGTCCCCGTCAACGATGGACATGCCCCGCCCCGGTTCGAGCAGGCGCTGGAGCCCACCAGCAATGTCGCCCCGCTTCACCGAAAGGCTACCTTCCCTGTCCGACTACCCCCAGCCTCCTTCCGCTGCCACTTACGCGCCACGCCACTGGGAAGCGCCACCGTCCCCCAACCCTCTCCCACCAGGCTATGCAAAGGGTGAGTTGTATCATCACCAGTCGCCCATGCGTGGCCACGAGCCGTTCGTCTCTCCACGAATCCACCAGGGCCACGAACTGCCACCTCCCCCACCTCTGCATGAGCCGCCTGGAGTGGCAGTGTTGTCTCCACGGGGTTCAATCGGAGCACGGCCCTCGACTTCGGCCCTGACGAGCGCCCGGTCGACTTCCAAACACCCAGCACCAAGCCCTCAGGACACCGCTGCCCCCGAGCCGAAGAGGAAGAAGCGCCGTCAGGCCTTTTCGTGTGCGGAGTGCGCGAAGCGCAAACAAAAGTGTAACCGCGAGACACCATGTCAACATTGCGTGAGCCGCAAGGTGCCGCACCTCTGTGTTCCCAGCGCACGGTCAGGATCGCCGCCACCCAGGCCCAAGCCCAAAACAGAGGTCGAAGGCAACACTGCGACGTCGCGCTCAAAGATTCCCGAACAGGCAGCGACACCTATTGCTCTGAACGGCCGTGTCCATAAGCTAGAGCGCATTGTCAATGCCGTCCTTAATCGTGTCGATGGCCTGGAGAACAGCAACGCCTTGGCCGAGTGGAGGCAGAGTGAGTCACTCTTCTACTGAAAATGCAGAACTAGGCTAAACTCTAGCCCACCAGCCAGCAGGCTCACCTCCGGCCGTGCACGCGAAGCTTGAGCTTCCCGTGTCTGCGTCACCCGCAACTTCTGGCGCGCTGGGCCGCATGGAGTCTGAGACCGCAGACGACGTGTGGCTCGGTGGCCTGGACCGCGGCACTGTCAGCCGAAACCCGCTGCCGCAGAGCGAAACTCGAACGCCACTTGGCCTCGACTACCATGGATCAGTACGTGAACAGCTGGAGAATATTGTCGACGAAGGTGGCACCGTCACTGTGCGTTTACAGTTGCATCTTGGCGGGATTGTAATGTCAATGCTCATCCAACAGCTCCGGAAGGCTCTTCGGGACCTGCCTCCAAAGGACAGCGCCGACAAGCTCGTCGCTTTTTTCTTTACAAAGGTCAATCCGATTCGCTACCCAATAGACGAGCACTTGTTTCGACAAGGTGAGATAAAATTAACCTCAATGCTTCGAATTTAACCTTGGAACTCGTGCTGACGTCGCGCCAGCTTACGAAGCTGTCTACGCTTCCGGGGCTGACATTACCCCGGCCTCGGTGCTGGCGCTCCCCCTGATATTTGTTGTCCTGGCGATTGCAATCAGACTGTCCCCGGAAGGCACGTCGGAGAACAACACCGTCGAGCAGAGGCGCAAGGCTAGCATGAAACTGCTCTGGGGCGCACAGTTTGGTATCATGGTCTCGACGTCACTCAACGCCGAGAACTTGCAGCTTGTCGAGACGCGCATCCTTGTGAGTCATCGCAATATTCATTCCGAGCTTACATAGATCGGCCTCTATCTCGTGCTCATGCATGAACGGCGGCTCGCGGAGGGCTGGCTCCAGTTCCGTGCTGCCACCGCGACTGCAACTGCGCTCTGCTTGCACCGTGACGGCAGTCTTCTTGACATGGACCCGTACATGACAGAATATCGTCGCCGCCTCTGGTCCTACTTGTGCCATGCCGACGCCACGTACTCGTGTCTCCTCGGCCGTCCAGTGTCGATCAACCCCAATTTTTACGACACAAAGGAACCGAGCAATGTCGAGTTGTCGTCGCTCCTCAACTCCGACACCATGCCCCGCTCAAAACCGCTCGATGAGCCGACGTTCGCCACTTTCCTCATCTTACGGAACCGCCTCGCTGGTATCGTGTCTCAGATCGTGAACCAGTTCCAGAAACTGCACAATCCGATCAAGTACTGCGACGTCCAGGCGATCGACCAGCAGCTCCGCAAGCTCCATGACGACCTTCCTCGTCAATTTCAGATGCTCACCCCGGACAAGTCTCTCGATAAGGGTGAATAATTGGCTGCTGATTAAGTGGCTGACTTTACAGCACAGCCCTTCCTCGCGGTGCACCGCTACTACATCCAGACTGAAATACTCCACTTTACGATAATCCTTCATCGGCCGTGGTTTTTACGTCAAGTACGAAGTCTGAAGTACGCTCTGTCGCGGCGGGCATGCTTCGAGGCGGCCATCACGGATTTCAAAATTGTAAACCGGAAGTGGCTCTGAGCTAATCCGCAGCGTCAGGCATTCCACAAGGAGAACCCCGACTTCTTCGAGACGCTTCTGGGAGGCTCGTTCCGCGAGTTTGTGGGTGTCATTTGGATGACGTCTAGTCGCAACTAACCGCAGAACTGCGCAATGATCGCGGGGATTAACCTCTTACTGGAGCCCAACTCGCCATACGCTTCGGACATGTGGAAGATTATGACCAACTTCATGGAACACAACCCCTACAGCCCGAACAGTGACGAGTTCAGCCGGAGGGAGGCCGCAATTGTGAGTTGTATTTGCCTCTTGTGTTAACCTGCAGATCCACACTCTCAACAAGCGCGCTTCCTCGCTGCGCCGTTCACAGAGTGGGGAGTCGGGTGGGGAGGATCTCTTTCATCCCTTACAGGACAACACGTCCTTTGAACGTGGCGGCCGTCCATTCTCACACACGAGGGGAAACTCAAGAGCGACTAGGGAGTCATCGAGACCAAGCTCGTCTCGCGCCAGCCGCGCAGGCAGTGCTGTTTCGGCGCAGGACACACCGGCCGCGGCGAGCCAAGGTTTGGAGACTCCGCCGTCTGATGTTGCTGCCAACCCGGACCAGATCCAGGATTTGTTCAACAAATTTCTCACTGCGAACTCTGAGTTCGGACGTGACGGAGGCAAGCCGAAGGAGCTGCGGCCCAGTCTTGTCTCGAACCAGTCCCTCCTCGGGGTCCTTGGCCTCACGATGCCTGTTGTCGACGTCCTTACCGATGCTGTTGAGAAGAACGTGATGGCCGACGCTGTTCCCGATGCTGAGCTGCACGACCAGCAGTTCGCAGGCGACTCGAGCCTCGCGTTTGGCGCGATCCCATCCAGCTTATACCCGCTTCACGACGTCGTCTCTGCAAGCAAGGAAGTCAACTCGCCGCAGTACTGGGACACATTTGCGAACAGTACGCCGCCGTTTGTTCTCGGCTGACTCTAGTAATGGTTGAGCATGCTGGCTTGGCATAAGTGACACGCGCTCGCGCAGGATACGAAACTAACGCCACGCCTTCAGTGAGTACCGCAGTGTTCCACACTGGCCTGTGCCAACTCCGATCCGCGCCCCTACCACGCCCACGTCAGTGCTAGTAGGCTTGACCTAGTGGGCTTGACGTTGTTCCCTTCGAGGGTCCGGGTGATCAAAGCCCTCTGTGCAGAGGTGCCTGTTCTGCGACGTCAAATTCGGATGCATCTGGATGACGTGCCTGCTAACGTCAGTCTCTGATCTGGAGGGTTTTATTTTTGGTGCCTGCATTTTGGGACTTCTTCGGGCCAGTATTGCCCTATTGCGTATGAATCTCCGTGTACCCAAGCGTCTTGATGCCCTCCTTCTCCCGAGCTCTCGGGCTCACACGGTCCCCGACGCACCTCCTGACCTACTGTTGTGTACAAAATACCGTGCCGGGCGGATATATACCCCCAAATTCCGCTGCTGGCTTTATCCGGCGGCCCGAGCACCCCGACCCCAACACGTATGCCCATCGTATCAGAAGTTTACCCGCAAGCGCGCTCAGGCGATTGGGCAGGCATGCCTGTGCTCGAGCGAGAGATATCAAACGTTGTTGGGGCTCGGACCTCTGCAAACAATGACAATGCCGATGTCAATGACCAGAAACGAAAGCAAAGGCGCTCTGGAAGACGGCAGGGATAGATTTGGCGGCAGGTGCCTTACGGGGATTTCTCCAAGGGCGTTCAGATGCACCACACCACGATCCACGAACCGGGCGTTATGGGATATGGGATCTGAGGAAGGAGGGTGGATGGGAGGGAGGTTCATGGCCCCAGATCTACCCAGAGATATTGGCCCTGGCGCTTACCACATCAAAACACGCGCCATCAAAGCCACAACGCCACACTCCCACGGTGCCGCCGGGCACGCTTCCATGCGCCCCCCGGTGTGCCGCCGTTAACCACGCAACTGCCACTCTCCACTGCCACTCTCCCCCACTGCCACATCGCTTCTCCACTGCCACTTCCCCACCTCCCCCACTGCCACACTGCTTCTCCACTGCCACTTCCCCACCTGCCCCACTTGCCACTTCCCTATCCCAACCCTTCCCCCACCCTCGGCCCGCCCTCTCCAGCCTCTCCACCCTCTCCAGTATGGGCTGATCCTCACCAACTTTGGAAGATCCCCGCCTGCCACTGGCGGTTCAGGAGGGCCGGTTCCGTTACGCTCAGCGCATCAGCTCTTTCGACCCTCGCATACTCGCCAGCACAACCTAGAGTTCATCTATGAGGTCAGTCAGAGTTGGGATGTGGCCAAGAACGTAATGACTGTCAAGGGAAATTGGCGGTGCTCGTTGTGCTTGTTGTGCTCGGTTGCATTGTTCCCGAGACGGAGGCTAACCTTGGCTGCACAGGTCATGGTGGCCAGGTACGTCCCGGGTACCAGGTGTCGACATCCGTCGAGATCCGTACGATCTGCTTATCTCCCGATCTGGTCACTGCTAAGATCGAACGGAGTGAGTGGATGCAGGCCAGCATTGACTTGGATTTCGGAGATCAAGTCGGGCCACGTCGCGATGTTGGGATACTCTGCATGGCGTAAGTGGGTTCGCTGTCACATCCCGTTGGAACGTCGCTAACAACGACAACGCCTTTAAATCATCTTGCTAGCTTCTGGGAGATCTTTAAAATGGCAGTCTGCGATCGGGGTTCGGCGCAATGTTTGAAGGTATCGGCGACCAGGCCGCTGCCGCACCGCCGGACACGTCGTCACAAGAGTCAAGAACGGGGCATTTGCCCAGTGGGATGCGATGGGACTCCCTCCAGTTTCTTGGTCAGGAGAAGGCAGTTCTGATAGTCTATTAACCTGAGCCCAAGATGCGATGGCCGCCAGGCGCCAGACGTCTACTATTTCGGTCTTGCTGTAGACGTTGAGGCCGACGCCGTATGCCCACCCAGGCTCCACACTTTCGTAACGCCACGTTAGCTGAGGGTGGATGCATCGCGTGCTGAATCGTAATCGTTATCAGCTTTCACCTCCATCTCACCGTCATCGGCCTCATGTTTCCCAGCGCTGTTGGCGACGGAGAACTTGCGCAGAACAAGCTGCTTCAAGACTTAGGTTAGCTTGTCCTCTCATCTGCCGTCCGACACCGAGATGCCGTCGCTACCTTTCAACTGATTCGATTCATTGAATTGACAAGCAGTGTTCGACATTGCACGCCGAGCACGGCGTCGGCTGTGTCCGGATGGGATCGGCACGTTTCGGCAACCACTCGGCTCGGGCTACTTTCGAATCCAGGCACAAAGTTGGCTACCTTGTCACGCGCCAATCAGCACAGGCCGAGGTATCTCATCTGCCTCCGCTCCGTCTTTTCTGTCTGTGCCTAGTGATCAAGTGCCTAGTGTCGCAGTTGTGAAGTGTTCACGTCGATGTGAATAACACTGAGCACTCGGTTTCACGCGAGACTACCGCTGAGGGATAGCAAGGGGGGATGTCGCCTTGACGGTTTCTGGGACTGAATGGGGGATGAGGAGGGTGACATTGGGATCTGTTTCCGTGTTTGTGTTCGCTTGACTCCGTAGCCCACCAAGTGATTGGGCGCAAGGTCAGTCACCCACCCTTGCCAATCTGGCCCATCATAGCAGGGCAAAGAGATCCAAAAGATTTAGGGGTATGTGAACCATTCGTAGTCGTTCTGACACACTTTGCTCAAGTCGGCTCGTCTGCAAGGGCCGCGTATATGTCCCATATGCTCGGGGCTTGAGGATGCGCAGTTCCGCTCACAATCTCACATCGGCCAACGACAAGGGCCGGGGGAGGGGGGGTTATGAAAGTGGACCGGATATAGCAGCTCATCCGCACGCCCCAGCCTTGACTTACTCAGGGTTCAGAGGATCAGAGGCCGGCGATATGGCATATCAGCGGTGTGTGGCGGGTTTGAGTAATGTGACGGATTTTTTGTGATCGGATAAGGGAGCGGTAGGCTCATCTTGTGGACTTTTAGTGGCAAGAGCAGCCTCGTGATTGGCTACGACTCCCTTGAAAACAGCTGGCAAGGGAAATTGGCAATCGCGATTAGATCACCCATACCGCCGCCCAGATGCCGCGAGTGGCACCTTTTTACCTTTGTGCGCGATGAGGATACTTTGCATTTCACCCTCTGAGCCTAACTGGAGGACAAGAGAGCAGAGGGTTGACGGAACGTGGTGGCCGAAAAGACTTTTCGAGATCTGGTTGACTCTGTTATGCATCGATGTATGACTCCATGTTAGGTGGGATAGGCGGGGAGCGCCGAACATTGCATTGGTGGCTCGGGACCGATGTCAGAAGGCCACGGCCGCAACCACGGCCACTGATTACGATTAGGCGGGAGCGCTGACATCACGCCCATGACCGTGACCCGGCACCGCTTAAACTGTACTGGTCAGTGTCTCCGCGATCAGACCGGATGATGCATCGGAGACATTCAGCATGGTGAGGGGTTGGACAAGGAGTAAGACGACAACGCACAGAGAGGTACGGTACAGTTGTGTGCATTGACATTGCTCGGCATTTGTAGACGAGGATGGTTCGTGTGGATTGTAGGATAGGACAGCTAGAATAGAGGCCTGTGCGTGTTAGTTGCATCTAATCGTGGGCGCTGATTAAGACGTAGCCTGTTCAGGGTTCTAGAGTCTTTCCTTTCCTTGTCAAACTCCAAGGCTATTCAATATCTCAACTTGGGAAAAAACTAAGACCCATTTGATGGATGGCGCTCTATGATCTACGTAGTTGTTGTAAAATAGAATAGACTGCGACATGAATCAAGATCCCGCTATCCACGACGTCTGTTACATTCACATAAGGTAGTTTGCTGTACTGTAAAGAATGCAGGTTTGCCGGGCTTGGAACCGAAATCGACCCGAGAGAGTGTGTTGATCTGGCCCTCGTAGCCCGCCTTCCCCCCCCCCTCTCATCCTCCCCCCTCCAGGCCTAAGGGTGTTTGGATCTTTGGGCAATCCAGGCAACGGCGGTGTGGCCGAGGTCTTTGAGTGGAATTGATTGATTGGCTTGATTCATCTGCATCTCGCATCCTCCCATTATCTCTCCTTCCTAACCTCCTTGTTGCTTGCTAGCTTCCCTCCTTCCCTCCATCCCTCTCAACCCATCTTTTGGCATCCACATCATCCATCATCCATCAACCATCCACCATCCGCCATTCTCCCTTTAACAATCTACAATCTAAACATATCCTCCCACGCGGCAATTGCCACTCAAACTCTTGTCTACCCACCGGCCTCCCACACCACACCGCACCACACCACACCACACCACACCACACCACACCACACCACACCACACCGCCCATCATTCCTCTCTCAACATCCATCATATTCTTCGTCATCGAGCCACCCTTCACGACACTGTCGGCCACTCGCAAAGTCTACCAAACCGCGTAACGCACGCGCACACACGCACGCAAAGCGCACACAAGCATTCAAAGGAAGGAAGGAATTCCTCTGTACGTTTTGATAACCTATCTTGTCTTGTCCTGCCCTTCTTCCCTTTGCGTGTCGTCTGCCCACTTGGATCTGCCCATCCATCCAATCTACCAATCTCTCCACACCCACCTGGGCTTTGCCACCGCGCTCTTCTGCATCGGCTCTACTTCCATCCACGTCGTACAGCATTTCGAGTCCGAAATCCGCGCCTCGCGGTTTCGATTCGGGCACAAGCTCGGGCGAGTCCTCAGATAACGCCACCCATCCCGACCAGCCCAGTCACAGACCTCGGATGCGCTTTTGATCCCATCAAACCACCACGCCACCACCCGGCACACGAGCTGGAGGCACCATTGTCATATCTGCTGTTATCAAGTTTGATGATCGGCGTCTAGCAAGTTTCTGTTGGTACATGTGGTGGATTTGGTTCGGTGATTGCTGGGCGCTCTGGTCTTGGGCCCTGCCTTTAGGTGCATTTGGCCTTGTGGGCTTTGGCTTGTTGGGTGCCCTGATTATCTTGCGTTATCCGCCAACCACGGACTAGCAATCCCAAATCCATCCAAGCCTCATCTCTGCCTCTCTTCCTCTCCCTCTCTCTCTCTGTGTCATCCATCTTGATCTCTTGCTCCCGTTTCTGTCAGCCGCAACTCTCCATCCATCCCATCCACAGTCGCTGATCGGATCCCAGACGATATGCCGAACGCCCCCACGGCGACTTCCCCTCCTCACCAACCCGCTCACAGCCCGACAGTACCCGCGTCGCCAAGCTCGGCAAAGGTTTCTCCCCGTGCCAGCCACTCCAATCCAATCTCCCCTATCGCCCGCTCATCTCAACTAGCCGGTTATCAACACTTTGCAGCTTCACGCGTCTCGGGCACCAGGGACTCTCTTGTTACTCAGGTCGACGAGGAGGAAGACGAGTTAGACGACGACGTGGACAACTCGTGTCCAGCCAAGTCCACCCCTCCTGTGCCTCTGTCATCAACGGCGCACCAAAATTTGTCCGCCACCACGTCCAACGGGCCTGTTTCGGCCTCGAACGGATACAACAGCATGAGCTGGAGGAAGCCGTTGAGTGGCCGCTGGGGCGCGGGTTTCGGGGCGTCGAACGAACGCGGTGGTGACGAGGACACGCCAGAATCCGAGGCGCCCCCGGCGGGTACGCCGGTGGTTGCATCTGAAGTTGCATCTGCAACTGCGTCGCGTGCAGGTTCAGCTGCGCCGAAGGACGAGTTCGACTCTGGCCCCGGCACGCCGGCAACCGAGGAGAATGGGGATAAACCGAAGCGCAGGACGTCTCGGAGGTCCACCGCCCAGCTTAAGAAGGAGGACGAGGAGCCGGCTGCGAAGAAGAGGAGGTCTGCTGGACCCGGTACGCCTCCAGAGCCCTGTGGTCCCGCAAAGCCCGGATCTTGTCCAGGAGACGGCCGCTGCAACGGCTCTGGTGGCAACGCGGCCTGCGAGGGCTGCCCAACCTATAATAATACCTTGGCAACTCAACCGACAAGCGCTCCGGGCCCGGCAGAGGGTGTCGAACGCCCTTCTGTCAAACCGTCACCGGCATCCGACCGGCCCTCGGAGCGCCCCAATCCATGGGGCCTCAACCTCATGGGGACCATGGGTTCTCGCCCGTCGTCGACGGCCAACAACGACGCCCGGTACCCTCCAGCTGGTGGCGTAGCTGGCCAGCAGCAGGGATCCTTGGCTGGGCCACAAGGGACCAAGTCGGCCTTGTCGGCTGATGGCAAGCAGACAAACCCAAATTCTCCTGAATCGGATGCTCCCGACAAGCCTGCACCGCAGGCTGGTGGCACCCCAGCCGGCAATGGGCTCGCTGCGACACCTGTCGGAATGAGCTGCAGAAACTGTGGTACCAGCACCACTCCACTGTGGCGCCGCGATGAGGAAGGTCGCCCCCAGTGCAACGCGTGTGGCCTCTACCACAAGCTCCACGGCGTTCCCCGTCCGGTCGCCATGAAAAAGACTGTTATCAAGCGTCGCAAGCGCGTACCTGCCGTTGCGACAGCGGCTACGCAAGGCCGCGCTGGCTCCGCGGGTGCTCCACCAGCGCCTTCAGCATCAGCCGCAGTTCCGCACAGCAACCCGTATGACGATAAGGCACGACCGTATGGGATGAGCTCGCCGTGGGCTCACAACCCTGCCCAACGTGACATGGACCCAAGACGCAAGAACATGCCTCTCATCATCCCAACAGCGGGCGCCAACACGGAGCGCAAGAAGCCGTGGTGGATCGAGGACCGTCGCGAACGCGATGACAAAGAGCGCGACCATGGAGAGGTGAGCATGACCATATGCACCCCCTAACAGCAGCTTTCGTCTCACCAGCTTGCTGCGGAGACACTGCTCTCGATTGCTCCGCAGACCAAGGTTGCAGCGAGCGTCTCTCCCGAGATTGGCCGTGACAAGCTTTCGGCGTCGGGGTCGGCGCGCTTGGAACCTGGTTCCAGCCGCATGGACGTCGACTCGAAAGATGATGTTCTCCGTGGGGTCAAACGCAAGGCTGACGAGGACAACCACCTGCCCAGCGCCCACAGCCTTGGGTTGGTAGGTCTTGCCGGCGAGAAGGAGCGTGAACGCTCGCGTGAGCGCTACTCGCGCTCTCCCCTGGCGCAGACAACCGAGAATCGCGCCGCTGCCGCGGCTAGTCCTTCAGCGCCTGCACCTGCTACGGCTGCTTCTCGGTTGAACGCAAGCACTGGGTCGAACGCAAGTGCCTCGCCCACATTCACTCCCCGCTATTCTATCTACGGCCCGAACCCACGTGACTCGGCGATCGGCTCGCCATGGTCCAGCCTTGCTGCTGGCCGGTACGGCGGCGGCTTCAGCTTCGGCCGTCGCGACCTTGGCTCATCTGTCGGTGCTTCGCCCGCAAGCTCGGCCCCAAAACCAGCTCAGCTTTCCCCCCAGCGACGTCCATCACCGGAGACGACGCGTGACACCGGGGTCTCTCGCTTCTACGGCGGTGCAGTCGGCGGCAACTCGTCGCTCTCGTCGTCCTACGGCCACTACAGCATGAGCCGGAGGGAGCTGGACGAGCACCTCAATCAGCTCCGCGAGGGTAAACGTTGGCTGGAGAGCATGATGATCAAGACGGAGAAGCTCATAACCGTTGTCGAGGGCAAAATGGAGACCGCTGTGCCCGCAGCCGCGGCATCTACACCCGCTCCGGCCGCGGCGCCCGTCAGTGCCCCTGCGGATGGCGGCGGGCGCAGCAACGAGGACTGGGAGTTCGAGGAGCGCGAGAGGCAACGACAACGCGAGTTTAAGCGCTTGGAAGAAGAGGCGCAACGGGACCGCCTGGAGAAGGAGCGGCGCGACAAGGAGCGCGCCGCGCGCGTCAAGCAGACTTCGGCGATCCCAGCAGACCCTGCGCCGCCGGCCCCGCGTCCCGACTATGGGCTGTACGACCGAGGAAGACAGAGCCGGTCTGATGCCGAACGGCGCGACCTCTTGCTTGCGCGTCGCGTACCAGCGACGTCTCCGAACGCATCAACAAGTGCGGCGACAGCGAACGGGCGACCTCCCAGTACGAGCGTTACTGAGCGCGAGCGCGTCGCTCCCGCACCATCACCCAAAACGACGGGACTGTGGGAACGTGAGCGCGCTGAGCGCGAGCGCGAAGAGGTGGTCGGGAGTGCGCCAAGTGTCGCCCTCCCCCGCCGTGAGCCAGGTCGCATTGGCCGTGGGCTGTGGGCGTTCGAGTCGCGTGGCTAGTTTCTTTTGACGAGTCGCGTGGCTAGTTCCTTTTGACTTGTAGCTGTAGTAATGTTGACATTGATTCAGTGCAGTGCCGGCGGTGGAGGTTTGCGAGGGGTCTGGAGATAGCGGCTGGCTATCTCGGCCTGGGTTACCGCTGTAGAGGACGATAAGCCAATGCATACCGATGGAAACCTGCAGATTCCATTCTATCTCCCCCGCTTGTCAAGTCACGTGGGAGCGGGGGAACATCTGAGCAGTGCTGTAGCAGACGCTTCTAGATGGGCATGCCAAAGTTCCCACCATGCGCCATAAACCGGGCAGAAGTGTACCAACTAGCGTCACATCAGATGGACCGTGAGCAAGTGCATCACGGTATCGAAGCCTGGGCGGCGGTTGAGGTTGAGGTTGAGGTTGAGATTGATCTGGACAGGAGTCTGGAGAGAGCGGAAACGCGCCGTCTCCGCACCGGCCTGTCCTACGCACGTCACAACAGCAAAGCATTGAAATACATGCCAAGCAATCATCATGCGTTGCCCCGCAATCCTATCTATGACGCGGGCTATGGGGACATGGCGTTGGTGTGCGGAATATAGGTGTGACTAGTTTACGGTGGGGTGGCGCGCCTATCCCATGCCAGAGTTTCCGCTCGTGTTGTTCATCGACGTTTCTGCGCGTGCCTTGTCAAGCCGCCGTGCGACAGCCTTGCCAATCCTCGATTCGTGGAAGGTCCACGTCGGGTCCAGGTCGGTGACGAACTCATGCTCTAGAAGCTCAACGGCGGTGGGGCGGGCGTTGGGGTCGATCACGAGGCAGCACTCAAACAGGAACTTTAGTGCCTGGGCGGAGAAACGCACATCACTCGGGATGCTTGGCCTGCATTGGTGAAAGAGCTGGAATCAGCCATGTACGTTGGGCTGCAGATTACTCACCTTCAGGATGACTTGCATCTGTTCTTGCACTTCGCTCCATGGGCGAGCTCCCGTAAACATCTCCAGGACAACGCAGCCCAGCGACCAAATATCGACCTTGCCGCTATAGGTGCGCTCGCCTTCCGGCACCTTACGGCTCCCAGTGCGCTCGCCTTCGGGGTCCTTACGGCTCCCAGTGCGCTCGCCTTGCGAATGAAGGACTTCGGGTGCCATCCAGAAGATGGAACCCTTCATCATTGTGCCATTGTCGTACGAGTCGTACACATTCGCTGTCTGCCTCGAAATGCCAAAGTCGGAAATCTTGCACACGCCGTTGGCGTCGACAAGGATGTTGTCGCCCTTGAGGTCGCGGTGCCAGATGCCTCGGTTGTGCAGGTACGCGAGGCCTTGAAGGATCTGGCTGGTAAAGAACTGGACCAGCTGCTCCTCGAAACGGCCCTGGTTGGGTGTCCGGTAGATTGAAGCAATGGTGCCGCCCGGGACGTACTCGAGGAAAATGGACACGTACTCGAGGCTCGTCTCAAAGCCGAGATATGTGACAATGTTCGTGTGGTACAGGTCCTTGAGAAGGGTGATCTCCTTTTGCAGAGCGGCTATCACGGTCTTCTGCCGCGAGTCTACTGTTCCGTCATCTGGGGAAGCCTGCTCGACCTGCTTGACTGCCATCATGTCGCCAGTGGTCGCATTCAGTGCCAGGTACACTCTGCCGTACGAGCCCTTGCCAATCATCCTGCCCCTGACCCAGTTCAAGGTCACTGCAGTTAGTAAACCCGATACATCAACACACTCACCAGGACGACCGTCAGAGCATGGCGATTCGGGAATTGAGGGTGGAATCTGGCTTTGTGTGACCTCCACTACACGGTGACCCCACATGCTCGAGCTGCGCCGGACCCCTACCGCACCTTCCGCGACGACCTGATTGCCTTGGTCAACAGGGCAAGCATCTACCTTGTGCTTCTGCATGGACCGCCGGCGCAGGTCGGCGACGTTACGAATCGAGCGGCGGTGCTCCGACTTGTTGAAGGCAGCAGCAGCCGCATTCGTAACAGCCTGGAAACCTGCGTGCACTGCGCCCCGGACTGGGTTCCTGTGCACCTCGTCGACCTTTGCGTTCTGCGTCGTTGAGGCTGTGAGCTGCCGCGCGGGGTGTTGGGGCGGAGGTGGGCGCTGTGTTTCGCTCGTGTTACGTGGAGAGTCAGACGACGGGGTGCTGGGCATCGAGAGACCGGCCGGGTCAACAAATGGCGCGTCAATGTCGATCTGTGGGAAGAACTCTTGCAGGTGCTCGTAGAGTGATTCGGGTTCCGGGCGAACGTGCCAATCGTTCTCTGGAGCACGAGCGCCCTGGACGCGCTGGATACTTCCAGTGTCGCTCTCCGAATCTGAGGAAGCGTCCGCATTGGTGATCGTCAACTGACGGTCACCACTAGTCCGGCGGTTCATACCAGCGAGGTCCGTTGGCTTGGCCGGCGGCGTAAAGAACAGCGTGGCCTCGTTGCTTCCCACCTGCGTGCTGCTAGGCAACAGTCCTTGGGGGTCCGCGATTGCTCCTTGGCCGTCAATGATGTCGTGGAACTGGCGCAAATCGTGGTTCACCGCCATGTACGTCGAGTCGCCCTGGGAAGGAGCAATGATGGTGGATTCCGAGGTGTTCGTACCATTGCCCGATACGACATCAGAAGGCGAATCGATTGTGCCATGCCGAGGTCGTAAGGGAAGCGTCCTATCGTTTCTGGGGTTCGGATACATGTTGTCGCGGACATGGCGATTATCGATGCGAGAGTCTGAACCTGTGCGACCCCGGTAGTTCTCGAAATGTTGAAATTGCGCTGTGCTGCGCCCCCCGAACTGGGTCAGATGCGGCGGGTCACGAGATGGTGACACTGTAGGTGCAGGGACTGACCACGCGGTGTTGGGCTGTGGAGAAGGGAAGGAAAGGATGCCGCGATATGCCGCGTCGGGGTCCGAGAACCGGCCACCATGGTAAGCCGACGGCTCCGCTGTGATTGGTGTCAACGGCATACCAGAGTGTCCAGAACCCGTCCCGGCGGGCATAGACGCCGGTCCTTGTTTGGTTGAGATGTATGGCGGCTGCGGGCGCGAGCCACGCCGAATAACGGGGCCCATGTGCCGGCGAAGCGGGCGTGGATATTTGTTCGACGATAGGTCATTACCCAACATAGGAGACGGCGCAGTGTTCGTCCTGATGGGAGTTGCGTGGGGCGCTTGCGTTGGTCGGGTCAGCTCGGACTGTCGGCGGTGATAAGAAGGCGCTGCGTGGTCCAGTTCTGATACATGCGACCGGGAGTCGTTGGTACATCCTGCGTTGGTGAAAGCATCACGCCGCTGGGCACGGTCACGGTAGAACTGTGTCTCTCGATCTTGGGACGCATCCGACTGCATCGCGTCAACAAAGACGAGCGGAGAGCACTTACATTTGTTTGCTGCGATACTGCCTGTCCTTGCTGCTGGGCCAGCTCCTGCTCCTGTTGCTGCTGCGATGCGGCTTGTACCTGCTGCTGAACTAGCTGCTGCTGCTGTTCTTGCTGCTGGTGGCGCAGCTGCAATAACTGCCAGACCTCACGCTCGCTTTCTTGCTCCTGCATGGCAAGTCGCTCGTCGGCCTCTTCACGTGCAAGGCGTTGAGCCCTCGCTTGCTGTTCGGCCTCCTGGTCCTGCAAATAGAGCATCAAGACCGTCGCCTTTGTCGCCGCGTCCATGTCATCCGTGATCCCAGCCAAAGTGGCAATCGCTTGCGTGTCGGCATCGGAGGGCCCCGCAGAGTAAGAAGACGACGGGCCCGCCCGTGACGACCTTGCCGCCGGGGTAGCCGCGGGAACTGGTCGGTAAGTGCCCTCGTCATCGTCTGCCAGCGGATCGATGGTGTGCACGTTCGGCGACGACAATGACCTCGAGCCATGGTGGAGAGGAGGCACGATCAACGGGTGATGCGCAGCGGACGTGGATACTGGGTCTGTCATGGGCGGCGAGTGTGAGCTGGACGAACCCAGCGTTCCCCGCGTCCGAACCATGTTAGCATCGTCGACGCTCGTGATGCTTGTGCGGCTGCCGGTGCCTCGGTCCATTGGCTCAGACGGGCCACTCATGCTACTGCTGTTCGAGCGATGGCCAGCGACAGAATATGGGGGAACGGTGATATCCGTTACGATGGGATAAAGAACAGGGTGACGGGTGTTGTGGTCTGGCAGCGCCCCAACCATGGTCCTCGTTGAGGGAATGTTGTCGGGCACCACGAGAAATTTGAGGGTACCGTTAGCGTTACCGTGCTGCTGGCACAACTGGAGGAGATCCTGGTTGGTGAGGGCGTTCCTGTTTGGCTGCTCTCCAATGTCCGTCTGGAAGATAGACAATAACTGGTAGTCTTCTTCACGGAAATGCAACTTGGAAAAGAGCCGCTCCCGAATGCCCTCACTCGTGTGAATGCCCGTGATGTCAACGACAACAAACTGCTCGTTATTGGTGGTAGCTTGCAGTCGAGCGCGTTGGACCGAGCCAGACCGCTGTCTGTTGCCACCTGTTGAACCAAGCCTGGAGTCGTCCGGACTGCCAACCCGGTTGCCATCCATGCTGTGAAGGCTCGAAGACGAGTTTGATGCGGTACTCCTCGTTACAGGGGGCGATACAATGGAAGGAGTCGACACAGGAGGTGATGGGTCGTAGGGAGGGGGGTGGTCGGCATTGGCGGAGGTGTAGGTCGGGGATGGTACAGTTTGTGATCTTATGGGATACGTTGGGATAGTCGGGAGCGCTCGGCCCGGCGACGTCGGTGTCGGCCCTTCAAATCCAGACGGCCGCCGGGGGTCCATATACACTGAGAGCGTTGACGTCTGGTCAGTCGGGCTCGATTGGGCGCGACGTCCGACCATCATTCGGTGCCGCTCAGGCTGCGGTGGCGGCGGCGGTGGGATGCCGCGATGTGGTTCACCGCCACCGGAAAGTAGTGGTGGAGAGCTATACGGAGGTTGAGGCAGTGCTATCTGCCGAGTAGCGTTGGGCGATCCTGACGAAGGCGCGGGGCTGTGGCCGTTCGGTATCAAGGTGGTTGTGGGGTAGGCGTTTCCTGGTGAAGGCAACGAGCCGGATGAGGTGCTGGCCGCGTTCGGGACTACGATTGGAACTGGTTCTGTCACTGGAGTACAGTTGCGGTCCAGGTTCGATGAGTCTGACGACTTCGAAGCGCCGCCAGCGGCGGAGGGACGGACTGGAGAAACACGCAGAGGAGAAACATGGGTCGGGGAGGGTTCGTCCTCATTATCAGAATCGTCGGGGTTGGCGATAACCAGCGGACCTTGTCGTTGCCTTGCGCCGACTGGACGACTCCGTCCCGAGGTCATCGTCGACGCGGAGACAGGCGTCACCAGCGCCACGCTCTGGGACACGGCTAAAGTGGGAGCGTGTCTGGTGGCCATCGCGCGACATTCGTCCAGTGAATGGTGTGTACCGCGAGGGGGTTGAGTGAACAAGAAGATGCTGATGCAGGCGAGCACTGTGCGCCGGTCGTTAGGCGCTGCACGGACCCGGGGTGGGTGTTGAGTGGAGAGGAGGGAGCAAAGGGTGAAAGGCGGTCCGGGTCTGGTCTTGTTGGTCCAACGAATCCCAGGTCGTGGTAGCCGTTGGTGGCAAGCCAAAGGACGTGGTATCACTGGCTGACGATCAAGCTAAAGGAGAGCCAGAGTCCTTGTCGTAGCGGTGTCGTGCGCAGGGGACAAGGGAGCGAAGGAGAGGGAAGAGTGGCAGAGCGGAAGAGGAATCCTGCTGGCCCCTCTGGGCAGTTACACGGACAGATGACGGGCTCGACGTGGCGAGGTTGGACGAGAGACGAGGCGTGACGCCGACGAGAAAAATCTAGTCGGGGAGGACTGGAGGTGTGCACGACGCTGAGATCCAGGTGGCGGCGCAGGGTGCTGCTGTGAGTACTTCCCACGCGGGCGTCCAGTGGTGAAGGTTGTTGTGTGCGCCGGGCTCGTGGGAGCAGCGGCGGTAGTAAGGGCCGCACGACAGGGGTGGGTGTTGGGCCAGGACAGGCGTTGACGTGCTAGAAGACGGAGAAGTCAAGTGCCGAAAGATGAAAGATGAAGGATGAAGGGTGGTGGTGGTGGCGAGGTCTGTATAATGAGGGGATTGAATTGGGCGAGGGCGGTGGTGAGCTGTGCGGTTGGCGGAATGTAGAATGAAAGAGGCTGAGGAGTGTTGGGGTTGGGAGGGGGGGGGGGAGAAAGAAGGTTGGAGAGGAAGGGCCCGAGTGAGGAGACAGTGTGATAGAGATGTGAGATGTGAGATGAGAGATGGGAGGTGGAGTAATTGCTATGATAGTTGACAATGAGAATGTGAATTGATGGGTTTGATGAGTTGATGGGTTGAAGGGTAGATGATTGTACGGTGGTGGTGGGTTGATGGTTGTACGGTGGTGGTGGTGGGTTGTGGGTGATGGTTGCTATGGCGGCAACATCATAAAGGAAACCCCTAGTAGCCTAGAGCTAGAGCCTAGAGACCCGTCACTCGCTCGCTTCTGCTACCTATATTACATAGTATGCCTAGTACCTGCCTATAACAAACGATACTGTGCGCCTGTACGCCTGTACGCCTATAAGGGGTAACGGAGGGAGGTAACTACCGATAGAGGTGAGGTGGGTGTACGTGTGTAGGGCTCTCCAGGGTGCTATCAGCGCCAGGGTGACCCAAGGTTGTTAAGCGGGGAAGCATCGGTAGCCTTTCATGATCTGGGCCTTGGGCCATTCGGCCATCCTCCAACTATTTGAATAATCCCTCCTTTTTGCGCATAATGTGTGGATCAGCTGGAGACCTGACCCTGGATCCTGGATTAGCCTTGCGTACGGTTCAACGGTTTGTTGCGCGTTGTGCGTTGTGCATTGTGCTTGGTGATATCAGCCTTTCGTCATCACTTTCACTGCCTCCAACACTCGAATCACAATCACCGTTCAGCTTGACCAGCTGGCTAGCTGGATCGAGTTGGCCAGGCCTTTGGCTTCTGCTGCTGCGTACTCTTAGGTACCTCTTGACCACTTGGCCGCCTTGGCCACCTCACTCATCACCCAATCAACCCTTCAACGGTGCATGCAACCAAACACTAGTCATCATGTACAACACGTCCATCCTGTCCACGACCGCATCCTGGCACCTTGGCTCTCAGGCTTGGGCAAATCGGACCAAATCCTAAACAAATACGTTACCGCAGATCACGTGCATCATCTCCACGCGCATCATCAACCACGCATGCACGCAAGCCACGGCCCCTATGCGCTGGCGTTCCGACGTTCCAAGACATTGTGCGGCCGTCTCGGACTCAGGTCCGTCAATCCGAACCATTACAATACCCCGGGTTCTGCAGTGCTAAAGGAACCTCACGCCATCACCCTCCCCGTCGCCACTGCGAATCAACTGCGCCTTGCCCTTCTTGACCAGTGTCTCGAGGCTACGTCGCAGCAGTGATGCCGGCAATCCGATAAACTCTGAACGTCAGCGGGACCACGTACGCAGCTACCTGTCGAGTAAGAGAGGTCGCCGTCCGTGATCTCATAGAAGGTCATGATGGACCCTGTCTGGCCACTGTCCGTTACCTGTGTGTGAGCATGCATTGGATGGTTGAATTACGGTCGGTGCCGGTCGAACCGGACCTGGGATCGCCGGAGAAACCTACCCAGTCGTGGATAACCTGACCCCATTCTTCAGGCTTGCGCCAGTAAAGCAGGTACGTGGACCCGCCCTTGGTCTCGGCTACGACGGTTCCTGATGTGAGTCCGAGCGCAAAGCGAGTATTGTGTGGGGGCGTGGAGAAAAGTGGGACGTATGGGTGGAGGAGGTTCCGCCAGAGAGTGCAGGTTTGTAGGCTTGTATGCCACTGGAGCGCCAGCACGGCTCTGTGAAACGGCGCAGGCCAAGATGTGGCGGGACACGAAGCGCGTTGCATTCAACTCACACTCACCTTGTTCAGCCATGTGCGCTAGGACCTGCCGCAATGCAGGCGGGAGAAGGCGGCCTGGGGTTAACACATGGCAGAGCTCAGCAGGCACTCACGCTGAATCTTGGCATTAGAGAACACCTCTCCTGGCTCGGGGGAATCAACATTGACGCTAAACACGCGGTCGTGCTTTGCCCAGCCAAGTATGAGCTCGGACCACAGCGCGATCTGATGCGCTTGTGTCGAGGGGTTGGGTTGGAGACTGGCGTGAGCGAGGTGAGCGGGGTGAGCAGGGCGTGCTGGGACGTGCGCAGAGCAGCAAACGCAGGGCGAGTCAAGTGAGAAGCGAATCGAGTGAAGGGGGGAAGGAGAAGCCGGGAGGCGACTACGCGGCAGTGGTTCCGCGCTGGAGCTGAGGCGCGAGCAATTCGCTGGATCCCCAGACGGCGCCACCGGGTGACTGTAGGAGGAGGGAAGGCGGAGAAAGGCGGAGGAAGGCAGCAAGCTAAGCCGTAGGATGCAAGGCGCGAGATGACTCAACCGCTCCGCATGCCACGCGCACTCACGTGAAGAACGGCGGAAAGCTCCATATTGCAGGGAGGACGTATCCGCTCTTGGTCGTCGAGGAGCGGAGTGGTTCGGTCATGACAGTGTTGTTGAGGGCAACGGTTGACAAATCGTGTGTGGATATAGGCCGGAGGCGGGCCGAAGCACGAACTGGTCGGTGAGACCTCCACCAAATCCAGGTACCTGACCACCAGACGCGCGACTTTCTCACATTACTCGCCGTCTCGCCAGTCATCTCTCCATCTCTCCATCTCTCCATCACACACCTCATCTCGCATCTCTTCGTTCATCCTCCTCGCCTATTGCATCACTGTATCCACCACCACCCTCGCGCACCTCGTCTTGCAGCTCCACGGCCAGGTGTCCTCGGCGGAGCTGTCCTCCCACCTTCCTTCGCCGCGCCCTCACCACCCCCTTTACCATCTCCTGCTCATTATCATCTACGGGCCACCAAGGCGAACAGAATACCCGTAAAAACCGCGTAGCTCTTTCCCATCGCCTTCCCAATCAAGGCCCGGGATGCTCGCACCCGACGCACCAACGCCTTCCCCCGCCTTCTTCTGCCGGTGGGACTACTGTACCGCCTCCCACCCAACTCTGGCCGCCCTCTCCTCCCATCTCCGCGACCATATCTCAGCCGAGCGACCAGTATACATCCCCGTTGCGAAGCGGCGGCGCACGAACGGCGGCTGGGTCCTAGACGACACCGACAGTACACTCCCCTTCCCACCATCATTCTCTACCTCTAGCCAGTCGCAACGGAGCGGGCACGCCTCAAGACCGTCAATCGACGACTTCCTTCCCCCAGCTGACGTCTCTGATCTGGGCCTCGATGTTGGCGTTGGCGTTGGCGAGGTCGACTTTGACGCGTTCCTACGCTCGCCGAGTCCGGTACGCCGGCCTGTGAGCTCGACACCACTCTCCCAGATTCCTCTGCCCACACAACCGCTCCAGCTCTCCCAACCTTGCCCAAGCCAACCTTTCTCTGTCCTACCTTCCCTCCCGCCTGCCGCCCAGCGTCAGCCACCCTCTCAACCCTCCGAGGCCAGCTCGGGCGCCCTCGTCTCGCCGCCCAATAGCATGCTACCACCCACGCAGCCGCCACCGCCTACGGCTGACTCGAACGTCTCTGCGTCACCGCGTCGGTCTCTGCAGTTCGGAGTCGCCGATACTCCGCGACGCGTGAGCGCTGGTGGGGTCGGGTTTGACTGGGGAACGGGAAAGTAGACGTTTGCTAGGATGGGTGGAACTGAGTATTGTACGAGAGTTGCATAGACGGCCACAATGTATTCACGCGCGACAACAGCTACAGTGCAGTACAGGTGTCTCTAGATGGTATTGCGACAGATCGGAACAGGATACAGGTGATAGGTGGTGACCAGCGCAGGTGCTCAGCCTCGTAGACTTTGATACCTGAGGTCATGCGTTGGGACATTCATGGGTGTGAGGTCGGGGCAGCGCAAGGCACTACGATGCAATGCAGATATTGGCGCAGCCGGGGACGAGCTCCTTGGTGCCGACCTTATCGCTGGTTTCGAGCGTGCCGTTCGCGTCAGCCTCGGCAGCCTTTCGTTCCGTCCTAGCCTTGCGTTTTTCAACACCGGCCCAGTGCTGCTCGGCGAAGGGTCGAATCGCCTCGACAGCCGCAGTATATTCGGCCTCCTTGCCCCAGTAGCGAACGAGTTCGGCATGATGACTCGGCAGCGGGCGCGGCGAGTCCGGATGAACTCTTGACAGCGGGTCCTGCTTCTTCTCGTCCTTGGCCGGCTCAGCCTCGATCTCCTTCTGGCTCTTCTCAACCTTCGCCTCCTTCTTCTCAGGCACCCACCCCTGCCGGCGCAACCAGTCTCCAAACTCATCGAGGGCAGACAGACGACTACTCCCTCCTTGCCGTCTGTATGTCCCGCCAACAAGCCCATACTTGGCCATCTCACTCAGTCCCTTGGCAGCGCGACAGTCCTCCTCACAGTCCGCGAACCACGCGAACAAGTCCTCAGTCGTACCCGGCGTGAGGTTCCCCCACTTCTCATAGCTCAGGCCCAAGTACTCGCACAATGCGCTCGGCTCGTGCGTTAAGTGTACTTCGGCCTTGGGACATCCGGGGTACGGTACCCAATGTAAAACTGCCCGGTGGCCTTGGAGCACGAAATCGCGGCAAGAACTCGCACGCCGGATAAGTTGGGAGAGGAGGAGGATGGTCACGCCGTAGGCGTGTGCGAAGCGTTGGAAGGATACGCCGGCGGGAGGGAGGAAGATGAGGTCAACCTGGACGAAGGTGTTGGGTTGGAGGTCGGAGAAGGGGTGGTTGTCCGAGAGGCGATTGCGGCCTGATTTAGAGGCGACCGCGGTAACGGTAGTCTGGGCCCCGTTGGAGCTGGAGCTGG
Source organism: Cutaneotrichosporon cavernicola (assembly GCF_030864355.1). Lineage (NCBI taxonomy): Eukaryota > Fungi > Basidiomycota > Tremellomycetes > Trichosporonales > Trichosporonaceae > Cutaneotrichosporon > Cutaneotrichosporon cavernicola. Next base: position 2,705,840 of record NC_083394.1, on the reverse strand, counting down.
GTGCAAACTCCTCGAACTGCATATCCTTCGGCGCACGGAAGAGCTTGTCCGCGGCGGACAGGGACTTCCCGGGCGCGTACAGCTCCACAGCTTCGTGAACAACCTTGAGGGGAACCGCGACGCTCACCTGTCCCCCAGAGCGAGACCAGTGCGTGCCACCAATCTGAGCGGCAACCGTGTCGGACCAGACCGCGATCATTTCCCGCTGGGTGGCGAGGGAGACGTCCTCAACCCCCGCGGCAGCGAGGGCTGAGCGAAGCGAGGTCTCGTTCGTGCTGGGCTTGTTCACCCTGCCCATGCCGTGGCCCTTGCCGCTCTCCCACGCCGCCTTGTCCCATCCGACCAAGACGTCGATGTCGCCATGGCTCGCCTTGGAGCCGAGGTATGGTGCCGCGTCAATGGGATCGAAGGCGTCGAGGCGCGAGAGGAGGTGGACGCGGAGGGCCTCGTACTCGGCGATGGAGAGGCGTGCGCCAGGGATGGCGAAGGCGTTGCCTCCCATTTGGCTAAATGGTGAGTGGGGCCAAAAGTACTGTACGTTGGAGAGAGACACAGACAAAACACAAGTGAGGAGGGAACGCGATGGAGAGGGAGAGAGAGGTGCAAGGTAGGAAAGTGAGAAGAGAAAAGTGAAGGACGACCGTCTTGTTGTTTACATGCGCCTTAGGTAATATCGTGCTAGGATATAAGGCGCAAGGCGCGAGACAGTCTAACACGTTCCTTCGATCTCGAGATGGAGACACCCCGGCGCTGAATGGATGCCGCCAGTGGAATCGTACAGTCAAGAACGCCAAGGCGAACACACCGGAAAGGCGGGGAGAGTGCGAGCGACCGACGCTTCCGACAAGAACAGAGAGGAAATGGGAATGAAAGCAATGCAATGAGGGTTCCAGCTCCAGAGGCCAGATACCCAGTCGAGTCGGGAACAGCACAGTAGATTGGGATCCACTGGATCTTCTGCATTTTCTGCAGCTCGCGGAACTCGTACGATGCGCAACCTGACTACGGCCGTCCCTCCACACCTGCTCGATACACAGCCAGCGATGCAAGAACACGGCAAGTACTAAACGCTACGAATCATCTATGCGGGGGGACGGGGCGGAAATCTGTTGTCAACTAACTTCAAAGAGCTGAACGCGGGACTTACCCAGGAGGGAAGCCGGGAGGTCCCCCGGGCGGACGGAATCCAGGCGGCATTCTGATGTCAGCTGCTAGCACGGGGATCAAACCTGCTCTCCATTCCCTCTTCTTCTGCACGACTGCTCTCTTGAGCTGCCTCCTCTAGGTTGAACTCTCGTGTGCCTGCGCTCCGTCGCAGCCCCTTTGTCTACTCCATCGCTCGACACCGTTCACTCCGACTTACCCAGGAGGCATTCCCTGGGGGAACCCAGGTGGCATCCCTGGCGGCGGCGCCATCCCCGGAGGGAAGCCCGGTGGTGGGCGCGCGTAAGGCATAGGACGCGCTGCCATGGCCGGGGCGCCAGCCCCGCCGCCGAGCGGCATCCCACGGCCGGCAGGTACGCCGCGACCTGGGCCAGCAGCGATGCCTGGTCCCTCCGATGTGGCGGGAGGCGGGCCCTCGACGGACACGCTCACGATCGTCTCGCCGCGCAGGATGACGAGGCCAAGCGTGCGCTTCTGCTGCACCGTTGGGGTTGGCTCGCCGGCCGGCGTGTCCTTGGTCTTCTTGCCCTGGTATCAGTTCAGTCCTGACTGTGGAGCTCGATGCGCTGCCTGCAGGAGACGCAGAGAGGAAGGGGAAGAGACAAGGCAGCTTTGAGAAGTTGGCCAGCTAATCATGTAGCTGGAGCCGCTGCCTTCCCATTCCCTCCCCTTTCCAAGCAGCGCACTGCAGACGCATTCTCTGCGCTACCCGCACATGCTCGCACCTACCTTGACCGTTCTAAACTCCTCGCACTCGGCCAGCACAAAGTTCATGTGCTTGTCGTATGCGAGCATCTGACCCACGAGCTGGCGGCCGTCGTTGAGCGTCACCTTGAGACGGTAGTGCAACAGCGTCACCATCTTCGAGTGCTTGGCCTTGGGGGGCGGCTGGGGTTAGCACGAACGAGACCGATAGAAGGTAGACTGTGCGTCATAAAGGGGCGGTGGAGGCGGAGGAAGGTCACTCGAGTCATAACAATAACACTGTCACGCGCATCCACAGTACAGCTTGCAGAGCTCCCGCAGCATCGTTGACGCTCTGCTCAAGCTTCCGGCGTAGATTATTGGAGAGACGCGGCCGACGCGCGCAAGTTGCGCACGTACAGGCGCGCCCTGGAGGTACACACGCGTCACAACAACGGTCACTCACCATTTTGACTACTCTCTGATCTCTCGCGCGGACTCGGATCTAGGGTACGCCGGGGGCGGTCGCGGGAAGTCCGCGTTTGGTATTTGAAGCAGCGTTGCCGCTCTGTATGAGTGCGCGGGTGTGCGAAGGTGTGGAGGTGTATGTGGTTGTTGGTACTTGCCGGTGGAGGAGAGTTGAATCTCGACGGTCATCACCCAACTCTCCCGGCGCTTCGGCGTTTTGGTCCCGTGGCACAGACCACAGCACTATTCCTGGCACTAGCACAAATGCATTACAGTTTCACTATGGCACACTCCGGGTTCGTCCAATTCTACAATGGCTCCACTGTGACACTGCTCGGATGCATGGCCATTGGTTTGGTCTTCGGTCTCATAGACCGGGTAATGGACGACGGTGCCTAGGATCTTGACAGGTGATGATGTTCTCTTGACTAGCCATGCCACGTCCATGTTGGGCTTCGGTTAGACTTTGGTGGAGCGATGCCGTTTTTTCCTGAGGATATCCCACTCCCATTGAGTCTCCGCGAGACAGCGTTGGAGCCAAAGCGTTTATTCGCCATCCTGTCAAGTTTTTCCAGAGCCTGTTGATGTATCGCGAGTAGCTGTTGGTGAGATCCATGCAGACATCGTTGCTCGGCTTGAGCGTCGTTTTGAGTGGCCGCGATGGTATGGCGCTTCCACGAAACACTTGCCTCCCTGACGAGCTCAACCTGCTTTCTGGTCAAATGGATCTCCCGCTGGAGGAGTTTGACATTGTGGAGAGCATCATCGAGGACGATCTGGTCGACGTCACTGCCGTCGCCCTGCTGCACTTCGACTGTCGCACAGAGGTTGTCGTGCCAAGCAGGACCCCAGAATGTAGGCACCGGAATGCCTATGAAGACGAGGACTTCGGTAGGTTGGCGTGGTATCGAATGGGCGTGACTGCTTGAACCCCAAAGGGGAACTACGGAAAGAAAGCGGGTATCGACTTCTTAGAGGGAGCCTTGTTGTAATGTTAACCCCAACTGCTACTCCTCTCTCTCGGTCGTACGTACAGAAGCAGGGCCAACTTGAGACCTTTATTGGTAGGTACATGCTGGCCGTGGCCTATCGGGCATAATCTCGCCATCCCCGTCCAGAATGTTGGGTTCTGGAAACACTTCGAAGCCGTTGGGAGGGGAAGTGTCCGTGCCCCTATAGATGATGGCCCCGCCTCTGCTTTGCTGAGCCGTATTGCAGGCCGCCGGCGAGGGCTGACTCTAGGGAAGAGGCGATGAATGAGGAAAATTGGCTTCCACAGAAGGAACTTGCAGTCAATGCGACATCTGAATTCACTTGACAGAGGCGTACGACAACCACGGCTGGGACCCACCTCGTTGCACAGAAGCCTTGACAGATGTGCCGTTGCGCAAAGCGTTACCAGAGAAGCTGGTGGAACTGGGCAACTCTAGATGCGCGAGGTTGGGCCGGGTACTGTGGTTGGCGGTGTATACGACGTCAGCTGGGGCGTTTGCTTTGATGTTCCAAGGGCCAGGGGTTCGGCTGGCAGTCTGCCTGCTTGGTCTGAAGGTTTCCTGCGAGTCGATGGAGCCGGGTTCACTAACAGTGAGGGAAGGTGCGGTTGAGGAAGGAGTAGCGGGGGAGGTACTGTAGATGTTATGGCGGGGCTTGCAGAGATGTCGTTGGATAGCATAGTTTTCTTCCGGGGACGGAGCTCACGAAGGTTGTTTGGGGTAGTAAGGAACCGGTGTAACTTTTGGAGGCTTGAGAAAAACGAGAGACCTGGAGAGAAAGGTTCCTGGGCTCGTATAGTCGACGATTGTGTGTCGGTCGGCATTTTGTGGGTGGGTCTTGCGGCTGACATGCAAACTACAAGAGCACATCCGGACGTAGAGATGAAGCTATATCGCTCAGAGAGGGTGTAGCAAGAGGGAAGAGAAGGGAGACGGAATGGAGACAGTGTTGAGGAAAATACAGTACAAAAGTGGTGTTGATGTGAGAGGCCCAGAGCCAACGGGTGGTCAGAAGAAGATGGCCCAGCGAACGTGGCAGTCAAGAAAGGAAATCGAATGAAACCCACAGCGTGGTCAGAGAAGCTGCTCAACCAAGTTACTCCACACCTGCTTAGTTAAGCGTCCTAGAATGTCATCCGGGATGCTCTGACACATTCTTAACAGCTTCAATTAGACTACCGCCAGCAACTACATGCCCATGTGCTAACGCGAGGGTTATAATACAATCGCTTCTCTAGAGTTACAAGGTCTGATGCCTAAACTTTGAAAACACAGCAAAAGGCAGATGAGGGTGTCAGCTATAATATAAGGGAGCGAGAGGGCTTAGACTTCATTACCCTCTGGTTCACCTCCTCTGACCTTGTAGACTGCGTTTCTTCTCTCCCACATACTGTCTACAAGTGTGTTGAAGGATGACTGTGTAATCTCATTCCACACCTGCTGGTAAGCCTCCCAAAGCCCATCGAGGCCACCTGGGCGCTCCGGAAGCAGATTCAGACGCCGTTTAAGCTCAGCCCATTCATGCTCGATAGGATTGAGGTGTGGTGAGTTGGCGGTTGTTGTAGCCCAGCCTCTGCCATTCATGTAAGTGGGCATCCATGGCACGCTTTACATGTTACTCTAGAAAACTGCACTAGTCTTCATAACTCCAATAGCCCTCGCTCCGGCAACGCTCGTCACAGCTCCCCCCATCACTGCAATACTCTTCCTCATTGCATGCCCTCCAACAATCCTGTGGTGCCTCGGAGCTAATCGGACTCGAGGTGCTTTCCCTGTCTCCAAGATGGGGCATGCCGGATGGTCCACTCTTCGCGATCGACAGTTGGTTCGAGGTTTTCGCATCGTTAGGCGGCGCTCCGTCCAGATCGTTTGCCGGAACTGGAACCTTCTTGGCATTCTTTTCCTCTCTCCTCTTGGCATTATTTTTCTCTATCCTCTTGGCATTCTCCTTCTGCTTCTTCTTCTTGAGAGCGGGTTGTTCTACAGGATTGCTAATGTCAGTCACGGTCTAGATGTTGAGTACCGTTCGTCGGCAGGCTGGTCTTCCTCATGGGCTGCCACTCTGTGACCGTGGTCGCCTTCCTCACTCTTTGGCTTCCCATTGTCCTCAACCTGTTGTCCATCGGAGTCGAGATGGTCGTTGCTATTCAGAAGCACTTCGAAACCATTGTAAGTCGGAGAAAACTGGTTCGCGACGTTTGTGGCAAGGAGGTCGTTTTCCACCTGAAGCTCGTCGCACTCCTTCTTGATGGCAGCAAGCTGCATCTGGAGATCATCACGCTCCTTAGTGGTGGCGGCAAGCTCCGCAGGGATGCCGTCGCGCTGCCTTTCTGTTAGCCCAAGTCGGTCGGCCTTCTCTTGGAAACCGTCACGTTGCTTCTCGAGAATGACCTTCTCCGCTTTCAGTTTCTGGATATGCCGCCGACTTCGAGTGAGGTCACTTAAAAGGTCTCGTTTGACTTTCAATGCTTTGAGTGCGTTGTCGAGTTGGCCCTGAGCCGATTCGTTCTCCTCTTTGAGCTTGTTATACTCGTCGATGAAAATGTTGTTCAGATGTTGGGCCCTTGTGATGGTGAACTTGGGGTCATGCTGGACGTCGCCATGGCTTCCACCCATCTCAAGACGATAGTATTTCGTCCGTTCGCTCGCCCAGTTATCCAAGGCTAGGCGGATGTCGGGAGGAAGGATTTTCAGACGGTCGCCGTCTGGTTCAGATACGGAAGAATATGACCTGGCAGTCGGGGATGACCCACTGTTCAAGTCATCTGGATGGTTTTGATCGCCTTGAGTCGCCAATGGGGTACCCGGTACCGGAGGGGGCCCATTTGCAATGATAGGATCATGGGTGATGCCGAGGATGTTCCCAGCGGGAGGATAATGATGCTTGATTTCTTTTGGATCGTGGCCATCGCTTCGGCGTACGTCTGCGATGTGACCTGGGTAGTGGGGAAGATCGTCGTTGTATGTTCCCTCCCGATGGCCACGCGACATCGGAGAGTTCAGACCTGGTTCGACAATACGACCGTTGAGGTGGACGGTTTCGGTATTGACAGGGCCGCGCGAATTTGGTTCTGGCTCAACGACGGCGCCGGGCCTGTAGCTTGGAGAGCTGCCAAGGGTCTGGGACCGAAAGTGGAGAGTCTGGGGCTGACAGTAGGGAGTCTCGAGCTGAGGATAGGCTTGTTGGAGGACGAAGCCTTGATAGGTCGGGGGGCTGTGTTGTTGTTGCTGTGCATATTGTAGTCTTAAGTATTGCTCTTGGGCATGATGCTGTTGGGCATATGAAGATCCTGGACTGTTGTATGGAGGGTGAGTAGTGAAGACCACGGGATTGGGAGCGTATGGTGGGGCATGGACACCGTACGTTTCACGTGGAGGTGGGAATTGGGGTAGTCTCTGGGCTGGGCACACGTTTCTGTAGGGGTATTGCTGCGGCTGCATGCCATTGCTGCCTTGAAAGTACCCAGAAGGCAGGCAGGTTGCCGCAGGCGTGGAGGGGACAGTATTGGCCTGGATGGCGACTCCGTACCGAAGGTGCATGTAATTGGGGTAGAAGGGTTGGCCATATTGAACCGCTTGGGGAGACTGGCGAGCCGACACGCTTTCTCTGGGAAACTGGCGTTGGTTGCTCAAGGAAGACATATGATTGGGGAAGTAAGGGTTGGAACCAGCGACAACATGGCTAGGTCCGCCAGGGCCGTCACGATTGCTGCCCATGTGCGTTTTCGGTGAATGTGTCGCAAGCCCTGGAGGAGGACTGAATAGAGGAGGGGCCTGAGGGGGAGAGGTATGACCGTACGTAGGATTTGAAAGACTGCCAATAGGACCTTGAGGGTTCTGGGTTGGCGAGGACATGTCCGGTACGTGTTGCTTCAGTTTCCCGCCGGGAGGTTGGAGGAAACCGCTTGCTGGATGCTCACGAGGTGTCATCGGTAGAGTTTGGGGGGTGGCGGGCCTCACAGTAATAGAGGGAATCGCGTTTGCAGGAGGATCGGCGAGCGGCAGGGAAGGATATGCATGTGAGGGCGTGGCAGCTTGTCGATTCATGTGGTTAAGATCCGCGAAAGTCCCAGTGCTCCAAATGCTTCTCTGAGCCTGAGAAAACAAAGATGGCTCTAGGGAGATTCTGCCTAATGTTGTTGCAGTTGGACTTCCAAGGCTATCCTGCCGCTCGGGTGAACGTTGGAACTGGATTCCAGTGGGAGGTAGGGTTGGGATGTGTAAGCGGCGCCGCCCACCGGAGTTGTCAAAATGGTTTGAGTTCGTCCTCGGCCCGGACATTACAGGAGCTCGTAGGCGAAGGGTGCTGTATTTAAGGGATGGTTGGAAAGGAGACACAGTACGCGGAGTGTAGAGGATGACGAGGGAGCAGAGGGGGAGATTAGGAAGAATGGATGGTTGCGGTTGATGATAATGGGGTACAAGTACGGAGAAGGTAGATGATGGAGGGAAAAGAAGTGAGGATATGACCTAGATGGAAGAACGAGTGCGTTATTTTGGGTTGCACAAGGAAGGTTGACGTGCACAACTGGTAGGAGCAGGGAGCCAGGGGGATGTGGCACTGGCATGTGCGTGGTCCAGCCCTCGCGCGACTCACGTGAGCTCTTAGTCACAATTAGTATGAATCGTCCCAGCTAGGCCCCAGCTATGCAGTTAGTGGCGGAGAACATCCTGCTAAATGTATGTCGTGCTTCGTTAAAGTGGCGTCTGCCATAAAACTAGGAGAGGGCTTCGAGTATTACAATAGATTCACTGCGAGCACGGGTACAGTATCACTACGGCATCTCCTATTTTATACACGACAGTGGCTATGGCTCAGGTCCACACTCTACACACGGCTCAAGTTGGCGAAGCCCGTTGAGGGGAAACATGGGTGGACTCTAGGTGTCGGCTCACTTGCCTTAAGTAGCGCGTTGATCGTGATGAGGGGTTGATCCTGAGCTCCCGAGGAGCGCTTGAGTTGCCAATGTTAGCGTGTGGTGTGGGTATAACGATAACGTGGTGTTTACTTGGTTTGTTGGGGAAGGGTGCCTAGAAGCCGCCAGAAGCGGGTGCCCAGAACACGGGGAACCAGAAGGGAGGTTTCATACAGTAGTCAAGGCCTAGATAGTCAAGGCCTAGATAGTAAAAGCCCAGATGGGGGTGCGGGGAGGCTTCCAACTGCAAGGTCGAAGCCAAGGCAGAGCGCCAGCGACGGGGGTGGTGGCAGTGACGAGGGTTGGGGTATGGTGTTTGTGGAAGTAGGGTGCTGCAGTGGCGGTATATACTCGATAGAGAAGAACTATGAGCATGAGGAGTGGGATATGGGCGCAGTGGCGTGTTGAGGTGGCATGGGTGATCTCTGTTCTCTCTGTTGAGGAGTAATGGACCATGTTAATGCGATAACGTAAGATTATATGGTGCTTAAATCGTCACTCCCGCCACTCTACTACGTCATCTCCGCCATTACGTCCCATCGAATTGAACCACACCGAATTAAGTCTGCTCACCTTCCAATGAAGTCAAGAAGTAGCCTTCCGCCCTCAGCAACGTCCCTCGGCCTCCTTCTGGTTCTTCCACTGTTGACGCTTTTGTATATGTCGAAGGTTGTCCCTTGGTTGTCCCACTTCTCCTACCTCGTCTTCTGATTTTCTGGTGCTGTCTCCATTGAGTCAGGTGCGTTGATTGAGGGTGCTGTGGGGAAAGTTGAGCTGTCCGATCTCGGCAGGGAAGGATGACACTCATATCCACGATGATGTTGCAACGTATTCAGAATGGGGTTGTCGTTTGGGTCCGTCGCAGTCAAGAACTCGCAGCTTACGGGGGACCCCGAACATTGATACACCATTGCCACTACTCTGTCCGTATGGTGCTCGAGGAACACAATACCTGAGGGGGATATGGCGGGATTATCGTCCCGTTCGGAATGGATGTGACGTCTGGGGACTAGAGGCTTGAGTAACCTCGTCGTGACCCAGTTCCAATCGCAGGTATCTGTAATCGGCACATCAACTATCGCCTTAAACATCTCTTGTTGAAAGGTTCTCATCTTGAATTCAGGTTCAAGTTGCGATAGCGGCTTTGACCAAGCTCTTCCTGGACCTGTTCACGGAAAGCCGTTTCGTGTTGGAAGCGGCGTACCGCGTTAGCCAGCTCCTGCTTGGTCTTGTCAAGCTCTGTCCAGAATTCATACACCAACTTATTAACAATACTGCCCTCGTAGGCTGAGACCTACAGCTTTCAAATCGGCCCACCATGTTCTTACTGTAAAGCGAGCGAAGAAGGCTTATCAGTGTTGAGTTGGTGTGCCACAACATGTTTGGAGCTTGAGCAACATCACAGCTGCGAGCTTACTGCTAGCCCGGCTCTCTGTGGAGGGGTTGGGCAGAGGGCTGAGAGGAATGATTCTGTGACTGTCGATTTCAGGACTACTTGAGAGGCACTGTCTGCTGGTATGACTTTGAAGACGACCTGGGAGGAGGTGCAGTTGTGTCGGGCTAGTCAATGCCGGGGCGAAATCGGGAGGAGGGACCAAGTATACAATGCGTTCCGATACCTCGGAGCTAGTGTCATAGTGTCATCAGGAGTTTTGAGCGGCATCTCCTCAGCACAACCGCATGAATTTGCAGGGTCTCAAGGGGCTGGGATGTTTGCGTTGGGGAGGCTCCGTTTCCGGTGGAATATAGTCGTTTGGGACAGCCGTAGAGCAAGACGGGAATTAGTAGCGTTAGAGGAAGGAATGTTGAAGACGAATAGCTGCGGCAGTCCACAGGTTCCCCGAAAGTGGCACTCGTTGTGGCAGGTGGCTGCTCACTTTGTCACTATTACAAAAATGGGCCACTGAACCAATTTTTCATAGCAATCGAAATGAATCGAACTCCCTTTTTATCGAAGCTTGTGCGGCTCACCACTCAGTCCCGAGATGGTGGAAATTCCGGGAGAGGCGTGAGTTGAGTTCACGATCTTGGGTTCCCAGCTGCTCTAGAGAAACCGTTAGGTAGCGCGCCACGCCCTGCAGATTGTCTTATGTATGGGCACGTGTGCCGTATGGGGGGCTTGCAGATCTTTGAAATGATTTGGTCCTTCAGCTCTTCTTCAGTTTTGATTCCTCCACATTGATGTGGACCCGGGAACATGGGCCACCCATGTTCCCAGGCCGCACGTCATCGCCCAGGGGAAAATGGGGTTCTCAATCGAGCCTGGCGTGCTACAAGGACTGCATTTGGAGTGGCCCACGGAGATAGCGGTTGGAGGATTGGGTCGATCTATGGTGATGTGTGTTGCTCAAAGGGCCGTCGGTTCCGGGTTCTCAAGGAGCCGTTGGTGTTTGGGTCATTGCATAACGAGTCAAGTTGATAGCTGGTGGAAGGAGCGTTGTCGTCAAGACTTGGTCGGGTATTGGGAGTACTAGAGATTGCACGGGGTCGGCCCGGCTGTGTCGTCGAGGAAGGTGGCTGTATAACAGGGGTGTTGAACAGACTGAACGAAACCACCATACCCAGTCGGTCGAAAAGCAGACCGCATGTCGGAAACATGTCCTAGCCTCTGGGGAAACTTATTCGGGATCGGCAGAGGTAACGCCATCAGATGACGGATGAAGTCGAGAATTGTGTGCCCGGGCTGTTCTGCAGGTGCGTGTGAGATCACTGGCGACGGTGGAACGTTGGGTTGGCCATACAGGTGGGCGCTGGGGTCGTTGTGGCCACTGCCAGAATAGTCGTCTTGGTTGACATGACTGGTGGTTGGAGAACGGGACCGACTCTGGCGGCTGCCTTCGTCCTCCCCCGTCCAAGTTCGGCGGGTTGACGAACGGCTTCTGGAAGGTGGGAGAGAATGGAGAGAGAAGGTTAAGTTGGATGGTATATGGAGGGGAGATATATTAGTGAATATGTAAGACGAAGAGAGAAGAGACGAGGATTGATGTTTGGAGGATAAACTACCCAAACTGCGACGAAGTTGTTTGTGGCACCCTCACACCCATCCCGGAACCACTGCCACAATCGGATCCTCCTCAATCCTCCGTTCCCAATCAACTGAAACACCATACGCGGACAGTTGCCCACACGCTACTACTCTAGGCTGCCACTGACGATCTCCCAACTTTACAAAGGCAGCTTGCCATTCAAGCAGGGTTCCGTAGATTGCGTATGCCGAACACTCGCAAAGCACAGATGGGCGGCATGGGCGGTGAACAGGGTCGGTGAGTCAGTCAGGAATCGTGGACTCTTTGTGTGCTTCTTTCGGCTGTCGGGGGCACTTCAAGGCTTAGTACACTTCCAATAAGGCTCTGAAAACAATGCGTTGTAAGCATTACTATCCAGATATGTACTTTTGATTACTCTGGGAGTCCCATTAAGGGCTATCAATTTCCCTGGAGTTTGCCCTGAGTTAGCCCTGGTTCTCCTCTGTCTCATTTATTGCATCAGTTATGGGTAGCTTACGTTGCGTGTCGAGCCTTTCCAAACCTCTTGCGTGTTGTAGAGTGAATGTACGATGCATCGAATACGGTTGAACGTGTGCGCAATTCAAGGGGTCGGGTCGTAGGGGCTCGGGTACTACAACATTGCGGATCTCCGACAGCGTCACAGACCGATGCGTTGACCCGATGGTTAGCTGCAGGTGGTGTTGTGGCCATGCGACTATCACAGGCCAATGGTTCCTCGTTGATAGACCCAGTGCATCGCCAAGCGTGGCCATTACCTTGTGCGCCTTGGCTGCCATGCTGATATGGATCGACAGGCATGTCGGAAATCTGATCCGCGCGATTCATGTTCATATTGGGGTTTTCGATATTCGGATCGTGTGACTCGAGCCCAGTCGCTGATCCGTATATCTATATCAGTTCTCGCAGCATTCGGCGGAGTCGCCCGTTCCCTTCACGGAGTTGCCCCTTCTCGCGCCGCAAATGAAAAAAGGTCACACTCAAGCCGGTTACCTCTTCCAATGGAGGTGATAGTGGTTTGGTTTTCTTCGTTGAGGTCGTGCTTGGCGTTGCGGAGCTGTTCGTTCTCCCCCTTCCAGGGAGGTGCAAAACGTTGGACAAGTCAGTCCACCATATGGAAGTCTCTTCTCTCAGCTTCACGATCCTTGTGGTGAAGCTGGTTCTCAGAAGTTGACCCAGTTTGCCATCCGCTCCTGAACGGCTCGCCAATCAGCTCCCGGGAGGTTGAGTTGCAGAGGAAGAGCTAGTTCGAGGACGCGAGGGCTGCCGGCAAGAAACAGGGCGGTCATTGTTGCGGGCGTCATTGTCAGAAACGTCGTTGGTACGAGTGTCGCCGTTGCGCGCGCCGTTGTCGACGTCGTTGACAAGGGCGTCACTGTCTGCAACGCTGAGGGGAGCAGGGGAGGGAAGTGGTAGATCGGCGAAGGGAAGGAGGGAAGGTTAGTGAGAAAGGTGCTATCAAGGATATTGCAGAGGGGAGGGAAGGGTAGGGATGCCGATATGATATTGGGGTGTGTGTGAGAGAGAGAGAGCAAGAAGTAAAGTTAGAGAGGATAACTTTGTGGTGTTGTGGGGTTATGGGGCGGAAGGCAGAGCACAGTTGAAGATGCGAGAAACAACTTCACTCCACCCACATCCTGCCTCTATTACACAGTCACCTCGATCCTATGCTTGCCTTAGGACGCCTGTCAATTACGATCGCGGCGAGTCGGGGACGTCTCTCCGGGTATCGCGGGATTCCCCTTTGAACAGCGATATCAGAGGCGAGGACCAACTGATGGTTGTTAGGTGAAGCAAGATGTGGGCAAAAGTAAGAGTGGGTGACCGTCCAAGATCAACAGCACTGCATAGGATATACTTCTGATACTGCACAGGCCCGCTCGTTGGCAGGCTCGCTCTCGGTCTTGCGCTCGCTGCTCGCACTACTGCGTGGCATCGGCCAGAGCCGTGCGCGCAGCGTGCTTCCATCCCTCGCCGTCGCGGCGGCGCAGCTCTGCAAGCCAGACCTTGTACTGCTTGTTGGTGCCGAGGATGTCGTCGAGGAGGCCTGTGGGGCCAAAGTTCTCCGTAAACGCGTCTGGCGTCAGCATTTCCCAAGGAAGGGAGACTCACAGTGGTGCCAGTCGTGGATGAGCGCATCGTACAGTCCAGGGATGTTGTAGTCCGAGCTGGAGTCAGCTGTTGTTACACGTCTGAGCTGAGGGACGATCACTCTCGCCACTCACTGGGTGCACAGCGTCCCGATCTCAAGCGAGCAGAAGAAGAGGATCATGAGCGACCAGTGTGGCCGCATAATCACAATACCGATCAGGATCGGCCCGATGTTGCTCTGATATTAGCTCCTTGTTCCCTCCTGGCGGAACTCACAAAGACCTGCTCTGCCAGGGTGCAGTACGTGCTTGCGAAAGCGACTGGCGCGGTGAACTGGTGGTGCATCTTGTGGATCTTGGCATAGAGTTTGGGGTGGTGTACGAGGCGATGGACGAAATAGAAGCCGGCCTCCTCGCAGAACATGCACCCAAAGTACACGCCAAACGTCTTCCACCATCCGGGCAAGTTGGAGGAGGTATCGAGGATGGCCCAGCGCGAGACGCCGTAAATCAAAGGCAAGTTGACGAAGATCTGGTTCTTGACCACGCAGACAAGGACCTGGCGGTACTCGGCCCAGGTGACGCGGCGGTCGGGCTGGATCTTGAACCGCTTGACGTACGAGTGTAGGGTGTCGTTCATGTCAAAGGCCATGAAGATAAGTCCGAGGGTCCAGTAGACTGCCGAGGAGACGATCCATGTGCCCCACATGTTGATGTTGAAGGCGCCATATTTAGCTGTGAGGGCGTCGTAGAACCGTCCTGTGGCGGGCTGCTGGTTGATCCAGTAAGTGAGGTAGATGATGCCGATGGTTAAGACGTGTTGCCAGACGCCGTCCTGGTTGATTCGAGAGGAGGCCTGGAGCGCCCAGTTGTGCTCCTCTGTGTTGTGAGGGAAGGAAGAAGTGGGGGGAAGGTTGGAACAACAAGAGGGGAGAATGCCGTAGGAAAACGGTGGGCGGATGGGATGGCCATGTCAAAGTGGGTGTGAGTCAAGGTGAACGATGCGCGCGGATGCTTGCCGAATATGGACAAGGTTGCGTGAGATGGACATGAAGCAGGGACACGGGAGCGAATCAATGAGGGAACAAGTCGAGTGTGTCAGCGTCTCCTACTGATTCAACTCATTTGGAACTCACTGCCTTTATACGTGCTCTCCTTGCCGTTGACGTTGTCGTTGACGTTGCCGTTGGCCTTGGCCTTGGTATCCACCTTGCTGTTCTGAGTCTTGACGTTGGCACTGGGCCGACGCACGGCTCCGCCCATGACGACAGGCGAGTCGCTTATCATTGTGCCTGGTGTTGGGAGATCCAATGAACGGGGAAGGAGATGGGTGTGGTCGCCCTGGTGATGGGCAGTGTGTCTGATTGATGAAGACGAAATGATGAGTTGTTTCGGATGGGATAGGTCTTTATGTAGGGAGATTGAGTGATTGAGTGGGACGATGTGGATACACGACGTGGTTGTTGGGAATTCTAGTTGCAAGAGCAGTGGCTGGACAGTATGGACTGGCTCGTTACAAGAAGAGATGTGACGGCTTGTTGTTTCGCTTCGCTTTGTAATGATTCTAATGAAATGGCGCTCATCAATCGCCGTGTTCCAACTTGATTTGACCCCTCCCTGAGGCTTGGGCCCCTTTTACCCTACCCTTCAAAGGGTCATTCAACATGACATATGACCAACTCGGCATATCGGCATATCGCACCATCCAGGCACCGCATGCCAAAGCTTAAATGCGTCAGTTTTCATCCATCGCCAAGTACTGTATCAAATGCTTCTCTCAGCCAACCAACCCTCTCCAATACCATGACACATGATGCAGCAACGCAACTATAATAAGTCTGAGCTCCTACAACCCTGTGTTCGAATCATGAAATGGCGACGCGGGTCGCTGGACCGGAGCTGTGCAGCTCTCCTACAGTCCGTGCGTCTCAAGGTCGCCCAGTCGCATACCCAGCAGGCGCGCTCGGTCCTGGGTGCTCGCCCCAAACCGCCGTGCGTGGTGGACGGCTGTAATACTGCTCGCGCCGGTTCCATTCGTTCCTTGCCCAGTGGCCGTCTCCACTAATCGTCGCCGTGGGAGGCTGAGGTGGAGGGGGTGGACCTGTGGCAGTCGCAGTCTGAGGAGGCCGCATGGGCGGCATGGGCGCAGCCGGCGGACGCTGGTACGCGTTCTCGTGCCAACCGTTGCGGTAGTATCCCGGCGGGGCACCTTGTGAAGGCGGCGGAGGTGCAGGCGGAGGAGGTGCGTTGAAGCTCGGAGTTGGGCGGTGGAACCACGTACGGTTGTCACGGTACGGCCCTCGTTGATCAAGCGGCTCTTCGTGGTGGCGCACAAGCGGCTGCTCAGATGGACCGCGGAGGTCGCGGGGGTCACGCGGGTCACGAGTCCGGGGGTCACGAGGGTCACGGAGTTCGCGGGGTTCGCGGGGGTCGCGAGCGTCACGAGGATCGCGAAGATCGCGGGCCTCGCGGAGGTCGCGGTGTAACAGAGGGTCGTCGCGAAGGGGCAAAGGCTGTTCCTCTGTACGTGATGTTCGGCGCTCAAACTCATCCCATCGCCGATCTCCGGGAGGAGGCTGCGCAAAGCGTGACGGAGGTCCAGCAGCTTGGGGTGGGCCTAAGGGCCGCCCTGCCATCATGGGTGGGGGAGGAAGGTTGAACGGCGCCGAAGGCGACTGAGAATGAGCTATCCGTAGAGGCGGGCTACGGCGCAGATCGACCGGGGAAGGAATCGCAGGAGACGGAGTCACCCGGGCGTGTGGAGGAGGCGGCAGACGAGACGGAATTGGAGCGGGTTCTGGTGAAGGCGGCGAGAACTCGAGCATCAGGGCCGGCTCGTCCACCATAATCTCGTCATCGTCCTCAGACTCTGGCTCGGGAGACGGCTCGGGCTCGGGCTCGGGCTCACGCAAGCCGAGCTCAATGAGGTCGTCGATGGCCTCGGTGGCCGTCGCGCCCTCAGGACCCAAGTCGATACGGCGACGCTTGCGGACGATGGCGTCCTTGACGACATACGCAGTGTCCTCTGACTGGTCGGACAAAAGGGAAGTGGGATGGCGGTACCATCCTCCACAACCGCGACCCTCGCCCAACATGGGCATGTTGGTGAACATGCGCTTGTTGCTTGGACGCCCGTCGTTCATGTCGTGGTAGACCTTCTCTGCCGCGAGGCGTGCCTTTTTCCTAGCAATCTCAAAGGTCATCTGGAGCGAGATGTCCTCGCGGTCCGCCTGAAGCTGTCAGCTTGCACGGATCACGGCGTGACTCACGTAAAACTGGAACTGGTTCTGTTGCTGCTCAAGGTCAAAAGTCTTCTTGAGCTCTGCTTGTTGCGCCTCGTACTGTGCGTCGCGGTACCCGATGATCCGATTGAAACGCTCTTCCAGATCGCTCCAGAGTGTGAGGAGCTTTGGGTGTGTGTCGTTGAGGACTTGTTGTTCTTGCTCCTTGAGCGACGCAAGCGCGAGGTCGATCTGTTCATGGCGGGCTTTTTGCGCAGCGACGGCCTCAAGGTCGTCCGGGTCTACCTCTCCGCGACGGAGGGCACGCCTGCGCTTCTTTCTCGGTGGACGTTTGGGCTTGTCGTCAGGAACGAGTATGGAGGCTTCTGTCGCGACGGCCGTGTCGACGGCGGTGACGTCGTTTACGACACCGGTGGGCGTGTTGTCGGCGGAGGAAGTGGAGGGGACCGTGACGGCGGCGGCAGGGACTTCGACAGTGGGGGTAGGGGTGGGCTCAACAGAAGCAGCGTCGGCGGTGTCGGTGGTGGGAATGGGGGTGGGCTCAGCAGAGAGGGCAGCTGGTGTTTGGGTGGTAGGAGAAGCGCTCTGGGTTGTAGTGATGGGTTGTTGAACGTCGGCGGTAGAAGAGGTTGCTTGCTCAATAGCGGCGTCGCCGACGGACTCGGTGGTGGAATTGGGATTGGACGCAACGACAGCGCCAGCGATGTCGTTGGTCTCAACATTGGTGGTGCCAGGAGGAGTTTGGGACCTGGTGTTGGGTGGCCTCGGTGGAGTGTGATCGGCGCTGGGGGCCAGAGCATCGGCGGCAGTCTCGGCCCAGGGTTCATCAGGGCCTGCGGTTACTGCGAGTGCGCCAGGATCTACCTCCTCAGCCGATGCCGCGTCTGTCGGAGTCGCGATGGCTTCGCGAGTCTGCATACCCGACACAGACTCGGCAACGACTGACGCAGAAGCATCAGCGGCGAGCTTCAGAACTGGGGTCCTAAAGACGAGCTTGATCTTGCGTGGCTCTTTGGATGGGCGACTGTCTGCAGAGTTGATCGCATCTTTGTTTCCGCTGCCCTTGTTGTCCTGGTCGTCATCGGAGCGGGTCTCACCCTCGTTGCCGTTGGCGTGAGGAGATGTGTTGTCGCTCATGACAATGTCGGATGAGTGGTGGTGGCCGTTTGCCAAAGCATGAAGGGATGGCGACGAGGTCTTGTGCGTAGTATTCTCCGCGGTTGGCGAGGGCGAAGAATCGGCAGTTGGCGGAGGCATTTTCTCTGGCGACTTGGAGGACTGGCTGCGACGTGATGATCGGGTAGAAGAGGCAGGTGGAGGAGCCGCACGAGAGGGAGAGAGGCTGTCACCTGTACGGGATGCCGAGGAGCGGCCCCGTGTGTAAGATGATGGCTTTGTTTTGTTGTTGCTGGTAGAGGATCCTGTGGGGGATGGAGTTTGGGTGATGGTGTTTTGGGCGGGAGCGGGGTCGGATTGGATTGGAGTGGAAGTCTGGGATACGTTGGATGACTGATGTTGAGGGTAGAGGGTTGTCGAAGTCGACATGTTCAGGAGGGGGAGGGGAGATGGCCTCTGTGGATGTCAGCTGTCTATAGATGTTGGATGGGGAGGAATGGCATAATGTTGATGATGAGCGAGGGGGATGGGGGGAGGAGATGAAGACGATGACAAGAGCTTGAATAGGATTAGGATTGTGATGATTGACGGGCCTTTACAGAGGTATACACCCAAGTACCAAGGAATACAGGCACAGAGAGAGAGGAGGGGGGGCCGGGGGGGGGGGGGATTGTACAGTACAGTACCGAAAGGGGCTGCAGGAAAAGTTAAACTGTAGTACCAGCCAGCGAATTCAGCCCAGCTAAGTCTACCAAGCCAAATGCAACCTGCACCCAGCCCAGATCCCAGACTGACTGCTTGAGCTATCGATTCAGGGTAATTTACCCAACAGGATCACAGGAGACTACAGGAGAAGGTGGAATCGTTCAGGGTCTCCAAGGAACAGAGCGCGGTAATCCCCACCCTGATAACTAGACCCAGATGAATGGGTTACGTAACGGGTGGCCAAAGCGTAACCCACTAAACCTGGGGTCTCCAGACGATAACCATCGTAAAGTGAGAGTAACCATTAAAGGATGACAGTTAGGGAGAGATGGGCCAAAGTGACTGGGTGCTGCGTGCTGCCTGCCAGCATGTCTTGCGACTTGCCTTTTGGCTTGTTGGCTTCATTGGCTTTGACACAGTTTCAACCCTGAAAAGCGACAAGACAAACGAACAGCGCCGTTTTTCCTTTTCGGTCCAAGCAATCAACCTGCACTCTCCTAGGTACCACAGCCACACACACACACCCAAGTCTCACCAAGCACACCAACCATCCGGAACCCAGAACCATCACGCAGGCCTCACCACCACCGTGGTTCCCCCCCCCCCTCCCCCGCGCCTCTAACGCTACCAGTCCTCGCACCACATAGCCATAGCCACGCGCGTATGCACTTCTTTCACCCTCTCCCTCTGCCCTCTGCACAGCCCGCCGAATTGCGGAACGAAAAAGGCCAAAGGCCAAGGATGAAACGCAAGACGCGGCCGGTGGAGGCCGATCCGTGCCAAACCCCCACTCATCCTAGGCCGAGAAGCACCCCGACCGAGAACGCCCTGCGCCCCGCGTCCCTGCGCCCCGGCGCCGCCTGTCCGCATCCATATCCCCGCCTGCGTGTGGGATGCGATTCAAGTAGACACACGAGTGGATGCGAAGAACAGTGTGTGGAGAGTGGGTGACGGCCCGTCGCACATTTGCGTGGTGGCTTGGAGGACGTGCACCGGACCTGACTCGTCTTTTGTCGCCGCGCGGCGTCGGTGCTGTCGCCAGACCTGTTACACCGCCATGACACCCTTTACGCGTGCACAGCAGGATAACTAGACTACCAGTGACTGAAGAGAGAGGGAGATGAGGTGCGGATCAAAGAAAGAGCCCATGAGGAATAAAGGGACGGCGAGAGATGTAGGTGGTACACCGACTGAGACACGGTCACTGACAAGAGGGGAGAGAAAAGGAAAGAGAGCATACGAGACAGGAGAAGAGAAGATATAGTACTCACAGTGTTGCCTAGAAGGTTATTGGGGTTGGTGGTGATGTTGATGTTGATGTTGATGTTGATGGTAGGTGGGATGGTTTATTGGGTGGGTGTGGGTGGGTGCGGGTGCGGATTAAGAAGGGGTTGATGGAAGTGAGAAAGGGAGGGACGGAGGGACGGAGGGACGGAGGGACGGAGGGATGGACTGAGAGTGGAGAGTAAAGAAAGAGTTCGAGTCGAGAGGGTAGTGGAGAGAGTGAGACAAAGACCTGTGGACCACTGTGGGTCCAAGGTCCAATGTTTGTGACTAGCTTAATTGATACCAGTGGCAAAGAAGAGTACGCAGGTAGTGATATGAATGAGAGGATGATGGATGATTGTGGAAGGAGAGGAGAAGATTGGGTGGTGGAGAGGACAGAGGAAGGGTGGAAGGGTTGAGTGGAGGCGAGTTGGGAGGCAAATCAGGGTACAAACTTTGTACCGTCGCCGCGCCGACCATCACCACCAAGAAAGATTATAATAGACAAAGATAGATGTCTCAGCCCCGACGTCGCCGCCAGCCGCCAGTTTCATGCAGTCCGCGATCTATGAGCAGTCCAGGAAACCTTAAACCTCTATGCCTCTATTCAGCTAGTTGGTTTCAGTGAATTTAGACCCAAGCACTGAATACATTCATCCACATTGATCGTGAATTACTTGACATTGGGGAATCTCAAACTACAAATGACAGTGTCAGTGTGACATGAGACTCCCATTCAACCACATACCGCACCGCCGTCAGACCGCCAGCGCGTCGCCTCGTCATTCAGATCATTGCCCAATCCGCATCTCATTCGATCACCATCCATGCATCCATCCATACTCTCTCATCTTGCTTGGAATCTTGCCTTGTTGCCATCTTGCAACCTTGCAACCTTGCCGTGTTCCGAATGACCGTACAAGCGATGTCAGCTAAGCCAGGGAAGGGGGGACAAGCTTTTCATCTCCTCCGACGTGCCCCGCGCCCCCACCGACGCCAGTGCGCCGGCCGGTCCGTGGTCCGTGCGTCGTCCACGGATCTTATCCTCAAGTCGCTGCTTCAAGGGCCACTTTTTACCTTGGCAGCTGATACATTCAATCTAGTTGAATGGCAACTTTGTTGTTTTGGTGTGTTTAAGATGAGCATCTTGGCGCACGTTAGTCATTGTCAATCTCGGATTGCCAGGCCCGAGAGCCAAAGCCAAGAACTGAGACTCGGGATTTTCTGGTACGACCCTGAGTAAGATCCCTGATCGGGCCCTCGGCCCTCGGCCCACCAGGCCACCAACCCTTGGAGCCTCGGTTTCGAAAAGCGTCGTGTGCCTTGACCTTGACACCTGTATACCTGTATATCCTGTATACCTGTATACCTGTACCTACAGCCCTATGGCCCTATGGCCCTAGAGCTCTGTTGACTGGTGCCCCATCATCCCCCCTTGCTATATTGATCCCTGGAACTCGCCACTACGCCACTAGGGGATCCGGGCAAGTCGCGAGACACCTACCATGCATGCCATGTGCCATTTGATATTCAATGATAATGTACAGTATCATCATCAAACCCCTTAACATTTAAAACGGGGGGGTGGAGGTCGTCCACTTACAATCGGCATTCCCCATAAACCGTCACCTGGCTGGCTCCACCAACCCGTCACACTGTCAACACAATAACTAAATCCATACCAATACAGCTTAGCTACATGTCCATCTAGATGTTGCCACGTGCATTATCACGTCTCGGTAAGCGTAGGCTTGTCCGCCAAATGGTCTAGCGAGGCCCACCATACCGCGAGTCGCCCACATTGCCAACACCGTTGACGAGTACGTCAAACAAGTCGTGCTGGCTGCCCCCGATCCCAAGCGCAATGCTCGTGTCCATGTCAACCGGCACACCGAGGCCAAGGTCGCCCATCGGCATTCCATCCTGCGGCTGCCACACCAGGTTGTTAAGCCATTGCGTGCTCGCAAAGTCGGCATTCTGCGGCGGCAAGTTGTTGACCGGCAGGTACGGCGCGCTCGCGCTGCCAGGACGCGACGAAAATTCCTGCTTGAGCGCTTCGAGTGTACGCAGTTCGGGCGACGTGTGACTTATTCCCGACGGTGACATAGAACTGTCGCGCACAGGCGACTGCCCCGTGCCCACCCGTACGAGCTTGGCCCCCGCCTTGAGGTGCTCAAGATAGCTAACCGTCGCGGGGTCTTCGGTTGCGAGAGGCTGACTCGCACGGCGACGCGTCTTGGCCGCTGCCTCCATCGCCTCGCTCGCTGAGAGACGCAACTGCAGGATTGCAGCAAGCCCGTTCTTGGCTCTACATCCGTCACGAGTTGCCGCCGAGATGTCAACCATCTGCTGCAGCTTCTGGTACGCGGGCACGGCCCAGACCGACATGGGTGCGCGGATCGCCACGGCAGCCCTGGCGTCAATGTGCATTTGCATATAACACTCACAGGCACACGGAAGCGCTCAGCGCGTGGAACCAGAAGAACCACCAACGCGCGATCAGCGAAGGGTGGTAACGCACGAGTTGTCGGATTGTTTGGACAATCTCGCTCGCACTCTCAAACGCAGCAACAAACGCATCGCCAAACGGCGACTGTCCCGGGTCCTCGGGCGTGTCTTTGAGGGCAATCGTGAACCAGTGACGGTTGAGTAGAAGGCGCGTCTGTGCTACGAGGAAGCGGATGCTCAGTCGGTGGATCACAATCTGCGGGCTGAGTAGTCGGTCCATCGGCAGATCCGAGATCTGCGTTTTCGGCAGCATCGTCTCTGGCAAGTTGTCACGGACTAGCGTCAGATGGACAGGGCGCCGAGTACGTACATGTGGTGATCTCTTTGTCGACAGCCTGGACTGTCGAATAGGGTGTCGGCTTGGCGTTGGTTTGCTGAGGTCAGCACAGAACGACAGTCAACAAGCCGTTGGTATTGAACAGAGGCAGCTCGCCGGCACTTGTGGCATGCGGCCCGACTGAACTCACCACATCCAAGACCCGCTCCATGATTTCAATCAAGCGGTACTTTGACCTGTGGAAAAAGTCATCGTCTCCCGCCAGCAACTCGTCGTCTGGCAGCAGCGTGTCGCTAGCACGGTTGCTCATCGCACAAGGCCGGCCAAAGCACAACGCCTGCAAGCGGTCGTAGGTGAGTACCTCCCAGTACAGCATGCGCCGCTCTTGGACCTCGTACGACGACAGGCCGAACATGAGGCCATCGCGGTGGAGACCAAGCTGGCATCAGAATATCCTGGAATGGACTCACACTCTGGGCCACTCTGGTGGCAGTGCCGAGGATGGGCCAAAACACGTCGGCGCTGTTCCCGAGCTTGTCGTTGAGGATGTACGTGCCCATTAGATGGAGGGCTAGCACGGTTGCGGGAGAGGCGTTCTCGAGCCCCACAAGGCCGAGGCACGCACGGCCGCAGAAGAAGAGCTGCGCGCCGCGGTCATCCCATGGTTCGCGGGTCAGGTCGAACATTACGCCTACGGCCATGAGGAAGAAGACAGCGGCGAGCTTGTGCGGGTGTGGGCGCACGCTTACGTCATACGCGTTGAGCAGGTAGTCGCGCTCAAATAGGACCTTACTGATCGGCTGGTACATCCAGTTGACATTGTCCCAGTACACCTTAATGATAGCGTACCCCTCACGGTCGAGGTCGGGGAGCTCGGCGCGCAGCGCATCGACATTGTAGTCGACACCAGCCGCGCCAGCGATGCCAACGCCCCCAGCGAGGAAGGCGTCGTGCAGCCGCAGGGCTGTCTCGCTGTATGCCGCGCGTGGGACGGGCGCCCCTTGCATCTCGTAGAATTTTGGGTCGCCTGCGCGCATGTGGTCGCTCGGCGTCGTGGGCTCGGACGTCTGTCCCTCCTCACGCAGGTACTCGGAGCCCGCGAACGAGCCGATAAACTGTGCCTCGCCCTCGGTGCCTATCTTGAGAGTGCCGAAGGCACCAACGGTAGCGTCGATCGCGCCGACGTCCGGCTTGGTGTCAAGTTTCGAAGGGCCAGCACCATCTTCCGTCGTGAACCAATCCGTCTCAACGAGTAGGGGATGCGGTTCTTGGGTGTTCTTGGCTCGTTCTTGCGACAGAGCGACCTCGAGCTTGCGGATGCGTTCGTGTAGGTGTTCTGCGTCCGCGAGGACAATGCTGCCATGAGCTCCGATCAGAGCGGGGGTCGGGCAACCAAAGCCAAAGGGGTTTAGGGGTTGGTGGGCACAATGTAGAGCGGATGCGCAGTCTGCTGCAATGCGTTGCCCGCCAGAGCGGCCAATGTGGGCGAGTCCCTCAAGCGATCAAGTGATCAAACGAGCGGATGGACTGGATGTCTCATTCAGCCCACCAAGTGTCTTGGACGACAATCACACCCCACCCAATAAAGACATCACCACCGCAACTCACCGTTTGCCCTTTATTGTCTTTGCCTGTCCGAAAGGACAGATCTGCTCGCAATGCCGCTTCACGCAGCTCGTGCATGGCCATGTCCGCGAACACTTGAGCTTGAGGCTGGCGTCAGCGTACTGGGTGGGGGGTGGGGGAGTGGGGGAATGAAAGGAGGGCTCCATATCGACCATGCTACAGCACGGCCACTTGCCGATCGCCATTCCACCATTAGAGTATGAGGAGGTGCGAAGAGCGCGACTCACCGCCTGCACTCGGCACAACTAAAGTGCTGTCTCGTCTGACGCGGCTTGCCGTCAGACCGCATTGTAAACGGGGATTTCTCGGGTTGCGGTGGTTGTTGTTGTTCCATCGTGTCTTAAGGCGCGCGATTAATGCCTTTGGTGAAAGATCCAGGAGAGCTATGTGATAGTGGGGTGCTTGGACCAGGGGACGAAGGAGGTGGGTGGGGATGGTGAGAGAGAGAGGAAGGGCAAGTTGTCAGGGGGATGGCCACACGTGATGACAAAAGCGGACTAGGTGGCGGTGGGGGTAGCTGGCGGCTCGAGAGCGAGGGCGAGGTTGAAGGCGCGAGCACGGGCGCAGCGGATGCAGTGAGCACGGACCGTTAAGCAAGTGTAGATTAAACGGATCAATGGATGTTGAATGTGTAACAGGTGAATCAACCAAAGTGATCCAAGTTGGAATGTAACCAAATGTAAAGTAACCACAAGCCAAGAGCCGTGAGCCGTGAGCCGTGAGCCGAAATGTTAAACGTGACCGGATTGAACCGACCAAAGTGCCAAGTGGCCAAGTGCCCAAGTGCCGAGTGCCGTGGTATCACATGGGGTGACAAATGGAGTATATGGGTATATGGGTATAATGGGGCCCGGAATTCAACAGGGGGGCAATCCCCAAGCCTAGCCCAGTGGCAAACACCTCCACATCTTACCCTCCACCTCCACATTGTCATCCGTGAACATGATCCGTCTATCACTTTCGCGCCGCTCTGATCGGAGCTCACTGCCAGCAAGATTGAACCGTCAACCGCAATTTACCAGTACTCTAGTCAATGAGTATAATACCTTGACGGGTTACAGCCCAAGCGCATCCCTGCACCCATACCTTGACACACAGCAGATCGCGCACGGGTAACAGGCCCCAAGAAGCATTCCGCACCAGATATACAAGTAGTGGCGGTAACACTCCATCTCACTACAACAGGTTGAGGGCCTGAAACTGTGGCACACGCCACTGTCCAGCTCCTCCCACGGTTTCCGGCGACTCTCGGCACCTCCTTACAACGCTAAACAACCCAAATGGTCTCCACGAACCACGGTGGCACCCTTCAACACCTCCTCGTTCGCCACTGTTCTAGTGGGCGAGCGGGTCACTACACGGTGACACACATGTCTCGCAGGTCGCCTCTCGCATCCTCCTCCTCGTCTGGCCTGCAATCGTTCGATGTGGCAGTCTGGCTCTTGAGGGTGATGGTGAGGGACTGGCGTCAGTTTCAGGCCAGTCTGATCAGGAACGGGGCCTGGCGTTTCGGGCGAATCTCGTCCGACATGGAAGGGCAGCGTGTATTCGGGAATCCCTGCTACTCACAGGTATAAGCGGGAACAGGCCCCAGCCCGCGTAAGTGGGGCAGTATTCGCGGTACTCTGTGAAGGGGACGAGCATGATAATGTTGGTGGCGATGGGGATTCAAGCTGGAGCATTTGTATCATCGCTTTTGCCTTCGCGACCGGTCCTTCCTACGTTTCGGGGCCACACGATGGAGAGAAAGGTGAAATGGATATGGACAATGGCGCCTCGTAGCCACACACACACCAGCCACACAGGTCAGGTGGCATTCCATGACAGGTGAGTCAGACGCGTGACACGTGCCTAAACACACAACCAGTTCACTTAATTCACTTATGAAAGAGCGTCTCGCCCAAAGGAGACATTAGGCCGACTGCGAGCCCGGCAACGACGCCTCTGAGGGTGTTGCTTGGCCCATACCGTCCGAGCTTGTGTTTCCTGGATCTCGGCGTGTCCTGGAGCTCATTGGCTATCGCCAATGGCTATGTCAGTCACCACCTGGTCGGGGCTCCTCCAGCCGCCACAGACACCTCACCACGAACGTATCACTCTATACATGCGATCATGCCACCCATGCCACCACTAGCTGACCCGTGTATCGGCCGGTGACTAGTGACCCCAATTGCTCCGCTTCCGGTCATGCCTGTGCCTCTCTCTGCGCTTCCGGTTAGAGCTTGGGCGGCTCCCCGCCACCAGCCTCGAGGAAGTCGAGGAATCCACGCGCGTACCGTACGCACTGGTCATATGCAATCTCGAACCCGTCGCGGCCGCCATAGTAAGGGTCCTCGATGATGCCGGGGCGGAGGCGAGCGCCGGGAGACGCGAGTGCCAAGTCGGGCTCAAAGTTGCCGAAGAGTGTGATGTGGGCGCGCGAACCACGGGGCTTGCGGGTTTGGAGGGTCTGGAGGCTGGCGTTATTGGTGGACGCTCCCCGAGCACAAATACGATCGGCTGATGGAAGAGGAGATGGGGGGTAGAGCAGTGGTAGGGGTGGCCGCGCTGGTACGGTCTCTTTGCCAGTTACTACTTTTGGGAAGGGAAGTCACTGACGGTCTGCCCAACTCACTTGCTTTCGTCCATGGCGAGAATGTAGTCAAACTTGGCGAAGTCGTTGGACTCCACCTTCCGGGCAATGCAGTCAACAGGTACGCCGTGCTTCTTGCACACTGCGATGGTGCTGGTGTCAGATGCGTCCTAGTATGATAACCAAGGAGCTGATGGGTAGAGTGTGGGAAGAGGAAGGAGGGCGATTAGTGGAGGCCGCGTGAGCGCTGTTGGAGGACGAAGGCGAGTTGTAGGAGGGAAGGTGTCCAACTCACCGGTCATCCGCCCCGTCGCCGGCATGGTAGGCACCCGTCCCAGCACTGTCAATCGTCACATTGATTCCGGGGCGCTTGGCCGCCTCGGCGATGAGCACCGCCTCGGCCATGGGGGAGCGGCTGGTGTCAGCTTGGTCAAATGTCAACAGAGCTTGACTCACCAAATACTGACGTCAGTCCAGTTGGAGCGGGATATACTTTCTGTCGTCAGCTCAAGGAGGCGGAGAGAGCTGACCCGAGGCACACGGTGAGCACTGTGAACTTCTGTGGAGCCATCGTGCTTGAGTTGATGAGTAGTGGAGTAGTTGAGAAGCAACCAACGGCTGGAGCATCGAAATCAATGAGTTCACGTCATGGCCTCCACTTGCACGTGGGGTGGTTTCCCACGGTCTAATCCTTTGTCAGCCGGTTACCCGGCTATCTAGAGATTGGGACTCGCACACAGCCGACACTACATTGCTGTTACTACTTGTGCCCACTCCATGTCGGTGATCAGGACTGCTCTCCACAGTCTTCGCATCTCGAACCGCCTTGCCTGCGCCCCACTCATCACAGCACGAACTACTCCGACTTCAACCCGCCGCATTTCCTCCACCACGTGCGCCATGGCCGTCCAGCAGGCGACGATGAACGGGCCGGGCAAGCTGGCCGAGCTTCCGAACACGGCGAAAGTGAGTGTCGGCGGAGGGGCGTTCGTCAGGTGGGGTATGGATACGTATGTGGCCACTCAGCTCTCTCTGGTCCGGGCAGTGTAGGAACTGAACACCAGCCTTGAAGACGAAGAGAGAGCGTCTTCATGCCCCACGTCATGACCACCTCCAACCCCGATCGAATCATTAACCTCAGCTCACGCCCAACGTCACTCGCGTCCTGGGTCAGAACCCCTCTCTCATGACACTGCAGGGCACGAACACGTACATCCTCGGCGATGCGGACGGGCAGATCCTGATCGACACGACGTCGGAGGAAACAGCCGGACCTTGGGTTGACCTGGTAGTCTCAGCCCTCTCGGGACCACTGGACCACATTGTCCTGACTCACCGGCATCCGGACCACGTCGGCGGCCTCGTGCCCCTCCTTTCGGCGCTCAAGGCGCGTGGTAACCCCGCTCCGACAGTATGGAAGATGCCGAACCCTGACGAGGGCGAGATCGCTGTCGACCGCCCCGAATGGTCTGACGGGCACCTCCTCAAGACCCTCAGCGGGGCGTATCTCAAGCCGGCATCCGGCCCAATCGCGCCTCTCGCGGCTCTGCGTGATGGCGATAAGGTCTCGGTCCCAGGAATGACCATCACCGTCGTCCATACTCCCGGCCATACGGCCGACTCGATCTCGTTCCTCACCGACGCCGGCGAGGTTTTCACGGGCGACACGGTTCTCGGACAGGGCACGACCATCTTCACCGACTTTGCGGCCTACATGGGCTCGCTGCGTCGCCTGCTCGACATCAAGCCTGCCGTCATTTACCCTGCTCACGGGCCGCACACGCCCGACGGGGAGACGGCACGCAAACACCTCCAGGCATATATCCAGCACCGGCAGGAGCGGGAAGACAAGATCGTCGCGGCCATGCAGGCTATCTCTGCTGACCCGGGTTCGTTGGGAGTGAAGCTCGACGCGATCCGCGAACATGCCAAGGCGAGCCCTGACGCGGCCGTCGGACCTGGTGGCGCGGGTGGCGCCGGCGCCGAGATGGCTAAGAGGGCGGTTGAGGCCGCGCGTAACTCGTCCCCCATTGCGAGCTCGTTCCCGGCCGGAGATGTGGCGGGGAGCCGTAGCGCCACACTTGCCCTCCTCTGCCGTCTCGTCTATGCGACTGGCCACGAGGGCCTCATCCGCGCCGCGAGCTTCCCCATGGGTGGACACCTGCAGAAGCTCGAGAGCGAGGGGCGGGTCAAGCGCTCGCGGGCCGTCATGCCCACGGTCGTCGACTGGAAGGTGACCGAGAGCAGTGAGCAGGACGTGTACGAGTGGGTGGGCGAGTCGTCCGCCTTGTAGTGGGCACAGGAGTCGTTGCTTCAGTAGAATATGTGTACAATGCATCTGTCTACAAATCGCACTCTAGCGGCGCGCCCCAATCGCGCCAGCAAGCTCGGCGCGCAGCTGGTCTTCGCGGGAGCGCGCCTCGAGTCCGATCTGCGAGCGCAACTCGCCGACAACGTCCTGCGTCTTACCAAAGTACACTGCGGACAGGAGGTTTCGCATCTTGATCCTGGGGTCAGCCAACGTTTGGAATGGGGATCTCTTCATGCTAGTTGGGATGCCCGAGGTAGGCGGTAGCTAGCTCGTACCCTCCAGCTGGGCTCGCTCGAATCGACTCACTCCATGTCCTCCACCATCCGCCCAACGTTGTTGACGTGCGACGTCGGCCCCGTGAGCGGGTAGTCAACCTCGGCCTGGCGCGTCATGCTCCCGCTCAGCGTGACGTTGCCCTTGGCCGTTGCGCCTCCAACCTTGGCCCCTGCCTTGTCGGTGAGAGTAGCCGACGTCGGCGCCTCGAGGACGAGCATGACCGTGCTCGTGAGCTTGTACTTTGCCGTTCGCCCGCGCTCAGTGCACTCGAAGACATGCAGCGAATCCCAGGTTCCCGTGAGCCCAGTCTCAGCGGGAAGGTCTAGGATGAGCGCCCCTCCTATCCTTGTTCCCGATCGCGTCGCTGCTGGACCCACCCTTCTTCATCAAGACGACGCCGGCAAACTCGAGGTCCTTGGTCCCCATGTCCTCCCCCAGATCCCAGAGGTACACACTGCTGGTCCCGCCTTCATAGTACATCTCGCGGTAGGTGTCGAACGCGCCATTGAGCAGCACCTCGAGCTGCCTCAGTCGCGGCGAGGGCTGCGGCGCACCAGGCGCGGGCGGCAGGTACTTGTCAGTCCAGGGGGAACGGAAGCTGTCACCGTCGCGGTTGTAGTCGCATCCCAAGAAGGCACGGCCCGCCTCATCGTCGTGAAGGACGCGCAAAGGCTGGTCCGTGTTCGCGTAGAGATCGTCAGCGAACTCGGGAGAGAGGTCGGCCAGCGCCTCGACGTTAGCCTCGACGCGCGTCGGCGGAAGCCGACGCAGGAGGTCAAGAAGAGACCCTAGAGTGTCTGCGTGAGCGGGCGGACATCCGGAGACTCACTGTCGTCGGCCATGATCGTTGGAGATGAGAAGCGCGATTATGCCAAGGAACAACGAGACGCCGCTATCCAGCGCGGGGTAGTGGAGGGGCCTTGGCGTTGTATCATCCCCACGTCATTGTTTGTGCCTGAGTTTGCTTAAGGCCGCCCCTCCGCCGAACAGCCTACGTCACGGCGTGATGTGTTTTCGTTGATTTCCCGCCTGGCCACCACTCCGACACCCGAGATCTGACACGGATTCCGATCTGGGAACGCAACGCACATTTGCCTGTATCACACTCTTTGCAAACTGTACATTAAACGACAACGATGAGTGCGCGGCCCGTCATGCTCGCGCTTGCACGCCCCACCGCCCCGCTCATCTCACGGGCAACCAGGTCCGGGCCCAGCACTCAGCAGTCTCGAGGCATCCTCACTCAGCGCGCGACGAGCTTTTGGGCGCCATCTTATCCCGCTCCCGAGAAGAATCACAAGATTGAAGAGACACCCATGCCGCCACTGCCCGAGGCCAGGGGCGGGTTGATCCCCGAGACGGCGAGCTCGAGCTCCACCAAGTCGCATCGACGGGACCGGTATCTCGACAGCTTAATGGACAAGGCAGGGCACATGTATCTGAAGTGTGAGTTCTCCACGCGCCATCGTTGCGCCTACTCCTCCCATCTCCATCACACTGTCTCGAGCTGGCTTGATGCCAAGCACACGTGCTCTGGACCTTGCGCAACTCGCTCGCTCCTCGCCGTTACTGATGCCAGGCTCGATTCTCGATGCTAACGGCAACTGGACCGCAGAGGAGGGCACATATCGCAAGATGGACTTGTGTCGAGCGCACGACCTCGACGTGAGTCACCCAGCATCCTGATTGCTAACCCCAGCCCCGCGACCTGCGCAAGCTCGACAGCCTCGTCCCGTCGCTCGTGCCGATCATCCTCACTCGCAGGAGTTGTATCCTCATCTCGATTCAGCACATCCGCGCGCTTATCAAGCCCGACCGCGTGATCATCTTCAACACACCCGGCGCGGAGGACAGCGAGGCCGCCAAACGCTTCAAGGCGCACCTCCAGGCGAACGTGCGCTCTGGCTTGGCGCCGAAGCACGAGGAGCGGGTCGACGGCGAGGACTACGGCCTGCCGTACGAGCACCGCGCGCTCGAGAGCATCCTCGTCGACACGGCGAACGCGCTCGAGGAAGAGATGGGTTTCATCCGCCGCCTTGTGGATTCCCTGCTGGAGAGATTCGAGCACGACATCGACCGCGAGAACCTCCGGCGCCTGCTGCATTACTCTCGTCGACTGGCAGGGTTCCAGACGCGCGCAAAGAGCATCAAGAGCTCGTTTGACGAGCTCCTCGACAGTGACGAGGACCTCGCGGCGATGTACGTGGGCGACCGCATGCACGGCCGTCCGCGCGCGGTGCACGACCACGAGCAGCTCGAACTCCTCCTTGAGGGCTTCACCAAGCAGGTGGAAGAAGTCGTCTCAGAAATTGATACAACCGCCGCCAACATGCAAAGCACACAGGAGGTAGCCGAGCTTATGCTCGACTCGGGCCGCAATGAGCTGCTGGCTTTGGACATCAAGGTCTCGATGGCGACGCTCGGCATCGGCGCGGGCGCGCTCATCCCCTGTCTCTTCGGCATGAACCTCACAACACACCTCGAGAGTACCGAGTATGTGTTCCTCGCAGCGTCTGGCGCGTCCATGTCCCTCGCCCTGCTGCTGTACCTGTACGGCGTGCGCGTACTGCGCAAGGTGCGCCACGTGAGCCTGGTCAGCATGCCGACCTCTCTCCCGCAGTCGGTGAGAGAGGCCAAGGAGCGCTTCGTGCGCGAGCGCGCTGAGAGCTGGCGTTGGCACGAGGCGCAGGCTGAGGCCGAGTGCGGCGCCAAGAGCTCGACCATGTATGCCAAGGGAATCCCGGACTATGAAGCACGGTGGGGGGCGGTACGTCGCTCCCTCCGCTCCCGCGCATCAATCTGGGACCGCCTCTTTCGTCCTCACCTTCTTCACCGCAACCTGCTGGGTCTCAAGCGCGCACCGGTGTTGAAGATCAGGGCGGTGGTGCATCCCAAGAAGGATGCTGCGGCGGGCCAGTCGCCTGTACCTGGCGGCGCTGGGGCAGTGCCAGCTGCTGGGTCGCATGGCGCGACCCACCCCATCCCGTCGACCAACACGCATCCGCCGTCGCCCATGGCGAGCCCCACCCGGCCAACTGCGCCTCGCACGATGAGTGCGCCTCTTGCGCGCGTGTTCACAACATCCCCTGCGAGCCAGAAGGAAGTCGGCATCCTCCCCGACAAGGACAGTCTGCCGAGCTTGAAAGCGCATCCTCCGCTCCCAAAGGCGGTGCCGGTGACTGTCACGCCACCTTCCCTAGCTGCGATCCAGGAGGAAGGCTATTACGATGACGACGTCACTCTGTTGCCGGAGGACGAAGCCATGCTGCGCCTAACCCCTTCAGCGGCCGCCCAATTGGCGAAGATTGGGGAAGGCGAGAAGCCGGGGTCACAGCTGGCTTTCCGTGTTGGCGTCGACAGTGGCGGGTGCCATGGGTACCAGTACAAGATGGAGCTGACGGAGGAGCGAGGCGGTGACGATTACGTCTTCTCGGCCGGCTCGATCCCTGTCGTTGTCGACCTCGCGTCACTCCGCCTGTTGAAGAACGCGACGTTGGACTACGCGACTGAACTCATTGGGAGCTCCTTCCGCATTGCCCACAACCCTCAGGCGAAGGATGGCGGAAACTGCGGATGTGGTGTGAGCTGGGAGCTTGAGGGACAGTTGTAGAAGGAGGATGGTGTTGGCAGGGACAATGAGGGAGAGGCAAACCCCACTTACAAAATAGACACACTGTATCGACAGCACAATCACCACACTGCTCAGTATCACTATCTTACGCATCATAATGTAGTCACCGCTCATGCATTGGTCACGTCACAGATACATGGATACATCACAGCCGAGCACTAGATCGCCTCCCAGCTCACGCCACAGCCACAGTTGCCACCCTCCTTGGCCTGCGGGTTGTCCTGTAGGCGGAAGGACGAGCCGATGAGCTCGGTCGCGTAGTGCAGTGTCGCGCCTGGTGTTACCAAAGGCCCTTGGACTAAACAGCGGACATACCTTTGAGCATTCCGAGGGACATGAGGTCGACGAGGACGGGCACCGCGCCCTCAGCCTGCATGACGCTGGTGTCAGCAATCGCCTGCCAATCCCTCCATCACCTTCCCCCTCCCACTTTCCCTACCACGGCTGTTTTCCCTATTCCTTCTCACCATTTCCGACCACACTCACTAGTCATCAACCCCCTTCTCCTCCACCAGCTCCATAATGTACTGGTACCCATGGCACCCTCCCGAATCGACTCCGACGCGCAGCGCAAGAGTCGTGTCTGGCGGTTCGTTAGCCGCGAGCTGCGCGAGCTGCCTGATCGCCTCAGGGGTGATGTTGATCCGCGCCTCGTTTTCGGGCACAAGCTTTGCGTCGTCCATGAACCCCTCCTCGAGAATTGCGTCCAGTGACGGCGGCGTCACAGTGATCTTGGGGGAGGAGGGGATCGGTGGAAGGTGGGGCGCTGACGAGGACATGGAGGCGGCGCTGGAGGCATATCTCACGCGAGTGGCGAGAGGAGCCAACGACATCGGAGGAAGGGAACGCGTGATAGGCCGCGCAGCGAAAGCACGCACGCTGCGCGCTGCGGTAGCGAGAGATCGTGTCTGGAACATGGTCTGATGGAGATGGAGTTGGAAGATGGAGATATGGAGAGAAGCGGATTGGGGCGACGTTGGTCAGCGGCGAGTGGTGGGTGGAGGGAGGCTGCGTCACGTGACAACGGCCAAATGGTATCTGCCACCACGAAATCTGCCCTCAATGATCAACGAACACTGAGCCACAACGCGCACTCTACAACGACTGACATGCTGTTGGGTAGAGAGCAGGTTATGCGAGTTGCGAAGAGCCCAACTACGGGCTACGTCAAAAGCGTCTCCTGCAAATTCGCCCCGCACGCCGTCGAAACAGAGCACTCTCCCTCGAGTTGGTGCGAGCCTTACCGTGGCATCTGCTGGCGATGCGCTCCTACCTTGCAATACCGACGGTGTACTGGCACAAACTTACAGCCCATGGTGCCCAGCAGTTGGTTGTCTTGAGGCCGTCTTGGAGCCACAAGGCCTTGCTGTCCCTCGTCCGCTACTCCAGTAACAGCTCCCCATAGCCCTATGATGCGTTCTGTGCCCGTCATTCGATCTGAATGTGACAAGCAACCACCCAGGCCGTTCCTGGCATCCACGTTCTTGGCCGGGGCGCCTGTTGGTTTACCATACCGCTATAACGCACTGTGGCATCGTTGACCTTTGGCTCAAAGTCCACATCATCCTCATCAACAACTTACACATTCTCTTCACTCCAACTTTCCATCCTCACTCTCGCATAATTTGCGGTGTCTGACTCGACGCATTGGCCCTTCTCGACCACGCCATTCCCGTTTTACCTCATGAACCCCCCCAGCAGCTCACGTTGGGTATCAACCCCAATGCGTCCGCCCTACGAGTTGACGCCTCTCCAACAGATCATTCTCCACGGAAAACAAATCGCTGACCCACCCCTGACGGACAGCTGAGGACCGTTGGCCCCGGGTTTGCTCGTCTTCGATCAGTACTACGATCTCGGGATCCCCGAGGCCCCCGATGCAGTGCGATACTACACGCACCAACACGTCGTTTGCTGGCTCGACCAGGAGGACAAGTTCACTTGCCTTTGCGAGGCTTGGAAGGAGACACGGCGGCACCGGATGTACGACAAGGTGGACGACCCCGAAGACCCGGCAGTCCTCGGGGCAGTGCGCCGCTCCCCATGCCCTGGCGGCTGCGACGGCGAGGTGCGCCCGGAGCGTTGGCGGCGTAAGCGCTTAATAGAGTGGTGTACCAAGTACTTTTACATTGCGGATCTCGACGTCCCCGATGGGGTTCTCTCTTATGTCCACGAGCCGGCCTTCCAGCGTGAGTGCAATTGCTCTCTCTGGTCCAAGTCACGATCTGCTCGAGTCATGTGGAACGTGGAGGGTACGCTGGATCCCGACGGGTGTCTTGAGAGCAAGCTTGGCCGGAGCTGCAGTGGAAACGGAAACGGGTGTGGCGAACGCCGCCACGTTGCGCAAGGTGGGGAAATGCCACTCTACGTCAACCTCGCGAATCACGAAATCCCGGATACTGAGCTGGAGTGCACGCACGGGGTCAATGTAGCTCCTTACGACAGCCTTTTTAATCGCTGCCACTGAGGCTTGCACTCGCGGGGCACCCGAATTGTGTTAGGGGATCGACGACGACAAGGATTCAGCGGTCTGTAACGCTGCCTTCTACCACAGAGGTACCGGGAATCGGTGTCGTCAGTTGGACTCGTTTAGAGAAGCCTCGTAGCATCATACAATGAAACTCACGCCACACCGGCAAGGCAAGGGGAACACAAAGAGGATCTTTGGAGGTGTGATCCTCTCAAGTTTTAACTCGACCAGAGCGCCATCTTCAAGGACACTCTCTTCGGCGGAATCAGCCAGGTTGTCTGCATCTGCAAGCGAGCCAAGGGCTGCTCCAACTGAGCTCCTAGCAATGGTACTCCATAAGTAGGATACCCATTCCCGCGCTGAACCGCGGGCTCTTCTGAACGAATGAATTGAATTTTCTTCGTTGGCCGGAACGGTAGTAGAGGACGACAAGCTAGCCGTGCCTACACCTGACGACAGCGTCAAAAGACAAGAGAGCGACCTCCGCATCGACTCCCGGTATATATATGTTCGGTTTTCGTCGACGTCCTGGGTGTTGAAGCAACCTCATTCCGACACTCTCAATCACTGGCCCCCCCGCATCGTCGGTTGCATTTACCCAATTCTGGGTCTGTTGAGGTCTATTTCTCTGCAGTTCTACTCGAAACCGAGCTCCGCCCTGGAACGTCTCAGAACCAACCTGGGAGTCTAGTTCTGGGTTCCAGGCCAAAGGGCGATCCATGGTTCCCCATCACTGGGCCTACCCGTTGGAGGTGGGAGTAGACCCGCTTGATCTACGACATGCCAGACGAATGACCCCTCCAAGTCTGTTACGGGAGTAAGTGTGGCGAGGGTCAGGCGCGATCTGCCACACCACTTTCCCCAACATCCACCTCCACTCCAATTTACACCAACGACGCTCCTCCCAGTGAACCTGTCTGCGGACAGATGCAAGAGCAAGCGAGGGTGGCGCTTTGAGCGGTCACAATGGTTTTGGGCCACGTAAGATAGTGCAGAGGGTCGCGTTGCACCAGTGACCACGAGAACGTCAAGCTCCAGTCAACCGGGACTGTGGCAGCGGAGATGGCCGTGTTGTCCGGCTACCTCCCCAGTTTATCCGAAGGATTCTCCACTCATCACGATCTCACCTCCCTGTGCAGCCTGTGCAGCCTGTGCTCCCTGTACGGCGTTCGGCGTATCAGTCCTGAAACTGTCAAACTTGATCGGAATCCGGCATGCAACGGCTGTTTGTATGGTTACGGCCAAATCCCCGCAAAGACCGAAACGCACGCCTTTGCGCCTTTTAGGATTCGAAAACGATGACTTTTCGGATTCGGTATCGGCATCGGGACCCGGAAACGCCGAAGCTCTTATCGTGCATGGTATTGCCGTGGGCTTTATCGGTGCCTCCAGCTTTCGGGTTCAGCGCGCAACGTCTTCTTTTGACGAGAAGAACATCAAGTCCTCTGCATTGGTATTGGCGGCCGTGTCGATTCTACTTAGTCTGCACCACATGGACAGCAAGATGGGCCTTTGCGGGCGAGTCGGCGCGTCCGGCGCTATCTTGGCCCACGTTGACGAGGCCCCGCGTTGAGCGGAGTGGCGTTCCGCTCATGGCCGTCCATTGCTGTGGCGCAAAGTGGCGCCAGATTGCGGGGAACCCTGAGTCCCGTGTCGCATATGGCCGGACGGTGACATGGGGGTTGATGAGGCGAGATACGGTTCAACGGCCCGATAGCCCGGTGCAAATCTGAGGCGATGGCATGCAAAGGTATCATGAGTCAAGGCGCCGCAGCCGCACTGCTCGGTAGCGATCTCGTCCGGCTCGTGGCTTGATGTACACAGACATAGACGTATCAGTTATGCTACAGCCGATGGGCTTCCCATCAGTGACTCTCGTCTGCTCATGACCTGGCTAATGCTCAGACGCTACGCGCTCTCTGTCCCCTCACATCGTAATGGGTATATCTGTATATGCATACCCGTCCTATGGACGGTGCAGCCTCGCTGCGGTGTCGGCTACATTTTTATGATGCCTGCACACGTAGTGCCTACGGTGATACGGGAGCTGCGCCTATTATGCTGCCCCCGATTCTCCCACCTGGGGAGAGAAGAGAGAACGCGCTTAGAGCTTGTTCTTGCGAGCCTGGAGCTTCTGCTGGAGGTTCTTGTTGACGGCGTCCATGTACTCGTCGGTGGTGGCCCAGTCAGCGTCGGTCATGGCCTTGCCCTTCATCGAGAGGGCAAGGTCCTTGGTCATGATGCCGGCGTTGATGACGTCGACACAGGCGGCCTCGAGCGCCTCGGCGAACTGCGCGAGCTCGGGGGTGTTGTCGAGCTTGGCACGGAACGAAAGACCACGGGTCCAGGCGAAGATCGACGCAACGGGGTTGGTCGAGGTCTTCTGGCCCTTCTGCCACTGGCGGTAGTGGCGGGTGACAGTGCCGTGGGCGGCCTCGGCCTCCATGACCTTGCCGTCGGGGGTGATGAGCTCCGAAGTCATCATGCCGAGCGAGCCGTAGCCCTGGGCAAGAACGTCAGACATGACGTCGCCGTCGTAGTTCTTGCACGCCCAAACGAAGCCACCGTCCGACTTGATCACCTGGGCGACCATGTCGTCGATGAGGCGGTGCTCGTACCAGATGCCGAGCTTCTCGAACTCAGTCTTGTAGTCGGCCTCGAAGACCTCGGCGAAGATGTCCTTGAAGCGACCGTCGTACTTCTTAAGGATAGTGTTCTTGGTCGACATGTAGAGGGGCATCTTCTTGGAAATAGCCATCTTGAACGAGGAGTGGGCGAAGCCGACAATCGACTCGTCGGTGTTGTACATCGACATGGCGACGCCGGGGCTCTGGAACTGGAAGACCTCGAGCTCGGACTCCTCACCACCGTTCTCGGGAACGAACTTGAGGGTGAGCTTGCCGGGGCCGGGAACGATCAGGTCGGTCGAGCGGTACTGGTCACCAAAGGCGTGGCGGCCGATGATGATGGGCTTGGTCCATCCTGGAACGGGCTTGGGAAGGTCCTTGAGCATGATGGGCTCACGGAACACGGTACCGCCGAGGATGTTACGGATCTGCTCTGTCAGCTCGCGTATCCTGCGGCCTCTCGCAATCGGTCATGGCCAAACTGCTCGTCCCATGTCATGGTGTGGTGACAGGAATTGCGGTTTTCGGCATACTGCGATTGGCAGGGCGGTAACTCACGGTGCCGTTGGGCGACTTCCACATCTTCTTGAGCTTGAACTCCTCAACACGGGCCTCATCGGGGGTGATGGTGGCGCACTTGACGGCGACGTTGTACTTGAGCGTGGCCTCGGCGGACTCGACGGTGACCTTGTCGTCGGTCTGCGTGTCAGTCTAGTGATCTCCAGCGTCTTGGGGTTTGGGAAAAGCCCGGGGGAATGAATGCCCGGCCGGGGCCGGTCGGCCCGTTCCAATCTTCAGCTATTTGGAATCTCCCGGTTTGGGGGATGACAACCACGCCATGCCAAACAGTGACGAGTTCACCGAGGATGATAGCGAGAAGCATTGAATCAATACTCACAGCATCACGGTTCTCCATGCCGAGGTCGTAGTACTTGAGGTCGATGTCAAGGTAGGGAAGGATGAGCTCCTCACGGATCTTCTTCCAGATGATGCGAGTCATCTCGTCACCGTCCATCTCGACGACGGGGTTCTTGACCTTGATGCGTTCGAAGGTAGCGGAGCTCATGTTTGCGATAAGGGTGGGGGTGGTGCGGAGGATAGAGTTGCGAACCGGCGCTGTAGTGCGGAGAAGGGAGGGGAGCTGAAGAGTGAAGGATGTGGTGAGCGTTTATAAATGGGATGACGATTGTGGGTGTCAAAGGGGTTATAGGAGAGAGAAGGGGAAAGGGGGGGGAGGGAGGAGGGGTTGGGGCAGCACGGTAGTAGTTTACGGAGCAACGGGGTGGTTTACATCCATCCTTTCCTTTGGCCTTAGTCCTTTGGTCCCTCGGTGGGTCCAAAGCTTCAAAGCCAGGTAAGGGCAAAAGTCGGCAGGGTCAACCAGACCTAACTTGGCTTCGCACGGTAACCACTTTCGAGGTAGTCAAGTGGGCGGGCCGAGGTGGGGAGATTGCAATGACGGTGGAACGGTGGAACGGTGGAAGGGAGGACTTGGTAGGCCCGGAGGGGGGGCCGATGGGCGGTAGAGTGGACCTATGACCGAAGGGGTTTACAAGTAGAGGTGTACAAAGGCAGAAGAGCAGAGGCATGACAAGTCGCCGTGCGTACCGCTAGAGCCCGCTCAGAGGGATTTGGCCCCAGTAAAAGCAGCACGTTGTGTCATGAGCCATGAGACATGGATGTGGAGCACGTCACGGATGTTCGGCATTGTTCGGTCCTTGGACCTCTCGCCCTAGATGCCGCCATACAGCACAAAAAGGCTCGTCCCAAACCACGAACCACGAGGCCTTGCTCAAGAGGGGGCCCAAAGCCTTTGTCACCATACTCACCATGATATTCAAGTGTGGGGAAAGCGGCGAGATGCACGGGGTCGGCGTTGAATAGGTGGATGGGGTTCGGAAGGCGAGTCAGAGGTCTCTCCGGCTGCGCACGGCGTGGGAGGAAGGTCAAGTGTATTGAGCTCGAGTTGAGTGATGGAGAGGAAGATCGAGTTGGTCGCCAGCACTGCGTCTTTTGGCATGCATCATTTGGCGGCTTTGCTTGTGGGCCAAGTTCAAGCCAGGTGCACCACGTCCGAATCGGCCGACCTCTCCGGGTGAGACAGACTAGCCCACAGAAGTTGATTAGTTTCTTGGCTAATCATTTAGCTAATTGAAACAATACATTGTCGTATGCTTCTGGAACAGACACTCCGGTGTCGGTGAGTCCCTTTGTCTTGTTTGTTACGCTTTGCTCAGCCCGAGTTGGACTCGGCCCCTCGGCCCTGTGTACGACTATGTGTACCCTGCATAACGCTGACTGTTGACTAACCAAATTTACACGGTGCTGAACCAGTTGGACCG
The DNA here is from genome assembly GCF_030864355.1 of Cutaneotrichosporon cavernicola. Lineage (NCBI taxonomy): Eukaryota > Fungi > Basidiomycota > Tremellomycetes > Trichosporonales > Trichosporonaceae > Cutaneotrichosporon > Cutaneotrichosporon cavernicola. Next base: position 2,665,552 of record NC_083394.1, on the reverse strand, counting down.
TGCCGCAATGCCTGCAATACCCTTGAAACGGCCAAGCTCTTTTGATCTTTTGAACGCTGTGACCATGAATGCTGTGACATTCCCGAGCCCCTGCCATACCATGAGACCATCAGAGGCAAGAATCAGGGGACCATGTGCGCGATGAAGGCATGATCTGATCCGGTATTCGTTTGTGGACGTCGACGTTGACATTGACGCGGATGTGTATGGATGTGGATTTGGATGTGGGGCGCACGGATCCTAACATGATGCGGGGCCACTCTTTGTGATATCGGCCCACTCGGCGTAGGCCCATCTTTGTAGCCCAATTACCCGACTAAGCTATGTTACTAAGCTACCTTCTCGCTCCTGTTATGTACCCCTGATATACCTGATATTACCCGCTGGCCGCTGGTGACTTTCAACTTGTAAGACTGCAGTACTGCAGGATCCTAGGATCCTAGGCCCTAGGGCTTTGGATTTGTTTGATGCGCAGGCACTAATGTTGGCATGTTCGTAGGGCTTGAATTCGCTTGAAAGACGTCAGAGCCAATATGTTTCAGGGTAAAATGTCGGCCAGTTTCCAACAATCTGGTCGTGATTTCGAACAGTTTGAGCGTTTGATAAGACTACCCTTTCGGACTTTGGTCGGCATCCTCGGCCATACTTATCAGGCACCTAGGAATAAAACCCCAAGGCGGACTTTAGAAATCCGCACACCCCGCTCACCCCGCTCACCCCGCTCACACCCGCTCATCACGGCTCACATCCAGGCTTTACACTCAGGCACAAGATCCGCGTGCATGTCGTGTGCGTTTAGGCTGAGGGTGAGGGTGAGGGTGGAGGTGGAGGTGGAGGTGGAGGTGGAGGTGGAAGTACAAAGGTGAGAGCCAAGTCACGTGTCCACTACCGACTTGAACCGATCATCATGGAATCATCTACAATATCGAGATTTCTGATCAACCTCCACATTACCAGTCCACCTCAACAACAACAAACGGCATGATTCCCTCCTCAGTACTCCGCGCCACGGCCGGCCGTGTCCCCCTCAGCCTCACCCAGGCTAGTGCCCAGCTCATCCCTCCAATCCCGTGAGTTGGGCCGCTTCGCCGGAACCCTATCATTTGGGTTTTGCCGCCGGCCGCTGACTCCAGCCTCTACCGTCGCCTCCTGCGCGTGCACCGCAGCCTCCCCCACGAGATGCGCTTCATGGGTGACGCGTACGTCAAGTCCGAGTTCCGGGCCACTCGTTCCACCGACAACCCCGTGCACATTGTCGCCTTCCTCACGCAGTGGAAGGCCTACCTCGAGGAGATTGAGCGTGGCCTCACCGATTCAGAGGGCAAGTGGCAGGGCCGCAGACTCGACCCAGAGGTGCTTGACAGCCTCAATAATGAGCAGATCGGGCAGCTGTACGAGGTCATGCACGCCGCCAAGGACGTGTGGAAGACGCCAGAGCAGCTCGAGAAGGAGGCTGCTGAGGCCGAGGCGCGGTCCGCAGCAGGCAAGGAGTAGACCCATGTATCGTAGCATTGCATCTAATCTCTAGGTCCGCCGCTTCTTCTGCTTCTGCTGCTGCTTCTTGCGGCGCGCACGTTCAAGCTGCGCCGCCGTCTTGGGCTTGAGCTCCTTGGGTTCGCCGGCGACGTTGTCGTCCTCAGCCGCTGCTTCCTCCTCTACCACCTCTTCTTCACGCGGCCGCTTCGCACTCTTTGACCCCTTCCCCTCCTTCATGCCCCCTTCCACACGCTCAAAGCAGGAGACGAAGAAACCGTTGGTCTTGTCCTCGGGCAAGCAGCGGATGACGCCCTCGGCATCCGTCCCAAGCTCCTCCACGCGCCCTCGCCTCTCCCATGCCGGCAGTACGGAGGCGCGGGGTGCTACCCGCCACTTTCCGCCGCCAGACTTGAGCGCCTTGACGACGACGCGCTCGTCCTCCTCAGCATGGATAGAGCAGGTCGAGTACACGATGCGCTTGACAGCCGGGAACTTGAATGCGTGCTGGATCATCTGCAGCTGGAACGCAGCGAGCTTGTCGAGGCGGTCATCGTCCTCAGTCTCGTCCTGCTCGACAAGGTAATCGAGGCGGTTCACGATACCTGACCCACTGCAGCTGGGGTCGAGGAGAATGCGCGTGACGTTCGGGTAATCGGCGGGATCGGCTTGGGTGAAGTCGCCTCGCGTGGCGGAGGTGTTGCTGCATCCCGCGCGTGCGAGCATCTTCTCGAGCGTCTTGAAGCGGTGTGCGCTCTTCTCGAACGCATACAGTGTTCCCTTGTTGCCCATGAGTGCGGACATTAGACTCGTCTTGTTTCCCGGCGCCGCTGTGCCGTCGATGCACTCGCCGCCGTCCCACTCGCCCATGATCACGGCGGCGGGGAAACAACTCGCTTTGTCCTGCAGCACAACAGCGCCCGCCTCGTACCACCGGTCTCCAGCCCACCAGCTCGTCTCGGGCGGGAAGACGAGGAGGTAATCCGGCAGATGTGGGTCCATGAAGTACTTGCGGCTCGGAACGGGGTACACAGCCTCCTCGATGTGCGTGAACCCTTTGGTCGCGAGGTGCTTGTGTAGTGCTGGGAGGGACCAATCCTCTGCGCGACTCGCATCAATGTTCGGATTCCAGCGGACATAGCGGGCCTGCACGTCTGCGCTGGCGGTGCGGCCCAGCTCACGCACCGACGATACCCCAGCACGTAACTGGATACGCACCAGCTCGGCCTTGAGGCGGGCCTGGTGACGTGCGACGGCAGCCTTGGGCGGCCACTTGTCCGAAGCCTCGATCCGCGCGCGAGTCGAGAACAGCAAATCATGCAGCAGCACGATGATGAGGTTCCGCGAGCTCGGCGTTCCCTTTGGCCTGAAAGTCTCCCTCTCGAGCTTCAGCAGGGGCACCTTTTCAAGGAGTTCGAGGATCACGTCGCGGTCTGAGTCAGCGCATTATTGAGGCAGCGTACATTTCAGCGTCTCAATCACGAGGGCGAGGATACGCTTCGCCTCTCCCGCGTCCGCCTTGATCCTGGCCGCGGCGAGCGAGCCCTTGACACTGCCCTGGTGCTTGTCCAGGTGGTCTAGCGCCGATGCGCCCGCACGATAAAAGTTCATCCTTCACTCAGCTACATACTATGCTACAAGCCTACCTATGAGCCAAGTCCTGGGCGTGCGCGCTGTCTGTCAGCTTGGTCCGGATGGGCGATGAGGTGGGATTCAGTAGTAAGTTTGATAGGTGTGTGTCTCCACGGTGTGGTCGGACAATGTAGATAATGTAAAACATCATGATGACTGCTTGCTAGGCCAGATGATGGGAGGTACTCACCAGGTAGATGGGATGTGGTTGAAGTAGAAAGGAGGAGCAAACTGACAACAAGAATGCTCTTCATTGAAATTTAGGAGGGTTGTTGAGATTGTAAGGGGGAGGATTGAACAAGTGATGACCCGTTTGAGTTAATGTGCCTGAAGCTCTTGGTTTGTTACAGTACAGTAATGACGCGCAAGAGGCAGCCTACCCGAGTGATACGCGTGCCGTACCTCGTCGACGTGGGACATCTCTCACCATCACACTTATCTCACTTTATTAAAACATCTCCCTTTGCCACTACCTCAACGACCAGAAACACGGCAGATCGCTTGCACCTGACACCTCACTGGCTTACGGAGATACCCACGCGCACCTCCACGTTCGCTTTACGTCTCGAAATCCCGGCGTCTGCGCCATGGCCCGGATACCTAGGGCAAGCCGCGGCGCAGCACCGGTACTGCTGCTGCTGCTCGCGGCTCTTGTGAGCGTGATGCTTCTGCCGCTCGCCCACGCCGCGCCCGAAGTTACGATTACTCGCTTCAAGCAGTACCCAAAGAAACTCTTCTACTTCGACGACTCGGAGGTGAGTCCAGCCACGGATGCAGCTGACCCCAGGTCGTCTTGATGCACGAGTCGGACAGTTCATTGCAAAGGTCCACGAACGAGGGCAAGACATGGTCGCAGGTCGAGCAGGTCACGGAAGTGTTCAAGGTCTTCGAGCACCCATTCAGTAAGGAGATTGCGTTTGTGATTGGCAAACACAAGAAGCACTGGGTTACGCACAACCGCGGCGAGTCGTGGCTGTCATTCGAGACTGGGCGCGAAGCGACGCGCTCGTCTTCGCCACTCTCGTTTCATGCTACGCAACCAGACTGGATCTTGTTCCAGGGCACCGCGTGCGAGAAGGGTGGCGGCATCAAGTGGCCATGGGGCAGCTCGCAGACGTGCTGGGACGAGACATTCTACACCAAGGATGCGTTCCGCACCGAGGCGCGCAAGATGCTAGCGCTCACCTCCGAGTGTAAGTTTGCCCGTACGAAGAAGGAGGTGGAGGCACCCGAGAGCCTCATCTTCTGCGTCGCATTCTCGGCCAAGGCCGAGGACGGACAGCAGAAGTACGAGGATGCGCGACTGTTCCAGTCGCAGGACTGGTTCGAGAGCAAGGAGTACGTCGATCTCGGCATCGGAAAGCAGGCACGCGGCGTCGTCGGCATGGGTATCGTGAGCAAGTTCATGGTCGTGGCGGTCAAGTCGCCCGGCGAGGGCAAGGACGGAAATGCCAACCCGATGCAGCTCTACGTCAGCACCGACGGCAAGGCGTGGAACCAGGCTCAATTCCCTCACTCAGTCCTTCCCGACCTCGTCGAGAACGCGTACACGATCGTTGAGTCGACGACGCACTCGCTCGCCATTGATGTGCTTTCGAGCAACAAGGGCATCGGCAACCTCTTCGTGTCGTCCAGTCACGGCACCCAGTTTGTCCAGTCGCTTATGGATACGAACCGCAACGAGCGTGGTATCGTCGACTATGAGCAGATCTACGGCCTTGAAGGCGTCGGTATCGCCAACGCCGTCGTTAACAGGGAGGAGGTCATCGGGGGCGCCGTCAAGGAGCTCTTCAGCTGGATCTCTTACGACGACGGGTCGTCGTGGACGAACATCAAACCACCTGCGAAGAAGCTCGACGGGTCGAACTGGGACTGCAATCTTGACGACCCTGCAAGCTGCTCTCTCCACCTTCACTCGGTGTCTGACCGCAAGAACCTCGGGGACGTGTTCTCGTCGACAGCGCCAGGCTACGTCATGGGCGTTGGGTCCGTCGGTTCCCATCTGCTTCCCTACGACCAGTGCGAAACGTTCCTCTCCACGGACGCCGGCCTGAACTGGCGCATGGTTCACGACGGTGCGCACTTGTACGAATTTGGTGACCAGGGAAGTGTGCTTGTCATGGTCGACGATGAGCAGGCGACCGATCACGTCGACTACACGTTCGACGGCGGGCAGACCTGGAAGGAGCTCGACCTCGGAATCAAGGTCCGCGCTCTCGTCCTCACAACCATCCCCGACTCAACATCCCAAAAGTTCCTCCTCCTCGGCCAGGCGATGCGCGGCGATGCGACCGGCGGCCGATTCGTGACCATTTTCCTCGACTTTGCCGGCACCCAGCCGCGGCAATGCGGGAACGGCGACACAGAGATCTGGTACGCGCGCAGCACATCTGAGAGCGAGTGCCTCATGGGCCATAAGCAGTGGTATGCACGTCGCAAGCTCGACGCCAAGTGCTACATGGGCAATAAGTTTGAGGACCCTGTCGGCCACGAGGAGAACTGCAAGTGCACGAAAGCCGACTATGAGTGCGACTTCAACTACGTCCTCCAGGACGGCAAGTGCGTCGCAGCTGGCCCCGAGACGGTCCCGCCCGGCGCGTGTAAAAACCCCGGGGAGAAGTACATGGGTTCCTCTGGCTACCGCAAGATTCCGGGCAACACGTGCGAAGGGGGCGTTAAGCTCGACGACAAGGTCCAGAAGGACTGCACCGGCACGCGCAAGCCTGAGGACAACGGCAAGGTGTCGTCCGTCGTCCATTCGTTCGAAGCCAAGGTTCTGCGCCACAACTACTTCGCCAACTCGCTGACCATCCTGTTGCACATGTCAGATGGCTCGGCATGGCAGTCGAGCAACGAGGGTTACTCTTGGACGCAGCTGGAGAAGGACACCAAGTTCCTCTCCATCATCATGCACCCCTTCGACGACCAGCGGGCATACCTTCTGACGGAGGGCAAGAACATTTGGTACACGACCGACCGCGGCGGGTCGTGGAACACGTTTACCGTACCCGAAGACCCCAACAACCTCGGCATCCCGGTCTTCGACTTTCATCCCGAGAAGTCGGACCGGCTCATCTTCACCGGCTCTGTTGACTGCCAATCCGAGGTTTCGAGCAGCTGTCGCGCCAAGGCGTTCTACACAGAGGATCATGGTCGCCGGTGGAAGGAGATTGAGTCGTACATCAAAAGCTGCCAGTGGGCCCGTGACACCCAGCTCAAGGTCGATGACCGCATGATCATCTGCGAGTCGTATAAGGACAAAAAGGGCTCGCAGCGGCGCCCCGAGAACAACCAGATGCAGCTCATTGCGGGCGGCAACTATTACCGCAACAAGGACGTGCTCTTCGACTCAGTGGTCGGTTGGACGACTTTCTCAGAGTTCCTCTTCGTCGCTGAGCTCAAGGACCGTATGAGCCTCACGCTTCAAGTGTCGCTCGACAGCAAGCAGTGGGCTGAGGCGCAGTTCCCGCCGGGACTGCGCGTCGAAAATCACGCGTACACAATCCTCGAGTCGAACACTCACGCAGTGTTCCTGCACATGACGATGAACGCTAAACAGGGCAGCGAGTGGGGCAGCATCTACAAGTCAAACTCGAACGGGACATACTATTCCCTGTCGGTCGAGCACGTCAACCGCAACTCCAAGGGCTACGTCGACTTTGAGAAGATGATTGGGCTCGACGGCATTGCGATGGTCAACATCGTGGCCAATCCTGATCACGCCGACATCGCTGGCAAGAAGAAACTGCAGTCGCGCATCACGCACAATGACGGCGGCCGCTGGACGCCGCTCACGCCGCCGGCCAAGGACTCACTTGGCCAAGCGTACAAATGCGACACGACGGCGTGCGGATTACACGTTCACGGCTATACTGCGCGTCGCGACCCGAAGGCGACGTACAGCTCGCCGTCGGCGGTCGGGTTCATGCTTGCCGTTGGCAATGTCGGCGAAGAGCTCGCGGCGTACGAGGACAGCGACATCTTCCTGACTCGTGACGGCGGCTCCACCTGGCAGGAGGTGCACAAGGACGCACACATGTGGGAGTACGGCGACTCAGGGTCCATTCTTGTTCTCGTCAACGACGAGGGCCCGACCGACCACATTCTCTTCTCCATCGACCAGGGCCTCAGCTGGAACACGTACACGTTTGGCGAGCGGTTGCGCGTGCAGACGATCCAGACTGTCCCGCAGGACACGTCGCGACGGTTCTTCCTCATCGGCCAGCGTCCGAGCGACAAGGACCGCTCGGTGCTCATCCACCTCGACTTCTCTCACGTGTTCACGCGCAGGTGTGACTACGACGCGCAGAACCCGAACAACGACGACTACGAGCTGTGGTCACCCGCCGAGAACCGGAAGGAGGAGTGCCTCTTCGGCCGGCGGATGTTCTACCACCGCCGCATTCGCGACCGGGAATGCTACGTGGGCGAGAAGATTGAGCAGCTGCACAGCATCGAGAGGGGCTGCACGTGTACCGCGGCAGACTTTGAGTGCGAGTTCAACTACTACCGCGACTCGAGCGGCAAGTGTGTGCTCGTCGACGGCGCGAGCCCTCTGGATAAGAGCACTGAGGCGGAGACGTGTATCGGCTTTAACTCGACATGGTACGAGCGCACGGCGTACCGCAAGATCCCGTACTCGTCGTGCATTGATGGCGAGACGCTGGATCGTGGACTTCCGCACGCGTGTCCGGGTCTGGTCGGCGCTCGGCTCGGCGGGCTGTTCTGGGCGAGCATCGTGCTGCTTCCCTTCGCGTGTGCCGCACTCGGCGGGTACTGGTGGTACGCCAAGGCTGGGGGCCGGCCAGGTGCGATCCGGTTGGGCGAGCACCGCGCGTACGGTGGGGACCGCTCGTCTGGCCTCAGCACTGCGGTCAACGTGTTGGCGTCAGTGCCATACTTCCTCCTCGGCCTAATAAGTGCCGGATGGAGTGCGCTTGAGCGCCACGTCCCCGCCTTGGACCGCTTCAGCCTGCAGAGGCGGCGCGCACCCTACCGCGCCGTCCCGATCGACGACGACGCCGAGCTCCTAGGGGAGTACGAGGACGACTAGATAGACCAGCATGGAGCATGCATCATGCATTTTAGAGCAGTTGTACTTGCACTTGCACTACTTCTTAGCGGCGATCCACGCCTCATGCCGCGCGACCAGCTCGCCAATAATGTACTCTTCAATCTCCTTTTCCTTATCGCCGCCATTGAGCTGATCCAGCTCAAGCCACGTCTCCTCGTACGCCCCGCCACCAGGAGTCTGCGCGCCGCGCAGCGGCGGCGTCATGGCCCCAGTGATCCGCTTATCGACCAGCCCGCGTACCCCGCCCGTAAAATATCCTTCCTTTCCGGACGCGGGTGGAGTGATGGCCCGCTCGACGAAGACCACACGATACTTGCGCGTGTGGAGCTCGTTGCCGATCACGAGCTGGTGCCCGTACCGCGCAAGGGCAGCGCGCGCTTTGGGGATGAGGAAGTTGTCGTCGGTTTCGAGCTTGTGTCAGCGACTTGTTACATATCACTTGGGCATTCCCGCCTCCCAGCCACCAGCCGAGCCCCAACGCCACTCCCACCCCTCGTCGCGCTCGCTTCGCTCACGCTCGACTCACCTTGAAGCTGACAATGTAACCCTCGGGCGTCCACTCCTGCACGAGCGGGCGTAGGACCTTGGGCACCTGGTCCATTTCGAGGTGCAGCGATCCCTTGGCGCTCTGGATCTTGTGCTCGGCCTGGTGTCAGCTCGTCACGTTGCGGAAGCTGGGCGCTTGCCTCACACACCAACCCCCTCTTCTCCCCTCGCCCTCTCCCTCCCTCTCCCTCCCTCTCACTCCCTCTCCCTCCCTCTCACTCCCTCTCCTTTCCCTGGCGCCCCTCTCCTCTCCTCCTTCTCTTCTGGTCTTCCCCCCTTTTCAACTCACCACCTTGTCGTCGGGCAAGAAGAAATCCGAAACCGCTGCCGCGAGGTAAAACATGCCTCTGCGCTCCAGCGGCGCCATAACCTGCCCCGCTGCCCTCAGAAGCCACAGGTAATCGTTAACGGTCTGGAAGTCGATACTTAGCATTGTCCCCTCATCGTGAGCCCTATTATACGCCCTAAGCACGGGGAGGAGGTGCTTTGCCTGTTCCGGAGTCGCGACGACGCTGTCGCCAGAAATTGTCAAGAGATCCAGGAACGGGTTTAGGCTGTGCGAATAGTGTCGGCTGAATGGGCGGAGAGAGTGCAGTCGGTGCATGAACACGACGGCGTAGCCGGCACTCAGAAAGTACTCGGCTGACGTGGCGCCGCGGGTACCAGCACTAAAGTTGTCAAGGAAGCGCACGGTGTTGGATTCGAGGGGGACGGTGGTGCCGCCAGACTGGGGTTAGTGTTCAGTGGCGAACTGGAAGCACGCCCGTCAACCGCGCGTCGACGCGATCCAGAATATCCCTCATCCACCCTTCCCTTCCCTCGTCTTCCACCCATTCCAACACAACTCACAGTAACAAGAACGACGCGCCTCTTGCCATCCCACTTCTGCACAAACGACCGCATCGCCTCAGTCTGCACCTCGAGCCTGGCCGGCGGTCTCTGGGTATTGAAGTAGCTCTCGGTACTGAACTCGCGCCCTGGCGTCGGACTGGCCGCACGCGAAGGGTGCGGACTAGTTGCTGCGGACATGGTTGTGGCCTTTGTAGTCGTGGGGATGGGGAGTATTGCGGAATGGCACGACACGACTTGGAGGCTGGATGGTGGGGTTCGGTTCGGCCCACCGAGTGTTGCCGAGGTCGTGGAGTGGAGAGTGGTCCATGTCCGCACAACGCACGTGGATAATTATATCAGTGTATGCAATTGATTGAAATAACAATCTCCTGTACTTCTAATAACGGAATTCGAACCTTGAGCTATGATTCAGGTGACAATGCATGTTCATCAATTCAACCGCTCTGCTCCGAGCCTCGCCACGAGCCACGCAGGCTTCATTTGCTCTGACACATTGGCTACTCCGAGTCCGAGACCAAGACATGTTATGGTTCAGTCTGCATTGCGTGGGAGTGGCTAGTGAGAAGTTAGCGAGTGGAAATGAGGACTTTACGGTCATAACTTGGACTGTGCACAGCCTGGTTCGGAAGGCTCGTCTCGAGGCAGGTCCCGCCGATCAACCGATGTTGTTCCGTCTTCACCTCCAGCCGCCACTCACCCTACCTTACCACTCTACCATTTCCGTCTCATCTCCCAATCTCATCTCATCCATTCTCCATCTCACTCCATCTCATCCAACGATGCCTTTTATCATACTCATAGGCCAATGCGTGGCCATGTTCGCCACGAGTCTACTCGTCGGCGCGCTACCCCTCCTCCTGAAGAGTAGAATTTCCAGTTACGTACCCCTCCCATCCACACTAATATCAGACAAGGCGCTCTCAGGTGTTGAAGTCCTCGGGATGGGGTTACTCGTTGGCGCTGCGCTCGCAATCATCATCCCAGAGTACGCCACCCCACGTTATCCAACTAACAACAGGGGCGTAGCGACAATGTACGCGGCCGACGCCAAGAGCACACACGCCATCGGGTTCTCCCTCCTCTCGGGGTTTGCCCTCATGCTTCTGTAATCGCATCTTAAGATTGAGCTGACGGAAGCGTGGAGAATGTGTGTCCTCACCCCAACCATCCGCACCACGATGAGGACGAGGAACACACACACTTTCTTCCGGAACGGAGAGCAAGCATGGCTCCGATGCTGCCTAAGGAGCAGGAGGAATGTTCGTCACATGCTACAGCGCATGGCATGAGCGCGACTCTTGGACTTGTTATTCATGGTCTCGCGGATGGAATTGCGCTCGGCGCTAGCAGTCTGTCGGATAACCCGCAACTTGGGCTTGTCGTTTTCCTCGCGGTGCTGGTGCACAAGGGTGAGTCGCGGGCGCCTCCGAAAACGAGCCGAGACGCGGAGGCGGCAGTCCAAGGAGTCGTTGACCAGTGCGGCCTGGCAACCGGCAGCTGCAACATTCGGGCGGGCTGAATCGCAGCTGCGTTCATTAATTGAATGTAGCGGCCGCACGCAGTGGAAGCTCGAAGCCATTGTCCATAGCTAACTAATCCCAGGCCCCTCGGCACTCGGCCTCACCACCACATTGCTCCAGCTGCACCTCAGCCCTGCGCAGGTGCGCCCCCGCCTCATCATCTTCAGCCTCGCCGCGCCCGTTGGCGCGCTCGTCACTTACCTCCTCGTGCAGCTGTTCGGCACGGGTAAGGGCCACAGCCTTGGATGGTGGACTGGTGCGGTGCTGCTCTTCTCGGTGAGTCTTATCTTTGGATCTGGTCTTTCCCGTCTCCGGCCTTGTCCTGCCGGCTCGTATGGCATCTTTCGCCTGATCTCTCCTCTCCGCGTACACCAACACCCGGGTCCACCGCCCATCGCTCACCGTCCATCGCGGCACCGCCCACATCTCCCCCCCCCCCCCCCCGACACTACTAACCCCAGGGCGGCTCATTCCTCTACGTCGCCACCGTCATCCAGCCCATCTCGGAGACGGGACCCGACGACCACTGCCACCACCCGCACCATGAGGTGCACAGAGAGACCGACGGACCGCGTCTCGAGAACTCGACACGCACCAGTCTCATCCTCCTCGGCATGGCATTGCCTGCAGCCCTCGCACTGTTGGTTGGTGGCCATGACCACTAGGCAATGCGAAGCGACACTGAGGAGCTGCGCGCATCCCAGGGAGGCTCGCTGGGCAGAGTGAGAAGACGTGTTCCGGACCAGTGTTGTGGCGAGTGTAAGGGAGGGCGGTACCACTCATGTACCCCTCCCCCAAACATCCTGTTGCACATAGATTTTGTACGCTAGAGCTGATCTCATGCATGGCTCATCCCACAGCTGATCGGGCGACTAGATCTAAAACTAGTCCACATCCTCGGCCGACACCGATCCCGGCGCCGGCCCGCTATAGCTCAGCGTCGCGGTCGGCTCTTGCACGCCCGGACACTCGCGCATAATGCGGCCCATCGCCGCCTCACCCGTCACGCCGCGCTCCACGACGTGGCAGCACATTCGCCCCTCGCGGACTGGGCCAGCCTCCGCCCGTCCGGCCACACGACGAAGCTGGAGAAGGCCAAAGTCGCCAACCGCGTTGGAGCCGGGGGTGTGACAGAAGATCCGCGGTTCGTCAACCTCGGCCTCATCCCCGACCTCGACGTACGGTACGACGACATGCTGGTGGTTCGGCGAGTTCCAGGGCATCACCTGGACATCACCCGCGGCTCTCATAGCGCGGAACTGGGCGACGTCCGAGTCGAACAGGTCGGTCCGAGGGACAAGGCCGCCCTGCCCGAACGTGCTCGTACCGCCGCTGGATGCGGGTAGTGGTGGCTGGTTGGGTAGGGGTGCGCGTGGCAGAGGACGAGAGGAAGAAGACGGACGCGACCCACTCGGCGCCTGGCGCGTACCGGGCACCTGCATCCCACGCGCCATCTGCGCCCATTCCGGCAGCGGACGTCTCGGTGCCGTCGACGGGGTCGTGCGCACTGGGGTGTCAAAGTCGATGAGCTGCTCTGGAGGGTCATCCGTGGGGTTGGCAGGGGATGGAGGTACGTTATAGATCGACGGCCGTCGGCTAGAGCTTGGCCTGTCTATGTCCACTGGGGAAGGAGGCTGCTCGGTCGTGCCGGCTTGTCCGAAGAGACGATTGAGCACGCTCGTGATAGCGCCCTGCGCACCACCTAGAACGCCAGGGTGAGCAGGTGGCGCTGGCTCAGGAGGTTGTGAGCTACCACTTGATGGGCCAGCCTGAGCCTGGGCCTGAGGCTGCGATGGTTGGCTACCGGGTGCGTCTTCCTCTCCTTCTTGCGGGACTAGCGAGTGTCGACTCATGTCAGTAACGAGATGTCGATGAAGCTCACCACACAGGGCAGCTCCCGTTCGTCTCGAGCCACGGCGTCAGGCAGTCAGGATGGAACTCGTGACCACAGGGGATCTTTATCACCGCGTCGCCGACCACGAAGTCGTCCATGCAGACAGGGCAGTCTTTGTACGGACTCGCGGCTGGAGTCAGCCGAGAGTAACAAGAACGGAGCTCACCAAGCGTCTTCTCGTCAAAGGTGAAGCGCTCGAGACTCCGGATCGTCTCCTGCGAGGCTGGAAGCGGGCCCTGTGGTCCAGCAGCCTGCATCAAGCGCTCCAGGATGTCGTTGAATCCACCTGCCATCAGCTTGCGGATATCATTAACCTAGCTGCTCACGCTCAGTCATGACGTAGTCTCCCAGCTGCCCGTTCGGGCCAAGCGGAATGGGCTGCGCGCCCTCCTCCATTACAATCTGCATGAGCGCCTGGAGGAGGTCGCCGCCAGATAGAGGCTCTGGAGCTCCGCCACCACCACCGCCTCGCGCCCGGACGCCTGGGGACGGTGCCCCGAAACCACGGAAGAAGCTGTAGTCAGCTTAGTCATCACCTAGCTAGACTCACGCATCAAGTCCCTGATTGTCGCGGCCTGGGGCGCCAGCATACCCACCAACCCAAGGGTTTTGTCCGGGGAGGAACGGATTGCCGAAACTGCCGTCTTGCCGCGGCGCAGGCCCAGAGAAGCCTTGCACACGAACGGCACCATTGCCGAAGTTCCACTCCCATGACCGGCCGCCGCCAGGCTGCTGGCCGTGGGCACGGGGCTGATGGTTGTCCTGACCGGCGCCGGACGCGCCGCCGCCGCCAAAGAGGTTGAATAAGCCGCCCAGGAGGCCACCACCCCCGTCGTCCGCCTGCTGGGGACGTTGCTGCCCCGGCCCAATGGGCCGGTTCGCGGGATATGGTGGGGGACCAAAAGGTGGAGAAACACGGCCGGGCCGAGTAGGCGGCGGTGGAGGAAGGTCATGCATCGGATCAGGGTTGATATCGGGGTCGAGCTGGGGTTAGGGGCCTGGAAATGAACAAGGAAGGGCGAATGTAATGGGAAAGGGACGAGGGCACGCACAATTTCGATGAACTCGGAGTCGCATGAGGCGCAGTGCGGAACGCCGTCAATCTGGGTCAGTTCATGTTCAGTTGAATAGTTCACGGTCAGGGGACGCATCGTCGCGCCGCACTGGTGTCAGCGATGTCAAAACAGACGGGAAGCTGGAAGACCGCAGGTTGACGGCCTAGCCCATCGCCGCGCGTTGTCGGCGTGGACCGGGTAAGGCGCGTGCACAGGGCAGGTGACGACGTACCTCATGGCAAATCCAGAACGGGTCTGGTGGAGGCATAGTGGGCTACCACAAGGTCATGAACTAGAGAATGAGAATGAAGATGTGATCGTGGAGAGTGTGTTTGCAAGAACAAGTCGGCACCGAGTAAGCGTGCCAGATGTCTCTTCAGGCACGGGTGGCGAATGCGTCATCACCTTTTCTTGTCAGGTGGAGGTGACGGGGACAGAAAGACATTGCTTCTTGCACTGTCGATGGTCTGCTGGCAGCTGCTATGCACGGGCTCCAAGATCTACTGCTTGAGCTCGGCATGAGCTCGACACGTTCAGACCATGAAACCTGCAGAGATCTGAAGTGTGCAACATGGACATAGGAGAGCGTTGTGGCGGCCCCCGGATCGCCCCAAGGGGCAGAGGCAGAGGCAAGGCTTGTTTTGCTGAGGCCAACCCAGCGCCCCGCTTCTGGGCGCCTTCTTCGATAGAGGCTGCCTGATGCTACTTTCATGCCCGATAGCGTGTCACGTTCACTGTCATCATAGAACATCCTCGCACAGGGTCATCAACAATATTCCACCGCAGCTGTTGTAACTCAATAGCCTTGTCTGTAACTGTGCAGGTCTGCTGGGCATTACGCACGAACCTAATCGCTGTCATCGGCCTCGCTCTCGCTCCTTTGCTTCTTCTTTCCCTTTTTGCTTGCGGTCTTCTTGACAGACTTAGCCTTGGGCGGCGAAATCGCGTCCCGTTCTTTCCTCCACCTCGCCTCAATTTCGACCTTGCGCTCCTCCCATTCGGTGTCAGGTACAGCCTGGATCTCGTAAAGAAGCGCGACCTCCTTCGCCCAGATCTCGGACATGACTCCGTCCTCGGGCCCACTCGGTGTCTCGAGCGCCATCGGGATGCCCGCCATGCGCGGGTCGCGCACCAGCTCCCTGAAACCAGTCAGGCCAATCTCGCCAAGACCGATGTTCTCGTGTAGGTCCTTGTTGCCGCCTAGAGGCGCTTTAGAGTCGTTCAGGTGAATGCCGGCGAGGTACTCGAACCCGACCACCTTGGAGAACTCGTCCATGGTGGAGGCGTAGGTCTCGGGTGTGCGCAGGTCATAGCCAGCAGCGAACGTGTGACAGGTGTCGAGGCAGACGCGGACGCGTGCCTTGTCGTCCACCAGCGCGATCATTGCTGCGAGGTCGGCAAACGCCGTTCCGAGGATGTTGGAGCCTGCATTCGCCTGGCGTCAGCACACAACATGGGTAAAATAAACTTGAAACCCACCATGTTCTCGATTACCGTGATTACCTCGGGAACCTCTTTGTGCACGCGGTTGATGGCTTTGGCAACCAGCGCGAAGGACTCGTCCTTGGTGCACGCGCCGACAGTGCTTCCAGGGTGCCAGTTGTACAGTTTGACGCCGAGCTTGTGGCACCGGTCCAGATCGTCGCGGAAGCACTCGTACGCCGTGTTCCACTTGGTTCTGCTGTCAGTCTCAGAAGTGGAGGAGTGGAGAAGTGGAGAAGAACGGAAGAGGAGAGAGTGGGAGCGGTGAGGACGGGAAAAGAAGTACACGGACTCGTCAGGGTTTCTGGTGTCAGCCTCGAAGGCGGGTCCGGAAGCTCACCCCAGATTGATAAGATAGTTACCGTGGACGAGGATGCTCTCGGGTCCGTAACCCACGCCTGCCATCAGCTCCACCTTAATTCCAACTCACCGCCCTCCCTCTCTGGCTTCATCGTCTCCCTGAACCTCTCAATCGCCTCCTCCTCAAGCGGCTTAGACTTCCACGTCCGGTGGCCTTTGACGAACAGCGCTAGGCCGTTCGCACCTAACTTAGCAGCTCGGAGGAGGGCGGTCGCGACACCGCCAGCCGCGCTGACGTGCGCTCCGATCAGGAGGGGGCGGCTGAGCGCGTCAGCAGCGGACAGGAGGCCGCCGCTGACTTGCGGTGTGGTTGCGCCCGGTGGAATGAGTTCCGGCGCAGGAGGGAAGGCGAAGGGCGGGTTGCCCAGGCGCGCGGGGTAGGGCCCCTCAAGGCCTGCTGGGGGGAAGGCAAGCTTGCGCGACGAGGCCGTCTTTCCGACGGCTTTGGAGGATGCCTTGGACGCGGTTGCTTTGGCAGTTGAGGCCGTGGATGCCTTCTTGGGCATCTTTTTGGGAGGCGGAGACTCGGTGTCTGTCAGGCTGAGGGAGGATGAGCGTGCGCGTTTTGCAGCGGCCGCCGCTGCGGCGGCGCGAGTGGGACGAGCCATTGCTGATAATAGAGGGAGAGTCAGACGCCAAGGAAAGGAGAGGAGCATGCGTCCTCTATGGTGGCCGGTTGTGATCTGATGGGTGTTTGGGTGATACAGTGAATTGTGGGGTGAGTCATGTTTAGTGATTTATGACGCGCAAAAGTGGAGGTCGGTTGTCATTTGTTGTCGCGCCCACTCTGCACTCTACGTCTCACATTCATCAGTCAAAGCAGAAACGACGAACGGAACGTGTCATAACCAACATCAACAACTACAGAATCTCATCTAGACAAACGTCTCACCCTCGGCACCGAGCGACACACAACGGCGCTCGGGTATGGCTACCTATATCTGGAAGAATGGCTGGTCGTTCGGCTTCTGCTGCTGCGGCATGCCTGTCTTTTGGCTGCCCATACCACCGAACGGGTTGTTGGCACCGAAGCCTGGCGTCAGTGAAATCTTGTGGGGTTGTTTGGGGGGAATCAGAGGGCAGTGCGATTTCCCGACTTCCCACGGGCACGAACTCACGGAGATTGCCGACGTTACCGAATGTGTCGGTTCCGCCTTCGCGGCCCGCGCTGAGGAGGTTGGCAAGGTGAGCGTGCTGTCCGTCGTCCTTGTCGACGGGGGCCTGCCATGCGGGCTTGGCTGGGGACACTGGCGTCGCCGAGACTGGCGACTGGACAGGGGAGGTGGGCTGCTGTGGCAGCTGTGTCTGCACGCTGGGTACAGGGAGGAAGGAGTTGGAGAATAGCGAATTGTTCTGGTTCTGGTTGCTCGAACCCTGGTCGAGCAGGCTCTGCTGCTGTGGGCGTGGTGCGAAAGGATTGTTGGATCCCACGCTCGTGTGCTGTGGGATGAGGCTTTGCTGTTGCTGCAGCATCATCTGCTGGCGCATGTACTCCTCCTGCTGACGTTGCTGCTCTAGCATCTGCTGCTGCTGCATCATTTCTTGCTGCTGCATCATCTGCTGTTGTTGTTGCTGTTGTTGCTGCTGCGCAAGCATCTGCGCATAGAATGGCTGGAGTCAGAAGTTAGCTGTACACAACTCACGTTGTACGAGGTGAATTGTGGCTGGAGCTGCTGCTGGCCGCCCCAGCCCGTGCTCGTGTCGACGAGGGGGAAGCCTGTGTTCATCATTCCCATGCCTTGCTGATTCTGCTGCGAGTACTGGTTGTTGCTCTCGAGCTGGAAGTTGTCGTCCATTAGTGCACGCTGGTTGGCCTCCTCAGCTTCCCGCTTCTTGCGCGCCTCATCCTCCTCTGACAACCGTAACGCCTTCTGGAGGTCGTCCTCCTCCTTGACTCGTTGCGAGCGTCTCTTGTCTTCCTCACGGCTCGTGTCCATGCTCTCCTGCAGTGCGCGCTGCAGGTCGTCGTCCTCTTCCCGCGACGGGTTGCGGTAGTTGGCTGGCCTCTGGCGACGCGGTGCGTTCCCGTTGCGCCGGTCACCCAAGTCCTCCTCGCCTTGCAGGCCGCTGTCTGCAATGTTCCCCAGCATTCGGTCACGCATCGCACCTCTCTGTCGCCTCTCGGTGCGAAGCCTCTCCTCGTCCTGCAGAAGGTTCGTAATGTCCTTGGCCTTCTGGCGGACATTGTGGCCCACATCCTTGCCCTGGTCGTCGACGTAGACAAACTCCTTGAGCGTCTTGACGATGTACAGGTTGTCCTTGAAGTAGACCACGACGTTCTCCGAGCCCGCATGCAAGCAGTAGTCGAGAACAGTTAGCGCCTAGATGTCAGCCCAGTTCCATGTCATCATACGAGCGCCCGGTTGCCATCACAGACAGATGACGAGGAGCAGGAGCCCGGGCGGTAGCGAGAGCCTGAAGCTCCAGGGGTGTGTGGCTCGACGCACCTTGAACACATGCCGCCAGTTCTTGCCCTTATCGTTGAGGCGCTTATCCAGCATCTCCATGATCTCAACAAAGTCACCCCTGTTGTCAGCTAAAGGTCAATCCGGTGCGCGCACTGGTTGTATGTGAGCTGAGCGATTTCGTTCATCTGCGTTCCTGAGGGTCCCCATGGGTCGTTCGATGTCGCATCGCGCACTTTCGTCTGGCGTGAGCTTGAATGCAATGCCCACTAGCTAACCTGGGTATCACTGTAACCCTTGGTATAGTTTTTGGCCACCCGGAGGGCTATGGTTAGTTGATGGAATGGGTGGCCAGTGACGAGAATTGCTCACCTCCACGGCCGCTGAGAGTGAGTGTTGAGCTGAAGTAGTGTCACTTACAAGTGCTGAAGAGACTGCGCCATGGCCTCGACTGGTTATGTGAGAGTCGTTGCTAACGTTGATGGTTGAATTATAAATGAGAGAGTGAGTGATAGTCGGATGGAAGAAATGGCTTCTTGATGGTTTGATGGCGATGGTGTGGCGAGGGATGTGGATGGATGTTGGATGGATTGGGTGGTTGGTTGGATGGTATGGCCTGACGGCGTCACTAATCAGATGTAAGCAACTGCGATGGCCCATCACCATAGCGACTGAGCCACTGAGGGGCTCTTGTGACTGTGCGTCAGGTCTTGACTGCTAGTCTGTCAGTCAGACCCCGCAAACTCCCCGCAAAACCGCAGGCCCACAGGCTCACAGGTCCATAGGCCCATTAGCTCATAACATGAATCCCAGTCGAACCTACGGCCCGATTACATCCCGCAGTGCTCAGTCAAGGCACACACCGTACCCCTTCATCGCCACAATTCACCACGTGGACGGAGGTTTCGGCATTACCGCCACCAGGCTGCTCTCACTTTTCGATGTTCAGGTTGTGGCACGCTGGATGGCAGATGCAGACCGAGGACAACGAGCTCGCTGTCGACTTCCTCGCCCTCACCACCTCCACCCTTCCCCTCAATCCCTAAGCGACTACGCTCGATAAATCACTGCCGTAACGCGTCACCGCTGGCAGAGAGGAAGACTTAGTCTGCTAAATCCCCCAAACCAAAAATCCGGACACCCCTCCGGCCACATCTCATCTACAACTACAACGCACCATGCCTCCCGTCTACGTCAAGCCCGAGAACGCGCTGAGGGTGCGGATGCCAGAAAGACAGAGCTAACGTCAGCGCGCAGAGGAGCTCCTTGCTCTCAACACGTCCCAGTCGCAGGCTCAGGCCTTTGAGTTCCTCTCCGAGGTGTTCCTTGCGTACGTCCATTGTTCTCGCGCCTGTTAACCCCAGTCGCCGCTTCAGAAATGCGCCGATCCCGACCCTCGAGCCCATCGTCATCAAATACCTCGACCTCTGCGTTGCGCTGCAGCGCAAGAGTGATGCGCGCGAGGTGCTCGTGCAGTACAAGAACACTGCGCAAAATGTGAATGTTGCGTCGATCGAGAAGGTGCTCCTGCACTTTATCGACAAGGCTGAGGCACGCCTCGCCGATGCGATGGTCAAGGCGGAGAAGGAGATTGCAGCTCTCGGCGGCGGCGCGGCTGAGGAGCAGGACGACGACCTTCGCCTCCAACCCGTGACTATGCTGTACGACTCGTTCCTCGAGAGCGCGGGCGATCGTGAGCGCATTGAGCGCCGCCTCGTCCACCCTGCCCAAAAGTTCACGTACGACGCGTACGACGTGTCACTCGACATTGCCAAGGGCAACGACCGCCTCGAGCTCGTCTACCAGCAGATTGCCAACCGCGCCTTTGCGTTCTGCAAGCAGCACCAGCGTAAGAGCGACTTCCGCCGCCTCTGCGAACAGCGTCTCCGCAAGGACCTCCAGAACGCTACCAAGTACTCGCACCAGGCGCACTCGATCAACCTCGCCGACCCCGAGACCTTGTCACGCCACCTCGACACGCGCTTCCTGCAGCTCGAGACCGCCGTTGAGCTCGAGCTCTGGCAGGAGGCCTTCCGCTCGATCCAGGACGTGCACGACCTCGTTGCCGGCAAGAAGGGCGCCAAGCCCTCGATGATGGCCAACTACTACGAGAAGCTCACTCAGATCTTCAACGCCGAAGGCGGCAAGCAGGTCGCCGTCTTCCACGCTGCCGCCTGGAGCCGCTACTACCAGTACGCTGAGCGTGCGGGCTCCGTCAAGGAGAACGCCCCTGCTGCTGTCCTGCTCTCGGCCCTTGCTGTGCCTCTTGGCGACGTCGAGACCAAGCAGCGTCTCATCGCCCTCCTCAACCTCCCCAAGATGCCCACGCGTGAGGCCCTCGTCCAGGATGCCGCTGCCAAGCACCTTAAGCGCGTCCCCGCCGAGGTCCGCCAGCTCTATAACATCATTGAGACCGACTTCCAGCCCCTTAAGGCCTGCAAGCAGCTTGCTCCCATTGTTGCCAACCTCTCGGCCGACTACGCCGCTTACCTCCCCGCTCTCCGTGACGTTGTGCTCTCGCGTCTCATCCAGGAGCTCTCGCGTGTGTACGAGACCGTCTCGCTCTCGCACATCCTCTCGCTCGTTAAGGCGTTCGACAACGGGCCCTGGGCGACTGACATGCCCGCCCTCGAGAAGTTCCTCATGACTGCCTCGCGCCGCGGCGACATCAACGCCACGGTCGACCACGTCGCCAAGACGGTCAACTTCGCCGCCCCTGGCGCCGACCTCCACCGTCTCTCCAACCTCGCTCTGTACCTCCACACTGCGCTCAACTACCTGAACCCGGTGCCTTCGGTAGCCCGCGAGGAGGCCTACTCTGCGGCGCTCGCGGACGCCGAGGAGGAGCGCAAGCGCACGGAGCACCGGCGCCTTATTGTGCAGAAGCGTCGCGAGCTCATGGAGGAGGCGAGCCTCCGCCGCGAGCGCGAGGAGTCGACTGCCAAGGCTGAGCGCGCCAAGCAGCTTGCCGAGGAAACTGCACGCCGCGAGAAGGAGGCTGCGCGCCAGGCCGACATGGACCGCCTGCAGCGCCAGATGGAGGCAACTCGCCGCGACGAGGCGCGCAAGCTCGCCGAGCAGCTGGCGCAGAAGGGCCACCTCAAGGTCGACATCTCGACGATGAAGGACGAGGAGCTCGACACGTCCAAGATTGTCGCGATGCAGGTCGAGCACATTGCCAAGGAGAAGCGCGAGCTCAACGAGCGCCTCCGCATCATCGGCAAGCGCATGGACCACCTCGAGCGTGCGTACCGCAAGGAGGAGCGTCCTCTTCTGGCGGGCGACTACGAGCGTCAGAAGACCGAGGACCGTTCTGCGCACGACCGCGCGAACAAGTCGGCGCGTGATGCAGCTATCGCTCAGCAGGCCGCTATGCGCGAGCTTAAGGGCCGTCTTGGCCGTATGATGCCCGACTACCTCGTCGCGCGCCGTGCCGTCGAGTCACAGCAGGAGAGAGAGTTCGAGGCTGCTCGCAAGGCTGCGGCCGCCAAGGTTGTCGAGGAGAAAAAGATGTTCGCGGCCGCGGTGCTCGCGCGCCACTGGGCCGAGAAGGAGGCCCGCGAGGCGGAGGAGGAGGCGGAGCGTGCGGCCGAGGAGGAGGCCCAGCGCAGAGCCGAGGAGGAGGAGCGCCTCATTAAGGAGCGCGAGGAGAAGGAGGCCAAGGCCAAAGCCGAGATCGAGGCTCGGCGGAAGGAGCAGGAGGCGAAGGCGGCTGAGGCACGCGCCGAGCGCGAGAGGCAGCGCGAGCGGGATGCCGAAGTGCTCCGCCTCCGCCAGCAGCGCGAGGAGGAGGCCGAGGCACGCCGCCGCGAGCGCTCGGGCGCTGGTGCTCAGCGTGCCCCTGCTGCGACTACCGCGCCGGCTTCGAGCACCCGCCCGCCCGTCTTTGCTGCGCGTGGTGCTGCGGCTGGCGGTGGCGGCGGCGGCGGCTGGCGCGAGCGCGCTGCGGCCAAGGAGGCGGCTTCCCGCCAGGGTGGTGCGCCTGCTGCGGCGAATGGGTCGCCCGGCGGCTCGCCCCGCATCGGCTCCCCTGCCACTCCTGGGTCGCCCGGCTCGACGGCGCCAGCGGAGGAGAAGCCTGGTGTCTGGCGTCGCGGGCAGGGCCCGCCGCCCCGTGGTGGTGGTGCGACTCGTGGCGGGACGCCCCGTGGCGGCGGCCCACGGTGGTAAGATAGAGCCTAATAGTGTCTGTAGATGTTAGGTTTTGCACATCATAGCGAATGCGACGGTGTGACGGAGGAGTTGACTCAATGTGTGCCATTTTCTGATGGTCGGAATGAATCTCAGACTGCTGACGACTGTAGTATGATCTCACATCTGTTCGCGTGCGTTCTGACCACTGCGACTGGTCACTTTCTCATTGTCGCTCATGTCCGACGTCGACATGGAACCAGAACTCGCCTCGGACTTTATCCAGAATCGCGGCCCCTGATCCAACCTACCTCTTTCACCGCCATCGCCACGACCCTCTCGACAACACTCTGGCCAATTCCACGTGAGATTGAACACGTGGGCTCGACCTCTATCCTGCTTCCCGCTACCCGCCGCACTGCATCTCCTCTCTGGTGCGGTACTCCTGGACGCGAGTACCTCTCCCAACCCGCCCCTTAATGCGGCAAGATCAAGCGCAACATCTACGTCCGTCCTTTAAGAGCTGCGCACCGAAAAACTGAGGGACAAGTATGTGGCTGCCAAGCGCGCGCAAGAGGGTATGGATATTGGGGAGTACGTAGATATACATTGGGCAAGCGAGATGTGTTACAGGAGATCCTGAGGCGGGATGGACGACATAGCGAGAGCGAGATGGAGATGGAGATCTGACGCGAATTGTTTTGATGCATCAAGTGCTGTAGAGAGAGGACCGAAATGCGCCAGTTCTCTAGCGAAACCCTTGACCGATTTGAACCCGCTCCACCCTGCCGATCAGTCAGCACGCGATTTCGGGATGCGTAACTCCATTTAGGATCCATTTCCATATCTTCGCCACCCCCACTCAAGGACTCAAACTTGTATCACTCCACACAACAAAATGTCTCCAGATGGCGAATCGACAGAGGCTCGGCCAGTGAATGGCGTGAACGGCAGCGGCGAGCACGCGAATGGTACAGCCAAGGCGAACGGAACGGCGAATGGAGCGAATGGCAATGTGAACGGTAATGGAGCAGCCAACAGCGAGGAGATTCCTGAAGATGCGCCGGAGCACTGTCCTGTGAGTTTATTGCGGCGCTGTCCCCTCTTGTCCTCCTTATCGACCACGCCAACCTCAATGCCACTCTCCCAACCCACCATCTCCTTTCCCCCCTCTCCCCTCACCCCAATCCCGCGCGCTCACCCCAGGGCCCTTCCTCCGAACAAGCAGGCAAGGCGGACGCCTGCGACGGCTGCCCGAATCAGGCGATCTGTGCTGAGGGACCCAAGGGTCCCGACCCCGACCTCCCAGCCATCCGGGAGCGTATGGCCGGCGTGCGACGCAAGATTCTCGTCCTGTCCGGCAAGGGTGGTGTGGGAAAGAGCACTTTCACTGCTGCCTTGGGATGGGCGCTGGCGGCAGATCCCGACCTCCAAACGGGCCTGATGGACGTGGACATCTGCGGACCCTCGATCCCCCTCCTGACGGGCTTGGAGAAGGCGACAATCCACACCTCGGCCGAGGGCTGGTCTCCAGCTTACGCAGCCGACAACCTCGCCGTCATGTCTATTGGGTTCCTCCTCCCCTCGCGGGCAGACGCTGTGATCTGGCGCGGGCCCAGGAAGAACGGCCTCATCAAGCAGTTCCTCAAGGACGTATCGTGGGGCGAGCTGGACTATTTGGTCGTTGACACGCCGCCCGGCACGTCGGACGAACACCTTAGTGTTGTTCAATATCTCGCTGAGAGTGGAGTAGACGGGGCGGTGCTCGTTACGACGCCACAAGAAGTTGCGCTCCAGGACGTGCGCAAGGAGCTCGATTTCTGCCACAAGGTCGGGCTGCCTGTTCTAGGGCTCGTGGAGAACATGAGCGGATTTGTTTGTCCCAAATGTCATGGCGAGTCGGACATTTTCGTCGCGACGACAGGAGGCGCCGAAGCCATGGGCAAGGAACTTGGCATCGAGGTCCTCGGAAAGGTGCCGCTCGATCCCAGGATCGGCGCACTGTGCGACCAGGGAGAGAGCTTCCTCGATGCGTACCCCGACAGTCCGGCGACGACTGCGTACCTCGACATTGTGCAGCGTATCCGGGAGAAGCTGGGGGATGCGTAGGTGCGGCAAGCACATCCGAGGCCGGCACAACACCATAGCATATATGTAATATAGAGGTTGTCTGCATCTGTGCGCATTTCCAGGCGAGAGAGAACTCACTTTGGTCTTGGAGCTGGAATCGCGCAGCAATGATCACGTGTCTTGGCTTCATCACAGTTTACGTCTGAATCGTGCTGTAAGGTTCCTTGTCAAATCTCCGGCCACAGCACATTAAGGCTTGGCAAATGAACGGCACTAGTAACCACGCACAGCCACATTTCGTCGAATCCTCCACCGAAATTCCTGGTCTGCCAGTCACAGCACCATCCAAATCCTATTCTGAACTGCGCCATGACTATCGAATCCACTGTTCCAACGTGTTCCAACATTGCTCACCACCCAGACATGAAGACATGCTTCAGTGCTCGATCCTACCCCACCACTCCTTTTATTCCAGCCCTCCAAACTTGTGCCTTCCTTAGTCACCCGCAATGGAGCAACGTCAGAGGTACGGGCACCTTTCAATGTTTCATGTACTTGACGTTCCTGTACCTCGAGGCAATGCGTGAGACTGTTCCTCGACTAGTGTCCATCTGGCACCTAATCGCTCCTCGTTGGGATTGTTCGCGTCGTGCTCAGTCCCTCGCCGCACACTGTGGGGATTACAAATGTATACATCAAAGCACTATGTAGAACAAAGAGTTCGTGCGTAGAGTATTGTAATAAGAAGACACTATAGAACCCCCACGCTGTCACTCTGGCCCACATCAGACCACCCAAAGAAACTTATAAAATACACCGCGGGCAAAGTGTGCTGCCCTGCTGCACTGCACACACCTCTATCTATGCCCTCACTCGCTCAGGTCGACGCCATTAAGCAACCCGCCGCGGTCGTTGCGCTCCATCGTGCGCATCGAGCGCGAGTACCAGCCCTCGGCCTTCAAGCGGATGTCGCCGTACACAGCTGGACCAGGCGCGTCAGTCGTGGTCTGCGAGCGCAAGTCCTCCTCCTCCTCGAAGCGGTCCGTCTTGACTGAACCCGCCTTGCGGCCGAACCCGTCGCCGACCTTTCGAACACCTGCGGGTGGAACGGCTGCTCCCATAAGCTTCGTGATACTGGCGCTGCCGCCCGGAGAATAAGACTCGCCATCGGGTTCACTGCCCGGAGAGACAGGCATCTCCATTTCGTGCGCGCCCTCGCGGAACGAGGGAGCGCGGCCAGATGTGTCGACCGAAAGGCCCTTGGAAATCTTGGACATTCTCGAGGTGAAGCGGCCGTTCGCGCGGCGCTTCTTTTCCTCGGCCTCGCGCAGCTCGGCGGCCACGTCATTGGCAATAAAGGGGTAAAGACGCCCCAGGTCAGCTTGGGAGGCGCGATTGAAATCTTGGCGGCCACGCGCACGCATGAGCATAGTCTGCGACTTGGTGAAGAGGTTGTAGGGCGTGTAGACAAAGGGGGCCGGGGGCTTGTCAGAGTCGTGACGACCCGAGCGGACACCTGGAGCCTGGACACCTGAGGCGCGCGACTGTACTGGAGTGATACGCGCTTCAGGGGCGCCAAGGACGACCTCGAACACGATCATCTGGGCAGGGAGCTTGTCATCACTGTCCGATGTCGGCAGACCGAGGATCTCAGGCGACAGGCGGGCCGTCACTTGGAGATCGGGCCAGCAACGTAGCGCAGTAGTGAGCGCCTCGACAGCGACCGCAATGGCGGCCTGGAACTCGTACAGCGTCTCGTCGAGCGACAAAATCGAGCCGTTGTCCGAGTTCTCCGCAGCCTGCACTGCGTCGTTGCATCTCTGTAGCACCTCGCCCATTGATAGATTGGCACAATCGCGGATGAACGCGCGCATGCTGGGAGTGAGCGGGTAGCTGACGTCGGGCAGGCGGTAGGCTGGGATTTGGTGACGAGCAAAGTTGTAAACAAGGACGTCGAGACCGTTGTCAGATGTCGGGCGCACACCAAAGAGACCGAGGTACGCGCCACCAGACTGGACAACTGCGCGAGTACCACGCTTGGCGTACGTCTTGCAGGCCGAGAGGAATACGTCCATCTCCTGTTTCGAGACACCCATGTTGTCGGCAAGCGTCTTGGAGAAGAAGCGCGTCTCGGTTAGTCGGTAACCACGGACGAGGTACGAGTCGACGTTGTCCGACGAGACGCCTAACTGCTTCTCAGCAGAAGGCACGTCGTGCGACGCAGGGTTGCCGTGGCCGATAGTGCGGACGATGAAGAGCATGACACCCTCAGACGCCGTGAGATGGACCGTGATGCCGTGGATCGAGCTCTCGTCGTCGGCCTTGAGGTTTTTCTCATCCCCGAGGGCGTCACCCGGACTCTGCTGCCGGGTACCGGTGGTGAGGACCCGGTCAAACATGACACCGAGCGACTCGATCGATAGGTCGAGCTGGTGAGCAAGCAGCACACATGCCTCGACGAAGCGGGAACGGAAGAGGAGCTGCTCCCAGACCGAGCGGTTCATGCTGCGATCAGAGGTCGGAGGAGGCGGTGTCTCGGTCGTCTTTCCACGGTTGGCAATCTCGCGCAGGATGCGCGGCACGAATGGCGTGACAATCTGCCAGTTGAACGAGAGTTGGTAGAGCCACTGGAAGGTGGGGCGGCGGGGGTCCAGCTCGTTAAGGACGCGTGAGAGGTCGGCGTCCGTTTGGATGATCTGCATGGGAATGGTACCGTCGTGACGCACGAGGAGCTTGCCAGTCGGGTCGAAAGCCGCGCTGGCGACGACAATGTGGCGGGCCTTGTTACGGATGTCGCGACGAATGAGGTAGTCGAGAATGGCAATGGCCGCGGAGAGGGCAATGATGCACGCGCACATGACGCCAATGGCAACGGTGAGACGGTTGGCCTGCGACTTGCCGGAGAGAAGAACCCACGGGCCCTTGGTAGCAGACTCCAGCACGGCACCCTTCTCGGGGAAAGCAATGTTCTGCTTGACAAAGTAGCGGGCGCCGCCCAACCCGAGGTAGTGCATGCCGCAAACGGCGGTCGCGAGGGCAAGCGCACAGACGCAGCGCTTCCAGAACGAGTCCTGCCATTGCTCACGCAGTCGGAAGAAGAGGCCAAGAGCAACAGTTGCTGCAATACACGCCAGGATGAGCGAGAACACTACTGTGACGGTCGTGTACTCTGGGGCGAGGTACGGAAGCTTGAACGCAGCCGAATAGTGCATGAGGCCGACTGGGGAAGTTAGGGCCCATGACCAGAAGCAAGCAGGCTAGTAGTGACTCACTGGTGAGGCCGACAATGATACCAGAGATCAAGCCGCGCCAGTAGTTGAACTCAACCTCAGACGCGAGGAACCAGAACGCGAACGCGGTGGCGACAAGAGGTACGAAGAGTGAAAGAACCGTCATACCTGGAGAGAACTGGGGACGGCGTCAGTGGGGGTTCGGCGGACGCATAGCTTCACGTAACTCACAGTGATGTACCACACGACCTGTCCGATGTCGCTTTCCTTCAGACCGATGTGACTGAGACCTCGGGTTGCGTTGAGACGGATGGAAATCATGGAGACAAAGTGCATGCCCCAAACAGCGACGGCGGCAAAGCACACAGCGGCGAGTAGAAGGAGAGCGAGGTTGCGCGCTCCTCGGGGTGAGGTGCGTCGGCCGAGGACAAGGAGAGTGGCATAGGAGCCGAGGATGGAGACAAGGATGGAGGCGACAATGACACCGGGGATGGGATCGATTGGGACGGGGTTGCCATGGCCTTGAGAATAGTACTGTGCAAGTTTCTCGTTTGCTTTCAAGGTCAGCGAGTGTACACATGCACGCTGTGTGCGTGTGTGGATGAGTGTATCGAGTTTTGGGGAGGGAAGCTTGTACTCGGTACTCACCCAAGACTAAGGGGTCTGTCCTGTTGAGAGTGCCGTCTGGAAGGAAGTGGAGGCCCGACATGATGGACGAGTACGGCGCTTGGCCGGCGGTGCTGTGGTGAAGCTATGAGTTAGAGATGATGATGAAGGAGAGTATGAGATGGAAAAGAAACCGAGAGAGTGAATATGCGTGCGTTGATGTGTGCAAAAGAGACTGTAACAGCGCCAGAGGTCGAAAGCATGGAGACGACCTTGGTCCTTAGTTGGTGGTCACCACCAAAAGGCCCCAAATCAAGGTTGCGGCAGGGAAGGGGTTACAACTTGCTCCTCAAGGGACCCCTCAAGGCACAAGGCAACCTGCCTTGAGGTGTCCAAGGGAGGGTTCCTCTAGGGCTCTGTCAAGTTTCCTGCAGCACCCATTAGACTTCTGAAATCTCCAACAGTGGTAGCCTTTACCACAAGAGCACCCGAACACGAGACGTGTGTCCAAGATCCAAGACAAAAGCCTGTCGCGTTGACCCAAGCCCCACATCATCCTGTCCATCACTGCAATCGCGATGCTCAACAGTGATGAGGCGTCCAGGGGCACTTGGACCGTGCAGATGTGCAGGGAATGGTTACTGTGCGAATTGTGTGCCCGTGTTTACCCGCCTCTGACACGGCTGGGCCTCTAACACGACTGGGCCTTCGCAGACCGATGCCCCGCTTGCAGGAATATGCTTCCGCAAGTGAGCCCCCAACCCCGTGCGGCCAATGAGCCCAAGTATCT
This sequence comes from Cutaneotrichosporon cavernicola, assembly GCF_030864355.1. NCBI lineage: Eukaryota > Fungi > Basidiomycota > Tremellomycetes > Trichosporonales > Trichosporonaceae > Cutaneotrichosporon > Cutaneotrichosporon cavernicola. The sequence goes on along the minus strand of NC_083394.1, from coordinate 2,636,432 downwards.
GCAAGCACCCATCAATGGCCATTCAGGGTCCGACGGTATGTTGCCCATGACCCAGGAGCAGCGTCGCACTCTTGTAGCCATCCGTCTGTGCACTACTGTGTCCTCCCCACCGATACCACCAAGAAACCTTCACACCAGTTCACCAGATGCCTGTACCTGATCACGAATCTGGTAGATACGGATCGCGAAACAAATCGGGATCACGACCGCGTCGTAGGCGCGTCGAGAGAACGCCACTGATGGGCCAAAGCATACGGATGATCTGTTCGCCAGCCAAGTTGACAGCTTCGAGAAGCTGTCGATCTGCCCAGGCCGTCTTGGCGGGAGTTTTTATCCCGCGTGGACAGTATCAATCTGCCCGAGGCGTGATGTGCCCGAGCAACATGTCCCCGGTTGATCTGCTCGGGATCACACAGTGCTGAGCCCGGACAAGTCGTCGTCACGCCTCCGAACAGAACGGATCCACACACAGCCGCAGTGCACAGCACACGACAGAACGCGGGCGCACTCACCGAAAAGTGTTAACAGAGTTACGTCAAAGGGGGTTGGGTGCGTTGGGTGTGGGCGGAAGGAAGGTGAATGAGCTGGGGGGCAAGGTGAAGGATGTGGCTAGCCAGAGTAGACAAGGGAATTTCGTGCCGTCAAGGGAAGGGGAGGGGAAGGTGGTCGATGCCGGTTGGCGAAAGCCAGGAAGAAATCAAAGAGCAAAGCGTGGAGATGAGTAAATGGAAAGAGTAAGAAAAGGAGTTGTGAGTGGTGAGTGGGACCCGTGGTATCGGTAACGCAGAAGCTAGGAGAAGGCGGCTCGGAGCCCCCGAGCCACAGATTACAGTAGGCTAAGGGCCTTTCAAATGTATATTGTAGTTACTGTAGAGTTGATAAAGCCACAGTAGCCACGGTAGCCACAGTAGCCACAGTCGCCACTGAAACAATTGTAGCCCAAAAGATCCAAAGACCTTGCGACCGTCCCGCGCAATGCAGGCTCAGGATCAAGAACGGCCCGTCGTTCAAACCCCTGAACCATAAATATTCTAACCCTGATCATTTGGCCACCCCATGCAACAAGATCGAAATCAGGTAGACAGCTAGACAGTGGAGACAGCTAGAAAATCAGAGCCAGTTCATCCACTTCAATCGAAGACCGCATACCACATGGCGCTATAATAAATCTCTCCTGCATCTATATCGCCATAGGTGCGTCACAGCCTATGCATACGGGTGGAAAGTGGGCACTGAATAACAGCAAATCTTCATAAGATCAATCTATCTCATGAACCCGGTTTCGCATGCCCATCATTCAGACTGCAGACCGAGCCGAACAGGAGCCGCGGGCATGAATTGCGGCGCGATATGCGGGACGTGTGGCGCTGCCCCATACACAAGTCGGCAAAGGCCGCATGACGTACAGACCCACTGTCCTTCTCATTTGCTTACAGTTGATAGAAGGATTGCATGTTGGGCAAGCCATTAGATGTCTGAATTCTGGGCCTTGGTGACCCAGCTGGAAGATGGGTGATGTAAAAATCCCACGCCCCCAACATCCATGCGCGCGGGCCCTCAATCTTCTGTCAGCGGCTCAGTGATCGGAGATCGGAGACCGCTCCCTGTATGTGGCGGGAGTCACCAAAATTCGTGGCGGGGCCATGTCGTAAGCAGCCCTGGGAAAAGTCATCGAATCGAAGCCGGATGCCAGAAGCTGGATAATAGTACATTAACCTGAATCACAGCTGCAAGCTCCTCAGTCGGGTTCGGGGCATTCTATAACTATCAACTGGTCAGCCACACTTACTTGAACTTTGGTAACGAGCTTGGAGATGAGTGCAAGGCACGGCGACAGTGACAGTCTTGACCAGAGGGTGATAGGGGAATGATGGGTGAAACGTTTGGTTTAGCACTAGTTTCCGCCGGTACCACTTTCCACTGGCTTTCAATCGTTTAGCTGGTGTTTTGAGCTGCCTTGGCGGCAGCGCCGCATGTCCATATCTGTCCATCTGGTGTGGGGTCGCGGGTAGATTAGTGGACGGAACGGCGACTCGTTGTGCTATTGGAGGGAGATGTAAAACACATTAGAGACCCCGAAATTGTCGGGTGCTACCTGCTATGGCATATGATGGATGCGGGGTATCCAAGTTTGGGCAGGGCGGAGTATCCAAGTGGAATGGTCAGTGGTTTGCAACTCCCTTGACATGTGCTCAAGGTACTGTATGTATTCGATCGGGTGTTAGTCCTACCCCAACGCCACCACGCGGACGGGTCGCTACTCTAAACAAATACACACCAACACATACACATGCCGCCGTAGCATTCCCGCGCATTCCCGTAACAGCGGAAGTCAGTGCGGAAGTGCGTGGTGGCACCAAGGGAACGGTCACGACAGAACCCTTCACCACGTGCCATCGGTACGGAGTTTCCATCTCACGACACTCCTCTGCCACGCGACGCGGCTTGTACACGGACAGGATGCGCTACCAACTCACGCCCAACACCGCACCAGCAACAGTACACACTGACGGCTCGCGACCGTGCACAAAGCCTCCCTCGCTGGCCGCCACGAAGCCTTCGCGCCTAACCGGTGAGCCGGTGCGGGGCGCCGGCGCCAGCTCGTCCGTGCGTGGCAGTACAGCGAAGTGGAGCGTGTCCGCCAAAGCCTGAGGTGGCGGTGGGGCGGTGGGGCGGTGCATGAACTGGTGTCAGCTCGGCTGATTTGGTGTAGCTGCGGTGGAGGGCTCACCTGCACAAACTGGCCCGGGAACAGTGGATGCTCAGTTTCTAGAGAGATAGAGCCGCGGGACGGATCGCCCGACAGGATACGAACGACGCGAGGTGTGGGAGACTGGGGTCAGCTGGCGACCACGTTACAGCTGGAGGGATGTCTTGTCTGTATTCAAGATGTAACCGACACCAGGGCGAGGAGCCAAGAATCGACTTTCACTTCAGCGGCGTCACTCACCCCTGGCTCCATGATCGCGAGGTAGAACTCTTCGTCCTTCGTGATCCCGCTCCGGCCCTTGCCGTCGCGCGCCTGCAGCGCGGCAATGAGGCACTGCGTCGGGTTTGAGTTGCGTCCGTCAAACGAGAGAAGAAGGTTACCGCGTGCGCTGGTGTGAGCAAAGCTTGGTAAGTTTGTGAGGAGCGTTCACCGCTCCAGCTCTGCGTGCAGGGTATTGTTGACCTGAACGGCCTGGAATGGCTACCTGCTCCCTCACTCCCTCCTCCCTACTCTCACCCCAGCTTTCCGTCTCTACTCTCCCCCCTTGCTCCTTCCCGACTCACCCAGCAACCTTGGCCGGCGCATCCAGCGGCTCGACGCCATACTCGATAACGGTGTTGCAGGGGCGCGTAATCCCAACGCCTACACTGCCACCGCCGTACACCTGCCCGCCATAGAAGAGCGTGTACGGTCTGCCTGTGAGGAACGGGGTCGCAGCAGCAACGAGGCCGGTCTGGGGTCAGCCCACTCTCCCATGCATCTCACAGTCATGGCGCCGTGAGCTCCCAGCGCTCGAAGAACAGGCGACGGCGTGCCATCCGTGAGTGTGACGATACTCTCAACCCCATCTCCGAGATGAATCTTTGTGTCGTCACCACGAGCCGCCCAAACCCCCTCCCATCCCTTACTTCCTAGCACTTCGTCGAGCTCGCCGACCTTGCCGCCCCTCTCGTCCTCGGGCCAATCCGGCTCGTCGGTGCGATACCACTTCCCTACGCTTGCGGGTGCACGCCCAGTGGCCTCGGAGTAGAACGTGCGTACGCGTTCACCCTCCTCTACATCTGGGGCGAAGGCGGCGATAGCGACCTCGGGGGTGTGCGTCGCACTCTGGTGGAAGCTCCCTACCACGTGGTTGCGGCGCGAGTCCGATCCCACCGTCGCGGAGGATGGGAGGGAGTAGGAATAGGGGAACGAGTGTAGTGCGGCGAGGAGGGGTCCGACGTCCGGCGACTGGATGGAGGTGCTGAGTGTGAAGAGGAGGGTTGCGTTGCATGGGAGCGTCGAGAGGTGGGATTCAAGCGAAGCAGGGGTCGGATGCTCCAGCGTGTGCGCGGACACGGAGAGGGCTCTGATGCCGCGGCGGCCTGGAGCGAGGACGGGGCGCGCGGCTCGGCGCATGTTTATCCAGTTGAGAGCTTGACAGATTGCGAGGTGACGACTCGATTCTAGATTCTCAAGATTCCAATGACACAATTCGAAAGTGGAGGTATGGAGATCGAAATATGTCCGCCCGGAATGTCATGACGTCGAGCCACGTTGAGCTTGAGATCTCGATCATCCACGGGCAGGAGAGGCATTTCAGCTGACAGAAGATTGAACCGTGAGCCATTTGCGCCCGCCAACAAGCTCGCCACCTTGACAACTGTAGCCCCTTATAGCCACTCCCTTCCTCTGGTCTACATCACACACTTATCTTCCCAACTCACTCCCACCTTCCTCTCCCTCTCTCTCTCTCCCTATCCTCAACTTCAAGAACACAACACACAATGGGCTGCTCATGTGAATCCAAGACGTCGAACGAGGGTTGCAAGTGCGCTGGAGACTGCAAGTGTACAAACTGCCAGTGCCCTTCGTGCCCCAAGAAGGCAGCAGGTTGCAGGTGAGTACCACGAGGGTGAAGTGGAGGTGACGACCCGTGCGTTAGGTTGGACGTGCGCTTGGATGGGCAGTTGCGATTGCGATGGGTTCCCAGCCGTTAAACGCGCCACAGCTCGCTAACGCACAGTTGTTCGCAGCCTGGTGAAGGATGCAAGTGTGCCGGCGACTGCAAGTGTGCGGATTGCAAATGCCCCTCGTGCCCTTCTAAGAAGGCAGAGGCGTGCAAGTGAGTAACTCGCTCTGATGGGCGGCGCATGTGTGGATCTGTGTCTCTTGGGCAGAGTAGACCGGATATAACACGTTGAACGGCTCGCTAATGTTCAGCTGTTCGCAGCCTGGTGAAGGATGCAAGTGTGCCGGCGACTGCAAGTGTGCGGATTGCAAATGCCCGTCGTGCCCGAAGAAGGCCGCGGGTTGCAGGTGAGTAATTCATCGAGGGTGGAGGACTGGCGACCAAAAATCAGCGCCCGGGCTGTACGTGTCCATGTCGCTCTGGACAGGGTGTGACAGAGATGAGCGTCCACCGTCATGACACACACTCCATCTCGGCCGAGCTCGCTAACGCTCAGCTGCTCGCAGCCTGGTGAGGGATGCACGTGTGCCGGCGACTGCAAGTGCACGGACTGCAAGTGCCCCTCGTGTCCGAAAAAGGCAGCAGGATGCAGGTGAGTGCCTGGTTATGGCTGGAGGCGAGGTCGCAACGTGGCGAGCCGTGGGACTGAGGTGGACGTGCATGCATGCACGAGGTGTTCACGTGCATGTGTCACTGGGACACGCACAGTACAGGAGGTGGCCGAGGCATGGGCGCGATGAACAACAGTCAACCCATTGCAAGGCGTGCTGATTCGCAGCTGCTCGCAGCCCGGTGAGGGATGCACATGTGTCGGTGACTGCAAGTGTGCAGACTGCAAGTGCCCTTCGTGCCCCAAGAAGGCGGCGGCGTGCCGGTGAGTAACTAGTTGCAGATGGAGTAGGGTTTGCGACCAGTCCCAGTGGACGTGTCGCTAGCGTATGGGCGCATGTGGCGCCTTGACCGGTGGCTACGACGGTGCAGATCCGCCCAAGTCCTGGACCCCGTCAAACATCCCGCTAACGCACAGCTGCTCGCAGCCCGGTGAGGGATGCACGTGCGCTGGCAACTGCCAGTGTGCCGAGTGCAAGTGCCCGTCGTGCCCGAAGAAGGAGACTAAGGACTGCAAGTAAGTCTGCCGGGTTGAGCATAGGACAAAGGACAGCAGGGGCTCAGAGGCTGCCAGCGGAAGCCGAAGCACAAACACAGGGCTACGTGGGGGCGTGTTTGTGTAGACGTTTGAGGGTTTTCAAAGGAGAGGAGCGGGCGAGACGCGGTGCTGAGGTCGTATGACGAGGGCAGGCCGTACGATTCAAGGCAACGACTTTCGGGACTCGCTGACGTCCAGCTGCTCGACGCCCGGCGACAACTGCGATTGCGCTGGGAACTGCCAGTGCGCCAACTGCAAGTGCAAGCAGTGCCCGTCGAAACGCGGTTGTTGCTCGTAGGCTAGGTGAGTCGGTCAGGAGACGAGATGAGAGACGATGATATGGGGAGTGGAAGTGCCGATGAGATGGCACATGGGATGTGGAGGATGGATGGCGTACGAGGCAAGACATATTGCGTGCGGATGTGGAGGACATGTTCGCATGCCGGCGTGGGATAGTGCTTACACACAGGCCTGCCAGCACAGGAAACTTTCTCATAAGTAGCGAGTAACGGCGAGTCCTGTAATACGGTTGGGCTAGTTGGATGTATTCTGAATGACGATGATCAAGGCTTCATCGGCCGTTGATCCCGGCCCAAGCTGCTGGTCCCCCCATCTGCAGAGTAGAACTAGATGCGCGCATGCGTCTGGACCCCGCGCTGGCGGCAATAAGCCTGTGCCCACTTTTCCACTGATATGCCACAACCTCACGAGTCCAACTAGTCGCAGGATCGCAGGATCGCAGGATCGCAGGACAGCCGTCCACCAACGTCAGAAATTGGTTACAACGGCGTAAGGGTGAAATATCACGTGACCGCCATGTGCCCAACCGACCAAACCGCTCCATTGACATCGAGGCGCGTCCCTACCGCTGTTTCGAGTTCTCCCAGCCTAGCTTGCAACTGGGGTCACAAAGAGAAGCTGGCCGTCCACTCGTCGCACATTGCTATCGCCATATACATCGCCCGTAGCCCTCATAACCCCCGACTTCAGTGGTGTCCTCGGGTTCCCTTCACGCCCAATTTGCCCATCTTCCATCGGCATCGTAGCGGAGTGGTTAACGCGATTGACTAGAACGTGAACATCTATATCAATTTCCTTCGGGAGCGCCTGCTCGAATCAGGTCGATGTCGTTTTGTTGCGGTCACGGGTGTAACTCCCAGGAGGTGGATGCCGGACATAGTTTTTGGGAGAGGACTTGGAGCTAGTACTCGTTTTGAGCTTGGAGTACATGGAGGCTGTGTGCCATGTTTTTGGCGACAAAAGGTCATGTTGCTTCTGCCTGATCTGGAGGTGTGATTAGATTAGATAAAAAGAGGATCTCCATTCCTTCCTTGTGTACCGTCCACGACGCTCAATAAGATTTGACCACGACACAAACTCTGTTGGTGTAGCTGCCTGGGTGGCCCGCACATCCTTGGTCGAGCTAGTGCAGGGGACGTTGCGGTCGAAGCTGGATGAAATCGTCATACCGGGACCTCGGAATGGGAAAGGACCGTCATGTGATCAGATGCAGCGGCCGAGGTGCGTTCGGCGTCCGCCTACTTCGGTATCTCACGCACGCGTCAGCTCGTCCGCGTAAGGACAAGTCGGCGGCCGGTACAGTACATCGCCGACTGGCTCATTGTCGCTGTGCACGGGCACTTGGATTGGGCATCAAATCGCGCACACAGATTATGTCGGCAGCCAAACTTGTCTCGGACGCCGTATCGGGCGATACTGAGGCTCACTATCCGTTGTCGGATTGGGATCAGAGTGACTAAGCGTCGGGGGGTTAGTGATTGTCGTTGGCTAACCGAGAACCATCATTGCTGACCTGGAAATCCCTCATCGTCTCCGAGCTGGAGACCATCATGATTTTTGGGTCGGAAATACATCAGGCCAGCCGAGTAGGAGAGTCTGATGGCATTGCACGGCAAGTCTCGTCTCGTTGGCCGAGAAGAGCAGCGTACGATCGTTGTGTCGACACCGATCTCGCTGGCCGAACGGAGATTCCCATGTTGATCGGGCATCTGTTAGCCGAGTAGGAGATTTCCATGTCGTTGACCGAGCTGGAGATTGTGCAGTGCCACTTGTACGACGATTGCACTGCAAATCGCGCTGTTCACCATCTCCGTCCGGGTCGGGAACATGGTATTCCCTCAGTGGCAGTGACACATCGGGACCACGTGACGGACCATTGGAGAGCTGTAGCCCGAGCAACAGACATACAGTACTATACTGTGTCGGTCGTTTGGGCTGGAGATTCTGGCGTTGGCCGAGCGGAGATTCTCATCCACTTCGGGGACCTAATCTACCAGCTGAGTGGAGATTCCCAGTTGGAGAGTCCGAGATGGCGGGCGCCCCACTTGGACCAGTCAAGATACGGTTGCCCAAAAATTCCGACATCGGACCCACAGTGCGATCAACCCTAGCAATGAGGGGCTGCCACAACTCGAAGTCGGCCACTCGAAATGACTGTACCAAACAAATCTCGCACCGCCTTGCTAAGAATATGCCACAATCCCGGCACGGAGGACGCCACTGCCCTCTCTCGGAGCAGGGAGAGATACTGACGCCACGCACATCGATCTGTCTGGTTCTCCGGTCCGAGTCAGGTGATGCCCTCGTGGAATGATGGTGATCAGTGACTCTCACCAGTCACCCGATACGGACGTATCAGCCTGATATGCTATTGAGGTGGCAAGTGTCCGACAGACGGACCGTCGCGCTCAACCGTGAGAGCCGACAGTCCATGCGGAGCCCCGACATCGGATATGCGTACGTGGCGCCGCACTAACATTGTGTGTCCGACTGACTGCGGAGCCCAACGTCGGTACTGATGTGGGCTCATGTGATCCTGCCGAGTCAGGCAACCGATCGCGATCAGTGCTGGTGGCCTCTGATCCTTGTGGAGCGCGATTACATCTGATTGCTCTACTTGCCCACCTCGCGAACGACTGCGTACGGGAACCCCGGTGGGAAAATGAGTGTATCTGCGGAAGTGGCGGAAGTGGCGGTCAGATAAGCTGCGTAGTAGCGCACGTGACGCGTGCATCGTTCAGAGTTGTTGGTCTCACCGTTAACCCACTACGGTACAGTACACAACGCTTCACTGTCACTGACGGGGTTGCCGCCCTTCTCCGTCGGGTTCCCGTGACGATGGTGGCCTGCTCACATGTACGTTCTGAGGACTGACAGTTGATAATCAAGTGGCACCAGGGACTGGGAGATCGTGAGACGTGGGCAAATTGGCGCCTGTTGGCGGGGTTGCCGTTTGTCTTCCGATCGTGAGAGTGAGGCGGCGGTATGCAAGTGGAGCCAGACGTTATCTACGCTGTCGGCTTCGGTGCAGCAGCCTTCCGTGTCCGTTGGATTTCAGAAATCGATACTTGATTGGCGCTAGTTGGCGGGATTTCCGTCTGTACCCGGATCGTACATAGATGTTGACGTGGACAAGTGAAACTGCGTTGCTGAGACCGCCACAGTGGAGTACACGCTCCACTTGGACTATGTGGAGCTCAGATTCCGTTCGACTCGAGACTAGGTGTCGCACGGGACTGCCGTGGGATCCGGATTGTGAGGCGTAGAGTAGGCAAGAACAATAGTGCCTGACACTATCTGCGCTCCACCACCAGGTGGAGTGCCCAGCCTGATACCGTGTCGGTCATGGTACCATTTCGAGGAGTCGACTGAGGCTAGAGTGACGTTTTCTGCGGGATTCCCGTACGTATCCAGACCGGTGAGGATGCTGACATATACATGAGAAGATGTTATCTGAGCAACACATGATTTGAGTGGTGGAGCTGCTCCAGTGCGTGGTCGGCGGATACAGAGATGCAGAAATCGGCAAGAAGACGTTATCTGAGCTCGGCGCCGATTCGGGAGGCGCGTCGTCGTGTTCGGGAGCGTGTCACGGTCTTTACTTGAAGCATCGCCCGCGGAATTCCCAGACCATACCATTCCGGAGAGGATGAAGGCGGAGTTTCCTGTGTGTAATGCCAGGTAACACATACATCTAAAAAAGTAACTGAGGCCAGGTTGTGGGATTCCCGTGAGTCTCCGGACCTTGTCGTAGTTGCAGTAGTGTCGTCAAAGGTAGGCGAGCGCAGCACAATCGCTGTCGGGAGCATGGCTCCGTTTCGCGTTTCGGGCAGAGACAGATGACACCAGGTCACACGGTCATCTGAACGGACATGTGACTCAACGAAACATGGTCATCTGCATATTCGTGTCATCTGGCCTGTGTCATGGGAGGCAAATGGGCAGATGAGCGGTTATCTGAGCGGAATCGGCCATCTATGCGGCCATCTGAGCGGAATGCGTCACTCACTGATGAATAATGTTGGTGAGGAGCTGCTCATGGCTCCACGCGGTCTGAACACGGTCATGTTCAGATGACGTGTCGGCGGTAGTGGTCAACGTGGTACCGGCGGTTATCAGAGCACTAGCGCCCATCCTGTGGAGCCTGGTCATCTGCATGGTAGCTCGCGCCCAGTTCCGCCGGCAGGTCGGAAGGAGCGTCAAGCGTGGCAGTTAGCCTAGCCGTGTTACATTGCCGGTGGGCAGACCATCTGCACGGCAATGTACAGTAGCTGCGGCGGTTAGTCTGTGAAATCCGCCCAAAGGATTTGCCGCCGCCGTCATCAGCTGGTGTGCTGCTGCCTGGTCATATGAGCCGCTCCACTGCTGGCCGGCATCAACGCCAGTGGAGCAGTGCGTATCTTGCGGTTGTGGAGTCTCCATCTGTAATCCAGCAAGGGACCATGTGGACAACTGTCATCAAATTGCCCACAAACCGATTGATAACCGATCACACGGCCCCACGGAGCCGCGGACATTCGCACGACGACTGGCAACTGCCGACCGGAGAGTTGACGCCGCGGCACAGCGCCGTGATCACATTGGATGATTCGGTCGCTCGTCGGATCGGTGGAGCCACCGTGGCGCGAGTCTGGACCGCGCTCCGACAAACAATGACGCAATGGTAGCAGCTGACCTTCACATGACGTGGACGCGGCGTCGCGTCGCCGCCTCGGACTCGAATTTTGGGCGCGTCCGATATCGAGGAGTACATGTGACACAGCCTCTTGTGGATCGACAATGGTCTGGACCCGACCGATGCCATCCGTGTGGCACGTGATTGGGCTCATGACCATTCCCATGTAATCAGACTGCGCAGTCGTTATCTGTGATCGAGACCAAGTGGAGCGACATACGTGGGCAACGTCGCTTGGATCGTGCCGAGGCATGTGCGCGACTTTGCACGGAATGCCAAGTGGGCAGCTGACTAGCCCTCGGAGGATCGGAAGCGATGTTGGCGTTTCGACAGCACCGGACCGGAGTTTTGCTGCCCACCGGACTCGCCAAGCTCGCTGTCCGATGTGGAGCCGAAAGGCTACATTGAAACCGAGCCAACGAGGGGTGAGCGATAACGGTGCGCAAGTCGCGATCCTCGGCCAAGCTCCAATTTCGAATCTTGGCACTTGCATCATTGTCACTCCAAGCAAAGCCAAGGCCAGCCAAGCGCTTGTTGCTCGCGCCGTGTTTGGAGCAAACTTGACTCGGGCGGCACATGATCACTTTATGAATGGTCACACACGATTAGATTGGCCCAGGTTGCCCAGCACCGCCACACTCGCCCCGTGATCGAGATTTACGTGCCTCGCCCCCACTTTGCCCCGCATGGGCCTCGGGCCACATGGCCAATGACAGGTTGGCGGGGTAGATTCCCCGCATGGTCCGTGCCCTTGCATTCCACAATCTCCACATCCATGCGTGCGGGTCTTTACTCTGTAAGAAGGCCCGATTCCAAAGTTTCGCTACCACACATTCGTATCCCACTTACTCGGGTTGCTCGTTAGCGTCGTTTGTCACGCGCGCGTTTACCTCGTGCTGAGCGCCCCGAAAGCCGGGCAATTGGGCACATGACGCACCCGCGTCAGCACGCGCATAAAGTCGAACCGAGGTATGCGTTTGCTTACGGCCGACGCGAGTCACCGATCACCGACCGACGCGATCTACGCGCCAAGCCTAACTGCGCACCGTCCACTCTGTCGATTGGTGGTCGATCTGGATTGTGCAAGTTGTTGAGGCATTTTTGGACTGCGCTCGAAGCGATCCGTGATCGGCGATCTGACACTGCAACATCTGACGTAAGGTTCCACATGGCCCATTGGTCAATCAAGTTTACGCGGATTCAAGTGCTTACAACTATTTGTCACGAGCGATACGATCAGATGTGGTCCCGAACGCGACGCAAGCGACAGCGAGATCCGGGATCCGAGATCCGATAGCGAGCAGAGCGGGCGAGTTGGTCTGGTCAGCAGGTCGGCGGGTGAGGTCGCCCGGCGCGCTCAGACGCGCATCCGGGGACCCAGTGGAGGTAAAGCTGGTGCGAGGATATGAAGACGTGGAGCCGTACAGCGTACAAGACAGTCAGTCACGTGCTCAGAGGGCCGCAGTAGGCGCCAGACTTGGAACTGAGGCGGTCCGACTGTTGTGGCTGTACCTTTCCCAACTCATAATCCGTCGCGACTGATTTGATCTGACGGTCGGCTCGATGACTCAGATACAATATTCATTCATACTACAAACCACTCAAACCCTCGTCTTCTCACTGCAATCTTGACGTCACTTGGCATACTCGTTGTGCTCGAGCTGGGGAATGGCTTTGAGGTCGTCGTCCATCTCTCCCGGCTTGGTGTCGAATGCCGAGTCACCAGCGGCCATCTCGTCGTGGATGTGCTGTTTGGTAAACTTTCTCGCGTTGACCTTGTTGGCGAAGAGAATCTCGAGCTCGGCAAAGGAAAAGCCACCGGTCTCTGGCATACGGAAGTAGGCCCATGTAGTAACGACCACAGCGACGCCAAAGTAAAAGTAGCCGGCCTTTGCACCCCATCCCCAAGCGCCAGGGGTAGTCTTTGGGTTGACCATGCGCGGAGTGAGCTGACCGGTAGCGACGCCGTTGGCGACGTACCAGCCACGACCAAAGGCCACGGTGCGCTGGCGGAGACGTGAGGAGGGAATCTCAGCAGCGACGGTGTAGGCTGTGGTTGGCGTTGAGCATTGGATACACACTTACTGACAGGGCCAATTGTAGCGTGGAAGATGAGGTTGAGAAGGATGAGGAACGACGCAATGGCCTGGATAACGTGATGGTTGAACGGGACGCTCCCAAGAATGCCGATAAGCAAAAGGAGCGTCATGAGCATGGTCATGCCCCAGAGGATGAGTGGGCGACGGCCGAATCGGTTGATGACGAACAACTCCAATGCGCAGCCGACGAGGTTCATAGCAGTAATAACCATGTTGAGGTTGAATGCCGCCGTAGTGCTCCATCCAACGCTCTTGAGAAAGACGATTGCGTAGCCGGTGAGCGAGAGGCCAGACCATTGTTGGATAGTCCAGACACCGAGCATGATCTCTGTGCGGCGCAGGTTGGTGCCCTTGAACATTTCCATGAACGAGCCCTTGGACGACTCGGCACTCTCGAGGTGGTCGGTGTGGCGGATAAACTCGATGTATCCGTCGAGGCTGTGCGAGTCCCAGTAGCCAGGCGAACGGATTCGAGTGAGGCACTTCTTGGCTTGATCAATCTTGCCAACACGGACGAGCCAGTAAGGGCTTTCGGGGGCGTAGATGGCAGCAAAGAAGAGCGGCACCGGCCAGATCCACTGGAGGCAGTAGGGAAGGCGCCACGACCAGTCGCCTTGAATGTCGAGGGCAGCGCGGTTCAGGCCCGCGGCGATAAATCCACCAGTGCCCCAGCAGAATGAGATGAAGGAGACGGCCATGCCACGAAGGCGGATCGGGCAAATCTCGGCAGCGTATGCGGCGGTGAGCGTGTCTGTTGTCAGCCTCAAAGTCCCAGAATACATCGACTTACGGAAGAGACCCCAGCAGAATCCGACGAGCAGCTGAGCGACGAGCAGCATCTGGATGCTCTGCAGGAAGACGAACAGGAAAATGATGAGGGTGATCAGGACCATGCCACCTGCATACACTGGGCGCATACCCCAGCGCTTTGTGGCCGCACCCACAACCCAAAAGGCCAAAAAGTTGCCAGGAATGAGAATGTTTGCAATGGCAGTCTGGTAGTTTGCATCAATGACAAGCTTGCCCTTTGAGTTCTTGACACCAAAGCGTTCCAGGAATGCAGGCAAACCGTAGAATGCCGTGGTGATCGATCCATCGTAACCTATTAGGATTAGCAGAATTGTGCAGGTGACTCACCGTCCATGACAAGCGCGAGGGACAGTGTCATGCTCCAGAGAATCGCCCGCCAATGAAGCCGGAACGTCTCGCCAAGCGTCTCGTTCTTCTCCTGCCGAATTGTCTCCAATCCTTCCGCAAGGAGCACCGGATCAATGTCGATGCCAGCCTGGATGAGGTTGGGTGTTAGGCCAATAGTGTTAGTTGCGTCAGACATGATGGCGGGGTTGGTAAGAAGACTGATGCGGCCGCCGAGCTATAAAGGCTGTCATGATATCTACCTGCTGCGTACTACACTAGTGCCATATGGGCCTCCACGGGGAGCAAGGGATTCTCCCGGCTATAGCCAACTGCTATGAACGGTGGCTCGTGTCTGAGACAGTATGAATAACTATATCCTTATGAATGGGCTATATTTGTAACAATTAAAGGGCTTTTCGGGCAAGCCATCACCGAAATTCCGCGGAAGGTGCTTCATGTGCTTTGCCCACCTATATCCAAACTGTAGATCCATATCCATATCCGGCACTATCTGTGTAAATCCATTTCCGGGGAATGGGGCGGGGAGAACGCCGACAATGATGTCGTTAGCGCCGCATCTCCCGACATAAACGCCAGTCCGTAGGTCGATGGTATCCCAGGACCGCCATGATCTACAACCATCTCAGCAAGGAGGATTGCGAGCACTTTGTGCAGCACGGTTGGCTGCACATAGAGAATGCCATTGCGCCAGAATATCTGTCGTGGGTGGACAATCTTTGGGTGCGTATGGGCATCGACCCCAACGACAAGACGACCTGGACAGAGGAGTATGTCAAGCTTCCACGACACCGCGAGGTCCCCGCGGAGCAGTTTGCCCCCACGGCGTGGGCCAAGATGTGCGAGATTGTTGGTGGCGAGGACAAGATTGATCCGGTACGGGAGCGGTACTATGGTGACCAGATGATTATCAACTTTGGACGCGAGGACCTCGTTGGCAAGACCCATAACCCGAGGGACCTGGATGGTTGGCACACAGACAATGACTGGTGAGAGAGGCTAAGAACGAGCTGAACCCAGGTACCGCCAGTTTCTCGACTCGAGCGGTAACGCCCTTACGGTCATCTTTTGCTTTACAGATATCCCCGAAAACGGCGGTGGTACCGTCCTGTGCGAGGACGGCATGGCGCGTGAGTAAACCCCAAGGTTCTCGCCTGATGTAGCTCTCATGAAGCACTTTTACGACCATCCCGAAGGACTCGACCCACCGTTCCAAGGCATTTACGACTATTGTTATACTGCTGGAAACAAGTTCGCCACGGTCGTGGGCAAGAAGGGTGACGTCTTTGTCACTCACGGTATGCTCCCGCACTCGCATGCGCCAAACCACCTACACTATGCGCGTATCATTTCCAACCCGCATGTCAACCTCAGCGAACCGTATAACCTGAACCGCGCCGACGGCGATTACGTGAGTATGTGTTGGTACTGTCTTACAACAAGACCCTCTGCGAACAGGTCGTCCTCCGCGCTCTCAACCGCACATCGATCCCAGAGTACAAGCCGACTCGTGAGCGCCTTGCATTCTACCCGCGCACCGCCTACTTTAAGCGCGAGCGCGTCAAGGCCGAGCTCGAGCGTATGGTCAAGGCGGCGGCCGAGGACGGCAAACCTGCAAGTTCCGTGGACTCGATCTATCTCCGTGGCGAAGCTGCCATTCGCGAGCACGAGAAGCGAAACGGGTACGACAAGGAGATAGGCCCCACTGGTGTCGTCACTGACGTTCTGAAAGACACTCGGTATGTCCCCAACTCGGCGGTCCATGTAGTTGTTTAAGATGAATGTTCCGTACTTGGCTTGTCATTTTGGATGGTGGTTGCATCCCCTTACATACATCACCGAACATAGGTGGTCGGGATGTGTGGGGCATTTCTCCCCATCTGCACCCACGAACGCAGAGCCTGCAATGTCCGATCTGAGCGTGCTAGGCCCAATCTTTGAGCTACGAGGGTGTAGGCTGGGAAGAGCTCGGCTTCAACTATGAGCTGCAGGACCGAAAGGAGAGCAAGCGCGTAGTAAGAGGCCATGTTGCTTGGTGGGACGTGGAGTGCCACACTCGATCGTAATAGGAATGGCCGCGGATATAGACCTCCGGATACTCCAATACACTGGGACTAAATGGATATTCATCAGCCGCCAGAGCTGAACCCCCATGGAGACTCTTGAAGGACGGGGACGCTAGTTTCGATCGCATTGTTAAGCGGGGATGAAGAGATACAGAGTGGGTACTGTACAACGGCTATGGAATGATAGAACGTCACGTTCCCGCGCGCCAGACCCTGATCGGACCGGTCGTCGAGGCAATTCAACTTGAACATGCCGGACCGCTCGGCAGGGCAATGCGGGGGACGTGGTTAGTCTTGCCATGCGGCGTCCTCGCCGTGATAGCATTATCATAAGCACTAGAACTCGTCGATCGAGGCTGTATCCTCCACCTGACCATGATTTCACGCACGGTGGATCTCGCGGCGTACCGCAACAACACCGGCGCTAGCGTGGACGGCACGGCGGTTGCCGGCGGCCTGGCGCGGGGAGAATCGTTCTCCGCAGAGCATTTGCCAACCGGAAAGCTCGTCAACCGTGGTATCGAGTTTGTGCTGCCGCCGTGGGCGGTCGCGCCGGACAATGTCAAGTGTGATGGCCAGACTATACCTGTTGACGACGAGGTACTGTCAGTGCACCTGCTAGCTGCCGGCGATGACCCCAGGGGTGAGTTTCAGCGGGGTCCTCACTACTGACCAAAGGTGGCATCCACAAGGAGAACAAGGTATCTATCACATTCAACTATGACAACGGCAGCGAGGACGTGCTCCCGCTGGAGATCCAGAACTGGTGGGCGACCAACGGCCAGCAAAAGGGCGCCATCTGTACGCCGTTCCATTGGGAAGGGCGGGGAAGCAAGTTTCACGAACGGACCGTCATCTTCCACATGGTCGTCCAGGTTCCGTATGCACGCGCCAGCCAGGTACTCAAGTCGGTAACGGTGCCAAAGGCGGGCAAGCACAATGCCCTGCACTTATTCGCCCTCTCGTATATACCCGCGACCAGATCAGTGACCACGCTCCAGGATAAGGTCAAGCCGGGCAGAGTCACGGCGACCCGCCGCTGGGAAGGGAACGCGCAAGTGGTCGAGGTTGTGGTACTCAACCCGGTTTCGCTCGCCGCTGTCGGAGACTTGGATTCATGGGCCAAGGACCTGACAGTGTCGCTTTTGGGCTCCTCGTTCAAGACTGTCCGCGGCGCGACCATCTCCAGGCTCATGCCGGCGGATCAGATCCTTGTCGAAGTTCTCGTCACACCTACGAACGACTCTACCTCCTTTGACGACGCTCAACTCGCTGTCAATGACGTTGTTCTTCCTGTTTATGTCGAAGGATCGCTGGTACACGAGTTTACACAGTGGACGGCGGCGGACGCCGAGCAGCACACTGCGCCAAAGTGGTTTTCCGACGCCAAGTTTGGCATCTTTATCCACTGGGGCTTGTATTCGGTGCCGGCGTGGGCCGACGAGGGCAAGTATGCCGAGTGGTACTGGCACTGGCAGCACACTGCAGACCAGAACGGCCCGGGCACGTACAATCACCACTTGAAGACATATGGCGCAGACTTCACCTACGACGACTTTATCCCCTTGTTCCAGGGAGAAAGGTTCGATCCCCGCCATTGGGTCAACCTGTTTGCAGACGCTGGCGCAAAGTACTTTGTGTTCACAACAAAGCACCATGACGGGTATGCGCTCTTCGACGCCAAGGAGACAACTCACCGGACGTCGCTGCTGCTCGGCCCAAAGCGCGACTTTACGCGCGAACTCATGGATGCGGCCCAGGAGTTCCAGCCCGATCTCAAGAAAGGAGCATACTACTCGATGCCCGAGTGGTACAACCCGCTGTACGTCAAGTACGGCCGCGACGACGGCCCGCTGTCGTTCTGGGGCGGTCCGGCAAAGAACGCTTATAACGGCAAGGTGGAAGAGTACACCGGGCATGTTGATGTTGGCGACTATATCTGTGGCCTCCAGGTGCCCCAGCTGGAAATTCTCACAAACGATTACAAGGTCGACCTGATATGGGGCGATATAGGGATGGCGGTGGGTATTTGATCCTAGCAGTGCTGACCTCTGAACGACTCGATACCGTTTGTCACAAAGTGGTATTCTGACGCGGCGGCGGCCGGTCGGCAAGTGTCTATCAACAACCGCCTTGGGATTGCTGGCGACTATGTTACTCCCGAGATGGAGCAGTTCAAGACGGTCCAGCCGCTCTGGGAGGCGTGCATGTCTGTCGACCCGTACTCGTTTGGCTACAACAAGGAGACACGCGACGACGAGTATCGAACCCCGACAGATCTCATTCACACGCTCATTGACATTGTCGCCAAGGGTGGCAACTTCCTTCTCAACATTGGCCCTCGTGCGGATGGGTCCATCCCCACTGCTGTTGAGACCATCCTCCGCGCTATCGGCAAGTGGCTCGGAATCAACGGCCGCGCTCTGTACAGCACCCAGCCGTTCCCACTAGTGCCCGAGATAGAGGCTCCTGGAGTCAATGTCCGCATCACCCGGTCCTCCGAAGCCTTGTACCTCATCTCACTCGAGAAACCCGGTCCCCGCTTTGCAATCCGCGCGCCCCTCCCGATTCTCCCCACGGACAAGGTCTTCCTCTTGGGTAACGAAACACCGATCCCAGCGACATTCGACGGAGAGCTTGTGCTAGACCTCTCTTCTGTTGACATCGAACCCAACGACATTGCTTGGGTGTTTGAGATCCGTTAGATGCAGAACAGCATGGATTGGCGTCTCAGGCATGTACATACCACCGATATGAGACTCCCATAGACCCAACAGACCAGTGCCATGACAACATCTTTTCGTAGGCCATCCGGTCTGATAGTCGTGTCATCAGCGTACGCGTTGGTCGCATCACGCGCTTGATCGTTACCTCGGCGGACGAGATACCCGTAACCTGAATTCTCATCTGCTCGTCCTCGGAATCTCTCTACACCAAGCGCCAAGCTCCCCATCCGTGGGCACGTACTGACCACTTGATGCCCAACTTCCTTCGTTATACGAGTCGGGCCGACAGACGCCCGCTGGCCGGAACGAGCCCAGCTCGGTTGGAAGAAAAGACAGCCACGGTAGGTTGATCGCGTCTGTCATCGGATCGCTTGTCCCCCATTCCCCAACTCGAGCTCGCGTCTAATTGTTCGTCCAGCTGACATCATGCGTCAACCCCAAGCATCTCATACACCCCACAGCCTCGTTCCCCCACCTGTCCATTGCCCACCGCGGTCAACCCCGCCACTGCTTGGAGCCCCAACCGCCCAAAGAGCCCCACACGTCAGTTGTTTGTTCTTCTCACGCTACCCCACTGTCTCGGCAGCATCGCCAGTGTCGTCTGATCCACATACCTCGTCTCCACAACTGATTACGCGGTAAAATCCGGCAGATCCGTCATGTGCTCCTGCAATCCAGTCAGCGTTGTTTATCCAAGTTGCCCCACATTCCGCATATTCCATGGAAACCGTGTTTGTTGTTTACACGTGCATCGTCATGTGCACCCGCCATGTCATCTGATGTCGGGCCGTGTCATCGGATGTGGGCATGCGGTCCTGTGTCGGATGAAGACTCCTCCGACCGGATCGCCTCTCCGATCCAGGTCAGCAGGTCCGCCGGAGATGGCGTCGCCGACCGGGCGCTCAACGGTGTCTGCGCAACTTGATCCGGTGTAGGCGGGGATCTGTGGACATTGGAGACCTGTATCGCGGCAACCTTCGGGATCGGCAAGCATGGGGATGACGGTAACCTTCGGGGCCTGGATTATGTCAGAATTGTCGATGCCCACGTGAGCTTGTTTATCGAGTTTATCGAGTTCAGCCCCCTGGTCACCACTAAGGCCCTTCTTCGCCGTAAGCTCCACTTTGCCGTGAGAAGAACATTGGAGCGCTCCACCGCGTGAGAAGGAAGTGGAGCCGTCCACTGGTCTTGTCACGACACGGCCCCACTTCCCGGAGATGGAGATGGCGTCGCCGCTCCAGCTAACCAGCATCCACGGCCGCCGTGAACTCGCAACAGCCATGAGAACGTTGTTGACATTTGTTTTGGTCACGCGGCAGGTGGACGCGTCACGCGATGGCCGATTATCTTCTCCACAACATGGAGCTCGATTGGATTGTGTCCTGGAGACTCCGGAGCTCGGAGTTGCGCGAATGCGAGCGATGGTCGTTTAGGTCGCCTGACTTGTCACGAGACCACAAGTGGAGCTTGCCGAGTCGCTTGGCCGAGCTCCCGAGCTGATGTCAGCAGCTTACGAGCTCGGCCAACACATCACACGACCTCGCATTCCAGTAGCTGGCATGTTGTCCGCCAGCTCCCGAGCTGATGTCAGCAGCTTACGAGCTCGGCCAACACATCACACGACCTCGCATTCCAGTAGCTGGCATGTTGTCCGCCTGTGATCCGGTGTATCTCGGGATCTTCGCGGCTTCTAACAGGCATGACCAGTCAGCTCTCCGTTGGCCCGAGATCAGGTGAGCGGTCATCGGCTCGGCATTCGCGTGTGGATGCCACGCTCATCACCACTCAACGGCCCAGGGGCAGGCCAGATAAGCTTGTCAACTCCAACGGTCAAGGTCACCGAAATGTTTCTACCACGGAATTCGTGTGGTGACGCCACACTCGCCACCTTCACCTCCACCTCGGCTTGTTCACCGACCGTCCTGGCGTCGCACTCTGCACGTGACCTTACCATAACGCGTGACCTTTGTACCTCACATGATTTGACTCGGCGTTCAGCCTTTGGCGACATCAGACCGAACGCGGCGCCCGAAATCCGTTGGAAGGCGAGTACGGTGGCCATTGTCGATGATGGCGGCCGCAATTGGGCTATAGATTCCGGGGGCCGACGCCGTCTCTGTTCTCGTGACCTGTGTTCGGTGGCCGAATGTGGGGTTTGGGCAAGAATGGTTCTGAAGATGAGTAGGTGTGTGTCAGCGCTTCGTCAGCCCGTCGGGGGCCATGGTCACACGCGAGCAAGATCACATGCAGGCGAGGAATGTTTCTGATGAGGTCAGCGTCGTGAGCTGACTTCATGTAATGTCGTACCTTCATACCGAGAGTTCCTCGGCGATCGGGAGCATGCTAAGAAGACCCAGACCGGGTCGAGAGCTCGGCTTCTCGGCAGATCGACAACTGGCATGAGGATAAAGATGAGAAAGAATAGCCTCCACTTGATGATCAATCTTGAGGCAGGCACCGCCCGCGCCGGTGCCACTTGCCTCCGCCGTCACATCCACTTTCCAACTCGCCCAAAGAGCTCTTCCTCATCCCAAGCAAAAGATGTCGTTCCTCCGATTACTCGAAGACGCTGACCACTGACAGGATCGAACTGCCGACCTTTGCATTACTGATACGGCCTGCGTATTAGTACAATGCTCTAACCAGCTGAGCTAAGCGGCCTTGAGTGCGTGCTTTTCTGGCCACGAAGTGTGCCGCGCGCGCAGAACAGCCCGCGCGGAGGTTCTACGGCGATACATGAACCAGGGAATCGGTAAGCTCTTCCACAATTTGAGGTGCATCGGTCAGATGAGGGGGTTGGGACGGCAGATCCGGGTGTAGCGGCCTAGTTGCAGGGATCCATTTGGCGCAGCGCGTTTTTGCGTTGCGCTGCCTGGTTGACCAGTCTCGTGGTTTGGGATTCTGCCCATTCCCCCGAGACCCATTTGAGGATGATGGCAGGTGCTGGTGGCCTCTCGAGACCCATCTGTGGACGATGACAGGTGCTGGTGGCCTCTCCAAGTGTGCTACGCGAGTGCAAGAGTACCGGGGCGCAGGAGGCGGTCGAGATTTTTCAGCGTCAACTCGTACGGTGCATCCAGTAACGTTAACCACGAGGTCTGAGACGATGAGCTGTTGATAATCAGGTCTTTTGAGTCCACTGTTTCAATGTCACCCGTTGTGGACAAGAGATTTGGCGAAGCCCGCCTGCTCGTTTGGTATGAAGCGGCCAGGTGACCTCTCTGGGGCGCAGCCCAAGAGGCTTTGTGGTCTGGTGGGATGACTTGGTGCCGTAGGGCCAGGAGAGAAAGTGGACATTGCCGCCTGCACTCATAAATGATAGCGCTCAGCGGATCTGTTGCGAGATCCAACGTACTTTTGGTGTGAGAGAGAAGCGCGTCTGAGTGGGATGAGCATGGTGAACTGGGAGGGCAACACGTGAACTGTCAGTGGAGCACGTTCCTGGACAGATCGGGTGTTTGTTGTTCGCCAAGCAGGCGCTATTGATGCCTCACCTTCGTTGGGTGCAAGGTCGTTGAGAAGCTGTGTGCGTGGTCGCTGTATGAGGCGTGCAGTTATGTCTGCCAACCCCATCACGTGCCCCTGCCGCAAGGTGCCACTCCTCTCCCTGTGCGCCACGGCCCATCATTCTGTGCCACTCTCGCGCACAAGGAGGATCGGCTGAGACTCCCATCGTGGCACCTCATGGGCCGCAGCGGGCGCCGTGGTGTCGTCCCATCCTAAACGAGGGCGTAAGCGATGGTGCCGTGTTCCTTGGGTTTGGAGCGGGGTGGCCACGTTGCCCGCCTTATCGCACTCGCGGAGAGGTAGGCTCGGTGGTCGTGGTGGGTGAGGTGAACAGAACATAGCCGCGCGGCCCACTCTCATGAAGAGGTACAAGGCGCGGCCTCTCCTAGCCTTGCTGCTGAGTTGACAAGCCGCTGCTATGAGCCGCGCCATGTTGTGAGGCACGTCGCACATCGTGATCGCGGGCAGTAGTAAGGGTGAGGCATCGTCATGTCAGCCGTATTCCAGATGCCTTTACAGCAATGTTGCGCCATACTGCTGTCATACCTGCCTCAGGACATATTGTAGTCTGGCGCAATGTCACGTGGTCCACCAGTTCGTGGCACTATGCTAGTCCTCGGGTGGAGACCAGGCTCGTAGCAGGCGGCATCGCTAACCCGCTCTCTAACCGGCCAGGCTGGACCCCACTGAATAGGCCCCACCGCTGGCAGAGATATGAGCCAGCACAAATGAGTAAATAGTGGAGCCACACCACTGCCATCTCTGGTGTGGAGATCATGGCACGATCCAACCCTGAGAAATCTCTGTATGAGGTTGACGGCCATCTCATCCCGCACCCAGTGAGAATGTCGCTGTGTCTCGCCGATCTCCACTGGTCCTACCATGTCTTCTGCCCCACAGGCTCCGCCGCCTCGGACGCCCACACATCGCGCGCCGGGCACGTGTGCCACATCATCGTTTGCAAGCGAGCTCGCACGGTTTGCGTGATGGGGTGGGGCTCTTCTTGGCGCCCTACTTTTACGCGCGAAGGCACACCGGGCGTGGAATGTGGCTGGTGCCCGGCGTGTGATGTGATACATCAGCATGGGTGTGAGACATGAGCATGTAAGTTGTCGCAGGAACATGAGCCAGATTAGTCTTGGATGGTAGGTTTCAGCGAGCATGAGAGTGAGCACGTCAAGCAGAGATCCAGATTCCTGAGGTGACTTTGATGGCGCGGATGGGCGTGGGGAGTACGGATTGGGCGGTCCCTGAGTGGATGAGGAGCGCCCGATAAGACTGATCGAAGGGTATGAGCGGAGGAGATTAGTCTTCGGGTGGTAGGGCGGGAGATAGAAGCTTGATTGAAGGGGAGATTCCAGCAAACGACGGGAGTGGTAGTAGTAGTAATTAGCACAAGGCCGAAGGTAACAAGTTACCCGTGGGGTCAACTCGAGTGATGGGATGGTGGAATGTGGATTGCAGAATATCGCCAGTTTGAATTCAAAAGACCTAAAGAATGACCGAAAAAGGGAATAATGTCACGTGTTGCTCACGTGGCCATGGCGTGATAGGTGCTCAGATGGATGTGCGAGATGGCGACAACATTGCGACATCAGTAGTTACCCTTCTGTAACCCTTCTACCCTTCTCCTCATCATTCTCTCCCCCCCCATAGGACGCTTGGGGATATCATACTTACTCATACTGACATGCAATCTCAGGAAAACTTACACACGTAGCCGCGTACAAGGCAAGACTCGCAAGAACACGTTTGATCCACCGAACAAGCCCCCCTCCAAAGTGACAATCTATTGGAGATGACCTGCCAGCGCCGCCGCAAACTCGCACACTTGCGTCATGTCGCCATCCGAGGGCGTGCTGACTACACTCACTGTAATGCGGCCATCGACCCATCAACCTTCTCTCTGCATTGATTCTCGTGTACTCGCAAAGCGCCATCATCGCTTCATCTTCTTGGTTCCCGCTCCACTCTTAGACAACCTAGACTTATAACTGTAGACAAGCCGCAGTGCCAAGAACTCGCAGAACTCCCCCGACACTACTCCCACACGCAATCATCACTCTTCGTGACTCCAAAACGTTGACGGCAATACTCGTATTGGCTTGGCGCACATCCACTCACCCGTTCAACACCTTCCTCCCCTTCCCCTCCCATTCCTCGTGCGTCCTCGGCACCTCACTGGGCCCACGACATGGTCGCCTACGGTACTTTTGGGCAACGCGTCTCGGCCAAGGCCAAGAAGATTGCCGGCCTCGACGACGACTCCGTGCCCCGTTCCATCTCCGTGCGAGAGTACTTCCAGGAGAACAAGCGTGACTGGCCCCAGGCTGTGAGTTACAATAACCCCATGTTATGGCGCTGACAGCAGGCCCTCGGGTATGTCAAGAGTCTCTTCCCCTTCCTACAGTGGATGCCGCGCTACAACCTTACGTGGCTCACTGGTGACCTGATTGCGTGAGTTTTGGCGGCTTGAACTTTTCCTTTTTTGCTGTGGCTGACCCCTCAGCGGTATCACCGTGGGCATGGTCCTCGTTCCCCAGTCCCTATCATATGCTCAGCTCGCCGGCCTGCCCGCTGAGTACGGTCTCTACTCGTCGTTCATCGGTGTTCTCACCTACGCCTTCTTCGCCACGTCCAAGGATGTCTCGATTGGTCCCGTCGCCGTCATGTCTCTCGAAACTGGTGTAGTCGTGCACAAGGTTTTGGCTGCCCATCCCGATAAGTGGACGGCACCAGAGATCGCCACCTGCCTAGCCTTCATCTGTGGTTGTATTGTACTGGCGATTGGTCTTCTCCGCATCGGTTGGATCATCGAGTTCATTCCTCAGCCTGCCGTTTCGGGCTTCATGACCGGCTCCGCCATCAACATTGCCGCCGGACAGGTCCCATCCATACTCGGTGTGTCCAAGCTCTTCAACACAAAGGAGTCGACATACAAGGTTATTATCAACACTCTCAAGCACCTGCCTCAATCCAAGCTCGATGCTGCCTTTGGTGTCTCGGCCCTCGCTCTTCTGTACTTCATCAAGTGGGGGTTGGCGTATGTTCAGCGCCGTTACCCCAAGTACGCGCGAGCCGCCTTCTTCGCCCAGGCACTCCGCCACGCATTTGTGATCATCATCTTCACCATTATTTCGTGGCGCATCAACGTGCACGAGGCCAAGCCCCGCATCTCGCTTGTCGGCAAGGTCCCCAGCGGTCTTCGGCATGTCGGCCGTCCGCTCATCAGCGGCGAGCTCATTGGTGCTATGGGCTCCCACCTCCCAGTCGCGACCATCATTCTCCTCCTCGAGCACATTGCGATCGCCAAGTCTTTCGGCCGTCTCAACGGCTACAAGATCAACCCTAACCAGGAGCTCATTGCCATCGGTGTCAACAACACCTTGGGTTCCGTTTTCTCCGCCTACCCCTCGACTGGCTCGTTCTCGCGCTCGGCGCTCAAGTCCAAGTCGGGCGTCCGCACACCGGCAGCCGGTATCCCCACTGGTATTGTAGTCATCATTGCGTTGTACGCCGTGGCTCCTGCTTTCTACTGGATCCCCAACGCCACGCTTTCCGGTCTCATCGTCCACGCTGTTGCCGACCTCGTCACCTCGCCCAGCCAGTCTATCGCCTTCTGGCGCGTTTCGCCCCTCGAGTACATCATCTTCGTTGGCGCTGTCCTCTGGTCGATCTTCTACAGCATCGAATCGGGTATCTACTGGTCGCTGGTCTGCTCGGTCGTTCTCCTCCTCTTCCGCATCGCCCGCCCCAAGGGCCACTTCCTCGGCCGCGTCCAGATTCGCACCGATGATGCCGAGGATGCCCCGACTCGCGATGTCTTTGTCCCTATTGAGGACAAGGACGGTGTCACCAACCGCAACATCACCGTCGAGGCTCCTCCCCCGGGCGTCATCCTCTACCGCTTCGAGGAGTCATTCCTCTACCCCAATGCGTCATACATCAACGACCGTCTCGTCGACTACGCTAAGAAGCACACGCGCCGTGGTAAAGACTATTCGCAAGTCAAGAAGGGCGACCGTCCGTGGAACGACCCCGGACCCAAGAAGGGCGAGGAGAACACCGAGGATGACCGTAGCAAGCCTCTCCTTCGTGCTGTAATCCTCGACTTCTCAGCCGTTGCCAACATCGACACTACCGGCGTCCAGAACCTCGTCGACGCCCGCAAGGAGGTCGAGAAGTGGGCGGACCGTACCATCGAGTTCCATTTTACTGGAATCTTGTCTCCTTGGATTCGTCGGGCGCTCATCGCCGGCGGCTTCGGGCGTGGCGTGGACCGTGCGGACCCGAACGGTGAGATCGCTCCCGTTGTCGGCGCGTATGGTGTTGGTGGTGATGCGGACCCGCGGAGCGTACGGCCCACAACGCCGCGCCCCCGCGAAGATGTCGAGACCGTCATCGAGACCAAGCTCGACGAGTCGGGCGAGACCTCGTCGTCCTCATCCTCGTACGTCGACAAGAAGGCCGACTTGTACGGCACAGTCAACGAGTCGGCCATCGCGAGTGACGCGGAGCAGCCTGGCGACGTCCGGCGCACCACGGGCAGCTTGGGCTCAAGCCGCAGCTCGCTCACACTCCTTGACCGTGCCACGCCCTTCTTCCACTTCGACATTCCCGACGCGCTGCACAGCATGGGCCTCGCCGGCAACAAGAGTGGCCCCGTCTCCGGCGCTCACAAGTAAAGCGCTCTTTCATTATCGAGCGTTAAGTCGGTAGCCTATTCATTAGTTGTATTCCTATAGTCGTCAGCATCATTTGGTCACCCGCAGTATAGACTCGCATTGCATGCATCCTTAGACTGTATTTGGCAGTGGAACAACTTTGTCTGGCATGTCTGGGCAGACGGTGGTACGGCGGGCGGCGCAACTGCCTACGTATTCACTCGCTCGCTCGGAAAGTGTTCCATTGAGTGCTATCATCTGCTGGCAGGGTATCCGAGACCGACTGGCCTCACCTATGTATGGCTACAATTACACACGTGACGTGCATCCTCTATCCGCATGTCTAATTGAGCACCTGCGCCTTGGTGCCCTCGACGATCCAGCCGGCAAGAACGTCCGCCACCTGGCGGTAATCCTCTTCCCCTTCATGTCAGCGGCGCTCGTCTCCAAACTTACAGAGGCAGAAGGCGTGACGCACGCCATCGAGCTCGACCACCCGCTCCTCGCCCAGCCAGTCCTGGATCATGGGCCCCTCTCTCCCCACCCACCCATCAGCGTTACCAGCGCTCCAGACGGAGTGAACTCCTTTCCCAACGGGCAACTTGGCCTGGGCGCGGAACCACTTCTCGTCCGGCTCGCGAATAGTCATCATTTCAGAGTGAGCGAGGTGGAGTGCATTCCTGATCGTCACGGGCGATCTCACTAGCGCATAGCTCGCGGTCGGAAGAGTAACGAAGGGCAGCAGCGGACGCACGAGGTACGAGATCCACGGCACGAGCGGGCGGATGGGCCGATGGAAGAGTGGCCACATAGTCCACCCGTGGTAGGAGTTCGCGATCCACCCAAGTGTAGGGAAGAGAAGGTACGCTGCGGGGATGTCGACGACCTTGGCGATCTCGCATGTCATCCAGCTCCCAACGCTGTGGGCCGCAAGGACGAGTTGAGGCGCCTCGGGCGCCCACGCCTCCAGGCTCGCACGTAGGGCGCTCACCAGCTCGACCTTGGCGTCGACCTGTTGCTGTAAGTCGAGAGGTGTGTTTGGGGAAGGGATGGAGGGTTCACCGCCGACGTGCGATGTGCAGAGCACGGCGTGGTTGTCCGGCAGGCGGGCGTGCAACATGCTCAGGAACGATGTGTAGTACTCTGGGCAGCCGGGGTTGCCTGTCGTCAGTGTTGGAGTGAGACTGTGTACCTGGGAGGAAGAGGACGACGCGGGCTGGCGGCGCGCGCCGCCGCGCCGGCCAGTAATTGAGGCGTACGCTGCCGAACGCGGGGTTGGTGTGCCCAAATGTCGTACGGAGCGGCAGCGCGTCTTGCGCCGGGTAGCGAAGGAAGAGGAGTCTCGGGTCCATCGTTGGCGGCAGCAAGACGTGGCGATGGAAAGAGAATAGTTGGTAGCCCGCGGTTAGTGTTGACCGTCAGAAGACTTCCCGGTACCGGCGGCTGATCAACGCCAATCTCTAAGTGCTACATGACGCACTGTGGATATACATCGGATCTAGAAGAATTCACCTCCACTTGTTGAGTTGACTAACCTGATGCGACGCGTCGGTAATGTTTTCGCGTCCATTCTTCCTCCACTGTTCTCATCTCCACTTTTCAGTAGCTCACGCGACGAAGCATGAGCAGCCCGTCCAAGCGCAACCTCTTCTTCCCCGCCTCCGACTCGGAGAGTGAGGGCGAGGTCGAGGTCGTGGACGCGCCTCAAAGCGACGCTCCTTCCGCGCGGAAGGAGGCGTTATTCATTCCAGACGACGACGACGACGACATTGTCGCGACCGGCTCGGCACCGGCGCGCTCGTCTCCAGGTCCGTCTTCTTCCAGACCAGCCTCCTCGTCCCGACTTCCTTCATCTGCCATGCAGCCTTCCTCGCCATTACCCCCCTCGGCAGGACCATCGCGGCGTACCAAGCGCCCAGCGAGCCAAGAGCAGTCGACTGTGCGCCCCGGCTTTGTGCGCGGATACCTCGGCGAGTTTGTGTGCGAGGGGTGGTCACTGTCCAAGGGCAAGGGCTACTGCTCGCCTGGGAGCAAGATCGTATTCGAGCGGCCTAAGGCCAAGGCTGCCAGTACGACCGTTGGGCCGGACAGCAGTGCGAAGCTCGGTCCGGCAAGGCTGGTCAATGGCAAGGTCGTGCATGCCAAGGCCAAGATAGGAGGAAAGCAGATGACGTTGGGCGCCATGATGAAGAAGGCACCTCCACCCAACGTGAGCACAGATGCGGGAGGTGCTGATGGCAGACGAAGAAGGCGGCGGCGAAGAAGATCGACCAGGTCGTCCGGTTCCGCAACGAGCGGGGCTTTGGTGAGTTGATTGTTCTTGGAATTCCAGCTAATGCCCAGAGGTCGGGCGCCTGTCTGTTGCCGAGGCCGGATTCTTAGTCAACCTGCTCGACACTGGCGTCAGTGAGTCTGGAGTCCGCTGCGCTGGACTCCGAAGTAGCTGACATCCAGTTGAGCTCGAAGGTCATGTTATCGACTGCCCACAAGTCTTGGCCACGGGGAGTACGATCCTGCTCAACGTCAAGGTGTACCTCGCACGGAAGGGGTTTGAGAAGATCGAGAAGAAGGATCGCTCAGGCGAGAGCAGCACCTTCTGGCAGGAGCAGCAGGAGACGGCAGAGGAGGAAGTCATGCGCTCACGAAAGGAGGCTCTGGGAGCACTATTCAGTGAGTCATTGGCATGTTGCTGCTGACTGTAGACCGCATTGGCGTCAAGCCACTGCAGTCCAACGAGCTCGTGCTAGCACAGAAGAAGCCTGGATCGGCTGCTGCCGTGTTCGACACCAGCCTCCCGAAGTCGACTCAGTCGCCACGGAAAGCTCCACAAAAGAGCCCAAGTCCCACGTCTAACGGCAATGGCAAGGGCAAAGCGTCGGCGAGCGCCAGCGATGACGAGGACGAGGACTCGGGCGACGAGGAGGAGAAGCTTAACGACGAGCAACTAAACGAGATCGACACCATCTACCGAAAGTGAGCTGGATAAGGAATGGAGCCTAACACACACAGGGCGCAAATGAATGATGCCAACCTCCTCGAGTCCGAACCACCAGACACTTTCCTCTACACCTTGCGACCGTACCAGAAACAGGCGCTCACCTGGATGGAGGCTCGCGAGGCTGGTAAGGACAACCTGCGAAACTCGAACCAGACCTTGCACCCCTTGTGGGAGGAGTGAGTTTACAAGGGACTTCTCCAGCTAACGTTAGATACGCCTTCAGGAAGGATCGCGAGGTGGGCGATCCCATAGAGATCGAGGATGACGACGACTATATCGACCCATCGCGAAAGTTCTTCTGGAATCCGTACAGTGGCGAGCTCAGCCTCGAGTTCCCGCGGGCCGAGAACACGGCACGCGGTGGGATCCTTGCGGATGCGATGGGTTAGTTCAAATCCCCAGGCTGCAATTGACCACAGGCATGGGCAAGACGTGCATGATGGCATCACTCATCCACGCCAACCGCGATGACGACCAACCAGAACCATCTCAGCCTGAAGAGGTACAGGAGGAAGCGCCATCGAAGCGGCGCAAGTTTGTGCAAGTCGCGTTGTCTAGCAAGTGGCAGGCCGTCGCAAACGCACCCAAGCCGAAGCGCCAGCCTCCCCGCGCAACGCTGGTCGTCTGCCCAGTCTCTCTTGCGGCGCAGTGGAAGGACGAGCTTGACAAGATGAGCGCTCCTGGGTCGATCGCGGCAGCGTTGTGGTATGGCAACGACCGAGCGGACATCACCCGCCTCCTGGCTCAGGAGGGCAAGAGGAAGGTCGACGTCGTCATTACAAGCTATGGAACGCTGGGGAGCGAATACGCACGGTGGAAGAAGAACAAAGACAAGTCCAACTACGACGGCAGCAGCATCTACGACTGTGAGCTGGAGCCTAATTTGGTGCACTAACGCCAGACGAGTTTCTCCGCATTGTGCTCGACGAGGCGCACAACATCAAGAATCGCACGGCGCAGATCTCGAAAGCTTGCTATGAGCTGAAGGGAAGGCGGCGGTGGGCGCTCACTGGTACTCCCATCGTTAACCGTCTTGATGATCTCTACTCACTTCTGTAAGCTCACCGGACTGGTTCCCATCTGACATCAGTCACTTCCTCCGCTTGGAACCGTGGGGATTATACAGCTTCTTCCGCAGCTTCGTGACAATCCCCTTCCTCAACCAGGACCCTAAAGCGATCAATGTCGTACAGTTTATCCTCGAGTCGTGCCTTCTGCGCCGCGAGAAGAACATGCGGGACAAGGACGGTCGTCTTGTCGTTGACCTGCCTCCAAAGACGGTCGACGTGCAGGTGCTCGATTTTTCCCGAACGGAGCGACAGATCTACAAACAACTGGAGACTCGTGCCCGGAAGCGCTTCATCGAGCTGGACGCCGACGGGAAAGCCATGTCCCATTACACATCCATCCTCGCCATGCTCATGAAGTTGCGACAGTGTGTCGACCACCCGTTGCTTGTGATGAGCAAGGGTGGAGACGAGGACGAGTCTGGTGACAAGTTGCTAGACGCCGACGCTGGGGACGGCACAGGCGAGGATAACGTCAAGGAGTTGATATCGTCGTACGCCGGTGGCGGCGGCTCGGACGCGGTGGATCCAGAATACGCCGTGCAGGTGTTGAAGGAGCTCGGCGACGCTGAGTCGACACCTGAGTGTCCCATCTGCTTTGGCGAGGTATTCGACGAGGTGCTCCTGCCATGCTACCATCGGGGGTAAGCTTACGTGACTGGCCAGCCTGCTGACACCAGGTGCCAGGACTGTATTGTCAACTACATCGGTCACTGCGATGATCTGGGCAGGGAAGCGACTTGTCCGACATGCGGCAAGGGACCGCTACATGTGTCCGATCTGCGGACGGTTCATCGTCGGCGCAAGAGGGCGAACCCGTTCGAGGGCACTGCGTCGCAGGACACGGTGACGATTGGCAAGGTAGACCTCGTGTCGAGCACAAAGCTACGGGCCCTGGTGCGCAAACTTGAGAGCATGCGGCAGGAAGAGCCGACGTTCAAGGCGCTGGTGTTCTCGCAGTTCACCTCCTTCCTCGGTGAGCTCACCGTCTTTGTTGCAGCTGACAACAGACCTCATCGAGCGGACGTTGACGAAGGAGGGCGTGCGGTGGCTTCGCTTTGACGGCTCAATGAGCCAACTGCAGCGGGCAGCCTGCGTTGAGGAGTTTGGCAAGTCGGTGAAAGAGCCTGTGGTCCTTCTCATCTCTCTAAAGGCTGGAGGGGTGGGGCTGAACCTGACGATGGCGAACCGTAGGTCGAGCTCTCCAGGGTTGACTCTAGCTGACCGCAGACGTCTTCATGATGGACACATGGTGGAACGAGGCGATCGAGCAGCAGGCGATTGATCGCGTCCATCGGCTCGGACAAACGCGGCCAGTCTTTGTAACTCGCTATATCATCAAAGGCACGGTCGAGAAGCGGATCATTAAGATCCAGCGCACGAAGACGGCGTTGATCAACGCGTCGTTGGGTGGGCAGAAGCAACGCGCGACGTTGTCGGACATCAAGAAGATATTCGGCCTGGACGAGGCCGACTCGGAGGACGAAGCTGTCTAGATACCTTGTATGTACGGACATGATGTCGCTCGTCGGTAGATAGAACAAGGGCAGTGAGTAATGAGAGACGGAAGGCGGCCGGTGATGCCTGATGCCACGTACGGAGCTTGTTGCTCGTTTATCCCGGAATGTGGTCAGTGAAGGTGTGTATGGCGCGGTCACACGTTTGGCCCAGGCCCTTAGCAGAAGTCTGTACGAGCTAGAGTGCAGCAGGGGCTACTTGAACATTGTACAGGGTTAATGTGGTGGTAGCACATGTCGACTGCGGCGTTTATCAGTGACAATCGGGGGGGAAAGAGCTGTTGACTTTAATTTGCCATTTTCTGCGCAGTCAAGCAAGGCGTCAAAACATGTTGTGGCACCGGTTCGGGGTGACGTCAGAGATCTGATATGCAGGACCAGGACCAGGACCTTTTTGTGCGTCAGTCAGTCAGTCAGTTTCACTCAGCCCAGGACAAGTAGCCAACGTGCGCCGTCGAACAAGAAGTGAAGCGTCCCAAGATGCACAATGGACAGCATGGAGAGCGGCGAAACAGGTCTAGCATGGTGAGCAGAGCTTGCCATGAGCCATGAGCCAACCTTGCGCCGAGTGATAACTGCGGGTTTTGTCTGACAGGGTAGGTGGGATGCGGGTCTCTGAGCCCGCTCTCCCACCAGGTCTGCTCAGCGGGATCAAACCATCCAAAGTATCCAAAGAGCCAACGGGAAACGACACAGGCCTTTGGACTGCGCAAAAAGGACCCTTAAACCCCACACCCGTATCCCGAAATGGATCTCGCTAAACCAGAAATAGTGACGGGTCAAACTAAACATAGCACCTTTGCTTTTCACTTTTACTCTCATTGTGATTGTTATCCCAGTCATCACCTACTGCGCTTACTGCGCTTGCTGCGCCTTGTACGCCCACTACCCCTGCTAGGCCCCCACAACCCACAACGTCGGCTCCTCTTTTCTGTTTCTATACATTCATCGCCAAGAACCTTGGCTTCTATTCCAGCACTACTCCATCTCTCGCCGCTCCACTCTACTCCCAAGACTGCTTGGCCAAGACATAGTCCGCCCCTCCCCGCCTCCGCCCCGCTCTATCTCTGGATCACACAACCTCGGCACGTACGTCAAGAGTAAACGATCGTAAACAATGGGCCGCAAGAAGATTGAGATCAAGCCGCTCACTGTACGTGTTGCCTTATCATCACCATGTCATCCTCATCATCATCATTCATCATCGATGCACTCTTGTATTGCCACCACCACCACCACCACCACCACCACCACCACCACCACTACTACTATGCCTTGCTACATGCACCTCCTCTCCCCCCCTTGTCCTCAACTTCTCCCTCCCCCCCTCCCTCCCTCCCCCCTCGCTGACCACAGGACGAGCGCAACCGCAATGTCACCTTTCTTAAGCGGAAAGCAGGCCTCATGAAGAAGGCGTATGAACTGAGCGTGCTCTGTGGCGTCTCGGTCTCGATCCTTATCTTTGGCGCCAACGGCAAACCATACGAGTTCTGCAGTGCCGATTTTGACACCGAGGTTGACCGCTACTACGACTACGAGGGGACGATTGAGCGCCGTCGTGCCGCCGAGTTTGAGGCCATGGCCCTCGCAGGCGAGGATGCCAGTGACGAAGAGGACGAGCGTGGGCCGAAGAAGCCAGCAGTTGGCAAGTCACTCAAGGGCAAGGAGAGCTTCAAGGCACGGCGTGCCCCACGTGCTCTGGAACGCGAGCGCGAACGTGAGAGGAGGCGACACCGCGAGCCAAAGGCAGACGACAGCTTTGTTGGCGCTCTCGTTGATGAGGCGCAGGAACCCGATGAGAGCCCGACGGCCGCGTCGCTCAACTACGCAATGAGCATGCACCAGGCTCCGCAACCGGCACCCCCGGCAGTATGGCCGCAGTACCGACCACAGCCGTTTATTCCGTTCAACGCGCCTACGTACATGCCCTCTCCATCGGTCAACGGCGGCGGCGGCGGCGGCGGCGGTGGTGGCGGGGGTGGCGGGGGTGGCGGCGGCGGATGGGACGGCAACATGCTCACCACATACGCGTGGTTGCAAATCCAGCAGGCGCACCAGGAGCA
Source organism: Cutaneotrichosporon cavernicola (assembly GCF_030864355.1). Classification (NCBI taxonomy): domain Eukaryota; kingdom Fungi; phylum Basidiomycota; class Tremellomycetes; order Trichosporonales; family Trichosporonaceae; genus Cutaneotrichosporon; species Cutaneotrichosporon cavernicola. The sequence continues at coordinate 2,601,787 of NC_083394.1, read as the reverse complement.
GAAGCGCGCTTTGCTCGAAAAGCAACAGCACCAGCTACTGGAGCTGACGAGCCGGAGCGGTGGGCACGCTTTCATTCGCGACATGCTCGGCGTGGGCGCTGGTGGAGGAGGAAGCAGTGGGACAGGGAGCAGCAGCTCGAACAGCCAGGAGTTTGTCTGGCCCACGGCAACGGACGCCGGAGGCGGCCCAAACGGCGTGTCGACGCCACCGGACGAGGACCTCATCTGGGCGCTGGGTGGTGGTGGTGGTGGTGGCATGGGCGGACCAAGCACTGTGCCTCCACCTGGCCCAGGGCCCGGCGTCCAGCCCCTGCCAGGCAACATGCCGTCCTGGCGCGTCGACCCGCCGCGACCCGACGAGCGGGCACCGAAGCGGATGCGGCAGTAGTTGCGGATGCGGCAGTAGTTGGTCTGCGGAATCCGAACTTCCCTCCCTCCTGTATGTTGCTTGTTGTATTTGTATCTAGATGGACATTATGTGCCCTAGACGCTGCATAATATTATACAACACTGGCCCGCGCCTCGGCCCAGTCGTCGTCGTCGTCGTCGATCGCGCTGCTCGAGTCGACGACCTCCCATTCGGCCGAGTGGGCTCTACTTGCGTCGGCGTCCGTCTCTCCACCTTGCTTGTGCTTGTCCGCGTCCGTCTCTCTACCTTGCTTGTGCGCGTGCTCGTGCTTGTCCCCTCGCTCCGGATCGCGGGAAGACGCATTTGCGCTCACGCCTTCCCGCCGCCGCGAAAATCCCCTTCGTCCTTGCTGGCAGAAGCCTCGGCCTCGAACTCGGCGTTCATCTCGTCGACTGTCATGTTCATCTTGTCGAGCCAGCGCTGGAGGAGCGACGCGTTGTCGGCTTGGAGCGCGCTGTTCCGCTGCGTGAGACCGCTAAACTCGATCTGGAGGGCGAGGATCTCGTCGTGGAGGACCTGGGGTCAGCGGTGCGCGTGGAGATATACGCGTGTCGGTTCCAGCTTGTCCGAGCACCTCGCCATCTACCCCTCCGCATCCACCCATCCGCATCCACCCAACCCCATACACCCAACCCCCCCAAACCCCCCCCACCCCCCACCCCACCCACCTTGGCATCATCGTCCTTGACCCTCAACCGCTCATTCGTATTCTGCTCGCGGCGAGTCATGACGTCGCGCGTCTCGCGCAACTGGCGCACCTCCTCCCTCAGCCCGCGCACCTCCTCGTCGCGGTCGCGCAACGCGTCACTAAGGGCGAGCTGCTTATTCTGTGCCGCTGCCTGCGTGCGGTACAGTCCCGAGATTTCGGCGCGGAGCGTGTTGAGCTGCGCATCTAGATGCGACACGAGCGGCGCGGGGCTGGAAATTAGCGAGGGGCAAGCACACCATCCACACAACCACACCATCCACACAACCACGCAACCACACAACCACACCATCCACACAACCACACCATCCACACCCCACACAACCACACTCCAAGCCCGACTCACCCATCACCGCCTCCGCCACCAGATCGCAGCAGGGCGCGGTTCCGGACCTTGAGCTCACGCGCCGCCGCCGCGAGTTGTTGGTCTGGCATCAGTCTAGTCTCAGTTGGACATACACTGCTCAATGATATCTTTGCAGGGATCACGCGCCGCTTGCGCAGCCATGAGACGGGCGCGGATCACGTTCTGCCACTCGGGCGGTGGGAGGGTGCTCATGGTGCTCATGGTGGGTGTGGTGTGGTGTGTTGTCAACTAGCCGGACTGGTGCTTTGGGCGTCCAGTTGGGTGGCAACTTGGGTCACGTGATCTAGACACCTCCACCGTGCCGAATGTGGACACCTCGACACTTGACTTGCACACTACCACTCACACTCATCGCAATGGACGTCGAACAGTGGTTCAGCGCCATACCCCCCGTCACGAGGGCTTGGCTCGTCGCCTCGGCCGCGACCAGTTTGCTTGTTGTGAGTATACGTATTTCTTGGATTAGCTCATCATCAGGAATGCCAGGTCGTCGCCCCCCTCCAGCTATACTTTAGCTGGACGTCGGCCGTCGTAAAGGCCCAACCATGGCGCTTCGTCACGACATTCTGTTACTTTGGCAAGGTATCTCTAGACCTCTGTTTCCACCTCTTCTTTGTGTTAGTGTATCCTTTACGTCTGCTCAAGCTAGCATGCGATACTCGCGCCTGCTCGAGGAAAACTCCTTCTCAAACCGCCGGGCAGACTACGTCTGGCTCCTAGTGCTAGTCATGGCTTTCCTCATGGTACGTCGTTGTTTGAGCTATCTAATCCCAGGCCCTGTCGCCACTCATCACCATGCCATTCCTCTCCTCGTCGCTAGCCTTTGCCCTCGTATACATCTGGTCGCGCCGCAACCCCAGTGTCAAAATGAGCCTCTTTGGCGTCGTCACGTGCGTACCAAATAGAAAACATAAGCTAATGGCAGAATCACAGCACCATACCTTCCCTTCTGCCTCGTTGCGTTCAGCTGGCTCTTACAGGGCGGCTTTGATGCTGCGTTGGGCGATATTGTGAGTTGGCCAAGTGGGCGACTAACCCCAAGCTCGGTATCCTCGCCGGACACACTTACGTCTTCCTGCAAGATTACTGGCCGCGTGAGATGTGGTCCTCGGGACAGGGAGAGGTCGTCACTCCCGCCATTTTGTGAGCTTCCGACAGTGATGGGACGCTGACAGCAGAAAGCGCGCTCTGGGCCAGCGGGATCGGGATCGTGAACCCGAGCGGCACGATGAGTAGCTGGAGCTGGAGCTGGGCAGGAGCTGGAGCAGGAGCAGAAGCAGGAGCAGAACCTGGAGCAGAAGCAGAAGCAGAAGCAGAAGCAGAAGATAGACTTAGACTGCATTGTACAACGGCATGTAATCGCTGACAACTGTTCGTGGACGCAAGGCAGTCAAACATGCTGGCTCCCATCAGCTTGGTGAAGGTGGGTAAAATCAAGATGGCTTGCCTTCTTAACAGGCTGGTGCAAGGGGGTTGACTGGTCGACTGAACACACCACCCTCCTTCACCTCGTGTTCCTCCTTCACCAAACAGCTTGGCAGCTTTGCGGCCATGTAGCCAAGTATGAGCCAGCACGCGCGTCGCAAACTATCGTCTGCACACCGTGCAAATCAGACTCGCCCACGTCCCACGTCCCATGCACCGCCCTACCGCACTCAGACTCCCAGTCAGGACGTAGAATTACAGTAGATGCTACGCAGATAGTCCTTTCCTCCCTCCCTCCTCCCTCTTCCCTGCTCGCGCTAGATCACACCCTCGAGCCACGCCGCAAACTTCTCGCACTGCTCGGCGGGGTCCTCGTCGTACGCGTGGTCAGCGCCCGGAATGACCTCGAGCTCGAAGGAGCCCTTGGTCGCCTTCAGGACCTCAATACTCTCATCGAGTGGCTGGACCTTGTCGTCGATCGAGCCGTACGCGAGGAAGATGGGGGGCCGCTCAACCCCGCGCTCCGAGAGCATGCGCGCACGCGTCGTAACGCTCATGCTGTGCGGGTTGGGGCGGTATCCCTCCAGTCCGTGCCCGCACGACCGCTGGTTCCGGAACAGCAGGTTCGGGAAGAGCCCATGCTGCAACATGTACGGGTAGAGGATGGAGCGGGGCCCGCCCGACACGGCGAAGCCGACGGGCGGGTCTCGCGTGTTCAGGTGCGGCTGGGCAGCGGCGTCCGGTACGCTACCTGTCGGCCACCAGGGCATCGGGTCGGTCTCAGTCGCCCAGAAGACGTGCTCGAGGTCTGTGATGGGGTAGAACGGGGCGATGGCGCGCGGCGTGAACCCCAATCCCGTCGAACCGCGGTATCCGCCCACATCGGCGTTGGGGATGCTCGTGGGTACGGGCAGGCCAGCCATGAGGGCCAGGTAGCCGCCCGCGCTGCCGCCTGAGAGCACGATGCGGTCGGGGTCCACGCGCGCGTTTAGGCCCTTGGCTGCGAGCACCGCGTCGAGTTTCGTACGCGTAAAGTTGATAGCTGCGTCGACGTCGGCCAAAACGTCGAGGATGGGCGCCTGCGGCGCGAGACGGTAGTTTGGCGAGATGACAATCGCGTGCTCGCCTTTGGAACCGAGCGGCCGCTTAGGCATACGCCGGAGATGCGGCGGAAGGTTCTCCTTGTTGCCCTGCAGCAGGCCGCCGCCGTGCCACCAGATGACGACGGGGTGCTTGGTCTCGGACGCGGAGCCGGGCACATACACGTCCATCTCGAGAGCGAGGGGCTCCGAGTCGAACGACGCTGCAGGGTGGGTGATGAACGCGACGGTCGCGCTCGGGTTGGGGATGTCGGATGGGCCACCCGGTGTTGGTGTGTACGCAGCTGCACCGTTGACTGAGGGCTTCTTAACGGGCGAGCCAGGGGGCGGAGCCGAGCCTATGCCGCCGCCGGTGCGTGCGAAACCACACTCGTCCATCTTGACTGCACAGCCGTCTGGGAGGTCTCCCTCAATGTCGTGGAGGTCAGAGTTTCCGTCGAGGACGAGGCTCGCGAGTTCCGGAAGGCGGCTGGGACTGAGACCAGACGCGTTAATGTCGAGCACGCCGCTCAACTTGTTATGAGAGAGCGTGATGACTCTAAGCTTGAGTTGTTCCTTGCCAGCGAGGTCAGTGAGAGACTCGTTCGAGAGCTTGTTGTTTGCGAGGTTGAGCGTACGGAGAGTGGGGAGCACCGTCTTGGGGGCTCTATCGCGGCGCTCGAATGCAGAGATCAGGAAACCGGTGCCGTAGCTGAGACCCTCCTCTGACGGCTTGACGGGCGACGAGAGGTCGAGGATGGAGATAGAGTTGTTGGCGAGATTGATAACCTCGAGTTTGGGGATGAGGAGGAGAGCTGGGGGAATGGCTGTGAACGCGTTGAAGCTAATGTGAGCGGGAGACCGCGGCAAAGCCGTCAGCCCTGGAGACGCCAACCTGACCCGGCGCACGCCGCACCAGCTGCTGACTCACGAGAGGTCGATCCATTCGAGCTGGAGCAGATCGGCAATGGTGTCCGGCAACGAGGTGAGCTGGTTGTGGTTGAGCTGGTGTCAGCATTGTCCAAAGAATTGTCCAAAGAATTGCCCAAACAAGGTGGCTTGGATCGTGCCGCCCGGACTCACGTCGAGGGTGCGCAGCCCGCCAAACAGAGCGAGCTCAATGTCCACCTCCTTGATGCGGTTGATGCCGGCCTTGAAGCTCGTGAGCTCCTCGGGCTCGCTCCATGGTTTCTTGGGGGGCGGGGTTCCGAAGGCGCGTGCGCGCGCATCCTCATCACTGATGTCGCTGAGGGCCAGTGTGTCAATCGCCGGCATGCTCGGCTTTCTTGGGGTGCCCTCTGGCGAGTCGCGCTTCGGTGGAGGGTTGGAGAGCTCGTCCTCAGGGATGCCGAGGAGGTCGGTATATACGTCGGCCGGGATGTTGGGGAGGTCGAGCGACATGAGGTCAAGCTTGCCTGGGGTGAGCGAAGGGCGAGCCAGCGAGCCGCAGGAGAACGGCTGATACAAGCAAGTGGCAGCAGGGGAACGGCTGATGCAAGCAAGTGGCAGCAGGAGGACGGCTGAGGCAAGCGGAACGGGGCTGGATCGCAGAAGAAGGCTGGAATCACGAGCGCAGCTGGCGATAGAGAACCGCAGGTTGCCAGCTGGCCCAAAGGACGTTTCACGAGCACGAGCACCAACACTCACCACTGTGGCGCGCCTTTGAGACCTGGCCTGACACCGTCTTGTCGTCGAGTCTGGCAGTCGGCGCGAAGCCCGGATTCTTGCGGGCCGGCGACGAGCGCGCTACGGCCCGCCGAGCCGCGATCTGCTCGCGGAGGGTTGACATGGGAGGGGAAGAAGGCGGGGCGATGGATGAACTGGTCGAGGTGAGGAAGAGGAGCCCGTGGGGAGAACAGGGTAGGAGTCGGTACAGGCGTATGTCTAAGTGTAGAGACCGTAACGTAAGGAAGGCAAGGAGTAAAGTTGGAGGAGATGAGAGACGGAGTGTTTGGTCCCTAGCCGAAATCCCTTGGCAGGGCGAGCTGGGCAAACTCCACCCAGCTCTGTCTGTCATCTTCAAACGCAAATGCAAATGCACAGTGCACAGTGCGCAGTGTACAGGGCATGGATGCGCTTGGATCAGACATCTGATAATGTACGAGCGGAGGGATGTAAGAGTACAGAGTACAAGAGTACAAGGTGCACGGGTAAAAGCACAATCACCCAAGGAGGGGGGCGAGTTTTCCAGTTTGATGCTTCTGTGCCTCGTCACCACCACCCCCGTCTGCATTCACATCCCAATCAACCATAGTACCATAATGATACACATTATGCACCATTCAGCTCCAGAGACACATGTTGTGTTGTACAGAAAACACCAGGCACTTGGCCCGTCGTAGAGGGCGAAACATAAAAGCTGGCAGTTGGCTGCCAAGATCCCATCCTGAGCGCCCTTGGTTCCCAGAGTTCCAACTCATCCTCCCGTCTCTCGTCTCTTGCGAGTCGAGTCACCACACCTCACCTTGGAGTCTTGCCACCTGTCATGACCAGCCCCACCCCCATCTCCACTCCCACCAACCCTACGCAAAGCGTCACCGGCCAGGCGGCGGCAGCCCCCACCACGCCCACGCTGGCCGATATGCTGTTCCCCCGCCTCGGCAAGCGTAAGCACCCAGTCTCGCACATCTACGGCATCCCCGTCGAGGTGGTCCTCGCGAGACCCAAGAACTCGGGCGAGCGTCGTGAGGTGCGCACGTGTCGCCGCCTCAGCCTCGAAGCTGCCAAGGCCAACATGGCTGTAAGTCTGGGTAGGGCACGCTAACCTCAGGCCGACAACCAGATCGCGATGGCCGCTGATCCCGAGGAGGAGGAGTGGGACAGCGAGGAAGACGACATCACCATCCTCGTGTAAACTTGGAAGACGACATCACCATCCTCGTGTAACTTGGAAGACGACATCATCCTCGTGTAAACTTGGAGGACGACATCACCATCCTGGTGTAAACTTCCCTTCCCTGCCCATATGTTCTAGTGCGACCTATGCCCGCCGTCAGCATGGATGAACGAAGCAACAAAGGACGAAGGACGCCGAGTCATGCCTGCATAATACACTGCTGTCAGCCGAGTAGCGTCCAAGCTAACCTCTACACGATCAAGCGAGGGGGGTGATGAGCTTGATGAGCGACGGCTGGGGGTTGGAGTTGCGGTACCCGATGAAGATGATGGCGGGGATCCAGCCGATGGTGATGATGGTCTGGGGTCAGCGGAGGAGAGGGGAGCGGGGACATGAGGAAGAGGAAGAGGAGGTGGCGATGGGCATCCGCCTCCCGCTTCACCACCACTCGATCCTCCAGCTCCAGCTTCTGGCTCTAACACACCTTGGCAATGCCGATGGCGGCGTTGACGCGGTCCTTGGTCTCGTCTGAGAATGCCATGGTGAGTGTGAGTTGGAGTGGGTGGAGAGAGTGGAGGTGAAAACGGCGGTTAGGTGGTTGCGCGGCGAAAAGATCCAGATGATCCAATCTGGCCCTGGCCAAAGTGGAGGGCACTACTAGGTACTAATACAATCCAACGCCAGACTCTGTTCAGTCCAGCCACCAACTCGGTTCCAGAGTAGTCCAGAGTACAGCTGCGTAAACGTCTCATCGTACACTATCGTATGAATCTGCAGTGCTGCCAACAGCTACCTCTCACTAAACTACTTCCGCTAATCCGCTAGACTAAGCCTAGCTACTGCTCCATTCCCCCTCCATCCTCCCCCGTCCTTAATCCCCCGCTCACGCTCACGCCCTGCGCTCGCTACGCTCGCGGCCGCTACGCCCGCGGCCGCTGGGTGAGACACCGCGCGGCGCTCATCTCGAACGGCGACATGCCACTCCCCTGCCTCCGCGGACTCCAGGCAACCTCCTCCGTCGCCCCCAGCAGGGACTGGTACGAGATGCTGCGCGAAGTTCCGCGGCGCGGCTTGCGAGCTCCCAGCGAGCGAAGTGTAGCAACGAGGCTCTCGTGCGAGTCGCGATACTGCCCATCCGTAAGCCCGACGCGACCAGGCTCGATCTCCTCGCCCGCCTCAAGGGCGTAATGCGCTGCGAGCGCCTCGCGCGCCGTGATGGCCCAGCGCGGCCGTCCCTTCCTCTTGGGCGGTAAGAAACGAGACAGAAGATGCGCAGTCTCGGCTGTGGTCGCTGAGAAGCCCAAGCTCTGGTGGTAGGCTACGGGGTCAGAAGTCGTGCCGAGGCGACTGACTGCTGTGGCGGCTTGCATGGCTGTAAGGCGGCGAGGGGTAGGGGGTGGGCGAGGAGGCGCTGGGCCGTTCAGGAGGTCCTTGAGCGATCGGACAGAAGAAAAGCTCCCCACTCTGGCTGGGCGAGGCTCGGGCCGCGCAATTGCAGGAGGTGCCGCGCCGTCACCGTCGCCCTCCCATCCCTGTCCCTCGACCGTTTCGCGATTCACGAGCGCAGGCGCTGCCGGAGGGTAGTGCAGGCTCACTTCGCGTTTCTGTTTCGGCGAGTCGAGGGCGTTGAGCGGATGTGGCGGGGCGCGCAGGCTCTGTACCGAACGAAGAGACGCGTGACTAGGTGGACGACGGAGGAGTGGCGCAGTCTGGGGGACGCTTCCGCTCGCTTGGCGGTGATGGGTCGACTTGAGCGGGCTCGGCTTCTTGACTTCTCTTTCGCGGTGGTCGCGGTGGTCGCGTTGTTCTGGCCCGTTTGAGGAGAACGGAAACTCGCGTCCCTCAACTGCAGATTCACTTACCGGGCCGGTGCTCGGTGTGTGTATCGGGAGGCGGAGGTTGATGTGCGATGTAGGGCGAGATAGGGATAACACGCTCGCGGCCCGACTGGGCGAGTGGCTCCGGCTAGCAGTACCGCTAGGCAGGCTTGGGGGCGGCAGTGCGAGGCCTGGGAAGCCCTTTGTGAGCTGTGTCTCGCGCGGTTCATGCCCCGGACTTGGGGCGGGGAGGTCGCTCGCCGAATCGACCATAGGGCGGCGTTCAGATACGGGATCGAGGTTGGATGGGGCTGGGGCTGGGGCGTCGCGGCGGGGTCGGCTCGAGCCAGCTGGCGTGTCCTCTCCGCTCTCCCACTCGTCATCGCCGCCATTATCCGGTCCGGCAATGACCTCGACTTCGATCTCGGCCTTGCTCCCTCGCTTCTTGGTCACGATGCCACTCGATCCCGGCGAGTCACCTAGACGGGGGAGCTGCGTATCCGACCGATTCGCCTTTGGCGGTGCACGCTGCACGCCCACTGTCGGTTCCGAAGTCTTGCGCTTGGTATTGGGCTTGCCCTCTAATGCGTGCATCGCCAGCCCCGAAGTGAAGGCACGCCGACCATGCTCACTCTCGCTGCCCCGCCGGCCACTGCGGGTTTGGCTGTGGGAGCCGTGCGCCCGGCGTCCATGTCCATGACCGTGGGCGTGTCCGTGTCCGACCGCATGGTGGGAGGCTGCGCGGCTATGTTTCCTATGGGTAGTAGCGGTCGAGTGCGCACTCGCTCCAGATACTGAGGGCGCGGGTGGAGGACCAGCAGTTGCGCTGGTGGGCGAGATGAGCGTTGTGCCCGACGAGGCGGACATGATGGAGCTTCAAGTCAGGTGACTTGAATGTAGCAGCTGCGATTCAAGTTAAGTGAATGTACAGCTGCTGTGACCAGCTGTGGAGGGAGGTTTGTCGAGGATCAGATCGAGTTGGTTGAAAGAAACCTTAATGATGAGAGTTGAAGCCAGTCGTTGTAGATTGTGGGGTTGTGAGGGGTTGAGTTGGGAGGAAGGGGTCGTCATGCGACTCTTGTCAGTCGCCGTGTGGTTTGAAGGATTTACATTCCACCGTTTCAACAGCCCACTTTACTCCCGCTCATTGTATTCAAAGTAATCTACGCTGCTATTGTGAATTACTAATCCACTAATTTCCCCGACAAATGCTTCAATTCTAACCGGTACCAAGGCAAGCCATTTCGTGCAAGCTGCAAGCCACCGCCACCAACAAGTCGCCGATGTGGCATCCCCGCTCGATGCTCCAAGGCTGAGGTTGGTTGCGCTGCATGTGCGAACATCCGGGGAGATGGGGCGACTTGGCGGCCCCTCCCGCACTGGGACAATTTCCCTTAATAAGAGGTAGCCGAGTAAACATAGGCGCTGCTTCTGTTCAAGTCTAATTCTTCTGCGAACATGTCAAACTCAACCTCTCATCACCTGCTTCTTGCTTTTGCTTCTGCTTCTGCTTCTGCTTCTCAGGCACCCGCCACCATGCATCACCCATCACTTCAACTCCAACAACTAATCCAACTGCGCGTACCCATCAGCCTCACCATCATGCGACGCATAACCAGTATCCTGCTCAACAAGCGCTGCGCTCTCGTGGCGCTCATGCCGCCCCTCATCCCCATTCGCCAGCATCGGCAGGCCCTGGCGACTGAGGCGGCGGTTCAACCCCTGCCCAATCGAACCCATCCCCTTGCCAACAGCGCGCCCCAGCTCCTTGACGCCGCGCGAGAGCTCGTCAACCCCTGTTGGCGAACGTGGTTGGATCTGTAGGCCCTGTCGGATCTCGACCGTCCACACGATAGGCGCCGATGTGTCGATGAGAACGGCGTGCTCATGCGCGAGGAGGTGATTTGACGTGCTCAGATCGCCCATGATGCTCGTAACCCAGTCGAGGTTCCACTTGAGTCCCTCGGTGCGGACGTACGCCTCGCTCACGCCCACAGGAAGAATACCGCACGTCTGACCCATGCTCGCGTGATCGACCTCGATGAGGTGAACGCCAGTGTTGAGCACCCATGCCAAGCTCTCCTCCGAGATGACGTACGTGTTCCGCCGTGTCTCACGCAGCTTGAACAACGTGGACAACACGTGCAGCGTCTGGTCGAGCCTCCCGGATAAGCCGCCTAGGAAGACAAGCGAGAATGTCTTGCCAGATACCTTCTCGATCGCGTCGACCTCGTCAATGTTCTTCTGCAGGTCCGTAGCGTATTCGGACGGGTCGCGTTTGATGGCCACCCCACGCGACGCATAGTACGCTTTGACTTCAGGCCGGATTGAATCAAGATCACCCTTGATCATGGTAGGCAGCATGCGCTCGCGTTCTTCGGGTTCGAGCGCGTCGTACAGCCTATTGGCTCCGCCGTCGGCGCAATACCGCAGCGTACTCGCATACCATACCCTCATCAGTGTGTCACGGCGAGTGATCGGCTGGTTGAGGATGATCATGGCGAACAACTGGCGAGATGGTCGGTCAGATAGCAGTCCAACATGAGGCCACGTCTTGAGACCGGGGTACTTGGCCCTCGCCTCTTCGGCAGACTTGGTGAAGGCACCAGTACCAGTGGAAGAAGCTGGGGAGCGGGCGGGTTTTGGCCTCGTTCCAGAGACGACGCGCTGGGGCGGTGGGGGTGGGGGATCGACCTCGCTCTCGCGGATTGCGCGGTTGACCTGTTTGACGAGGTCGCGGGTGGGATGTGAGACAAAGGTGTCGTCGCGTCGTGGCAGAGGATGATGATCATGGTCGTCGTTGAGGCGGGGAGGATGATGCTCATGCGCGTCATTGGGACGCGGAGGGGGCGCAGGCCGCTCAGAACTGCGTAACACCTGGATCGTCGGGGTGCGGCGCGGCTGCTCGCGGTTGGCAGCCGCTGCAAAGCTCTGCTGCATGATGGTGGACGACTCGCGGTTACTGGTGGGTTGGTTCTCCGACGCTGTAGAGGACGTAGAGTCTGCGCGTACGCGCGAACGAGGCGGCAGCGCAGGGCCGGGTCGGCGGACACTGGGCTTCCGTGGAGGGAGGGGGGGTCCGACCGAGCGGTGAGGCGGCTCAGAGCGCGAGTCTGCTTCAGTGTCTTGCCGGCGGGGACTCGGTGGCCAGTCGGCGATAAGGCTCTGTGCAGACGACTTGCCCCAGTTAGGCTGCGGAGCTGCTGGGCGGAACGGATTATTGCTCCCTACCACTCCAGGGGTACCAAGCGCTGGTGTGGAGTATGTGCGTGCCTTTGCGGGGGAGGGTCCTGGTGAGCTGTCACGGAAGGGGTCGATTGAGCTGTGGTCCAGAGCGTTGGGTAAGCTGTTGCGCACGGCGCGTGGTGGTGGTGGCGGTGGGGAGGGTGTGCGTCGGGGTGGGAGAGAGGGCCGAGACCTGCGGCTGCTTGAGCTGCTCGAGCTCACAGGGCCTGATATAGAGGCCACCCGGCGGGGCGGAGGGGGCGCGGGCGCATCGGGGTCGAGGGGGAGGGGTTCGACTGACGTTAGCAGGTGTGTGGAGTCGCGGGGGTGGTAAGCTCCGGAGCGAGATCAGAACACGAGGCGTCGCAGTGATCGGGGCTGAGGAAGGTGGGAAGAGATGACGTGGTGTGTACTCACCGGGCACGAAGACGAGGTCGACGGTGCCGCGCTTCCCGGTCGCCTGATGGGCTAGGAGGCGGAAGACGGCGTACACTTGTCCTGCAGAGAGGCGCCCGCTGGTCGCGACGCGGGAGAGCACCTGGTGTCAGCTGGAGCCCATTTCGTTGACGGCCGGCCACAACAGGTTGATCTGATCTCGGCGGCCTGCTCGACTGCGCTGCACCCACTTCATCGACGCCCCTAGCGCCCAGCCGTTCCTCTGCGAATCGCCTGACTGCGGCGCGCTCGAAGCGCACAGACCCGTCGGCGCCAAGAGCTGCCACACCGTCTCGGGCCTGCGCGAGCGCCAGGAGGTCGAGGTAACGTTTATATGCGCGGAACTCTCCTGGCGAGAGCTGTGGTCAGCGTAGTGGAGGAGGAGGAATAACATACAGCCGAGACGTGCAGTTCTGGTGAGCGTTGTTCCATGGTTGGGAGCCAAGAGTGTGAGAGGTAGAGTGATGACGAGCGTATGATGGACAAATGGGCTAATCAACCAGCGTCACCTTCAACTTTTGGAACCTAATGTACATTCTAATAGTTCTAATCTACGCCACACGACGTCATGCATTACAATTGGACAACTACACTTCCCGGTCGTCGCGGTACACACGACGCCACCAACGGCGGCGGCGCGTCACACGGCGCGTTCCGTCGTCCTTCGGACTTGGGGAAGGATGCTGCCACCCGTCATCCGAGTATGCCCAGCCGTCGGCGTCTGTACCCACATCGCTCCACAGACCACACACTTCGACGCGCCAGTCTTCGCCCGGGACAAAGTTCCAGTGGTCGTGCAAGCTCAGCACCATGTTCGGGCCCTCGTCGCCGACCTCCTCAGCCGCCCAGGCCGAGTCCGCCTGCCGGACTTTGACCCAGGCTGCACGTTCGCCGGCGCGAAGGAAACGCACCGACCACGAGCCGGGCGGAAGGGGTGTCTTGGAGACGGCGGTGGGGTCGAGACGCTCGTTCTCCCACACCTCGACCCGAGAGATCGGGCGGCGCGCGAGGTCGTCCGACAACACGTCCGTCATCACCGCCTCCTCGGCCATGGCGCGCGCCTCCAGCACCCGCTTGGAACGAGGAGCAGCCTCGATGGCGGCCATGAAGTTTGGGTGGAAGAGGAGGGGCGGCGCGATACCCATAGGGAGGAGGAGGTACTTGATCGCCCACCCCGGCGTGAGCGGCACGATAAGAGTAGGGGGGATGAGCGCAAGGACAACGGTGGTCGGCTTGAGGGGAAAGGACGTGGGGGACGTGTCCTTGCCAGCGATGAGGGTGAGATAGGGCGTAACCGCATCGAACATGTCTGCGATGAGGCCCATGAGGTTCTGAATCGCCTGGATGTTCATAAAGTAGTCGACAGACGACTCGGCCTCCTTGGGCGGCACGACCGGCGTGCCGTCGCTATCGGGTGCCGTACTGACGCTGTAGGAGTTGGGGTTGTCGTCGCCGCCAACGCGCATCGAGCCCGCCGGCGTCGGCGTGAGGGTGACGCCGAACAAGGATGGGACAGGATGCTTGCGCTCCTGCAGCCATGTGTAGAGAACTAGCAGGATCGCGGTGGGGAGGAAGAGGAGCACACGCGGCTGGAAGCAGATGAACGTCCATGTGAGGATCCACGCCCAAGTCCACGTCGGCTTCTGCCAGAAGAGCACTTCCTCCACGCGATCCTGGAGCCAGAAGATGGGCCCAACCTGGTGTCAGCTTCTGCTCGAACCATACTAGCTGGACGAATTTGTCCTTTGACACGCGTCGGCGCGGGCGGGCTGCACAGACCGCGTCGCGTCAGTCAACCGCCGCCGTCGTGGTCAGCAACCACCGCTGCCAACCACCACAACCACGACCACGACCCCGAACCCACCTTGGTCACGAAGCGCCGGAAGTTGTTGCTCATGACGTTGAGCCCTAACCCCTCCCTCTGGCTCGTCAGCTCGCGTGCCCGACCGGGGGGATGCGTGGACGGCAGCTTTGGCAAGTTGGCCGGCAGCAGCGAGCTCAGCACGAGGTCGGACACGTTAGTACTGAGGCCCGTGGTTGTGGGAATGAGCTTGCGGACGGGCGGCGCGCTAGGCGGTGGCGGGAAAGTGGACGTGGTCGCGGTCGCATTCGCGGCCAGCGGTGTCCCGCCGGCTGGTGGTCGTTCACCGTTGGGCATGCCAGCGTCGGGTGGGGGTTGGATGGGGACGCCGGCGAGTGGAATGGGGATGTAGGCCGGGACGGAGTCGTCGTCCATCGTCGCGATTAAAGAATAAAAGAGAGTGTGTTGACAGAGTGGAATGGGTGGTGACGTCTGCAGATCGGGAATGGAGGGTTTGGATACCTTGCCGTTCCTAAAACTCACCTCTTACTGTACACTTTGCACTTTCCGTATCGTCATCCTCGAAACCTCGCGTAGCCTCCAACCCTCGACCGGCACAACCCGAGCATCGCCGTGCTCACTTGTACTTACGCACGGTACGCTAGTGCAATGTCGCGTTTCTTTCGAAACCCAGGTGTGCAATGGACCGTGTGAGTAACCTTCAACCTCAACTCCTTCTGCGAGTGGCTCGAGATCCAAGCTGATCCCAGTGGTGTCCTCACCTGGATACCCGTCGGCGTCTTCGTTGTGCGCCACGTCGTGGGCCTGACCAAGGTCACTGGTGCGAGCATGCAGCCCGTGTTCAATCCTGATCTGCACAAGCATCCGCTGAAGAAGGACGTGCTGCTCCTCGACCGCTTGAGTATACGTCTGGGACAGCTGCGGCGGGGGGATATAGTGACGCTGTGGTGAGTGCGAGAGCGTGCGCGGAAACAGGCGGACTCAGCCAGCCAGCCTGTCGTGGAGCGCAGGAGAGATGGGCGGGGCCGGCTTGGGAGAGGGTGGAAAGTGGTTGTCGCAGCTCGTGACACACCGGTCAAGCTGACTCCAGGTCCCCCCAGAACCCCGAGAAGCTCATGGTCAAGCGCGTGGTAGCGCTTGAAGGGGATAGAGTGGGTTCACTTGCCTCTCCACCTGCTGACCACAGGTGTACCCCCTTCCTCCTTCACCACCGCGGCCTGTCGTTATCCCTGCTGGCCACTGCTGGGTCGAAGGTGACTCGACGTACCGCACAATCGACTCGAACACGTACGGGCCGGTGAGTCGCGTACTACAGACTCTTTTTCCCTCCTTCTGGACCCATCCCGCGCCTTGACGCAGCTCGAATTCTGCTCGCCAACTGACACCAGGTCCCCCTTGGGTTGCTGGACGGACGCGTCGTCTCCGTCGTTCTCCCCTTCGACCGGTTTGGTATGGTCCCAAACGGCGTGGGCAAGAGCGCGGGACGGGTACTGCGACCGGGCGAGGAGTACAGGATATCCTAGCGAAGCGGGGTACTACGCTGTGGTGTGGAGCCGAGATGGAGGGGAGAAACAGACTACTCATATTGCATACGCATGGCATCAACTTCCTCCTGGCTTGCTGAGGGATGGCACATGTTCAACTCTACTCAAGCGTCTCGTCTAGCTGCTGTACCTAACACCTACGCGCTCACTCTGGTCACTCGTCCGACACGGTGATAACGACCTTGCCAGCCGCCTTGCCGCCGTCGACCTTGTCGTATGCCGCCTGGAACGACTCGAACGGCACGACGCTGTCGATGATGGGGCGCCAACCATTCGCGTCGATGAGGTCGGCGATGCGGGCGAGGTCAGAGCCACGCGGCTGGACGAGGTACCACTTGGCGACCTCGGCGGTCTTACCTTCTGGTTTGCTCTGGGAGGGGTCGGTGCTGAATTCAGTCTCATTCTAAGGCTCACTCACCACATGGACAGGAACCGCCCTCCGTCCTTGAGCGCGCTCCAGACCTTGGCCGTATCCTTGCCTGTACAGTCGAGCACCTGGTCGACGGAGTTATTCTTCGCCCAATCGTCGACGCTCTGGGTACGATAATCAATGACCTCGGCCGCGCCGGCAGCCTTCATGTCTGCAGCCTTGGCGCCGCTCCCGAGTGCGACCATGGTAGCGCCGGCAGCGTGGCCAAAACGCAGCGCCCACATCCCCACACTCCCACTAGCCCCCGTGACTAGCACCTTCTTGCCCTTATCCTTGGCTTCTCCAATGGAGGAAGCGTCGAGGACGCCATGCTCGAACAATCCCTGCCACGCAGTCAAGCTCGAAAGTGGCGTAGCGCTCGCCTCGGTCCAACTCAGGCTGGTCGGCTTACGGGCAACGTTGGCCGCTGGAACGAGCGTGTAGTCCCTTAACGTGCCGCTCAGCCAGGCATCGAGGCGGAACATGACGGCATCGCCAACTTTGAATTGCCCATTCGCCGGCGTGGCGAGGACGACGCCAGCACCCTCTGTTCCGGGGACGCGGTGGATGCGTTTGCTGAACATTTCGGGGTAGGCGGATTCCCAAGTCAGCTCGCCGAGACAGGGAGCGGTACCCCGCATGGCGATCAGGTAGTCGTCTACTCCCGGTGAAGGGAGAGTGAGACTGGTGGCTTGGAGGAGCGACTTGGCGGGGTCGGGCTGGATGACGGCGCGGGCTGGGGCGGTGGACATTTTGCAGGGTAGGGCGCGGGTTGCGAGAGTACGTGTGTGGAGGAGAGAGCGCATTTGGATGGGAATCAGTGGGATGCGGCTGAATGCAGCTTATATGTGATATGTGTGGAAACAGGGGGGTGTGGAATGTTATCAGTCACACTGTCATGGCATACTCGGCGACTGAGTGGTTCCTACCCGAGCCGGGAATCTGCAAGCTGCAAGTAAAACAGTAAATGTGCCGAAGGTCAAAGGCCAAAGGTAAGAGTAACAGATTAACACGCGACAGTGCGGAATGCAACTGACTCGGAAGCGAGACGTGGCGTCACCGAGGCGGACATGTCATATCTCTTACTAAGACCTTGTGGGCTTGGCAAGTTGATCAGGTGCTCAATTTACGGCAGTTCCGTACTGACCAGCAGTTGTCAGATCAGTGCAAAATGGGCCGAAGCTGGGATGGACGTCATAACGTCGTCGTTCACTGTAACCCAACTGTTTCGTTGTACTTCTTTCCCATGCCCTCCTCAAGGGCCACATCGCGCGAGTGATCATCCTCGGGAGCAACACACCCCCCCCCCTTTCGTCGACCAGAGAGAGCGTCGCCGACCCATTGCCGAACCACCTACTTCTCCGGACTCCAACATCGTCGCTTCTCAAGCGTCCCCATGGATAATTCGGCCCAGCTACTCATCTACCACCCGGTCACCGACTCACGTCGTCACCCCTTCTGATATCCGAGCGCCGTTCCGTATTCTGCCAACTATGTCGAGTTCAACTCGGACTCTTTCCACTTGTCCCGTGGCAGCACGTCCCACTCAACAGCAGGGACAACTGTACATGCATGCCCTCTAACCTACACCTGCGGTATTCGTCCATCTCTAGAGGATTGTGCCGAGCCTGCCGTCAGCTCACAGACGGAGGGCGGAGGCTTCCGACGACGAGCGCGACAAAGACGGCTGTGAGGCCGACCGCCGCGCCCGCCCCAAGCACTTGAGGAGTTGTGACGCGCGCTAGTAGCCCAGCGCCAGCGTTGCCAGCAGAAGCTGTTTGCGCTTTTGCCCGCTTGCGCGTCCTTGTCGCTTTTGTGGCCTTTACAGGTGCAGCAAACGAATCGGCAGCACTCGCCAGCGCAGCCGCCGAATTAACCTCGCGCACATATGTGCGCAAACTGGACGAAAGCACTAACCCCATCTGTTTCAATCTACTGTCAGCTCGCTCCACCATTTCAACTCACCCCCGGATATAGAATGCGTCGAGGGCGCGCGAGATATCGCCCTCCTTGTCGGCGGGCACGCCGTCGAGCGAGAACGTGACTTGATTTTTAGCTCAATCTAAAGAAATCATACCCTTTGTAGAATCCGACCCCTGGTCGAGCGTGATGGTCATGATACCGTGGTGGTCTGGGATCAGCTTATATTCTGTGAGGACAAGTTTACCAGAAGGCCAGCCGGGCGACTTTGTCTGCCAGCTCTGAACCAACTTGTTGGGCGCATCGACAGCGATGATAGCGCCAGAGACGTTGCCGTTGAAGAGGGTGTATTTCTTCCCGACCTCTGGAGTGATATCGGCTTGCGCGCGGCTCCACATGGGAACGCGCTGGGCGTCGGTGAGCAGGCTCCAAAGATCGGCAGCCGAGGCGTGCAATTGCGCGTTCAGTTGGACAGTGACGGTCTTGAGGCCCCTCTTCTCACCTGCCTCGTCCTTGGTCTTCTGCGCCGCAATGGCCTTTGCATGGGCCTCGCCCGGTGGGGCGGGCGAGTATCCCTGCTTGAACGCGGCTGGGGTGGACGTTCCAGAGCCAACGGGGGTCTCAAAAATCCCGTGCGCCTTAAGTAAGTCCTCGCGGAATCCGTTGAGCTTGGGTTCCAGAGCGCCAGGCAACTTGTTCTTCAACCACGCCCTGAAAACGTCTGCCTCCTTACTCGACTGGTCGATGGAAATGTCAAAGACGTAGTCGGACAGGCCGTCGATTGTCTCGTGGCTAAACTCGGGGATCTTGAGTTCGCCGGAGAACTCGTTGGTCCCGTCCGAGCCAGTCCACTTGGAAGAGACTTGGAGGTCGTAGATAGTCAGGAGCTTGCCCTTGCGCTGACCGAGGTCGCAGTCTCCCTCAACCGAGGTTACACTCGTGACTGAGGCCGTGTTGCCGTCGCCCTCAATCTTGATGGCGGGGAGGATGCGGCGGACCCATTCCTGTGCCCACGGGCCGCAGTTCTTGTTCTGCTGTCAGATGGGGAGATGGGGGAACAGAAAAGGGGAAGGGGGAGGGGGAGGGGGAGGGGTGTTGTTGCGTGTTGAGACGACTCACACGCCAGTGGTACGACTGCTGGTACTCGGTCAGAGGGGTCGGCGCCGCCATGGTTGGGGTTTCAAGTGGTCTAATGGGGGTGAATGATGACGAGGACACAAACGATAACGAGCAGTCACCTCCCCGGTATTTCTAGAACCGTCCAGTTGTGCCCGTCATTGAATGTCACGTGACTCCCCTCCACCTCCACTCCAATCGCCTCCAAGTGCGTCACCCCACCACCAATTGGTACCAAAGTGGCTTACAAGACTGGATTCATTGCATCCTATCCCATCCTATCCTACGCTATCCAACTACAACTACAGATACACTAAAACACTACTCGTCGTGGTAGTTGACATACAGTCCGGGGTACTTGCCCTCGCCAATAACCTCGTTGAGGACCTTGGCGAGGCGCAGACCGCCCTTGGCGAGCAGGCTCTCGATGACCTTGTCGTCCTTGATCTTACCGAGGTACTGGGGCGTGTCGAGCTCGATGAGCGGTCCAGTGCCGTTGTACTCCTTGGGCCACGCGTACTCGCAGTTGACCGCGTGGATAGGCTTCGACCAGGTATACGGGCACGAGGGGCCAGTGAACTGTCTGTGCTCCAATTTGAGCGCCTGCGGAGTGTTGGCGAGCATGATGTCGCGGTTTCCAGTGTGGTCACCCTCGGCGAGGATGTAGTCGCCGATCCAAGACAGGGGACCGAGGAACTCGGCAGCGTGCGAGGCGGCGTTTCCGGCACCATGGAGGAGAGAGCTAATGACACCGCGCTTCGGAGAGGGAGGCGCGCCGTACACGCTGTGCGGGTAGGGGTCGCCGTCGGCGGGGCACTCGAGCCAAGACTCGAGGTCATCACGCCACCACTCGCGGATGCCCTCCCACACAATCCAGCGGACGTACGGGTCAAAGATGGCGCCCGGGAGCGCGTTCTCGATCTGCTTGCTCGGCACGGGGGCCGTGTAGTTGCCCAGCTCGCGGATGTTCTTCAGGATAATTCCAGAGTCCCAAGTCGAATGGAGGTTGCGGACGCGGCCCTCAAAGCGGAACATGGCCTGGTTTCCACCCCGGTCGCGACCGGTCAGGTGCAGCGGCTGGTGCACGTCTCCGAGGAAGTGGACGAGGAAGCGGAGAGGGATGTCACTGGCGTCAGTGCGGTCTAGAAGAGGGCCTACCCGCCACCGTTACGGACCTCCTCGGTCTTGTTCATGATGGCTGTCAAGACGTTGACGTCCTCGTTGATCCAACCCTGCTCGCCATAGGTGCAGGTGTCGCCCGGATGGTCGCCCTTGGCTGGCGTTAGCGAGGCGGGCCCAACGGGGCAAAGTCGAACAGACATGACGCGAATACGACAATCTGAGAATGAAGCAGCAGGGAGCAGCGCGCGCCGCCCAAGGCAACATATGTCGCGATGCCCATCCGGCCTACCACTCCACATTCATCTCGAAGACTCACGGTTAACATAGTGCATCTGAGCGGTACCGGGATACCCGCGCCTGATCGTGTCGGCCCAAGCCGCGATTGGCGCGAGGTGACAATGCGCAGCCTGCGGGAGGATATCACAGAGCTTGTCGCGAACTTCTGGGTGGAGGTGGATCTGGGCGATGGTAGCGACGATCTCATGGCCTGAGGTCAGTGAGTGCGAGCAGTGAGCGGAGCGGACCGCACAGAGGAAAACGTGATGGATACCAGGGTGAGTGGTGCGAGGAGGAAGGAGTGAGGTAAGACGCGAGTTGAGGTCAAACAGCCCAAACGGCGACAGGGCAGTCACGCCAGAGGCAGCGCTCGATCCATCCATTCCAAATACCAGTGGCACGGTACTCACCAGCAGCGCCCCATGCGAGGGCGGGGGTGGCGGCCGCCAAGAGGGCGACTGCAGTGGATGCGAGCATAATGAGTTGGTGGATGAGGAGATGTGAATGAGTGAGCGAGTTAGCTTGAACGGGGATGTTAGTAGGGGTGAGTGGCGGCCATGTGTCTGTCAATCGTACCTGATCTGAATTCTGAAATGGGGACGCGTCATGGGGTGGCTTGATTAATGTTGACGTCAGCTGCATTGCATTTTGGTAGTCTCAGTCTCAGTCGCTATCGCTCAAGTCGAGCTCGCTGCTCACCAGCATGCATCTGATGCCAAGGGACTATCCCTTATAGGCTTGGCCGCATCCAAAGGGCAGAGTAAGCTCGACTTTGTCACACATCACCGAGGCAGGGTTGCCTCGCAACGTCTGGGGCTCAACAAGCGAGGCGCCCGCGAGAGACCCGCCGAGGGCCGAGGGTTGCAAGCTTAGAAGTGCTCCAAGCTCGTCACAGCGATGCAGTTCTGCCGTTTTCTCTGCGCGTCACTAATCCTCGTCATTCCTCAACGCCGTGCTGCCCACCCTGTCACGGCGTGGTTGCCGTTACCCAGTTGCCCCTGCCTGCTTGGAGTCGGCGATGTGCTCTTGACGCATCCAGAGTCATCGTGGGTACGTACGCTCATCACCAGTCTCGGAGGCTCTATCCAGCTTGAGTGTGCTTTATGGCAGTGTGGCCAGCCCAAGATCAGGCGCGTCACGGTCACATCTTTACTGTAACCCAGGCCCCCCCCCCCCGGCCCAAGGCAAAGTCAATTGCAGTCGTCCGCTTTGCCCAGCCCTTCAAGACGTGACGCGCGTTTGTGGTTGGCGTTGGCCAGTCGGCTCTGCGCCACCGACAGTCACGGTCACGCAGTGACCAGCCAGTTTTCTTTCAAGGCACAGTGGCGCTCCCCGCCCGTCTCCCAGCAGTAACTCTATCACCTTATCTGCCGCGTCTGCCGGCGACTTCCGCACCGCTTGGCCACCCCAGCCGCACCGTCTCTGCACCGCACCGGGACCGGGCCTGGCCAGGCGGGTAAACATCCTCAACCCACCGCGATCTCTGTAGATTGGCACATGAAAAAGCGCTTCGAGCATGCGATCCAGCGATCTGGGTCAAGCAAGTTACGGTAGTGACCTTGCGGTATGCGGATTTGTTTTCCCGCCAGGCGTTGCGATCTGTAATCTGTCGTGTCATGTGAACAAGTCAGGTCGTGATGTGCGTGTTGAGGAGATGATAACGAGAGTTGTGAGCGTGATTCGTGATTGAGTGACATGCATGGGCGGTTGAGCTGGGTTTGGGTTTGGGTTTGGGTCTCGGTCTGGGTCTGGGTCTGGGTCTGGGTCTGGGTCCAGCTGGGTTGAGATGTGTAAGAGGAAGTCAGAGTCTAGAGCTGTGCCTGGCAATATGTAGTTGGATCTGGATACACAACTCTACTCTCACCCAAAAATCCTATATGTATTGTACATTGTTGGTCTTTGCATTAAACTTGATGACTAACATCAAGACCCGGAAACACGCTCACCACGCGCTAAAAGTAGGTGCTGCAACATCCGGGACGGTGAGCGGTCAATTGTCAAGTTGACACCCTAGGTCCAAAACGGTATCCAAAGTTCCAGCCACCCCACAGCCTACAGCCCACAGCCCACATCCCGCAGCCCAGCCCACTCAATCTGTACCTTGCTTCGACCTTGGGTTTACTGCCTAACCCACCCTCTGGATGTAATACAGTAATACACATACACTTTGTATTACCAGTACATCCAACATCAACCCAGGCGTGGGGATCGTAAACTAGGCCAGGTAATGGTGGCAAGCCCCTCCCTAGGCCTCCCTGTTCCTCACTCTCTCATTCTCTCCACCTTGTTCGACTTTTTATCATCCGTCGCAACGTCGCAACACATCCATCTCTTATCTCATCTCTTGCTCAAAATACAACACCCAGTCTCAAGGATCAAGCAGTAACGACTAGCATTACGGCCCTAAACGACGCACACGCTCGACCCTCATTCCCCCACCCCCTTTATCCCACATACCAGTTCACCGTCACCCCGTACCCGTACCCCGGTAATTCGGCGCGTCGCCGCACGCACCGTCCTTTGCCTATGAACCTCGACGGCCACCTTTAGTCGTGAACCCCAAAAGCCCAAAGGTTTGTACCAACAAAGAGAATTAGTCGTCCGCTCGGGGCGAGAGAGGTTGCAAGTATCACAGGAATCGCAGGGCTGTTTGTTGTTTCGTGATACTGATACATGTCTTAGCCCTTCCTCAAAGGTTGGCCCATCCCATCGCAGGTCGGCCCTTGACGGCGCCGCACAGGCCCCTCGTCACTCTCAAGCTCTCAAGCGATTGCACCAAGTTTAAACCCCCTTGCTTTCCTTTACATCACTCAACCATCCCTCGACATCCCTCAACATCCCTCAACATCCCTTGATATCCCTCAATATCCCTCAAACCCCTCGAGCGCCGCCAAACGCCAGGTTCGCGTGCGAGCCTACCACCTTGCTCTCTTCTTCACGACAACGGCTCCCAAGGCCCAACTTGCTCATTGCGCAGGCCGAAACCCAACGCAACCCGCCGCTTGTCATCTATCTCGTCGTGCAACAACCCCTGGACCACCTCTACTCTCTCATCTCTACTCCTTCCCCTTGGAGTTTGCTCTTAACGGCTGTGCTCGATCATGTTTTCCAGCTTTCCTCCAGGACTGTCTCATACAAGACGCAACGGGCCTGTGCACGACGTTGGCACCAGTGTGCGCGAGGCTGAACCCCCTCCAAACTGCACGCCGGAGGAGACTGAGGCGAACAGCCTCCTTCGATCCGTCCGCCTCAAAGTGGCGTCGCGTGACGCAGAAGCAATTCGTCGTGCACGCTGGACCATGATTGATGGCCCAGCTGCTCGTAAAGTCGAAGACTCGTCTGCACCCGACTTTAACACGCTCCCACGGCGTTCCCGACCAAGAATCCCCTCCGAGCCCATCCCCGCGTCCCCCGCAATGACAGATGTCAAGAGGGATTACAGCGCATTGCCAGCAATCCCACCACTACCCCAGCCGCTCCCGTCAGCGAACCGCTTTCCCACCCCTCCATCAATGGCCACTGTACCACTATCCCCCATTCCCCCTTCCCCCATGCCGGCTTCCCCGATCCCACCTTCCCCTCAACCGCCACAAGTCTCCGCCTCAACATCAACGACAACAGACGATTCAAGTGACGTGGGTCCTCCCACCTCGCATTATGTGCTGACCACAGTCATCCTATGTCATCACAGTCATCGGACACGACGGTGTCGGCAAGTCGACAGTGATCAGACGCGCCATGAAGACGTGGGGTGGCTCGCTTCCGGTCAAGAAGTTCACCCCGGACGGTCATATTGGTGCGTGCTAGCGTTGTTGTTGACACTATGGCGCACTGTTCCTAACGCATAGTTCGGTCGAGCTTTGCCGAGATCAAGGCGGGCGGCAAGCTCACACACGACTGTAAGGTCGAGTTTGTCGAGCTCAACCTCGTGGCCTTGGACCTCTCTGGTGGTCCGGGCCCGATTTGGCCGGCAGATGTATCACCTGTCTCTGGTGTCATCCTCTGTTATGATGCCACACGGTCAGAGACCCTCATAGGTCTGAGCGAGGCTCTCGGTGAGTACCTCCCATTGTTGTCGGGCACCAACTGGACCGACCCGGAAAGTCTGGGCAGACGCTGACTGGCTCCAGCTCGGCTATGCCCCGGCATGCCTGCCGTTCTCCTTGCGTGCAAGTCGGACCCCGACAAGACACTCGAGGTTGAGGCTCATGTCGGTGACCAGATCGGACACCCGTACAATGTCGGCCTCATCGAGGTCACAACGGCGACGTCGCAGGGCAAGGGCAAGATGCGGACGGGCCTGCGCTGGCTACTTTACAAGTTGGAAGAGATGAACCGTAAGCGCACATGGTCTTTGGATTCGCCTGCTAACTGGTAGGAAGAAGGGAATCGCCCGAGGGCGCGAACGCGCCATGGCAGAAGGGACACCATGTGTCTCAGAGCAAAGGCTCAGCGTCAGACGATCAGCACTCGAGCTCGTCCAGTCTGGGCTGGATGATGGAGGGGGAAACCGCTACCTCCACCGAGGGGTCTCTCGAGTCCGAGCCGACGCGGGCCGGTGGCGTGTTGAATCCTGCCGAAGGCGTGAACGGCGCAGCGGTCGCAGCTGCTGCTGCCGTAGCCGCCATCCCATCCGCCGCACTGGCGTCGCAGGCCTCGCTGGATCGTGACGGTTCCAAGCCCGAACCTGACATCTATGTCACCTTGCAAGAGCTCTTCAACCGCCTGTTCACGGCCATTGTCTCTACAGAGAGTGAGTCGAGCGACCAGCCAGCACTGACCCACCCTCAGATGACCAGTTTGTCAACACATTCTTCCTCGTGTACCGGCGCTTCTGCCAGCCGCGCGAGCTCATGACTGAGCTCCTTGAGCGCTTCATTGAGGTCGAGCAATACGCAGTCTCGCGAGACATCCGGCTATGGGCTTTAATGAAGCTCGCGGGTGCGCTCAAGGACTGGGCGACCAAGTACCCTGGCGACCTCGTCGACGCCGAGACGCAGGCACTGTTTCGCAAAACTCTTGGCTGCATGCTCAAGTACACGTTCCTCGCGCACGTCACTGTCGACCTAGTCAGCATCGAACAGGGTCTGGACAAGGTCGTTGACCTCGACCAGTCATGGTCGTGCCGACCAAACCTCAATGAGGCCAATATCCAGACCCCCGAGACTGCGGCAGCGTTAGAGCTCGTCGTGGAAAAGGATGGAATCCTGTTCGAGGACGAGGTAGCGCCCTTCCCCCCCACCGACAGCACCACGGCACTGAAGGAGAAGTCGGGCTCGACGTTCAGCAGGTCAACTGCGAGCTTAACAGTCGACCTCGACCCTATACCGCCTCGCGCGGGTGACTCTAGCTCGGAGCAGTCGCGGTCGGTCTACTCGAACGACGAGTCTGGGCACCGCAAGTGGTCCAGCGCAATCAACGCATTAATGCATATGGAGCCACATCACTTTGCACTCGAGCTCACTCTCATGCAGTGGGAGCTCTTTGCAGCGATCAGGGTAAGCTAAATCCGCGACAAAACAGCTAACATTAGCCGCGCGACGTCTTCCGCCACGACTTTGGCAAGGAGCGCGATGACCCAGTGGGCCGGTCGATTGACTTTTTCAACCACCTATCGCGTTGGGTGTCGACGATGATCCTCGCACACCCAAAGCCGAAGGGCCGTGCCAAGGTGTACGAGGTGTTTGTCAAGATTGCGCATCAGCTGCGCAAACTGAACAACTACGACTGCCTGTGCGCGGTCCTCTCGGGGTTACGCGAGACGTCCATCCACCGTCTGGGCCAGACGCACCAGCTGGTCCGCCTCGAGCCTCACTTGATGCGCGACTACCAGAGTCACCTCAAGCTCATGGACGCGCGAAACGGGTACGGGCATTACCGCCGGGCACTGCAGGCGGATACTTCGTACAACCATACGGCGATCCCGCTGCTCTCGTCAATCCTCGGCCTCGTGAGCCGTCTGCAGGCAGCACGGCCTGAAGATCGCCGGGCAGACGGCGCGGTGCAGTGGGACAAGTTCCAGCGCTTTGGCGACATTCTCATGGCCATCCCGACGTTCCAAGAGCGCGGCGGCATGGTTCCAGGCAATGTCAGCATCAGCTTCCGGCGGCTAATAGAGGCGACCCCAGTGATTTCCAGCGAGGATGTGAGTTGACCCGACCAGTCATGAGACCAGTCATCCAAGTGACCTCTACTGACTCTGCAGGGGTTGTACGAGAGGAGCAGATTGGTCGAACCGGGAGGCTCGCAGACGGGCGGCGTTCTGCGCAAGCTTGCCAACTTCTCTCTATGAGCGGGCAACGTTGACCGGGGCCCGCCACCATGTCTTGAACCGAGCGCGAGCGCACCTGAGCCTCGCAAGGATCAACAACAACGATGTCGAAACGACTTGCACGACACAACCAACCACACACATGTAACATTTTGCACGACAATCACCCTGCATTCAATACCAGTATTTGTCGGGGAGCAGGGATTTATGGGCTCATAGAAAGCTACCAGCAGTAGAAGTAGGAGAGAGACGTGTAATGATGTGTCAGGGCTCTTTGGGGTATGAATGGGTACCGATTCCCGATCTTTGTATGAGGTGGCGTTGTGCGATCGGCTGGTTGGGGATCTGATGTATGAACCCTGGTTGAGAGGCGTTTCTGCCTCTGACTCTTACCCTTGACGTTTACCGGAAACCGGAAACAGGGAGGCGGGCGCGGTTGGGCGCGGCAGGCTCCCGGTAACACGGTTGCATGATTGCACGGCTGTGTTTAGCCCAGTGAGAGAAAGTCTGTGATTCGGACAAACAGTGCGGTTTGTGCACTTATGAGGAAGCAGGGCACTGAACGGTGTCGGTGTGCTCTGACCATGGCGAATGACACTTTTGAGATACGATACGACTCTTGATCATGATACATGTAACCCAATGTCGATCAACTTCCAGCCCTTCTAGCCCTTTGTAACAAAAGGAGAAGATGAGGCGGAAGAGGAGAGTAATACGACACTTACGTCACCATCTTCACTACGTCACTCAGGGGATGATTCAAGTCTTTGGTGATTTGGTGTACCAGGTGTCATTTTGGAAACGGTAAATGCCTCTCTCACCTCCCGGCCACCCCCCCTCTCATGCCTCTCACTCGTACCCCTCTCACACACTTGGCTTCTCCTTTACCACACTACATCACTTGATACTTGCAACTTGGTACTACACTCTCTCTCTCAACAACTAGTCTCTCTTTTCTTCACTTGACCTAGTAATACCAAACCGAATCATGCCCTCTGGGTACGTTTGTGATGGGATAAGCTGACGACAGAAACACCACTTGCACGTAAGTCACCCGTCACTTGCCACTCACTTTTTGGGTGCGACGTGGAGGCCTGAGCGACAGGTGGCTGGTCGTCGATGGAGGCATTGAAGGAGACGGGACCGACGTCGGGACTGCGTGCAGAGAGATTGGTGGTTCCATGACGCGACATAGTGTATGATATACACCGTCATCATACCGCCTACCACATCTTCCCCTCGCTTCTTCCTCTTTCCCGCCTGCGCCACCCGCTCCTCTCATCGCTCGCCAGCCTCGCACACCTCCCTCCCAACATCCCCTCCCCCTTCCCCCCTTCACTCCTCGGCCCGCTCTCCCTTGAAGGGCCTTTCTCCACCACGCTGACCACAGCTGTACGACTGGCGGCCCCTGCGCCTGCGGACCCAACTGCGGCTGCGCCGGCGGCAAGCCGAAGAAGTGAGTCACTCACCCTCACTTGGGTTCTAACCCCAGGGGCTTCATGGGCAAGATGAAGAAGCTCTTCTCCACCGGCGACGCCAAGGTAGCAGCCGCAGGTGGAGCAGCCGGCGCCGCAGCGGGTGGAGTCACAACGGCAGTCTCGGGCGCCGGTGCCCCGACCACGGGCGCGACCGCCGCCCCGTCCGCGACGGGTCCTATTACCTCGCAGGCTGCCGTGACGGCCGGCGACCAGCCCAAGGAAGGCATGGACAAGTCAGGCGGTATGCCCGGCGGCTTCCCGGGCGCAAACGACGGCGCTGCAACTCCCGGTGGACCGCACGCTTGTGCTGGCGGATGCAGTTGCGCCGCTGGGCAATGCACCTGCGAAAACTGCCCCAGCACCAACCTCAAGAAGGGATGCTCGTGCGCGGCCGCTGGGGCTACGTGCACGTGTCCCGCTGATGTCGAGTGCGTCCCGGGACAGTGTCCTTGTGCAACCTGCCCCAAGCCCGGCACCAGTGCTGCTGGTGCTGGTGGTGCCCCTGTCGCTGCTGGTGCTGCTGGTGCTGCTGGTGTCGCCGCCGTCGCTGGCGGTGCCGCTGTCGCTGCGCGCAGCGCGGGCGGTTGCAGCTGTGGACCTGAGTGCAAATGTGGCCAGAACCCGTGCACTTGTGGCCAGAAGGACGCCGCTGCGGCAGGCGGTTGTGGTTGCGGACCCGAGTGCAAGTGTGGCCAGAACCCGTGCACTTGTGGCCAGACGGCCGCTGCGGTTCCTGCGGCGACTGGCGCAGCCAAGGTCACGACGACGCACGCCATGACGACCGAGAACGGGTGCCAGTGAGTGTCATCCCCGTTCTGTCTTCCTCCCCTCCTGAAGCAGGGCTAACCCCAGGTGCGGCTTTGGCTGCAACTGCGGCCCCGAGGCTTGCGGTTGCCCCGCGGCGCCAAAGGACGCCGTCGCTCTCCCCGGTGCTGGTGGCGCCGACCACGGATGCAAGTGCGGAGCTGGGTGCCAGTGTGGGCCTGGCGCGTGCAAGTGCGGGCAGTAAGTAGGCCATTGGCGTAGGACAGTTGGCAGTTCGACTTTAGAAGATAATGCCGTGTTTCTTCAATAACTTTATGTATCGTTGGGTGCGAATTTCGTTGCATGAGGACCCGTGCGGTGAGCAGGATATGGCGTGATTGGTGCGTGGTTGAGCGGTTAATGGCGTGGGATGAGGGTTGAGCAGACGCCAACTCTAGGAGGATGCGGACCTTTGCAGCCGGGAACTGTAGTGCAGGTGATTGGGTAACATGAAGCCAAGTTAGGCTTCAAGTTGACTGGGAGGTGGGAATGTCTCCACAACGACACCATGCGCAGATCACGGGAGCAAGTATCCGCCATGCAAGTTGACTCAACTGCATTCCGCATCCCAAACTGTTCTTCAACTCAATCACTCACCATGCCACCAAAACGCAAGGCAGCATCCGTGTCGTCATCGTCCAGCGCAAAGCGACGACGAGCAAGTTCAACCCTCTCTCCACCTGAGCTCGAGCCCGAGACCCAACCCGAGCCCGTCCCCCGCGTCGCGGGGTTCGACGACTATCGCATCAACCTCACCAAAGGCGATGTCTTGTACATTCCCAATGTGGGTTGAGTCCTCGGTCTTTCCCCTCCTTGCTCTTCTCTGTCGATGATCTTGGAGAATAGCTGACATCAGTTCGTCTCCGAGTCCGAGTCGCAAGGGTGGTATGAAGCCCTAGCCGCGTTACCGACATGTACGCTCAACCTCCCCACCTCTCTACCTTTCTTCCTCCTTCCTTTCTTCCTTCCTCCTTCCTTTCTTCCTTCCTCCTTCCTTTCTTCCTTCCTTTCTTCCTTCGCTCCCTCCCCCTCCCTCCCTCCCTCCCTCCCTCCCTCCCTCCCTCCCTCTCCTCACCCCTCTGACAGCAGGGCATCACCCCACGCTACGGGTATACAACCGGGACGTAACCCAATCACGAGCAGTGGCAGTATACGCAACTAGTCCTCGAGACATGTCATATTCCGGCGCGAACATTCCCACCCACACCCCACTCCCACCCTCCCTGGACCGGATTCGCCTCCTAATCCAAGAACGGCTTGGGGAAGAGTTTAGCACAGTAATGCTGAATCGCTACGACAACGGGGAAGTGTATATCGGCCGGCACTCAGATACCCGCGAGAATAGGATTATCGCGAGTTTAAGTCTTGGGGCTGAGAGGACGTTTGTGTTGACTCCACGGATGCCGCCGAGAGAGGCGGGGTTGAGTGTGGACAACAAGACGTTGGAGGGACGAGGGAATGTGCGGTTCACAATGGCCGACCGAAGCTTGGTTGTCATGCAGGGTATGGATATGCCAGAGGAATGAGCTGACGATAGGCCATACACAGGATTTCTGGAAGGTTTGTTGGGATGCCGAGTAGGGCTGATGACAGCACGAGATACCCAAGGAGCGAAGGGTTAAGACTGGTCGTATTAGCTTGACCTTTCGACAGATTGAGTAGGCTTTCCAAGAACGCGAGGCAAAGCGAGCGACGTTGTAAACGGAGCTGACCATGGTGCGAGCTTGCGAGGAAGACCACCGCCTGGCGTGAGACTCTAGACATTGGGTCCGTTCTAAACCATTATCTGTCGCTCCATATTATATCTATTTAGTGGTGCAATGCGCTATCATACAAGTTGGGTATCTAACTTGAATCGAAGAGTTAGTAGTTGGGTGGCAAATGGCATTCTACATTCGCCACCCAGTTTCAACCCCAACTTGACTGAGCGGTTAGCGCCACACCTGCAGGTGACGCGGCGAATTCTCGATCACTTTGATGCCGCTAATACGTTTTCGTGAAGTACTACTCTGATGTAACCGCTTAGGGAACCGAACCCTTATGTGTACTGAAAGGGTTTGATTGTCTAAGGGCAAGGGCCAAAGGATGTTTTGGCCACCCAACTTGAGCAAAAAGGGGGGGGGAGGAAAAGGTAGGTGAGACAGACATAGTAGTTTGACTGAGACATGGGATGAGTGGATGAGTCCCTTGAGTCTTACAGACTTGGACCATTACAATACCAACTCACTCTTCCAAAGGTCATCGTTGCTTTTTACCTCTCCATCCAACTAATCTTCATCAATCCATCAATCAATCCATCCCTTGCCCATTTCTCTTCTCCTAAACAGTGATACCACGCCGCCCTGAACACTCCAACCCCACTTGCGCGTACAGTGCAACCCTTCATTTCGTTCGACCCGCGTTCGACTCTTCGACTCTCTCACCTATCCTTGCCCCTCTGAATCTCATCCAACCTCCAACCACTCACACTCCCCTCAAACCCCTCCCACCAACCCGCCTTCCCCCCCGGCATGACGCCGCCAGGGCGCCAGCCACCGCCGCACTTACCCCTCAAGCCGGCGGGCGGGCTTCCTGACGGCAGTGCACGCGCAAGAGACATTGACGCAATCCCCGCCCGTGGCGCGCGCGACATTGACGCCGTCCCCGCCCGCGACTGGGAGCGCTCCTTCTGGCCCGAGGTGAGCTAACCTTCCGCCGATCCCGTCAAATGAGGCTAACGCGATTCCATTCCCTTCCTCCTTTCGTTATGTATCTCTCTGTTCATTCCCTCTCCAGCAACGAGGCGGATGGCCACCCCGCGGTCGGGCACCTGCTTTCCGCAACGGTTCTCGGCGTTCCCCTTCCCCCTCCTTCCGCGACCGCGACAGGGAGCGCGAATGGGCATCCTATCGCGCGCGTGAGGACGAGCGTCGTGACGGCCGCGACCGGGACCGCGAGCGCGATGGCCGTCGCCGCGAACGGGAGCGGGACGACAGGTTCCGTCGCGACGAACGGTATCGCGACGACCAGGTGCGGCATCCAGACGGACGACGCTCCCCTCCCCCGCGCGCACGACCTCTTTCCCCACGACCACGACGCGACGAGCGGCCCGTCCCCGGCCCAGGGCCGAGCACCATGGCCGCGCGCTCTCCTCCTGCCTCGCCGGACAGGTCACCTGGTGAGCTCGAGGAGGGCGAGGTCGTCTCGCCCGTCCGGCCCGCGCGATGGGGCGAGCGTGAACGTGACCGTGAGCGAGACCGAGACCGAGACCGCGACCGCGACCGCGAACGTGAGAGAGGCCGCCGCCGCTGGTCCCCTTCGCGCGATCGCGATCGCGAGCGTGATCGTGACCGTGACCGTGAAAGAGATCGCGATCGCGGATGGGTATGGGGCCGCTCACGCCCATCCTCGAGACAGCGTTCCCCAGCATCGCCCGTCGCCGCGCCCTTCTCTCGCCCACTCGACGACGGGTGGGCAAGCAGGAGACGCGCTGCGACCTCTCCGGCGCAGAGCTGTCGCAGTGGATCAAGGCCGCGGTCTCCACCACCGTCCCGTCCCCGATCGCCAGATGAACACAAGCCGGACATCAAGGATTACGAGGACAGGCGGTCGTCAGTTGCGCCGTCGGCGCCGTCCGAGCGTGGGCATGACCGATACGAGTCTCCGGCCATGTCTCTAGTCAAAGAATTTATCAAGGAAGAGTCTCCCGCGGCACCAAGGGATCCAGTAGAAGGTTCCACGCCAGAGAATCTACCATCTGCGCTCCCAGAAGACGAGCCGCCCACAGCCACTGCAATCGTGGAACCAATACGGCCACCCGAGAAGGTTCCATTTGCAGAGCAGGCCGAGCAAGTCGAGACCACAAGCGCCGCTGCGCCTGCGCCCCAGGTCAAGAATGAGCAAGCCAAACGCGAGGCTGAAATGCCCGCTGAGAAGGGCGCTACCACGTCGCCAGCCGCTCCTCAACCTAAAGAAGCGCAAGAGACTGTGGACACGCGCGAAAACGCCACAGCCGTCGTCATTGAAGACGAGACCAGTGCAGTCCAGGAGACACATCTGATACTTCCGGCGGAGGCGGCGCCGGTGCGATTGCAGTCTGTTGCGGCGGCGGAGGCGGACAAGTCGCCTGTCGAGCCTGAACATCTGCCGGCCGAGGTGGAAGAGCCTGACCAGCCTCTTGTATGTGAACCCGTCGCCTCAGAGCGCGCTGCGAAGGCTCTCGATGGTGCCGCCAAGATGCCTGTCAAGGAAGCTGCTGCCGTCGAGTCCGCGATCGTGGACGCGCCGCCGATGGAAGAAGATGCTGAGAAACCTGCTGAGGCCGCCGCCGCCGCGATCCAGAGGCCAGCCGATGCGGAGGCAGAGGCAACCCAGGTGGAGGACGCCGCTACTGTCTCCGAGATCGCCGAGCCGCCATCCACCGAAGACGTTCCCGCCTCCATAGAGGAGACGATGGACAACGCCGTGGAGGAGATTGTCAACGAACCGATACCGACTCCTTCCCCAACAGTGACGGTCCTCACGATACCCCAGCCCAAAGCCCCAGTACAAACGGGAGCTGTCGCTGAGTCCGCCGCTGAGTCCGCCGCTGAGGTCCCGCCCATCGCCGAGCCCCTCCCCGACCCCCCTGCAGACGCGGACATCAAAATGGCCAGTGCCTCGCCTCCTCCACGCCCGACACCGCCCACTCAGGCTGCCGATGGGGACGTCGAGATGGCTGACGTCAGCCAGCGTGCACAACCCCCACCTTCAACTGCTACCTCTGTCTCGGCCGGTGAGGTCAAGGTTACAGTTCAGGAGGCGACCTCCTCATCTGGCACCAAGGTCGCACCTGAGGTTGAGCCTGAGCACGAGCCGAAGCCCAAGGACTTTGCACTCGAGCCTGAGCCTAGCCTCCCTGTCACGTCGGCGCTTGACGTCGTTTCAACTGTGGAGATGGCTGTGGCGCTCGCTGCCGATGCTCCCGACGCTTCTGAACATACCAAGGCTGTTGTTGTTGACGAGGTCACTGAACTTGATCCCGTGCCTGTGGAAATTAAGGCCCCAAGTCCTGAACCTCGGAAGGCCGTCTTCGAGAACATCCTTGAAGCCGCCGAGGCCTCATCAGACGTCGAGATGGCTGATGACACCGGCCCTGCTACCGAGAGAGCCGAGAAGACGGTTACCTTCCTGTCGCCGGAGCTCCCCTCAGTGCCACTCGCCTCGCGGTCGACCCGCTCGACCATCGCCGAGAGGAGAGCTGTTGAGCTTCCAGACAGGGAACCTTTGCCGCGTACCTCCAAAGAGCGCATTCGCGACCCGGTCCCAACAGCCGACTCAGTGCAGACGAGTACCGACGCCGAGGAAGCGGAAGAGGAGCTCTCTCCCTTCGAGTTTAATTTGCGCGAGACAGTCCGCGAAGCCCAGAAACTCTGGGACGAGATCGACATAGAGACGATTCTCAAGTGGAACCAGGAGTGCGCACCAGTGGAGAGCTCAAGGGTGCCCACTAACCCGGAATTTGACGCCGACAAGTTTATTGCCACCGTCATCCAGCCGCTCGGCAAACAGCAGAAGCGCGTTGTGCCCGTTGTCGCCTTTGTCATTGCGCGGGAGAAGGATGAGATCCAAGCGAAAATCGACCTACTGAGAGCGGAGTATCTAGATAAGGACAAGGCTTGGCAGGAGCACTGCGCCTACCTTGACAAGATCATGGAGAAGCGTGGGCCACCACCAGCTGACCTATACGCTATTCCTGGCAGTATCCTTCCGCCATCAACGCCGGGCATCCCACCAACGACCCCGATTGTCGAGGAGACGTACCCCTCGCGCAGCAACCGACGCCGCGGTGCTGGCGATGCCGTCGCCACTGAGGCTGAATACCAGGCGATTCTTGCGGGCCTCGCGGACAGCGCTGCCAAGGACCCAACTCACCGTGCAACCAAGACCGCAGCCACGATCCCGGACATGATCCTGACCAAGGAGCGTGACTACGTCTACGACGACGAGAACTACCGCGTCCTCGACCCGCTCAAGACGTACGACTTCAACGGCGAGGAGGACCCGGTGTGGACCGAGGAGGAACGCGCAAAGTTCCTCAAGCGCTACTTGGCAAACCCCAAGCTGTTTGGCAAGATCGCCGAGGGCATCCCGAACAAGTCGGCCGGCCAGTGCGTCCAGTACTACTACCGCACCAAGTACGACAACGACTACAAGTCTGTGTTGGCTTCAAGACGCGGAGTCAAGGCCAGACGTGCGGTCGCGAAGAAGAAGAGCTCGGCGCTCATGGCGGACATTGAGCGGACGCAGCAAACGACGGGTACAAGCAACAAGACCAAGCGCGAACGTGGCCGTGAAGCGCGCGCTGAACGGGATCGCGAGCGCGAAAAGGTCGAGCGTGTTGACTCGGCGACGGGCACGCCGCAGCCCAACGGCCGCAAGCCACGCGGCCGCGTCCCCGACACACCGAGCACTGTCGCCGGTGAAGACACACCTGCGCCACCTTCGCGGAAGCGTAAGACGGACGACAAGACGGACAACGAGGACAGCAACGCGCCATCGCGCGCCACGTCTGAAGCACCCTCCACGTCGAGCAAGAAGCCGCGCCCGGCCAAGTCAACCTCCAAGAAGCGCCCCCGTCCCAGCTCACTCAAGGAGGAGAAGGAGCCATCTGCTGGGCCTCAGCAGTCGACGCCATCAACCCCTGCGCCTGTTCCTGACGCGGCGCAACAGGCCGCTATCGACCACGCTGCGGCCGTCGCCATCGCATCGATGAACGGTGGAATCCCCCCACCGCCACCTCCAGGTGTGGTCGCACCCGCTGGCGATGTAGCGGCAGCTGCCTCTCCCCCTGAGGGACCATCGCCCATCGACCCGCAGTCACAGCTGCCGATCGACGCAGGGCCCCTGCTGCCTCCCGTGAAGCGCGCGAAGCGCCGCAAGCAGAATCACCCGCCGCTAGACGAGGCCGAGGTTGCAGTCGCCGAGGCCGCCTCAACCCCCAAGCCGCGCCGCTCCGGCACCAACTCGTACTGGTCGGTGGCTGAGAAGAACAAGTTCCCCGAGCTTGTGCGCGAGCATGGCACGGACTTTAGAGCGATAGCGGACAAGCTGGGTGGTACCAAGACGGTCGTCCAGGTGCGTAACCACTTCAAGTCGATGGAGATCGAGTTGAAGGAGAAGGGCATCATCCAGCCTGAGTCGATCGAGGTGGGAGTGAGAGACGTCAAGGTCAACGGAGCGGCGGACGTGAGTATCTCTTCTCCCTGTCCATCCTGCTGGGCTGCACTGACATGCAGGCGTACGGCGGCTTCCCGCCATTGCGGCCTGGACACGAGTACACGCCCACCGTTCCCCGAGCTGGTTCACAATCTGGACCGCGTCGCACCTCGCACGAGTACCCAGAGCCGCGAATGGCGATGTTCCCTCCTGTGCCGCACGCGGCGCCGCCTCCAATCACCATCTCGTCGTCGTCCACGCCGTCAGCCCCACCTTCAAGATCGGGTGGTATGCGCATCTCCGCATTGCTCAACGACGATCCGCCAGCGGTCGAGACGCGCGCATTGGACACGGCGAGCATCGCGTCTGACGGCACTGTCGACGAACGTGACTTTGATCAGCCAAGTGCGCCGCCACGCCGACCATCGCCCCGTCTGCCGCCTGTACCGTACCACGAGTACCCTCACCGCGCATCATTCGAGGACGCGCGCCACGAAAGCCAGGAGCGCTTCCGGCCTGCATCGTCGGGATACTCCTACGCTGCTGCGGCGGCTGCTCCAGGTTGGCGGCATGACGCACGCGAGGTGCGCGAGGTTCACGATCCGCGTGAGCGTGATCCTCGGCTCGACGCACACCGCGAGCGCGAGCGCCTCGAGCGAGAACATGCGCAGCGTGAAGCGCAACGGGAACACGCCCAGCGAGAACACGCTCAGCGGGAACACGCACGTGAACACGCCCACCGGGAGCATGCGCAGCGGGAGGTACAACGCGAGCAAGCCCAGCGGGAACAAGCACACCGGGAACACGTCGCACAACGTGAACACGCCTCGCAACGTGAACATGCTGCGCAACGTGAACATGCTGCGCGCCTCGAGCATGCACGCCATCTCGAAATGCGCGAGCGCGAGCGCGACCCGCGAGATGTGCGTGACCCGCGCGAACCGCATCGCGAGTACTACCACCATTCGCCGCCGATCGCACACACAGGTCCACCTCCTCTACCTCCAGTGTCGCGGCTGCCGGCCATGCCGACGCTCGGGGCCTTCCCCCCGCAACCGGCGATGCAACTCCCGCGCGAGTACCGGACGGGCGACTGGAGATCATACATGTCCACACAGAATGGCGAGCACGAGTACCAACGGTAGCCTCGTGAATGTAATACCACTGTAGCTTAGGACACCATGCGCCATTACTCCGTTGGCGGCCGCTTAACGCATGAGCAGAGGGCGGAACTGAGGTCGATGACCATTTTGGGGTGTCATTCAGTCCGCTGATGCGTGGACCAGTCTGGCGAGCGCAACAGTTAATCCTATCCCTCCGTTGTCACTGTCTTCGTTCCACTCTACGCAGCGCGTCCCCGCCCCCGCCCCCCCTCCTTCTTCTTCTTTCCCTCTCAACTCGAGACATGCCAGACATTCTAGAAATAGTTGGATCCGAGATCCCCGGTCGAGGGAAGAGGATGCCAGCTGCTAAGCTGATAAGCTTTGTAACGCAATACGATGTTGCAGCTTCCGTGACAACATGACAAACTCGTAACGCGACCAGAAACAGAAACAACAGGATCCGATAGAGCCCGCTTCTTCTGTGTTTGAGTCCCGAATCAGCACACTTTGTCGTCGTCTCCGAACCTCGGAACCTCGGTGCTAGGGTCATTCTGCGGATCATTGGACCAATCCCAATCCTCAGGCAACCCTTGGCAACGCTGGACGCTGGCCCCTCTACCCAGCCTCAGCCTCAACCTAAGCTTTCCGCCGCCAACCAGGCGACCTACGGGGCCTGTTAGTGAGTAATTGCTGTGCCAAGCAGCAAGCAGTGCAACTGAAATAGCCGCAACGTAAGCACGACGCGTGCCCGATGGCCGTGGCCACACTATGGGCAGCAGCACGCGTTGTCTCAATCTATCTATGGTGAGTAATTAACAGTAAGCATCCGCCACGCGCAGCCGCGTGGTTTGTCGCTGACCGGTGGCGTGACGTAAGCGGCGGTCATTTGCAATGACTTGTTGAGGCGCCTGATGCCTGACGCCTGACGCGGGTGGTGGTGGCGGTGTGGCCAACATGACATTGCCCAAAAGCCTAGTCGATGGGACTCGAGGGGACTCGAGGTGAAGCGAGATGAAGTCTAGTCGATCGACAGAGCAAGAGCGCTGATGGATCACGGACTAGACGTCATGGTCAAAGTGGCCATGCGGCTAGGTGATGTGTGATGTAACAAGTGATTCATGGATAGACTAATAGTTAGGAAACTAGGATAAGAGGTGTGGGGCTTTAGTTCAAATGACTCACCAATGACGTCGCCTTTGGAGTCAAGTCGTCTAATCCTTTTGGGCCTCAACCCCCCCCCCCCCTCCCCCATCCCCCTTCCCCCTTCCCCCTTCCCCCTTCCCCCTTCCCCCCTTGCTCCCTGGCCCCCATCCCACTTCTGGCATCATTTCGCTTGCATCAATCCACACATCCCCTCTCTCTATCCAACCTCCAACAACCATCCCCCCCCCTCCTCCTACCGCCTAGTTGCAACTGCTAGACTGCTACTGCACACTCCACTCGCGTCACCATCTCGCGCGTCTCCCCCAATCTCCCCCAATCTCGCATCTGTACATACTACGCCCACCCCCACATCCACATCCACCTGCCGTCTTCCACAACCCCTTACTCTTGATTCATAATCACCCACAAAACTACCGACTCCATCACCCCGGTCAATATTGCCTGGGTATCGCAACCATACAGCCGTCCATCACACCAACGCTTCAGCTCTCTGAGGCCACCTCGACTGCCTCTGGGCCCCTCCTCGAGCTCACTAATCATCCGTCCCCGGCCCCCCTGTTCTCGCAGCTGAGCCTGTCCACAGAATCCTCGCTCGCATCGCCGCGCTCCGTCTCGAGCCTCGTTCCCCTCTCCTCCCTCTCGGTCTCGCCTCATTCGGGCCAATCGGCCAGTTCTAGAGGCGAAGCCGTTCCTGCTCAAACATTACAGCCACAACCCCGCCGCAACGCCGACGACGACTACAACCTCGCGCTTGAACGCCTCAACCGCGCACGCCTCGACGACGACATGCTGTCCAGCTTTAAGCGTGAGTGCACGGTCCTTGCGGTTGTCTGCATCCAAGTCCTTGGGTTCTGGTTCCTACTGTAGAATGACAAGCCCATCCCGAAATCACTTGACCTTGGCATCCTCGCCTCCATCCTCGATCACCCACGCCACGTTCTCTCCTCAGCTCCCTACTTGTACTGACTTTTAAGAAATCCTGCGCCATGGCAAGCAGGCAAACGCAGACAATGCATCCAGTCGCCAACAAAACAAAGAGGCCGCACAGCGTACGGCTGCTCCTGCCCCTGCCCATTACAAATCTGCACCTGCGACCTCCAATGTTGGGACAGCTGCTTCTGAGCGCCGAGACAAGCGCGTAGAGCGTAAGGCTGGTGCGAACGACTATCGCGAGGAGGCTGAGCGCATCGTTGCGGAGGAAAAGGCACAGGGCGAGGTCATGCCTCGCTACGCGGGGCTCGAAGACTACAGCCTCGTTGAGAAGATGGGCGACGGGGCGTTTTCCAACGTGTACAAGGCCGTAGAGCGCAAGACCGGCCGCAAGGTCGCGGTCAAGGTCGTTCGCAAGTACGAGCTGAACTCTTCGCAGGTAAGTAGTGTTCGGGCCGCTTGTAGCACCCCACTAGTGATACATGACGGACACGGGACTGACCTAACTAGAGCGGCAACAAGCACCTTAACTCCAACTTTAAGAAGAGGCCGCGCGTCACAGAGGTCGGTATCCGTGTCCGGCCCTATCTCTTGTTGTTGGTTCGTTGCCAGTAGCTGACCTCAGCGCGCCAACATCCTCAAGGAGGTCCAGATTATGCGTGGCATCGACCACCCTGGTATCGTTCGGCTGCTCCAGTTCTTTGAGAGCGACGAACACTACTTCCTCGTGCTGGAGTGTGAGTTGCGCCAACCTTGAGTTGTCAGCGCTGACGACAGTGATGGAGGGCGGCGAGCTGTTCCACCAGATTGTCAAACTCACGTACTTCTCTGAGGCACTGGCGCGGCACGTCATCGTCCAGGTCGCCCAGGGCATCCGCTACCTTCACGAGGAGCGTGGTGTCGTTCACCGCGACATCAAGCCTGAGAACTTGCTCTTTGAGAAGATCCCCATCATTCCGTCAAAGGAGATTGTACACCGCCCTTATGACGAGGAAAAGGAAGACGAAGGGGAGTTCCAACCTGGCATCGGCGGTGGCGGCATCGGTCGCGTCAAGATTGCTGACTTCGGCTTATCGAAGATTGTGTGGGACGAGCAGACGATGACGCCGTGTGGCACTGTCGGTTACACTGCTCCCGAGATTGTCAAGGACGAGCGGTACAGCAAGTCGGTTGACATGTGGGCATTGGGATGTGTGCTGTACACCCTGCTGTGTGGTTTCCCTCGTAAGATGATATCTTGTAGCGAGCTCACACCAGCCTTCTACGACGAGAGCATCAACGTCCTAACAGAGAAGGTCGCGCGTGGATACTACACGTTCCTGTCGCCATGGTGGGACGATATCTCAGATTCTGCTGAGGACCTCATCACCCATCTCCTCTGTGTTGACCCGGCACAGCGGTACACCATTGACCAGTTCCTGGCACACCCGTGGATCACGGCGGCAGCTGAACCACCAGTGCCATCTCAAAAGCCCAAGATGCCGGTCGTTGCGCCTCTCGACTCGCCACTCCTCGCCTCGATCCGCGCGGCCAACAAAGAGGGTCGCTCGCCGGGTGTCACTGCCCTCAAGGAAGCCTTTGACGTCACATACGCCGTACACCGGATGGAGGAGGAGGGCGCGCGGAGGCGTGCGTACAACGGCCCCGGTGGTGCGGGCACGCGCGGCTTCTTGCAAGGTCTCAACGAAGAGGACGAAGATGGTGACGAACAAGTGCAACTCGAGGAGGCGCGGCGGAAGCACGGCGAGGTTGTCGCGCGCGAGATAGAGAAGCAGCGCGCACGTGCTGCGGCCAACGCGGCTGCCGGGATCAAGGAACCGACAGTCACGAACTATGTCGGCCGCGGTGGAGCAAATCGCCGCGAGGCCGAGGCGGCGTTATATGATGGACGGGCAGGACAGCGCGACCGTGCGGCACAGCGCAAGTCTGGCACGCAATTTGAGCTCAACCTCGGCAACGCGACGCTGCTGGGCCGACGGAATAAGGGTTTGAGTGGCATGACGATGCCGCAGGCTGTCGTGGGACAGTAGCGAACATGTGCTCATCGAGCCAGCAGCCATCTGCACCAGCTTTGAGCCCGCCCCTGTAGTCCATCTCGCCTTGACTCCGCCCGCCTCTGGTGGAAGCGTCCATCTTGTAGCGGAGGAATGTCCATGTATCAATGTCAACTGTACTAGGTGTGGGAGGTGTGAGTGGTTCAGTTGGGTGTCGATTTTGTAGCATGTAGCTGTCGTTAACCAAGCTCGGCCGCTGCAAGAGGCAGTTAGTTGTCAACTTGGTTGCAGTGACGATTCTCGGAGATCGGACGGAGATGGGGCTAGAAACAGAAACCGGACATGACCGCATATGTGCGTCGAGCCGGAACAGCAAAGGCCCTACAACCAACCAGCCCACCGGCCACCGGCCCACCCGGGTACTGTTCCGCCCGGCTACATCAACTAAGTATATGTCTTGCAACGTTGAACTTTAGACTTTCTCCATCTCCCTCCCCCTCTCCCTCTCCCTCTCACACACCCTCACACTCACATTCACACTCACACTCACAATGAAGGCAGTCCAGGTCTCCAAGTTTGCGCACCCCCGCGACATTGCGGTCAGCGAGGTCGCCAAGCCCGTCCCCAAGGCCGGGGAGGTGCTTGTCGAGATCAGCGCGACGGGTCTCAACTTCTTCGAGTGAGTAGCGTAGGCGTTAGCGATGCCCAACGCTGCCCGTTCAACACTCGCTCGTCGTCCAGGCTCGCTCACACCCAGCATCCTCCAGTCGCAGGGAAAGTACCAGAACCAGCCGCCTATGCCGTTCATTCTCGGTGCCGAGTTCGCTGGCCGTGTCGCCAAGGACTCGCCCATTCCCGCTGGTTGCAAGTTCAAGGCAGGAGACCGCGTGTTCGGGTATGCGCAGGGGTCGCATGCTGAATTCGTCGCTGTCGAGCATGACAAGCTGCTCGCTGTGCCCCCCAACATTTCGTTGGCACAGGCTGCTGGATTGTACCTGTGAGTCGCTGCGGACACGCGAAGCGCGGCGGGGCCGAGGGAGGGAGGGAGGGAGGGAGAGGGAGCTACGGTGGGGGACTTGCCGCCAAGATAGGAGTAGAAGCCGAAGCAGACAAAGCAGACGAGTCGCCCGCTCACCCCCGCAGCTTGACCTAGATCTCGCTGACCCCAGCACCTACCCTACGTCTTACGAGGGCCTCGTCGGCCGTGCCAACACTCAGCCCGGAGAGTGGGTGCTCGTCCACGCCGCCGCCGGCGGTGTCGGCCTCGCGGCCTGCCAGATCGCGAAGGGTGAGTCTTTCCTGTAGCGGGCCCGCTAACCCAGTCCTCGGGGCCAAGGTTATTGCGTGCGTCGGATCGCCTGCCAAGGGCAAGGTCGCGCGTGAACAGGGCGGCGCCGACTACGTCGTCGACTACACCAAGGCCGGGTGGCAGGACGAGGTCAAGAAGATTACAAACGGCCACGGCGCCGACGTTGTCTACGACCCTGTCGGCATGCTCATCCCGTCGCTCAAGTGCATTGCGTGGAATGGACGACTTGTTGTCGTCGGCTTCGTCGCTGGCACGATTGAGAAGGTGCCAGCCAACCTTGTGCTGCTGAAGAACTGCAGCATCGTTGGCCTGTTCTGGGGAGCGACTGCTAGTGAGTACGCGTGAGGGGGGGCTTGCTCCCCGAGCGCTGAGCCTCGGAATGAGCGCATCCGCTCGGTGGTCTCTTCCGCTGTCCTTCCACTGACCCCAGTCCGCGACCCGCCCCGCTACAAGTTTGTCATCCAGGAGACGCTACGCATGGTCGCAGAGGGCAAGCTCACGCCGACCGTCTTCGAGCCCGTGTACGAGGGTCTCGAGGGCGTCACAAAGGGCCTCATCGACCTTGAAAACCGCAAGACGTACGGCAAGGTCGTTGTCAGCGTGAAGAAGGACGCCAAGCTCTAGGCGGGCAATAGAGGGATGTATGATTGTATGAAGCGCAGGGGAATTGGGAGCTAGGAAGGCGGGTTGAGATTGGTGAGGGAAGGTGTTGACCACTATCACATATATGGAGGTGAACCTTCCTCGCTCGTCTTGTATTCAACTATTCTTCTTTAACCTCATCCATCCCATCCATCTTCCTTTTCTTCCTCTTGCCATCTGACTAGATAGTAACCACCCCTCATAACTCTAATAACTACTCATCCGCCTCTTCATCTCACACCTGCTCTAACCTTGCCCTCACAATGTCGTCTGTGGCACCTGAACCCTCCCAGAGACGCGTGGACGAAGATTGGCCCAAAGTCCCCCAAGTCGAGCAGCGTCTGTCAGACGACGAGATGCTGCGTCTTGGCGCTATGCCGCACAGTGACTATCTCCACAGCCGCTTACTCTTCAGCCACCCGTGAGTGACACGCGCCACAAGATCTGGGCTGACCAGCTGATCGTGGTGCTGCCACTGGTGTAGCGGCTCGGTAGGGGAGTGCAAGTCACCGGCATTATGGTGGGAGGTTGACGAGGACGTCGGTGGCGGTCGCCTCTACACCCGGTCCTGTTGCTATGAGTGCTTTGATCGCGGCACCCTATGCGGGCCGGAAAACGGTGACGAGTTCTCCATGAAACTCTACGAGGCAGCAGACGGCAGGTTCGACAAGGTGAGTTCCACTTGCACGCCAGTCATCCATGCAAGGTACCGGAGCTGACGGCAGGCGACGAGTCTCAGTTTCTTCGATCGCCTCTTCTGTGGGTTGAGTGACGACTTGAGCAATATAACAAACTCCACAAAGCTGAAAACGGCCCAGACAACGGCCAAGTTGATTTCGATGGGGCTGGACGAGTGGCGCACTCGC
The DNA here is from genome assembly GCF_030864355.1 of Cutaneotrichosporon cavernicola. NCBI lineage: Eukaryota > Fungi > Basidiomycota > Tremellomycetes > Trichosporonales > Trichosporonaceae > Cutaneotrichosporon > Cutaneotrichosporon cavernicola. The sequence continues at coordinate 2,557,542 of NC_083394.1, read as the reverse complement.
ATCGCTCGAGGTGCCTTGGAGCCTCTCAGGAGTTGGACGGAAGAGGATGCCGAGCGCCTGTCAAACAAACTGGCTAGGTATGAGGAGGTCTACGAGGAGAAGCGGCGACAGCTCGAAGAGGTTGCGTCGGACATCTACAATCGCGAGGACAAGGCCCTCTACCAGCAGTTCCGTGAGCACGAGGCTCGGCGTTGTGACGAGGTGTGGAAACGACATGTCGAATACAAGCGGATGGCGGAGCTGTACCGTGGCGAATTCGCCCGCGAGCAGCACCGCCGTGGCCATGAGCGTGCGGAGCGTGCCCCACCACGTCGAGCCTTGTCGGCCAGCCAAAATCCGTCGTCCAGCCAAGGTTCAACAGCCACCCCAAGCTCTGGTACCCAGAAGCGTCCACTCTCGCCTTCAGTTGGAGTGTCACCCTTGAAGAGGTCTTGTAAAAGGTCCCAGTCTCTCCCGTCTGTGTACATGGGCGTCGTGCATGTGGAGACCGACTCGGAGGAAGACGCCTAATGCCGCACCGTAGGGCACGATACATCTTGAGAGAGGCACAACGCAAGGGGGTAGGTGGAGATTGTGAGTTGCGGGCAAAGCCAGAGCTGACAATGAGATCGAGACCGAGAGGGGTCCGATGAGCTGAAGCGGCGTGTTGAGAACTTGGTAGTGCCGGGAGAGACACCAATGGCGACTGGGAGTGTTATTACATGGTAGATCCCATACACGGCGAGTCAAACTATGCATCCCATACTTCAGACATCCAGATACAACTATCTACAACCGCGCCGCGGGCTTGCCCTCGTACTCTGCCTGCGCTCGCTTCCGGAGGTCCTTGCGGAGGATCTTGCCGCTCGGCGACTTGGGAATGGCCTCGACAATGAGAACCCCGCCACGGAGCTTCTTGTGCTGGGCAACGCGCGCTGCAACCCACGCCTGCACTTCCTTTGCGAGCGCGGCATGCTCAGCCGCAGCGATACCGTCGGCGGCCACAACATAGGCGCGCGGCATCTCGGTGACCTGGGCCTCATCATACACGCCGACGACGCCGGCGTCGACAAGCTTTGGGTGGGTGAGGAGGAGTGCCTCGAGCTCGGCAGGGGCAACCTGGAAGCCCTTGTACTTGATGAGTTCCTTGACCCGATCAACGACCTTGTACCATCCCTTGTCATCGCGGATGAGCACGTCGCCCGTCTTGAACCATCCTCCGAGGGCCATGGTATCGGCGGTTGCCTTGGGATTGTTGTGGTATCCCTTCATGACGCTTGGCGAACGAACCCACATCTCACCTGGCTGACCGCGCGGTGCGTCCGTCCCATCAGCACGCACCAGGCGCGCCTGGTAAGTGGGCAAGAGGTATCCGACCCAACCTTGTCGATCGCCGCCGAGCACGTCGGTCCTGTTCATCGCCGTAATCCCCGGTGTGGTCTCGGTCATACCGTAACCCTGGATCGAGACGCATCCGGGGAACTTTTTCTCAAACGCTGCAGCGAGTTCAGGCGAGAGCGGTGCGCCACCACTCATGATTGTCCGCATAGAGCTGATGTCGTACTTGGACGTATTGGGCGAGTAGAGGAACTTGAGGATCAGAGGCGGGACCAGCAGCCCGTGCGTGACCTTGTACTTTTGGATTGCCTCGAGGACAGGAATCTCATCATATCGAGGAAGCACAATGACGGGCGCCCCAAAGGTCAAGGGCTGGAGGAGCGAGACGGTAAGACCGTATATGTGACTCATAGGCAAGAAGCCCAGCACGACGTCGCCGTTTGGCCCACTGTCGAGGTGGTAGCTCGTGTTGGCGGCTTGAAGCTGGCTGGTAAAGTTGTAGTGGGTCGTCATGACGCCCTTTGGCAGGCCAGTTGTGCCGGATGAATACGACATCCATGCCGTCTCGTTGCAAGCCGTGCCGTCAAAGTGTTCCGGTTCGACTGGGGCAGCGAGGATCTCGGGGAGACACTTGTATGGTGTGCCCTTTGGCTTGTGGTTGACAGTGCAGAGGAGGATGACACGCGAGGGGGAGAGGGGCCGCTTGAGGTGTTGACGCGAGGCCTCAAAGTTGGATAAGAGGGCAGGGTCGACAAAGACAAGGGATGCGCCCGAGTCGTTGAGCTGGTGAGCCACTTCGGCAGGGGCGCTTCAAGTGTCAGCGAGCAGTCTGGCGTGAGGGGGGGGAGAGGAGAGTCGCCTCATAGACCCAGCTCAAACTCACTAGGCATAGTTGGCGGGGCTGACGACCACGCCAGCCGCCAGACACCCATAAGCGGCATTAACCCATTCGAGCGAGTTGAATCCCCAGAGACCCGCCACATCTCCGCGTTTCAGCCCTAGTGCCTTGAGGCCGCCAGCGAGACGGAGGGCGGCGTCGCGCAACCCGGCGCGTGTGAGGGTCCGGCCGTCCCTCCCATCAATAAAGGCTGGAAGGGACTGGTCGAACGCCTGGAGTGGCGAAACACCAGGCTGGCCAGGAAGGACATAGTCGAAGATTGAGATCTGGGGGAGGAATGGCGCGGCCAGGTCCGACTCGTAGATTGTGAGCGACATTGTGAGCGAGTATGAGCAAGAGTCTGATGGGGAGGTGACAGACTATGGATCATATATGAGTATTGAGGATTGCGCGTGCGGAATGAGGCACCGGGCGGATCAGAATCACCAGGTGGGCCGCAGCCAGCAGCCAGCGACCAGTTGTCCGGCGACGTCACCTCCGGAGTCCGGGGCCACTGTTCGGTTCATAGATTGCCCCTTCACATAGAGGACCCCGCAATTGTGTTGCATGTTACCGATCGGGGATGCCTCGGCATCCCTCGGTGATAGCCGTTTTCTAGTCTAGTCGCCGCGACTAGATATCCTGCGCGGCGCAGATGAGCGACGCAGATGAGCGACAAGGCCGTATACATGAGCGAGAAAGGCCGTATACATGAACGATGAACGGGCATGTGCATGAGCATTCCACTGCTCGTTGCACATCGTGACGTCTGGGATACCTGTTGCGGCTTCTCGGCCCCAGGTCGGCCGGCAAGCCGGTTCAACTGGTCTCAGATTACAAGAGATTAGCGAGTAGCCCGGTTGATTGCAAACCATGAGACCAAGACCACACGGCCGGTTCAATCTGTCCACGTCCACTTGTTGGCCCTGGCTTGACTGCAATCTTGATTCATGCGAGTAGGCGAGGGGATGCAGTCCAAAGTCTGATGTACAGGTACAAGTACTGTCTCACGTCGGCGCCCACCACATCTCCCAACTCGTTAACCATCGACCAGTCAACCCCCATTCCATTACCCCACACCTCAACCCCACAACACTCTCAACACTCAATCTCAATCTGTGCGAGACCGCTTGGGTCGTATCACTGCCAGCTCAGGATGAGTCTGTGCTGGGGTTCGACGTCAAGTCGCCACTCAAATGCCTCGTGTCTCTCTGACCTCTCTCTCGCAAAGGACATCTGTCGACTGTCAGGTGCTGCAGTGGATGTTTGGGTCCAGTGTCGGGTGGTATGATGGAGAGTCTGATTTGCTTCGACTGCTCTCAGTCTCAGTCGTCAACGCTCGCTTCGTCAACCCCGCCTCCGCCGTCGGCGCTCCCGACTCCCGACTGGCCACTTGGCACACTTGGTCGCCGACGCCGATCAACCCTTCTCGCCCAGCAGACCCTCAGCTTGACATTCCCCCCCCCACACTGACCATCACATTCCAACTCTAGTTTGTGAACAGGTTGTTTCTGCGCCACCGCCACCGCCCGAGTCATGCGCCTCGTGAGCTCGGCTCTGCTCGATCATCAATCCTCAGCCGCTTCCAGAGCGCCAGCACCAGTGAAACTCGTTTCGGCCCTCTGGCCCGCGCTCCAGCTGACCTACCCCGTGGCGCTGCGGTCAGCGGGCAGGGAGGTAGGAGAGGCTGGCGAGGTCAACGATGGAATGTGGCAGTGGATGTGAACGTGGCGGTCGTGGTGGGGGTAGAGCGCACCTGTCCATCCCCACAACGTGGGCAAACCGCGACAGGGGGAGGGGTAAAAGACTTGGCGCGGATGTTGACAGGTTTGTTTGTAGAAAAGCAAAGCAAAGCGGCCGAATGTGCATTCCATCCCACCCAAACCCTTAAACCCCACCCCCACATTGCTTGTACCTCAAATCCACAGCCGCACTAAAGCCAACATCTAATCGTATCACACCATGTCCATGATCGTGTTCCACGCAGACAGCTTGCCAAGACAGATACCAAGGGTCTTTATCGGGTCTATGTTCAAAGACGCCCGACATCCCGCCGACATAGCATACATCGGTCGCGGCCGAGGACGGATGTCTATACTCCGTCTACTCCGTCCTCGGCCTATACTACAGTCTTGGTTACCGTCTTGAAACCCTAGCCACGCAATCAAGTCTTGTACTTGCCCCAGACCATGTCCCACGCCGCGCGGCCACCAGACTCAATAACCTCGCCGTGGCAGGGGATCATGCGATCCCACTTGGCTGCGAAGACTGGAGCCAGTTCCTTTTTCGCTAGTCTGACGTCAGTGCACAAAGTGGAGGGGAGCCGCCAACGCACTCGTGGTCAGACACAGCACCACCAATCATGCGATCGTGTATCGCTCCACCAGGCGACATCCAGCTCCCGCTGCCCAACAGCCGGAACAAGAGGGGGAGGTGACTGCGGCTATACTGTTCTGTCGGGGGGAGGTTGAAGATCATGTCGCCCTCCATGAGCGTTCCGCTCGGGTGGTGGATGGCCATAAGCTCGTCGTTGCGGTGCGCCGAACACTGGTGGAGCGTGATCTGAATTTTAGCTCACTTTTGAGGCTAGTCATAGTCATACCTCTGGCTCAAAGCCGTACTGCTTGGTCTCTCCACCCGCTCCAAAGAGCCCAGCCCACTTGACGTCAGGCTTCTCCTTTGCGAAACGTGAGACGCCGATCGGCCTGGCGTTAAGGTGTGCCGGGGTGTCAGTGTGAAATGCTTACTGTGCGTTGGGGAACGCATCGGCCCAGGCCTTGATGTTCATGCCATGCTCGCCGTCTGGCGTCACGAGCCACTTGACCTCTCCACCAAGTGCCTTGAGTGCCTCTTTGGTTGCGTCGGTAAGTGGGTGGGAAACGTATACAAACAGACCCTTGTCGCCGAGGTTGACTGCAGTGGTCCGCCCGCCAATAGGCAGCGTGCTGTAACGAGCCTGATGTTAGTACGGCGTTAGGTAACCACCCCAATGCGACAGAGCTGGCATCTAATGCCGGGATCGGCATTGGAGGCGTCGGCATCCATCAAGGCACCGAGGATAGAAGAGTGAGAAAGTGAGAAGAGAGAGAGGTGACATACAAAGGGGAGGCTAAACGTGACCATGCCAGGGATGACCTCACGGATAACCAGTGTACTGTCCCTGGAATCTGTGGATGCTGGGGCAAGCTTTGTGTAGTCTGTCATGGTAGAGAAGAGCCTGGAGAATGTGGAGCGGAAGGGAGTCGGGATGGGTTGTTGAGGTACGAGCTTGACCAGAGGGACTAGAGGATCAAGGTGGGTGGCGAGAGTGGTCAGCCGTGCGGCACGGGGTATGGCGTGGCGTAACAGGGTGATGGAAGCGAGTTGGAGGAGGAGTGTGGAGGTGGCGGGGTTCGGCCCAGACCTAGTGTGCGGGTGCGGGTCGTAGGCGTCGGAGTATAGGAGTAACGAGTACGAGTACGAGTACAGTACGAGCAGGAAGTGTAGGGGGTTGGGGTTGAAACGGTTGGTGATTTGAGGCGTCGAGGCGTTGAGGAAGGAGTAAAGTGGTCCGTGCGAGTAAAGTAAACCAACTCGTCCGCGGCTTATGATGGACAATGACGTCCGCTTTCAGGGGTTTATTCCACAAGGTTTCTAATTTACAACCCGGTTTACACTTTGCTAATAATCCAGACAACCTTTTGAATAGAGAAACCTGGGGCCAGGGCCTTGAAGTTGGGAACCTGGATAGAGCGTGGGTTTCGAACATGAACCCTTAGTTCTATTGGGCTCTGATAGGGAAAACAAGACAACTTACTAACGGTCAACTGATAGCCGAGATCACGTGACCTCCACTTTGCTGTTCCTGCAATCACCGCCTTAAACCCATTTCCAGTCACTGTCCAGTTGAAAAGGGGAAGAGGAGAAAAGCAAGGGGAAGAGAGAGATCGGAATGGTGGGTAAAGTGCGGTGTTTGTAACTTGGGGAAAAGGTATCTCTTGTCGTCGAGTTGAATGCGGGGGGGGGGGGGGAGGAGAAGGAAGGTTGGGTTGGATGGCTTTGCCTTACTGGCACGCGCGCGTGTCTCCTTTGACTCGCTCCCTTTAGTGTTCCCCCTCACCATCCCCCCATAGAGACCCCAAGTTGAACATCTTTACTCATTAGTATCAAATCCTTGACCCCGCAAAGTAGCCCCACATCAACCTTCATCACCCCCTTCATCAACCCCTTCTCATCCTTTTCTTCAATCACTTAAACATTTCATTCCCATCTCTCCCCTCCCTCCCCCCCCCCCCCCCCCGCCCCTTCCTCCTTGTCACCCGTCTCCCTCTCACACTCAACATACATCATGTCAACAAGTCCAGAGCTCACCATGGATCCCTTCCTAGCACTATTCGCAGGCGACCCAACAACAAACTCCACCACCACTACCACCACAATCGCAGACCTCACCCCTCCAACTGCTACCGGCTCCCCTCCCGAACCAGGAGGTCAGCGCTCCAGGTCGGGCTGCTTCACTTGCCGTCGCCGCAAGGTCAAGTGCGACGAGTTGAGGCCCATCTGCGAAAAATGTCAGATTGGACAACGCGAGGTATGTGGCGCCAAGAGCTGTCTGTTGTGAGCGAGCTCTGCTGACCACCAAGTGCACTTGGCCCCCAGATGACCCAGTGCAACGCCGCAAGAACCGCCCTCGCAAGCCCCGTACTCACACTGTCTCGGAACCTCCCAAAAGGCGCTTCAAGCTCCCGTTCCACGCCCCCGAGACATTCGTGTCGTCACTACCGACCACGGTTTCATCTCTAAAGGGCAAGGAGCGGCAAGTTGAGCTCATTCCGGACATTCTCCGCGCCGAGATGATGATGGACCCGTAAGTAGTCTCCGGCGAACGCCAACACCAACACGGTGTGCCCGTTACTGACAACGTCCACAGATCATTCCTCCAGCCATATTTCCCCTCTGTGTGAGTTTGCTGGTGACCGCCTATCGCTAGAATCATACTGCCCCGAGATTTTTCGTGCTGACGCCCCCCACAGTGACGAGCGCCTCGTTATCCGCCATTATTTGTCTCGCACCGTGCACATTATCCTCGCATTCGAGGCGCCCCACAACCCTTGGAACCCATGGCTCACCGTGCACGCGCCACTGGCGTTTACACATTTACCTGGGTAAGTGTTGGCGTTTCCCCTTCGGCCATCGGTCCATAGGCCGCATGCCACGGGAAAAGCAAGTGTTCTTGAACGGATCTAACTCTACCAGGGTATCTCCAGCGGCAGACGCCCTTCGGACGGCAATGCTCGCAGTGGGCGCCGTGCACTTGCGCTACGTCTCCAATCCAGACGACCAGGAGGGTGCCTGGCGCATCACCCGCACAACCCGGCCGCGCGTGCTCGAGCTCGTGCGCTGCGCACTAGAGAACCCTGACGGAACCCCAAAGAGCATCGACAAGACTGAGGTCGAGCTTGTCCTCGCCGCGCTCCTGAGCTGCATCATTGCAAGCGTGAGTCGGCTATCTCGCCGATAAGCGGCCCTCTGTCCTAACGCCAGTCCCTCGCCGCCGACGAAGCATGGCACTCGCTCATCACACAAGTGCTGTCGCTGATCAGCCGCATGGGCGGCGCCCAGGCGCTCCTTGTCGACTCGCCTCGCGACCATCTCTCGCCTTCGCGCTTCGTGTTCGAGCAGCTCGCTATCCGCGACGTGTTCGGGTGCATGACCACCGAGCTCGCGCCGTCGATCCTACGTGATGCTTTCACGCCTTGGTTCTTCGAGGCCGAGAGCTGGAGCATGAACGAGAACGAGTGGGAGAGCATAGAGCGCATGTTTGGTATGTCGCGCGGCATGGTCGACCTCATCTCTCGCGCATGTACGCTCGTATCGCGTGTTCGCGAGAAGGGTTACGTCCTCGCCGAGCACCACAACGCCGAGCCGCACGTCTCCTCTCTCCTCCTCCGTCTGCCACCACGCGCCACCGCTCGCCTCCCTCAGAACGGTAGCATGGCCGAGATCCAGTCGGGCGGAACCCTCACTACTGCCACAACTCCTGGCGGCACTGTGACGCTCACGAACGCGCCCACGACCATGCTCACCGACAAGCAGGAGCTCGAGGAGCAGGCCAACGGCCTTCTCGCCGAGCTCAAGGTGTGGGACAATGCGTGCAACTTTACGCCCTTCCACCCGCGCACGCAGTACGGCAACATTGCATACCGCCACGCGACCAAGATCCGCCTGCACCGCGTCGTCTTTGGCGTCAGCTCATCCGACCCACGCATCGTGAGCGCGTCGCGCGCCATCATCGAGCTTGCCAAGGAGATGCTCGCAATGTACGGCCGCATCGTGTGGCTGACCTGGCCGCTAGTCATTGCCGGCTTCCACATCCCGAAAGGCGACCCGATGCGGCAGTCGGCTGTTGAGCTTTTGTCAGAGTTTGGGTGAGTACTTGTCAATGCCGAGGCCAATACCGTGGCTTGTCGGCATTCCCACCATGTACATTCCGCTGACAGCAGTCCCCATGCCTGTTTTGACAACCGGGCTGCGAGCCACATGATGGAGACATTCTGGCGCTACCACGACAACGACCCCGAGGACCTGACCCCATGGGAGGTTGCACAGCGCATGAACTCACGCCCGTTCCTCGACTAGGCGCCATTGGTTGGCACAAAAAACATATTACATCCTAAGTTAGTGAAAACTCTTATTTGTACAAATTGTACACGCCACAACGCCGCAATGAGGCTGGGTATGGAGAAACAGTTGTATCAGAAGGAATGCAAACTTGTCCGACTCCAACAATGCTCGGATCTATGGTGCAGAAACCAGCATGCCCTGCCCCGCCCCCGAAGTTGACCCGAACATGAGCCAAATTCGCCAAGATGGGCCTCAATCAACCATTGCTCTATCCGATAGCTCTGGCTAATTCCATGCTTGGACCGCTCAGCCACCAGCCTATTTGTGCTTGATCTTTTCCATTTCCTCCGGAACGATGCACGGGCTGCGTTTCAGCCTGCGCTCGTTTACACCGGTTCACAAAAGCAAGGGCCGTATCCGCGATGCGCGATGCACCGCTCGATCCGGGGTTTATGCGGGTCCGATAAGCCGCTCGCTCGCCACGGCTGGGCACATGATGTCGCTCTGTGGCTGTCCTACGCCACTATTTACTGGCGAGCCACTCGGGCCACTCGGGCCACAGTGCTCTCCCTTGCCGCCACCGATATGTGACGCCCCCACCATTGTCTTTGCTGTCACGGGTCGCGACCACTCGGGCCACTCGGGCCACAGTGCTCTCCCTTGCCGCCACCGATATGTGACGCCCCCACCATTGTCTTTGCTGTCACGGGTCGCGATCATGAGACCAGATGGCCATGCACGGGTCTCGGGTTTACGATGGATCTGCACCTGGGCTCATGTGATGGCGGACTGGAGGATCTCTCAATCCTTGTCTACGGTCATGTGCACATACGCTGGGCAAACCCCTTCCACCTGCTAATCTTCATACACTACTCGATCTTGGATGCACTAAAGAGAGCTCGAAGATGGCCGGTCTTGTCATTGTTCAGCCCAGTTGATAAAGATATGGAGTGTTTTTGCGACTGCGGTACTGTGAGAGACAGCGGCCGAGTCATGCCATTGCATTGGTGGTATTCCAGCCTTGAGCTGTGCGGACAGCGGCGCACGGGGTACCTGCTTGTAGCGCAATTGAAACCGGAGAAACTCGTCTCGGGCCTCCTGTCGAGCGACCCCGAACGCCTGGGAGCTCAGTATCAAACATCGCGACGCTCTTGATCAAGTGCCGTGAAATCTCAAGTGCAACTTGGTCCTGATGGCGTACACATTCGCCTGCCAAGTCGTCCAGCGCGCGGACAAGGTCATTTCAGTGCGCACGCCGAGGAGATTCGGCTTATCCCCATGAGTCAGCAACAGAGGTGACAACCCACTCGTGCCAGCGACTGTCGAGTTCATAGACGTAGACGCCACGCTCGATGCACTCGCCGCATGACCACAACCTGCTGGTGAGATGGTTCGCGTGCTACTTATGGATGTCTGAACACTATGCCATCGCGGAGGTACCCGTCTGCCTCGATATATCTCATCGCTTGCTCTGTGTGCCGTGGAACGTACCGTGCCGACCACCATATGCGGGGAATCCCGACCACGTACGGGTGTGAGAACATGTTGATGTCGTGGAGATATCATCCGTGGGAAGTAGCACCCAGCCGCAGCTTCTGGTTATCGGTGAGGCGCCGGGGTGGCTGGGTCCCTTCGGGGCCAGCTCAACCGAGTCTTTCCCTGTATTCGGGATGACGGAGGAGGCTGTGACGGAGGTCATGTTGAGATTGAGCCAGGATGTGTAGATGTTAGACAGCATGCGACGGACAGGTTGTTGTGTTTGTTGGGTGGAGACTGAGGAATGGGTTTGGACGCGGATGGATGATGGATGACATCGGGTGTGAAGGATTAAAGAGGAAGATCCCCTCTCAATAAGTACTCATCGTATGCGACCACGTTAGAGGTTAGAACGACAGAGAACGAGGACGGATTGATGAAGAATGGGTGAAAGGAAGACCGACGAGGCAGGTTGCATTCCATACTTGGCTGAGCTGTATGAGAGTGTGCACGCTGTGGTAGTCGTGTAAATGTACCTGCCACTTCCCCATGTCCCCGTGTTGCCTTTCTCTCATCCTTTCTCCGTCTGCCTCGCTTCTATTCTTTATCGATCCAGCATCCAACGTTGCCATAGTCATCCTGCTGGCAGCTGCGCCACTCTCACGGCCCAACCCCATCTCTGCTCCCCAAACGTTGACGCTCGCACATCGCCAATGCTCTGTCGCACTTTAAGACGCCTCCGCCTGCAATGTGTACTCAGTGTACACTCACCGCTCCAGCCAGCCTGCTTGCACTCTTGGTCTGGTGGGGGTATGACGCGGACCAGGGAAGCCTGTGACGTTGGTGCCTCCACATTCCCCGCTCTCTCCACACCCCAACACATTCGGACCATCTTTCACTCCCTCCGCAACATCCATTACTCCTCTACAATGGCCTCCGACACTGTCTGTTGCCCGCCTCAGGCACCGCGCCCCAAAGTCGCACATCCCGTCTCCCAGAAGTCGGGGTACGAGGCCGCTGGGACGTACGAGAAGGTCGGCGACTTTGACAAGGTCTATGTTGTGAGTCCCGAGTGGGCATTCTGACGCAAGACTGGGCCCGAGAAGGCCGACCATGCGGTCGTCGTCATTTACGACATCTTTGGGTTTTGGTACGTGCTCGTCTGCTAAAGGGGCGGTGAACCCTCGGATCAATCGTGGACACTCTGCTGGAGCGAGTTCTAGACAGACCCCACTTCTACAACCACGCTACCGCACCCTACCATCTCACTCTATCCTGCACTCCTCCGCGCCTGCTTAAACAGCAACCTCTTGCAGAACCTAACTACAGGGAGACGTCGCTGCGTGTGAGGCGGCGTAGTTCGGCTGGCAACTGATGACAGGGCTGGGACCTCCTCGCAAACCACCTCACCCTCACCATCCCGCACAAGCTCTACGCCCCAGACGTATTCCGGGGCAAGCCGTTCCCGCCAGAGAGGGATGGCGACAAGGAGCTGCTGAAGGTATGTCTACGTGCGTACTGACGCTGACGCTTGCAGAAGTTCTTCGAGACGACGTGAGATCTCACCTGGCGCGAAGCAGCTGATAGCAGCGCCAAGATCTCGGACCGCCTGCCCGAGGTAATCAAGTTCGCGCAGCATCTCAAGAAGGACTACAAGACAGTCTCAATCCTAGGCTATTGCTGGGGTGTGTAGAGCAGGGCTGCAATTGTAGCTCTTGCCAATACATGGGGAGCAACCGCTAACGCCAGGCGGCAAGATCTGCCTGCTCTCGCTCGCCACGGACACGTTCCATTCCGGCGCGACGTGCCACCCCGCTATGATCACCGACGAGGACGGCGACAACCTAGCACGTCCCCTCGGGTTCTACCCGTCCAAGGACGAGCCTACGGAACCCGTCAACTATATCGCAGCTAAGATGAAGGAGAAGCCGTTCGCCAAGGAGTGCGACTACGTATTGTATGACACTGTGTGAGTTGCGCGTCTGAGTGATGGGAAACGAGAGGAGGAGGACTAACACGCAGCCACCACGGATGGGTCGGCGCCCGTGCCGACCTCAGCGACCCCGAGAACCGCAAGCAGTTCGATGCTGTGTACCAACGCCTCGCGGACTACTTTGCGCGCGTGAACGCGTGAGCTAGTCTGTTGAGGACATCTGACATTGATAGATCAAGCAGATGCAAGATGTGAAGCACCGCGGTGGTGGATGGCTGTGGGTGGTGTCAGAGGCCTCGCGAGGGTGCAGCATCATCCATTCATTCCTGAACTGCGTCCTTTTGCGCTCTCATCAGGCCCCGGACGCGACTTGGGCCTCAGAGCACCCGCAGCTGCAGACAAGGCAACGACGGTCAGTTCACGCACGACCAGGCCCAGTCGCCCAGTCCCGCCTGTTCCCTTCTCCAACCCCTTCACGCCGCACCGGCTCTATGATGTACAGCAGACTGGCCGAGCCCGTCTGAGATGCATGTCGTCCATAACCCTATAGCCCGCGATCATAACGATTACTCGGCGGTGGTGGTGGGGAACTCGAAGACGACGTCCTTACCGGCGAGGACCTTGTACACCGAGGCAAAGCAGTCGAGCTTGTACTCGAGGGTGTTCTGGTCCTTGGCGTCAAGGTAGACCTTGCCGACCTTGTGGCCGTCCTGAGCGACACGGATGCGCTTGCCGGTGATCTCCGAAGGGAAGACGAGGTCCTCGAGGGTCTTCTCGTGGACGGCGGTGAGGGTGCGCGAGCGGGGGCGCTTCTGGCCGAGCTTGCCGCCCGACTTGCGCGACTCCTTGGCGAGGACGCGGCGCTGAGCAACGAAGACGACAAACTTGTCGGAGAGCTTCTTCTCGAGCTCACGGGTGAGGCTGATGGGATAACGATATTTTGGGCATTACGACGGCGTGTGTCGTTGATAATCGCGAAAAACTAGTCAGCATCCTGGACAGGGGTACGTTCGAACCCGGTACTCGCGGACCGAGGAAAAGCGCGGGGAGGTGGCCCTAAAAAGAACCTCCGTCTACCCGCGCATCTCCTGGTGGCGTGTACCGGGTGGGCTGCGCCATGAGGCTGTCCAGCTGTGAGAGGACGACTTACCGCTGCTGGATCTTGTGGAACGCCTTGAGCTGAGGAACGGGGACAAAGACGACAATCGCCTTCTTGCCGCCCTTGACGTCGACCTCGCGCGCCGACGAGATCTGGAGAGGAGCCAGCTCGTTCTGGAGGTCCGAAACGTTGGTCTGGAGGTCCAGAAGGGCCTGCGCGATCTGCTGCTCGACCTCGGTGGGGGCGGTGCGGGGAGCGTTGGCGCTGCGGAAGATCTTGGACTGGTACGACATGCTGGGCGTTAGGATGTTGCTCGGTGTCCGCGGTGCTGGGTGCCGACTCACATCGACGTTTTTGAGGGTTGGCGGTTGGCGGACGGGCGGTGATGGCAACGACCACTTGGACGATGGGCAAGCAGATCCTGAACGGAGTTAGGGCCTCATCTCCGTTCGACATGACCTTAACGCCGAATCCGACAGATGGTGACTTTTTGCGATAAAAATCCCTTGTTAATAACCCCCCTTTAAACTATTTCCGCCCTCCACGTGGCCCTAATGTGTGTCTTGCCCTGAACTCCTGAGACCCCGTGGGGGGAGATGTGACTGGTCAGGGAAAAGAGCACAATAGGCAGTGCCTTTCCAGCATCCTCCCGAGTATCCGTCACGACAACCAGATCAACTTCCGCCGCGACTTGAGTATCCATCTTCCCATTCCTTTCCATTACACTCCCTCTCACATCATCGCCGCCCCTCAAGGTCGGCACCTTACGACTAACGTGATGAAACGACGCGACGTCATGACGCGGCGGTCCTCCCTCCGTCAAATGCGCCTCTCCAATCCAGTCAAGGTCGTGATTGGCGTTGTCGTGCTCCTGTTCCTCTTTGCGCCATGGCGCCGCGCGCCACGGTTGACGATCACCGCCGACGAGCTATCCCGACTATGGACAGTCCCGCGCGAAGAGGTTGCGGAACGCTACGAGGCAGCGCGCACGGCTGCCCTTCACCAGCGAGGTTACAACGCGAAGAAGGCGGCTCGAAGTGTGCGAGCGCCCCGCAAGTTTGGCGACGGGAGTGAGACGTTTGACGCGAGCGTTGATGCGTACACCAAGCGGTTGCGAAAGTTTGTGTCGCACACTCTAGCGTCAAGCACCTCCCGCCTCGCGTTCGAGGACTCATTGTCGCGGCTAGCTCGCTTCGCGCCTCCACGAGGCGCGCCGCTCCCTCGCGCGCTGTTCAGCACTGACCGCGCCGGTGACTCGGGCGTCGCGGACCTCTATCGGCTGTGGAACGCGCTTCTTCCTCTCCCCGTTGAGCAGGAGCTCGCTGCCCTCCTCCCCGAGACCGCGTGGGCTGAGCCGGCGCGCAAGGGCGGAACGTGGTCGAGCATTATCGCCGACGACGGACAGATCGATGCACAGGTCTCCGAGTGGCTCGGCGCAAGCGTGTTCGATCAAGAGAGTGCGTGGGGCCACACATGGGAGCAGCTCGAGTTTGGCGTGCTGCGCGCCGACGTCTACCGGTGAGTCCTGTAGCCATAACATTGCTGACTTCAGATACATGGCCATCCTGTTCAGTGGCGGTGTGTACGCTGACTCGGACACAGCGGTAAGTTTATGCCGCGTCATGTTGTCCCACGGATGCTAAACTACAGCCCATCGCACACCCATACTTCTGGGGCCTCAACGCGAAGTGCATCACGCACCCAGATCTCGTCGCGCTTGAGCAGATCCTCGCGTACCACGAGAAGGGCATCGACACGACCAACCGCCGCGTCTGGGAGCGCGGATTGCCGGACAATGAGACTGAAGCGGAGCCAGCGAAGCGGTTCTCGCCTCCATACCCTGGTGTGCACCGGCACGAGCGCCGCGCACCGTTCCGCTTCAACCGCGAACCAGTGCCGCCGGAAGACGCGACGACGCTCCTTTCGCCAGACATCAACGTTGTCGTGGCCGTCGAGTTTGACTCATCAATCGCGTGGGACTGGCGCCGCTGGATGATGTGGTCGCCTCAGCGGTTCCGCCGCTCGTGGAAGAACTCTGGTGGGGGGCGAAGCCTGCAGTTCACACAATACGTCCTCTCCGTTAGTGCTACTGAGTGAACGTGCTGACGCGCAAGTCCAAACCGAACCACCCCATCTTCATTGACACGCTCGCGACGATCATGGACCTCGTCAACGTCGAGGCGCAGAAGGAGACGCCGACGCTGGGGGCGCTTGACCTCACGGGGCCGGGCCCATTCTCTGATGCCGTGCTGAGGTACCTCATCGTCCGCTATGGTGTGACACCAGATCAGCTGCGCAACGTCAAGGGTCCCGTGCGCGTGGGCGATGTCCTGTGAGTAGAGTGCTGGATGACGCTGACAACAGCATCCTACAGGAGGAGGCGATGCTTGCACCCGACACGGCGATACAGCAGCTGCTCACCCATGTCCGCTCCTTCTTCCCCAGTTTACCTGGGAGTGGTGCTGCGCGATCAGTACCAGGCGAGAGCCTGTGGTACTGGGGTACCGGGTACCGCTCATGGCGAAGTGGTGGGCGACGCGTCCTATTCCACGGTTTGAGCGGGAGATGGAAGGGGCAGGGCTGGAACGAGGACTAGAGTGCGCTGCGAACGATCAGGCAAGTATGAGCGCGGTGATTCGCGGGCTGGCGGGTCAGTAGATGATAGATAGCAGATAGGACAGGGGATGAGACATAGAGCACTGTGCCAGTAAACCACCCATGTATCAGTTGGACTTTCAGTTGGACTTGAACTGAATCCGGAAATAGCTGATTCTCTATTTCCAGCGTGTGCCACATCGGCGAGATTCGGTGTTATGTGATGTGCCGACATTTCCCAAACGATGTTGCGGGACCAAATTTGGTCGCCCGCCCGCTGGTCTGAGGCAAGAGTTGACAGTCGACAGCAGCGACCTCTATCCGTCAAGTTTACCACACCAAAAATGGGCCTTTCCAACCTGTCCCAGCAGAAGCGCCTCGCCGCCTCGGTTGCCGGCGTCGGCAAGCGCAAGAGTAGGTCTCGCGCGCGGTTTCATCGCGGTCTCTCCCTCAAACTCGGCGGTGGCGGGAAAGCGCGGATCCATCTCGATCTTGCGCGGCGCGCGCAAGGAAGGGATGGTGGATGGTGGCGTCGGGAAGTGGTGGCGAGAGGGAGAGACCTGTGACGCTTGTGATGGTGATGCGTATGCTGATTGCAGTCTGGCTCGACCCCCAGGAGGCCGCCGAGATCGCGCAGGCCAACTCGCGTTCGGGTGTGCGCAAGCTCCTTAAGGACGGTCACATCATCGTCAAGCCCACCGTTATCCACTCGCGTGCCCGCACTCGTGACCAGATCGCCTCCAAGCGTCTCGGTCGCCACACCGGCACCGGTAAGCGCAAGGGTACCGCCGAGGCCCGTATGCCCACCAAGGTCCAGTGGCTCCGTCGCATGCGTGTCCTCCGTCGTCTCCTCCGCAAGTACCGTGAGGCCGGCAAGATCGACAAGCACCTGTGAGTGCGAGCGAATCCCAGGCGGAGCCGAGGGTTGCGAGAGCTGTGGCAGTCGGAGGAGGGAAGGATGTGATGGGTGACGGCACCGAAGGGAGTCACTTGCCTCGGATCCGAAACCTTGTCCCTCACCTCTCGTCGCAACCCACGGCTGGCCACCGATTTTCTGCGAGGAGACAAGCTGACCCCAGTTACCACACCCTTTACCTCAAGTCGAAGGGTAACGCGTTCAAGAACAAGCGCGTCCTCATGGAGTACATCCACAAGGCCAAGGCCGAGAAGCTCCGCACCAAGCACCTCGCCGACCAGATGGAGGCTCGCCGTGTCAAGAACAAGGCTATGCGCGAGCGCCGCGCCCAGCGTCTGGCCGAGAAGCGCCAGGGCATTACCAACGTCGAGCGCGAGGAGGAGCAGCAGTAGACGGCGGTCTGGCTTGTAGGATAGTCATGCCCATGGGGTGTTTGCACGGCAACGGGGGGTTGTGGGGAAGCGGGTGTGTGGCAGTGAGAGCTGAGGGCGAAGGGCGAGCAAGGGCCGGGAAGGGCCGGGAAGGCGTTGTTGGTCGAACACAGGAGATCAAGGATGTTGTCAGTGAAGGTGGGCGTCACCTCCCCCAGTGGCAACGACACGGCGAAGTTGCAGGCGATGAGGAACACTTGAGCAGGTTAGGGCCCGTTGCATGGCATGAGAGATGGTCAGTCGTCACCCTCCCACCGCCATCTCACTCTCTTGCCAATGTACGACGTGTAACTGTCTGGCCGGGTCTCTTTCAGAACGGCGCAGCAGTGGTCATGGCTACATGCAAAGCTATCACAGCACATCCTTGAGGTTAGTCTTGGCACTGCCCCGCGCAAGCGGCTTGGGCTGGTTCGGTCCCGGCTTCCACCCGATGAAGAAGATGATCTGGAACGTAGCGGGCACCGACCCATCCTCGTTGCCGTAGAGTTCTGGGCGTCAGCTGGTTGAAACAGACGAGAAATTCTCGGGCCGGACTGGTGCATGACTCGTCATCTCGAGTCCCGCTCCTCCTGTTCACTCGCAGAGCCGCACTCTCACTAACCCTTGTAAATCGCCTCGGCTGCCAAGAGCACGTCGCGCGAGATCTGCGGGCGGCGCCCCAGGATCGCATTGCTCTCGCCCATGTCGCGCAGGTCAGCAATCAGCTCCCACATACTGGGGAAATTGATGGTAATCTCGTCCGTGTCGACCGTAGTCAGCGTAAACCCACTCCGGTTGAGGAGAGACGGTGCGTCCGTCGTGTCTGCGTCAGCTTGACTGGGGGGGGGAAACTAACCGATCATGGGCGAGACGCGGTTCGCGATACCCCCGCGCCGCTCTTGCTCCGCGAGCTGGAGCGACGTACTAATGTCAGCTTGCCAATGATTGGGCTTAAGCTGCCCGTCCTATCGTCGAGATAAGACGCACCGAAGCTCAAAGAGTGTGTCGCCACCAAGCACCGCGCCAATGAACACGCCGTCCGGCTTGAGCAAGTGGCGGATTTGGGTGAAGGCGCCGACAATATCGCCAACCCAGTTCAGTCCGCCAGCGCTCACGACGCAGTCAATAGTGTCCCGCATGGCCTCGACTTCTGGCTGGGCCAAGAACTCGCTCGACGGTGCGTGGATTCGCTCGGGCGGGTACACAAAGGTCTCGTCGGCGTCGCGGTTCAGCGCCCCTTCACTCGCTTCGACCATGATCCACCTCCTCCGCCCAGTTCCCACCACGCCGCCGGCCTCTTCAGACTGTGGAAGCTTGTCGCCCAACACTTCCTGCAGGATACGCGTGAGCTGTCCCGCGTGCGATGAGAGGTCGAGGATGGTTGAGGGCGGAACCTTGAGATCCAGGGGTCAGACCTATGGCCAGCTCGGAGACGTACCTCCACACGTTCTGCTAACCGGTCAGCCATCTCCTCACGAAGATAGTCGAGCACCTCGGGGCCCGAGATCTCGCCTGCCTCCGTGGCTTCGCGGAGGCGGATTACAGCGCGGTCGCGCTGCCGCGCCTTGCCCTCCTCATCGAAGACGTCGTATGGCCGCGTGGGTGGCGGCGCATCAGGCGACAGAGACGCGTAGTACCGCGCCGCAATACGGGTCGCGACAACTGGGCGGACAGTAGCGGATCGGGTTGATGGCCCAAGGCTACGTGCGAGGGTGCGCAGCATGGTCGTGATGGAGTGACTCTCTAGTGGGAATGGTGATGCAAGAGATGAGACCGACCTCCACCCAACTTTATTATCAATATTAATGACGTGTGATTGTCGGAACAGAACGCTCTGCTTTGTGAGGATGGCGGACCAATTGGACACTGATCGTTTGGTGCTGTTAGCTGATCGCTGCCACTAGAGTCTTACTCGTCGTCTCTCTCCTCTCCTCCGTCAATCACCCCCGGACCGAAACGCCAAAATGCCCTACGCCTTCAAGATCAAGCCCCAGATCGTGAGTATCCTCGGCGGAGAGTCGGACGTCTGGCAAATTCCCCCGATCAGCGCATGTGGATGAATGCTAACCAGCAGCACTTCGCCGGCCTCACCCCGGAGTTCGTACCCCCGTCCCCGCTGTGACATGTTGCTGACCAGGTTCTCTGTGATCGTTAAACCGCGCTCCGACCAACCTCCCCTTCACCACCCTCCCGTCGCGCTCCCATCACCGCGTCCCGAATCTCTGCCACATCTCGTTCATCTTCCTCGCGTCCTCGGCAAACTCCATCTCACGCCGCCTCTCGCGCACCTCCCTCCACTCCGTGACGGCTTTCCTTGCACTGTGTCTTTTGCCGACGTTACAACCCCACTCCGTACCCGACTTGCACACACACAGGCTCCTCCGCCCCTTCGCCTCGTCGGCTATCTTCTGGGGTGCCGGTGCGGGCATCGCCGTTTCGCTCTTCATGAGCTCGGTTCCTCTCTTCCAGAAGGACGTGCTTGACAAGATCCCCGTTGTGAGTGTGCCAAGAGAGCAGGGGATGAGAGATGAGAGGGCTGCTGCAGAAGTGGAGGAAATGCGCTTCATTGGGACTGTTTGATGGCCGGGCCGTCTTGGCCCTCCTGCTCTAAGCTGTCGCGCTTCACACAGCTGACTTCAGGTCCGCGAGTACTTCATCGACAACACCCCCGAGTCGGACAAGCCCTTCTAGACAACTCGTCATGCATAACAAGTGCTGGCTGGCGGCGAGCAGCAGGCTCTAGCTTCTGAATTCCTGACCTTTTACTTCCAGTATCGGCTCCCCCAACCACCTTTGGCATCTGGCCCCTTCCTGACAGCTTGGGCCCTCGCGCGCGTAAGAGCTATCTTCAGCGTACTCGCGTTGCACCAGCGCGAGCAGCCCTCGTGGGAAGTGATTTGGGAATGTGAGGCGCGGGATAACTGGGCATCCATCAGACGTATCTGCTTCTCAGGCCTCTCACCTCTCACCTTGCAAACCACACATGGCCATCGACGCTGAGCCTGTATCTCATACTGCAGCTACACTGTCTCCGGTAGCATCGGCAAACTACAAGCCAATGACACGGGCCCAACGGCCATTCCCACTGTTCCGTTTCGGCTCTGTTGTCGGGGCTTCCGCTTCGTTCGGTTCAACGTCGCTTTGTTCGCTACGGTTCTTTGGGAGTGTCTGCGTTTAGCGTCTGACACACTCGTTGTCACTTCTGGCTTGCGTGCGTTCTTTCCGTTACTTGTCGACGGCCGGAAGTGGAGCACCAATGGAAGTGGAGCACCAATGGAGCCGGGTGCTAATGCACCTAACGCGCTGATACGGACAGGTTTACCGTTCGGGTGAGCGTCGCTGTCGGTATAGGGGAGACGCCACATGCTTATGGCCGGTTGATTGCCAGCTGTTGTTGCGAGTCTGCAGCTCTGCACAGAACAGAGCTCACAAGTCGGTCCTCAGACGACGAGAGGGTCACGTGACGTCGCCATGTTGTTCGGTGCTTCTTGTCGTTCGCTCCGCTCTTGAACTGCACGCATTCTTGGCCGCGTTCCTTGTTCCACGACATGATAAGTGACTCCAATGTCAACCTACAAGGCAGGGCAGGTTTGTGATCAGTCTCTTCTTCGCGGGGAACAACTTGTGGCACCAGTTGACAACGAGAATGTGGCCGATTGACCTCTGGTCGCCGTCCTGAATGTTGGCGATTGACCTCTGGTCGCCGGCCCAATAACGTGAAAGGCGCTACTAAGCTTGACAATTGACAAGAGCTAGTCCGTGTCGTAGATTGATCGAGGGAGCCAGTCTACTGCGATTGGGGACACCCAACGCATTCCCACAATATATCCACTATAATACGAGAGTGGTTGCACAGCTTCTACGCGGTGTGGATTAGACCTGGAGCTCCCTCCAGCGGCGGATTTCGGTCTCGTCTAGGATGTCATCGAGTGACAACCCCCTAACAGTCGGGCCCAGCCCTTGTTGCTGTTGCTTCCGAAAGAATGGAATCGGTTCAAGGCAAGAAATCCCGATGGAGCATTGGAAACGCTGCTGGAACACCTCAATACCGGCTTGGATGACGTGGAACCCATTACACGACGAAAGCTACTCCTGAACAAGGTATATGCAGATAGGGCTTACCGCTCGCTACAACAAGATCAGCTACAGACTGGGAAATGGGGCCAATCATGTCCGACCCGAAACATAGCTACAACCGTAGTCCGATTGATCGGGGGGGAGGGGGGGGAGGTGTCGAGTAGGTGGAGGAACTTCCACGGTCTTCTCCCCCTTTCGACCCTCGGATGACGGCGCCTTGGACAACCGCGCGGCCTTTCCTGGAGGAGGCGGGGGAAGGGGAGTTCGTCGCTCTCTCCGCAGCCTTGCGCTTCTTCTCTTGGCTGCGTCGTCCTCTCAGTCGGGCACTGTGTTGTCAGCGCTGATTCACCACTTAGATGCTCACCTCGCCCAGTGAGGCGGGCAATTATCATGGCCCAGGATCTCCAAGATCTCCGCTATGGCCGCAGCCGTGACCATCCCGTTGTTTCCATGGGCGGCGACTGTAAAGTCCTCGCCGCGCGGTCCGGCCCAGTGGTGATGGGAGGCCCCAACCCGCTTGAGTCTGCAGCCTCCATCCTCCAGGACTTTCTTTAACCGCAGGTAGGGCTGCGATATGGCCATTGTGGTGGTGGTCGTGGTCGTGGTGGCGGTCGTGGTGGTGGTCGTGGTCTACTGAGCGTTGGATGGGCCGTTTGGAGGACGGCAGTGGCAAAAAAACGCTAGAGAATGTTGTAATGAACAAGAAAGAGTTGTTTGCACTGACAACAGTTTTGAACCTGCTCGGGCTCCAGAGCTAGTGGGCCTCGTAGGGGTCAACAACGGCAACATCCAAAGGCCGAGGAATATCTCAGATTCCTCACTTAAAACGGTCACCAGTTTCGCCCGCATTAGGAGACGCGCGCTTGGCCAGTTGCCGTCGAGGTTTTAGGGAATTGACACGGCAAATGTCCGTGTGGCTGGTGAATGGCAAGTCGACATGTTCCTGAGTGGCTTTGGGATGGCGTTGTCAGATGTGGTCAGATTCAGAGCTTGAGTCAGAGTGAAACCTTAGCCGAAGGCGGAGGAACTGCTCCGTGTTTGCGCAGCGGAAATCACGGAGGGAGGATATGACGACCGGGAGGGAGAGGGACAGGATGTCATGCAAAGGATAAGTGTGGATGGAGAAGGGTGGAGATGGATGGAGATGGATGGGGATGGTGTGGGACGTAGGGGCGGAAGGGGAAAGGCGAGACCAACATGCGCCGTATTGCATGCATTGGCCAGACGTTATGTGAGATGGCCCCCGTTCTCGATGTGGGTTGGCCGCGGTGCTGTTCAGTGATTATCAACGAGTGTCAAGGATGATGGGTAGAATGACGGTGTCGTGATAAACAAGTATTGGAATGAGAGATGTCTACATTCGAATCCATCTCACTAATCATCTTATATTCTGGGCCACGCCAGACAGAGGTCCGGAGGGCCGGGGATAGTCTGGAGAGATTGTCGTGTGAGGCCTGGTATGTGGCGCGGAAGGAGGCGCTTGTGGCGGAGCAGCTATCGGCCAGGCTCCACGTGCCCGCGCCGTTCGTAGGTACGCCTTTCCGCATAGACGCGTGGTGATATTGTTTAGACACAACGATAGTGCAACAGCCGTGCTAGTGCGATGGTTCCAATTTCAACCAATTTGAATATTTAAACCAATTGAGTATTCACAAATTAATTTCGACCAGTGGCTGCCAAATTATCACGTCCAGCCGACGTAGTATGAATACCGTGCCATATCGAGGAAGGCTGGTAAGCCTGGCAGGTCGCAAGATCAGCCGCAGCGGGCGACTCCACTGCTGGGACAAGCAATGCATAATGCATGAGGCGCTACCAACATTCCGGACGATACACACACTGAGGGAAGTGCGGGTAAGGCAAAAGGATAAGAGGGCAGAGCAGTCGGAGCCGAGCTAGTGGTGCGGATTTATGTACCAAAAGCCTGGTGACGACGTAATTATTGGAACAAGTAGCTTGAGATGGTAGAGATTGTATTCGGCGGAGTACCGGATCTAGGAAAGGGAACGACTGGACGGACACCTATGGTCAGTATGTTGTGGGGAGGTGTATTCACTGTTGAAGTGGGCGTCATGGAACATACGAGCGCTTGGTCAGACTTGGTACCGATCACTTAACGACGGCGAGATTTGTTCTTGTACTTGGGCGACGGCTTGGAGCGGTGGCCTGGGGGTTGGGGAGCTCCTGTTTGCCGTGCTGCCTGCCCCACTTTCCGCGAGCGTTCTTGCCCCGTGCAGCGTCGGACCTGATGAGCCTCGCTCGCCAGCTCCTCCTCATGGGCACTCTTGTCCTCCTCCTTGATGAGCTTCTCATACTCGGCTTTGCTAAAGGTACGGCCGCTGGAGGTTCGTAAGCAGGTGTAGGGAATCAGTTTATGAATAGGCTTACCCTAACCAAGAGTCTGGGCAGTGCCACCAGCCGATCAGATTAATAATCTGTTGGATGTAAACCGCCTTGACTAAGCCATCCCGGCCGTGCTTAGGGATGTTGAGGACCGCAGTTTCGACAGGGTGCACCCACGGCTCGTGCGCCGAGCCGTTGCCCTTGCCTGGGTATTTCCGTACCCATCCGAGTTTGCATATGACCCTTAGGACGTCTCTCCAGGGTTGGTCGCGAGCCATGGTAGGGTGGTATCGATGCTGGGGTGCCAAATGTACAAGATGGTATAGTACTTGATCAAGAAAACGAGAGTAGTTGTGCAGGAAGCCGAGGATAGGACTCGCAACTTTAGAGAGGGAGCAGGCCGAGTGGGATGATTGAGAATACTTGCACAGACTGGAGAGAAGGATGGAGGGGATGGAAGAAGATGAGTTATTACAAGGTGATGGCCTATAACTGTAGGAAAGTGAAGGCCAGTGTTTGCCAAGTGGTTTACTCGCCCAACCAGACACCCCACTGGATTTCACTGGCGCGACTGAATGATACGAGGTCCGAAGCAAAAGCGCACTAGTGTCAATTTACTAAATTGAGTCTTAATGATCTCAAGAGAGTGACAATTCGGCGAAGGATGGTGGCGCACTTCGCGCGATCGCGTGGCTGGACTCCGATTCTTTCGACGTCACGCTGAGAGCAGCATTTGACAAACAGCGCAAGCGAACGCTTATGCCGGATGTTCTTCCGAATTATGGGAGCGACCCCAGATTGGAGAGATCGGGGGTGTGCGTGAACATCTCATGGATGGGGGGTAAGCACACGCTGCGATGCCTGTAGCCCGAAGCTTGGTAAACTTGAGGGCGACGTGAGGGAGTGTGGCATCGATTTTACCTGTGTAAGCAATTCAAAATGCCTGAAAAATCGGTTAGTCAAACAGAATCGTGAATTGTAGCTTTGAGGAAACGGGGGTAATGGGGGTCACGCGAGGTTTCAGATCCTCAATCTGATCTAAGATATTCCATGTGCAGCAGTCCATCCACTGTTTCAGTGACTGGGACGCGCTAGGAGGAATGTACATACCGGACGAAGCCGTCACCAGCGAGTCGTTGCGCGGTCGAACCACCCCGCGATTCCACAAAGCCTGCGCTTATTCTTGCCACCTGCAGGCGAAGACTTGTCGACTTGCATTCTGAAAATCTGTTTCGGTGGGGGAGGAGCTGACTTGACCTTGTCCAACAGCACGGCGACTGTGCCGGATGGGGGAGGAGGCGATAATGAAAAGCTGATAGAAAGCACTAGCGAATCCAGCGGAGGAGTGGAGAGACAGGAAACGATGGAGATGATGGAGGTTGCTCCAGTGTTTACCCGAAGAGCAATGGAGACGCTGGTAATGCATGAGAGAGATGTCGAAGGGAAGTTACAGTTCAGAACATGTTTTGGTGGTTCTCAGAACGACTTGGATCTGACGGACTGAATGGACTGTATTGTGCCAGAACTTTGTGTTTTACATGTATGATCCTAGAGATCTTGAGACTCTTTCCCAGTTCGCCAGCACCACATGCTCCACATGTGCCACAGGCTCACGTGAAGAGATGAGCACAAGACTCAGCTCCTGTGCTTCTAATGATCTGTCCCGGCCACGCGACCAGACGGATGAACAATGATGCATTCGTACAGAGGGGTGATATGCAATTCTAATGCTGTGGCCTATGCTCTACTCTCTCCGCTTCCAACCCGTCTTTCGCCCCATCCCCCTGCGCTTCTCCCGTGGCCTCCACTCCTTCGGTTCGGGGATGGCGGGTTGCGTGCGCGCCGAATCCAGAGGTGGCGGCTTTTCGCCCCGCTCGCGTGCGCGCTGACGGACCTCACGCGCAACACCAACACCACGCGAACGCCACTTGCGCCGCGTCGCCAGACCCTTCTCGTACGCCGAACACGCCCACTTGATCCGCGCGACGCCATCCCAGTTCTCGTCGCGCACCAGCTTGTTGTGCAACACCTCCAGGTCGCGGAACATCAGGTGTGGCGGCACGCTGGGTTCACCGATGCTGTCGGGCATAGTCATGCGGATGGTGAACTCGGGTGCGATGTATGGCGAGTACGTGTCCCGTACGCTCTCCGGCGGGTAGAGGCGCACAAACTCGTCCAGCAGACTAAGAGAGCGGCGCGTGTCCTCCCCGATCGCCAGGAGGCGGATTGCCGCCACCCAAACTTTCTCTACTTGTCGTTCACCAAGCCCAAGGAGGAACCGCTGGCGTTTGTTCGCAGGATTGGAGGCAGGCAGGGCCGCCTCCGCGATGTCTGCCCACTTGCGCCACAGGACCCACGCCTCCCGCCCCCACTCTTGAGCGAGAGCACGGTCCGCCTTCCGCATGCCACGGGCACATCGCTCCAGCACACCCAGGTAAGTGTAGCCGTTCGGCAGGATGGCATGGGAACCATACTTGGGAGCGGGTGTCTCGAGCTTCGCCCACGTGTCGTTGAATGTTTGCCGTGCCGACTCGAGGCTCGAGTGGCTCATGTGCAGAGCGAGGTACGAGTTGATGAGGCGCGTGGTGACCTTTACGCCGCGGAACGGGTTCGTTGCCGACGACGCGGACCGCGAGTTTGCATCGAGGATGGCCTCGAAGAGGGCCGTGGCCTCGCGCAATGCGTCCGCACGGCTAAGTGGTCCGCCTGGTGCGTCGCCCTCCATCTCCTCGAGTTCAGCAACGTCGGATGAGGCCGGCGCCACCTCCTCGGAAGCTAAACGCGCCTCCACGGAGGTGGCAGCCGAGTCCCTTGCCTCCGCAGAGGCTGAGACGGACCCTGCGCCCTCCTCCGCCACACCCGCCTCCGAAGCTCGAGAGCTCTCAGCGGCGGCATACTCTTCGATGCCTGTCGCCTCCCTCATGACCTCAATTTCCTCCGCAACTTCCTTTCCCTCCAATGCACGGTGCTTGACGTGGCCACGCTTAACGCGTGGCCTCCAAGCAGCGTACGTCTGGAAGATGTGGGCCATCATCTCCTCGTCCGGTCCCTGCAACCCTGGGTGGCCCGAAAATGAACCTGCGCGGGCCAGGTCAACCATCTCGTTCAGCACCCAGCGAGCGCGATCGAGGTCGCCCGCGCGTTTCGTCCCCTCGAGAAGGGCTGAGAATGTCTCGAGCGTCGGTACCCAGGGAGACAGTTTGTTGGTTGAGTCCTCAAACGGCACCGCCGTTGCTTCCTCGTGCATGCTCAGCATCTGGCGTAGCAGTTCGTACGCCTCGAGATAGTCAGCCTTGGTGCTGCCGAGAGCACGGATGATCGCATTGTACTCGGCGGCCGTGGGCTGCATTTCGTGCTCCTCGATCATCTCGAGCCACAAGTCACGAGCGCGCTCTGGTTGCGGGTCCTGCGGAGCTGCGCAGAGGCGGATCATGGTCGTGAACAGTTCCTTGGACGGGATGGGATGCGCTGCGAGGCGCATGTGCGCGAAGAGGTCGAGTGCCGTCGCACGCGTGCGAGGATCGGGGAGCTCGGTCGGCGTACCGTCAACCAGGCGGGTCAAGACGAGGTTGTACGATGTCTGGGGGAATGGCTGGCCGAGGTTCTCGGCTTGTTGCAGCAGGTCGAGGGCGGGTTGTGCTTGCCCATCCGGTCCAAGCGTCGCCTTAATGATCATGTCACGGTGGAAGTCGGAGACGGGGAGCCCGACTGCTGTCAGTTACACGTATGGGAACCATAACTCACCAGCCTCAAAGTCCTCGATGAGGCGTGCGACCTCAGATGTCAGGCCCTTGGCCGCGTAAAGCTCGATGACCTCGTTGAGGTCGTCGGTGGTGGGGATCACGCCGTGCCGCTCCATCGTGCTGAGCAGAACTTCAGCACCGGTTGGGTCGGACCGTACAAGGAACGAGTCGAAGAGAGCGCGCCATTCGGATTGTGTCACGAGGCCGAGGGGGACAGTGAGGCCCGTCGGCTCGGGTGCGGCCTTCATGAGCGCAGCCGTGAGTGCCATGTGCGTCGCCACGCCCTCAGGAAGTGCTGGGACAGTGGACTCGGCGTCTCCCGCAGGTGCCGCAAGACGCTTCGCAAGCTCGCCCAGGAGGAAGCGCCGCTGGCCAGGCGTGGTGGTCTCGGGCGCGGCAATCTGCGGGAAGAGATCCTGGGCGCTCTCAGCCGCGCCGGACAACACTACATTCTTGTAGAACGCACGCAGGTCGTCCTCCGTGTACTCGGGAACGTGCTTGATTGCGTCCGCGGTGATCTGCTCCTTCTCCATCACGTCAATCTCCGCCTCCGTCGGGAGGTTGGCGAGGTCGATCTTCTCTTCCCTCTCCTTAGGAGGTGGTGGAGGTCGGTAGAGGGGAAACTTGCTTGGATCTGGGAGACCCGTGTCGGGCAGTGGCTGCCGCTCTGGCGCCGTCTCTGCGGTGTCCTCGGCTGTTGCCACCGGCTCGAGCACGGTGCTGCGGTTAGTTTGACTGGCAGGCGCACACTCACCTCTGCAGCCGAGATGACAGCGTCGAGTGGAATGTTCGTGCCGCCCGCAGGCGCACGATGTCGCGCGCGAAGCTGGGCCGCAGCATCAGATGTATGTATATAGGAGGTCGGGCGATCACAACTGTGAGTGTTCCAGAAAAATGTCTTGAAGGTGGAGGTCCAGCATTTAGCGGAGGCAAAAGGATATTAGGAAAGTGTATTAACCGCGTTGTTGTTATTTCATGACAGTCACCAACCTCCACCGACGTTAGCAAGGGGACCATCCAAGTTGACATCACCTTCCTCGTTGTTCACCCTTTATAAACAAAAGTACCAAGATGCCTGCGACCGAGCCATCGGCACCGTCGACACCATCAGCCCAACCGGGCAACCGTATCACTGAAGGTGAGCTTGGATCTTGTTCATATTGAACCAGCTGACAGCAGATGAGGCGTCGCTCTACGACCGCCAGATCCGGCTGTGGGGACTCGACGCGCAGAATCGGTGAGTAGATTTTCTCTGCGAGTAGAGTCCACATTGACCCTCAGGATGCGAAACTCGACCGTTCTCATCCTCTCCCTCCGCTCACTCGCACACGAGACGATCAAGAACCTCGTGTTAGCAGGCATAGGGCGTTTGATCATCATGGATGGAGAGAAGGTCACAGAGGAGGACCTGGGCGGCGGCTTCCTCTTCCGCGAAGAGGACGGTGCTGTGGGCTCGGAGGTGAGCTGTCGTGGATGACAGCATAGCTGACGCCAGCGTACAGCAGCTGCACTGCCGCAGATCAAGTCCCTCAACCCGCTTGTGGAGGTCACCGCGCTGCCAACCTTGCAACCGTTCGTGGGCGGGGACGAGACGGCGACGATCACCTTCCTCAAGCGGGAGAAGGTCGATGTCGTCGTCGCGTGCGACCTGTCGTATAAGCAAATGGTGTGTGCCTTCGCTCTTGCGCGGATAGCTCTGACCTGCAGGAGGCTATCGACTCGGCATGCCATGTCGCTGGTACCAAGTTCTACGGGGCAGGGACATACGGGTTCTACGGCTTCGCGTTTGCAGACCTCGGTACACATCACTCGTTCACGTACACCGCGCCAGGAAAGGAGCCAGTGAAGGAGGTGATCCGATACAAGGCCATGGCGCAGGCGTTCGACCGCACGAACTGGGCACTCCCCAATGAGAGGACGGCCGAGGGCGGGAGCCCATTTGGCGGATACCGACGTGTGCTGAAAGCACGGCAGTACGGCCCAGAGCTCGCGGTGCCTGTGCTGGGTGAGCTTGGTGTTCATGTGTAAGCTAACGACAGCATTATGGGAATACGAGAATCAGCACGGCAGCCTCCCAACCGGCCGTGAAGGGCAGCAGGAGGAGCTCACAGCGATCACGGCTGAGCTGCAGACCGCTCTTGGCGTGCACCCCAAGCTCCTTAACGCGAGCGCTGACGTCGTCAAGTGAGCTGCTGGGACGCGTCGTCAGCTGACCTCAGTCACTTCGCTGCGCACGCGACCGACTGCTTCTCGCCCACGCTCGCGATCGTGGGTGGCTTACTCGCGCAGGACGTGCTGCGCTCGATCTCGCGCAACGGGTGGCCGATCATCAATCTCCTGGTCATCGACAGCCTGCGTGGCACAGCCACGTCCTCGCCATGGGGCGTCGCCCCTGACCCCAGCCTCCCCACGTAAACTCTAGACTACATATGATACAACATCAGACATCGGGCGAGTGTGCCTCTGCGTCGGCCTCCTTCTCCTTCTCTGGCTCGGGCTCGTCCTTGACGGTGGTATCTGGCACTTTCTCGGCGCGCCTGGGGTCAGCTAAAGTCTTGGTTGTCTGCTTCACCATGTCTCGTGGTGTCGGTTTGCCTTCTGCAAGAGCAAGTGGACGTAACCCAGGTCGCCCATGGCCTTGCGGAATTCTGGTTGCGCGAGGAGCGTGAGATAGACGAGGCAGGTGGGGTAGCTAATGTTAGCTTGTTCTGGCGGGCCTGTAGCTTCTCCAGTTGGCGTGCGGGTCGCACTCTTGCCACTTGCACTCTTCAACACTCCTGTCTCCGCATCTGCCTTGACCCTCTCTTGTCGGCCCCAGGCCGCGCAGCCCACGTTCATCACCTTCCCTCCACCTTCCCATTCCCACCCCACGACCGTGACTGCCACCTCCAGACGCACCACTCTACACACCACATACACAGCGACGCCAACCCACTCACACAATGAAGCGCACATACGCCGGCTTGCGCCAGTACTCGAGGTACTTGAGGTACTCGATGAACGCGGGATCGTCAAAGTACTTCTGCACATGCAGTTCGTGGAGGTACAGCGGGTTCGCGAGGCACTGGACGAACTGGGGTCAGCGGAGGCGTTGGCTCATTCTCTCTCCTCCCTCTCCTCCTTTCCCGCCCCACTCATCGCCCGCTCCACATCAAGTCGAGGCCCATACGCACCTCCAGCTCGGCCTGGAAACGCTCCAGGTTGGCCTGCCGTTCCCTTGGTCGGGTAGGCACCGTGCCGTCCGGCAAGGCTGGTGGTGGGAGCACGGTCGGGAGGGGTTGCATGGATGTTGGATGTCAACAATGTTCTGGTCAACCTGGAAGGAGATGTTCGATGGGATCACGTGGAATTACATAAGGATGTTTGTCTTGGTCTTTATTTCGGGTCAGAGCGGCCCCTCAATGTATGCATCCCGTTCGGACCACCTACTGCATCTCATTATCGGCCTGCTGGTGCTACTCGGTGCTACTCGGTACCTCGGACTCGCTGGCCAGCTCCATCAATTTGCGATCGTCCAACTTTTGCTCGCAGAGCACCGAGAACGAGGGAGACACGCGTCGCCACCCGGACCGGCAGCCGAGAACGTCAGAAGTGACGTGACAATTTCGAACCAACCTTTGTCCTCGTCCACCATGTTCTCCGTATCGCGTATCTTCTCCCGCGGCCATCGACCACCACTACGACCACTTATTCGACTAGCACATGCTTCCGCTTCCGCTCCGCCCCTCGGCCGCGAGGGTAGTGTCGGGAAACATCCCTTCGATCTTGGTGAAGGGCCGCCTCCGTCCTCGGCTGGCGGGGGAGGGGGGAAGCGGGACAAGATGCGCGATGGTCCTGCAGATCCCATTGCTGGACCGAGTGGTCGGCCGCGTGAGGCCGAATCAGTTGAGCCACAACCAGAGCCTCTGATGGAGCAGAGCGTACAGACCCCTCCCCCCGATGCGCCGCCCCCCTCCCCTTCCCCTTCCCCTTCCCCCTCCCCCTCTCCCGAGGCACTAACCCCGGCCGCAGCGCTCCCAACGCCTACCGTTCTGCCTAGCCGTCTGTCAGCCGCACACCCATTCGACACGTTTGCGTTCGTGTCCCGCCTCGGCGCCAACGATGTATCGCCCACTACGTCGCGGACATTGATGGAGGCTGTACGGAGCATGATCGCCCACCGGACGGAAATAGCTCAGACCCGCATGCTGAGCCGCGAAGAGATGGATAATGTGAGTAACGGGCTGCGCCAAAGGAGCTGACAACAGGACGCGTACCGCTTCAAAGCGGCACTGAGCGATATCCGGACAGGACACAGTATGCGATCTAGACGGGACGGGGTGGCATTACGGTCAGCTGCCAGCGCGACTCGACGCGAGGTCGATGGACTCGAGCAAAAGATCAAAGAGGATATCGGAGTTTTGAGGCATGAGTGAGTCTGCATCTGAAAAAAGCTGATAAAAGTATCGAGATTGAGACGAATAATCGCAAGGCCGAGACGAGGAGCGATATGAAGCGCTTTGACATTGCGCGCGAGGAAATTAATAACAAGTTTACCATCTCGCTTGGGGACTTGCGGACCGAGATCGAGGGGGCAAAGTGGGAAGCGACGACGCGGGCGATCGCCATCATCGTCTCTCTTGTCGTTATTGGCGTCGTGGTTTCCACAATGGGGTCCAAGCCCGCCCCAGTGCCTGTGCCAGCGCCGGCTAAGGCTACCATGCTCGACGTAGCGGTGGGGACAGACAACGAGGATCACATTCGCGAGGCGGAGGAGGAACTCGACCGGCTCCTCAGCAAGGTCGATCAGAAGCGTCGGCGAGAGGCGGCGCGGCGACACGACGGCGAGGGCCGTATCTAGATCACTAGAGGCTGTACATACACATCTCATAATGCAAATAGGTAGCATCTTTATGGGCGGGACATTCGGTGCAGGGCACTCCCAGCGGCGTCAGTCACCCAATACCAAACTCTGCTTCCATCCACTCATGAGCGTACACAGCGCGACCCTGTCACTACTAACGGTATGTCTACTGCCAACACTACTGCCGACACTCTACTCCTTGGTGGGGCTGCTAGCGCCCGAGCCGCCAGCAGCGCTCGACGCTGCGCTCGCACCGCCGTTGCTGGGCGCCGCGAGCTGCCAGGCCGGGATGGAAGCCTTGCCAGTACGGGGCGCAAGGAGGGCGTTGGCGGCCTGCGTAGTGGCGCTAGGCGTGCCAGGGACGGGGGATGCAGCGCCGCTCGCCTCGGGCGCCTGTCCCTGCCGCGCAACGAGAAGCGTCTTGAGGCTACGCAGCTCGCTCTGCAGCTCGGTGAGGGCGGCATTCTGCGCCTGGCTGTGCTTCTCAATAAGGCGGGGGACAAGCTCGCGCACGCTCTCAACCTCGCCGCGCACCTCGCGCATGTCGTCGCGCCAGCGTGCCTCGGCATCACGCACCGCTTTGGCGGCAGCCTCGACGTCGTCCAAGGCAGCCGCGACGCGCGTACGCTCCTCCTCGGCCGAAGCGGTCAGCGCCTCCGTCTGCGCCTTCAGGTCGTCGAGGGCAGCCTGGGCGGCGTCGTACTGCTCCGCCAGAGACGCTGAAGTCTCCTGGAACGCGGTCGACGAGGGCGGCTTGAGATGAGGCGTGAGGTATTTCTTCCGTTAGATTTGGCTTTCAAGGTAGACTCACCCGTGCAAGTGCAGTCAGGCCGTACACTACACCACCCGAAACTACTGCCATGATCTGGGGTCAGGAATATTCGAGAGGACAACATTGGACGCACAAAGATGTCACGCCAGTCGCGCTTGGGTGGCTCAGGTGGCGCAGCGTACACTTGTCCGAAGCCGTAGTTCGGAGGAGGGCCGGGACGCGCATATGCTGGTGGCGCAACTGGCGTGGAGGTGACAGCCGCGGGCGCGGTAGCGGGTGCGGTGCTCCCAGTCCCCCCGGCCGCAGCCTCGTTGAGCGCCTGCTGGATTTCGGCCTCGTTCAGGCCTTTGCCCTGTAAGAACTCGATGCGCTGAGTGAGTGGAGACGATTGGACCTGCAGATTAGCAAAGTGGGCAGAAGAGTAGCGGCCGTGCGCAGGCCCCGGGGCTGTCCGAGAGGTTGAGACGCACCTTGGGGTCGTTGAGGAAGAGGACGGCATTGTTGATTAGCTCTTGCCTGGAGCTCATGGTGAAGGATTGTGGATGGTTACGAAAGAATGAGAGTGAGATGGGCGGCGAGAAGAAACCAGTTAGCGTGCCGTAGCCCTCACACCACTCTCCCTTTCGGGTATATCCACGCCCGGCCGGCAGCGGGAGCAAATCCGGCTCAACACTATAGCAGATAGCAGGCCCTTATCGAAATATCGAAATGTTTATTCAATCCAAATTAACAGTATCATTTAGTTGCCTATGTACGCATTAACCAGCTGCATCTAGGTCTAGTCCCTATAAGCGGGGTGTTTTTCAACGACAACACTGCTCCAACGCCAACGCCTTAGAGCTCGCCCTTGACGACCTTGCTCATGCTCTCAGCAAAGTACTCGACATTCGAGTCGTTGAGGCCAGCCATGGAGATACGACCGTCGCGGGTGAGGTAGATGTGAGCCTTCTGGGCGAGGGCGTCAACCTGCTCTGGCTTGAGGCCGGTGAACGAGAACATGCCGATCTGCGACTTGATGTGGCCCCACTCTCCGGGAGTGTTGAGCTCGACAAGCTTGTTGTAGAGCTTCTCGCGCATGTCGATGATGCGGTCAGCCATGACCTTGACCTCGGAGAGCCACTCGGCCTTGAGCTCGGGGTTGGCGAGGATGGTCGAGACGAGGCGAGCGCCGCTGAGTGTCAGCTCCCATTCACGGCTCGTTGACTCACTGGACAGGGGGGTTCGAGTACATGGGGCGGATAACGAGCTTGAGCTGCGAGTCGACGCGGGCCTTCTCCTCAGCGGAGGCGGTCACGAGCGAGACAGTGCCGATACGCTCGCCGTAGAGGCCAAGGTTCTTGGCGAAAGACTGGCAGAGGAGGATCTGGTGGCCCTGCTCGACAAAGTAGCGGACGGCGAACGCATCACGGACAGTGTCGCCCGAGGCGAAGCCCTGGTAGGCCATGTCGAAGAAGGCAAAGTGCTTCTTGGCCTTGACAATGTCCGAGAGCTGCTTCCACTGCTCCTGGGTGGGGTCAACACCAGTGGGGTTGTGGGCGCAAGCGTGGAGGAGGACGATCGAGCCCTCGGGCATGGCGTTGATGTCCTCAACCATGGCCTCAAAGTTAAGACCGACGGTGGCAGGGTCAAAGTAGCGGTACTTTTCGCACTTGAGGCCAGCCTTCTTGGCGATAGCGGTGTGGTTGCCCCAGGTGGGGTTGGGGACGTAGATGGTCTTGCTTGCGCCGTAGTGGTCAGCAAGGAACTCCATGCCAACACGGAGGGCGCCAGTACCCGAGATCGACTGCGAGACCGCGAGCTGATCATCAGTATGTGCATACACACAGAGACATTAGGGAACTCACGCGGCCCTCCTTGATGGGCGCCGAGTTCTCGCCGTACGCGAGCTCGACGGCGAGCTTGTCGAACGAGGCAAGACCCTGCTAGTTAGCTTCGGCCGAAAACTATGACGCCAGTCCGACGCCATGGCGGTGCCACGGGAGCGAGCCGGCGGCAAAACTTACAGTGATGGGAAGGTACTCCTTGTCCGCCTTTTCCTTGAAGAGGATCTCCTCGGCCTTCTGGACCGAAGGGAGAACGTAAGGCTTGCCGTTGTTGTCACGCTGACGGTTAGCACTGGTCAAGCTGCATGCGACGGCTTGCCGCACTACTTACGTAGGCACCGACGCCGAGGTTGATCTTCTTGGCGTCAGTGTCAGCCTTGAACGCCTCGGAGATGCCAAGAATGGCGTCGGGGGGTCTGGCGTCAGTCACTGGTGGTGCGATCATCCGAGCTTCTCCCGGGGAGAACCGGCAGTGATTCGAGCAACTCACCCAGCCTTGACGGAGGCCCAGACCGAGGTGGAGCGGGTGAGGCGGGGCGCGATGCGCAGGCGGAGAGCGGAGCGGGTGGCAGTGGTGATCATCTCTGTGGCGAATGGAGAAGAGGTGAGTGGGGGAAGGGGGTTCTTGTTAATAGCTTAATAGGACAAGATGGAAGCGAGTCACGTCAGGAAATCGAGTCCTCAAAAGTCGTTGGTCTTGTCCGAAACCACGCTCCATGCGCGCCAACAAAATCCCTCTCACACCCGGTGGGTGATTAGAATTTTTACTTTTTTACTTGATCGAGTCACTCATCACTGATAAGAATGAATTAGGATGGATTAGGAAATTCCAAAATAGTCTAATAGGACCGAAATCCGGGCCACTGCCGCCGGCGCCTTGTACGGTTAGACCGGTCCGGAATCTCTGACGCTCAGACACTATAGTTTGAATGAACAAACCATCAATTTCCAGCTACCCCTATTCATCGGGTGTTGTGGCAACGTGGCGCACAGACGCCAACTTTACAGAACCACTACTCCTCTACGCCATGGCACCACTGGATATTGTGATGGGCGATGTGGATTACGAGCACAATCTGCCATCTGTCAACGTGGATTACTCAACGCACTTTGAACCATGTTGTCATATTGTTGACATGTGTGCGTGCCTAGGCTGGATATTTTGGATGAGAGAGTTGTTTGTTGATCGAGGGGTCTGGAGGGATCCGGGGGCCGCGTGGACTGTTGACCCCCCCCCCCCCCCCCCCCCCCCCCCCGGGTGGTCTGGCTATTGATAACACCAGGGTCAGACTAGTCATGTCACCCCTTGAACTCACCCTTGTACTAAGAACCCCCCGTGCCCACCACAAGCCCAACCGCGTCCATCTCCTAATCTTTCCGGTCTCACCAGCTCAAGTATATCCCACACTTCCTTAAAACACGCTCAGACCTGCCCATGCTCCAACCATTAACAACAATATCAGGTCCATGCCCACCATGAGGTAGACCATACCCCTTGCCGGTGCCAATGCACGCTTGCATCCGAGTGGTTGGTCTAGCACGCCACCCGACGGCCAAGTCCGGTGTCGGGATGTCGGGATGTCTTGTCGTCATACCCTGGTGATAATTACCTCTGAGACGCGCCCACTCAGGCGCCTTGCATCCGCTTTCATTATTGCTCACCATTGTGGCTTCCAGATCAAAATTCAGCTTGATGTTGAAGCTGGGTGGGTATAGGTGGGGGGTCCAGCCAGTGGTCTACAGCTTGCCGATCTACGGTGGGCCTGCCACAAGCACAACGCTGGCGGTATGGCCGGGGGGTGAACGCCGTGGAGTAGTAGTGGCTACCATGCTGGATTGCTGCGAGGAGTGGCTGTACAAGACCCGATGGCTGTGCTGAAGAGTACAAGACCACGTGTCGTCAGGAGTTTATTCCTAGCTCCCACATAAGAGAAAAGGAGCTTGCCTTTTGGGAGGGGCAGAGGAGATCAGGAGAGTCAGAGGAGAGAGAGCTTTACCCTGAATAACTGCTTGATCCCACACCCCACACATGGTACTCAAAAGCTCTGCCTCCCCTGATCCCTAACCTCCCTTCGCCCTTGAGCTGCATCAAAGCCCTTAACAGGCTTGTCTCACCCAATGCTCACAAGATCACAAGGTCACAATGCTTAGGAAATTAGGAAACACATACACTCGTTAGTCGCGGTCACTGACGGCTTTTAGGTTTCTTCCTCTCTCCTTCCTTCCTTCTTCCCCCCCCCCGTTTACCCCCCCACCCCCAACACTCCACCTTGGCCACCTTTGCTCTGCTCCCTTACCTCTCCCGCCCTACTCTTTGACGCATGTTACATGTTCCAACACTCGTCTTGACTACCATCAATCACCATCAACCACCAACAAGTCACTCTCCACTCCTCATCCTAGAATCTGTTCACTTCCTTGTCATCCACTTTAACCCCTCCTCACTCCTTTTCCAACTACCACTGCGAACCCCGCACAACCCTTTGCCCCCTCTCCATCGACTACCGCAACAACTCCCACACCCCGGCCTCGCCTGATCGAGAGCAACCTTTACACCCAACTCCCCTCCTACGCCACGTTCCATCCACCATGCACGCCGCCTTCCTTGCCGCTCTAGTCCTTGCGTCGTCTGCGACGGCACAAGTGCGTCAGACCATGGTAGTACGTTGTCTCGTCGTTGCTCTATGTTGTGCTGACGCTGCGCCTCATCGCACGCGTTGTGTCTGCCCTTTAACATTCTAAAACTCAGAACGAAGTAAGTCCCTTTGGAACCCGCTTGGCGCTTTGCGCAGGGCACACAACGCAGGCTGACCAGGTAGGACGGTGATTCAGTTGTCGTGCAGCAAACCACCGATGTCAATGGCCTCCCCGTCCTAAGCACCATGTATGTCTGGGTACCCTTTGGATCATGAAACTGCAACTAACAATGCGCAGCTTGACTATCCCTGGCGGGGCCGCGGCCGATACTGGCACCGGTACCAGCACTGGCGTTCGCACGACTACGGGCGCTACCACTACGGCCCTCCTCCCTACCACCACTGGCACTCGGACCACCACTTCTTTACCCCTTGACGACGAAGAGACGACCTTGGCTACCACGACCACTAGAAAAGCCGCCGGCGGCCAGAACGGTGGCCAGGGTCAGCCGCAGGGTGTGCAAGGACCTCCGACCACGACGTACCCGCCCATGACTGCGACAACTTGTGAGTACTCTGGGGGATGAACACAACTGATGGCCAGACGATATCAATGGCCAGGAGTACACTTGGCGCAACTCGTTTGTCGTCCCCGCTCAGGCCACCGCCCAGGTTCCGGAGGGTACCCGTCAGGACGGCAGCGCGTACCTTGCGTCGGTTGGAGCAGCCCAGTCCGCGGCTCTGTCGACCTACAACGCCGGAGGCGGAACGGGGGTCCCATCCAGCGCCGCCTCCTCTCTTATCTCTGATGGCGGTCTCGCCGGCTGGATGGCCATGTTCGTCGGTATGGTAACCGCCGGATACGGTGTGTACCTCATGTAGGTTCGCCATGGCAGTCTTTTTCTACGTCTGTGGCGGCCTACCTACACGACGCCGATCGCAATGTCCCCACACCTGTACAACCGCATGGACTTTTCGATACCCCAACGCTGTTCTTGATCCCGCAGGTCGGCACGACGGCCGGGGCCCAGCTAGCCAGCTGTTATGCACCATTAGATGACATGGATCGTAATTGTACGCAATGTTGGGCGGTGGCGCGCGAAGGAATGCTTTGTCGTCCACTGGCCTCATCACTTACATCAACAAGAGACAGAGGGAACGACACGCTCTGAACACAGGCTGGGGAATGCCAACATCAATGGTGGACCAAGCCTACCTATCTCAGCCAGGTCAGAACTCGGCCGATCCGAAAGACATGCTCAATGTTTGAACGATGGTGAAGGCGGCCGAAGACACTGACTGACCTTGGAGCTGGCCCCAAACGCTCCGGCTTGGCCTATTGATCTATGCATGCAATGTACAACTAGAATGGGGGCTGGTCGCGGGCAAGGTCGGTGTGAGTGTATCCCTGGCCCTTCTCGTGGTCGGCAATGAGAGACCCGTCCGTCTTCTCACTCCGCAGGACGTACTTGTAGATGACCAGGCCGTCCAACCCAACAGGGCCACGTGCATGCGTCTTGCCCGTCGAGATGCCGACCTCGGTGCCAAGTCCGTACCGGGTACCGTCCGCAAAGCGGGTCGAGGCGTTGATGAAGCAGTTGGCCGAGTCGAGACCACGCGCCCACGCGCTCATGCTGGTCTCGTCCTCGGTGACGATCGAGTCGGTGTGGTGCGACGAGTGCTCGTTGATATGCTTGATCGCGTCCCCAACCGAAGGCACGACCTTGACAGCGATCTCTGGGCCGAGGAACTCGGTGTCAAAGTCGGCAGCGGCTGCGGCCTGCGCCTTGGCCTCGGCCGGCTGGCCCTTGATCGCGGCCAGGGTTACGGCATCGCATCGCAGCGACACGTCGACAGCAGCGAGCGCGTTAGCGACCTTGGGCCAGAGCGTGTTGACGAGGCTCTCGTTGACGAGCAGCGTCTCGGCGGCATTGCACGCGGCCATGTAGTCGATCTGGAGTCAGTCAGGTTGGACCTCCAAACTGGGGCCTACCTTGGACTCGACGGCGACACGGATCGCCTTGTTCTCGTCCGCGCTCTTGTCGAGGTAAACGGCGCAGATACCGTCGGCGTGGCCCATAACCGGGATGCGGGTCTGGTTCTTGATGCTCATGACGAGCTCATTGCCACCGCGCGGCATCACGAGGTCAATGTACTTGTCCTGTGCGAGGAGGCCCGAGATCTCGGACCGTGTCGACACAGTCTGGACAAAAGTGGAGGGGATCTGGGTCTTGGCAAGTGCGTCGGCAATAATCTTGGACAGTAGGGTCGCAGTCAGAGTGCTCTCCTTGCCGCCCTTGAGGATGGCCGCGTTGCCAGACTTGATGGCAAGCGCGGCAATGTTCACAACGACCTCGGGACGCGCCTCGAAGATGACCAGCAACACGCCGACGGGGCACGTCACGCGGTGCAGAGCGAGACCCGGCCCGAGCTCCTTGGCAAACGTCACCTGGCCGGTGGGGAGGGGCAGCGCCGCTACATCCGTGATGCCCTGCAGCATGCTGTCATACTTGCCCTTCTTGCCGAGGTCGAGTCGGGAGAACAGGGATGCGCTGAGCTTGCCTGCCTCGACGAGGGGACGCGCAGCGTCCATGTCCGCCTTGTTTGCCGCGAGCACCTCGTCGCGCTTCTCCGAGAGCGCGGTGCGGATCGCAGTGAGGGCGATGTCGCGCTCAGAGGGGGCGACGAGCTGCGACGCCTCAAAGGCACGGCGTGCGTTCAGTGCAATCGCCTCGGCAGGGTTGGACGCCATTTTGATGGAATTAGGAGTGGGAGAGGAGATGCGAAAGTGCTTAGCAATGTCGATGCGTAATGGACATTGCGGCCCGACTTTGCCACGGTCATCGACTCGAAGAGGTCAACCGTGGGAAGGCTGCGACGAGGTCCTCTGGTTCTTTGGCCAAGCACGCGAGTTCAGAGGCAAAACAGTTTCGAAAGGAGAAGATTTTGATTCCGTGATCATGCAATCATTCTCTTCATATATCTGGAGGGAGGTGTGGAACTGAGGATACACTCATTTTAGCCTGTATTGTCGCTGTCTTCTCGATACCGACATTGACCACAAAATAACTTGAAGCCTGGAAGGAGGGCGGCCCAGATGCCGCTTGGAATGCTCACAGAACGGATTCGAATAGCTCAGTGACACCATGATCAGCAGAGACAAGACATACTGCATAGCCCTTTCATCCATTACTAGTTCGTCACATTCATACCCTCTAACCTTATCACGCTCAACCCTTGACACCCCTACAAAGATCTCATACCGTCCAGACTCCTGCCATCCTGTCGTCCACCTAGTAAGTGGGCTTGACCGCCGTCGTGTACTCGACGCCGCCCTTCTCGGTGTAGCTCGAGGCGTCACCGTCGGCAGCGTCCATGTCTTCCACGCGGTTCTGCGGCAGGTCGGGCTTGAAGCGACGCGAGCACCAGGCGATGGCGCCGGCGATGCCGACCGCCACGGCACCAGTTACGATCGTCGCAATCTGGCCGTTCCTGAAGCGGGGCCGGTCGACAATGGGCCAGACGGCAATCTGGTACCAGAGGTTCCAGAGGTTAGAGAAGAGGTTCATGGAGAAGAGAGTGACCGAGCGCAACATCTCGTCGTCACGGGTGAGCGAGTTGGCCCAGGCAAAGTTCGAGGCTTGGCCCGCTGTCTGTCAGTGACGTCGCATAGAACTGCTTACCGTAACCGATGCCGCCGATGATGTAAGCGAAGAAATGGGCGCCAGTCGGAAGGTTCCAGATCAGGAGCATAATCGAGGAGATCAAGACAGACACGAACATGATCACGTTGGCAATGAAGCTGCTCAGTCAGAAATGATCAGCTGTCACTACTCACCGGTGTCCAGTGGCGTCGCAGTACACGGTCATAATGTATGTGCCGACAATGGCCACCGCGGTGTAGATGCTAACGCTGGTAAGAACAAGGATCCACAGAGGTAAGGGGCGTAAAATGCTTACCAGGGGTAGTAGTTGACGAGGTAATCGGGGTAGCCAGCGTACTTGAGCCAGAACAAGAACTCGTTGTAAATACCGGTCCTGGTTGTCAGTAAGTCTCAAAGTACACAAACCCACTTCTCAAACGACGTAGCAGACACCATGAAGAGCGCAGAGAACCTGGAGTCAGTGAAACTCTCGCTTCATCCACGAACAGGTAGTAGCGCCATGTCGAGACAATAGTCAAGATCGACTTTTTGAAACGAGGCCACGTAACCACGTAGTGCTCATGGGGAGGCAGACGCGACAGACAGAGCTCACGCTCCTCCTCTGTAAGCCAGAACGAATTGACCGTCTGCGGTGTTCCCGGGAACTGTCGTTAGCGATCAGAAATCGCGGAAAGTCCCTCACCATAACGAAGCCGTAGATGCCGATAGGGATAGTCATGGCAAAGTTGATGATCATCATCCTTATCCGTCAGCATTGAAGCACCCTGGAGCGTCTTGGTCGAGGCCGGCGACCATCACGGAGTGACTCACCACTGCCATCCTTCCAGGCCGTTGCGATTGTGCATAGTCTGGCGAATGGCGCCCTGCATGATGCCAGAGAACATGGTTCCGAACTGTGCGGCGCTGGTGAAGACGGCCGTGCGCTTTCCGAGCTCCTCATCCTTGTACCACGAGCCAAGAATGTACTGATGTCAGCATCAGGCCCTCGCTGTTGCTCACGTGAGATCCGGAGAAGGTCGACGCCTCAAAGATGGCCATAACGAAGCGGATCGCCATGACCGACTGAGGGTTCTTCACAAATGCCAATCCGAGAGTGCAGAATCCCCAAGCACAGACGCAGAATGGGAACCAGAATCGGGGGGAAATGCGCCCCGAACCGAGAATGAGGGCACCTGGAACCTGTCCGATAACGTAGCCGGCGGTGAAACACGCCTGAGCCATCGTGTAATCATTTCCTGCACATTAGTCACGGCCTCCAAACTTCTGTGCCGGTGCCTACCCTTGAAGCCGACAGCCTGTTCCATGCCCGTAGCGAACGCATTGGCCAAGTTTGCCCTGTCAAGGTCTGGGGGTAAGGGCCATCGCGTGTTCATGGCTTACAGTTGATCCAGTATGAGAGACAAATCTATCACGTCAGCACACGGAATCCAGATTCCTCACATAGGACAAGATGACCATGTCGAGCTTCCGCAGAAGCTTGCGCTCCTTGTCCGAGGCGGGGGGCTTGCCCCAGAAGAACGTCTCGATCTTGCGCTGCAGCTGGCCCATCGTTCGCAGGTTGCAAGTGTAACAGGGGGATGAACCCAACGGATCGGCGGGGTGTATGTTCTTTAGTACGAACTAGCAGGAGGCCCCGGTCTGGGGCAGGAACGGCCCGAAATTTGAGTCGTATCCACAAAAAGCGCGGAACTCTATACGCCGGAGGTGGGGGTGGGGCCGCCACCGGTGCCTCCGATGGCAACAGCTGACACCAGACCGGAGCGGGTACTGGGACCTGATGCTGTGGCCAAGCCTGAGCGGGCGATAACCGTGTTATGGCGGCCAGGCGGCTGCAGTCGGCAAAACCCCCATGACTGGAGTGTAATGAAGATATCGGAGAGTGTCAGGGTTAACTTTCGACTGTTGCGGCCGAAGCTACTTAGGCTGCCAGCTGCCAGTTGCTGCCAACCCTCTCGATCAGCTATTCCTGTCAAACTAGCCAGTTACGATGAGTGAACACATGCCCACTTCAGGGACAGAAGGAAAAGCCCTTGTACGTTGGCCAGGAATTCAGGCATCTTGAGGCACCTGGCCCCACATGCTTATGCTCTGCATTGCGGCACACGCCGGCCCGTTTCTTGACCGATGCCAACGGACTTGGCCGTTTACAGCGGACGTTCCTCCTTCAGCAGCGCGTATACCACCTGCGGAAATTGAGAGGAGCGGTCTGCAGCATCCCTATCACCTGGTCCAGGTGCAGCAGAAGGTGGGCCGGTATGAACGGCCAGATTCGCGAACATCCGTCGCGTAAATATGATCTAGGCGAGATGTTATCCCCGCCGGCGGACAAGGATGTATGTAACCAAAGCGGTTGTTCAACATCGCGAGAGCAGGCCCGACTGGATTCCTACATCCGGCGCTTGCGGAAGATGGCGCATCTCTCGCGGAGTTGGTGGCGCCTTTGGCACGTGTAGGCTGGGTCAGCAAGTCCGTCCTCTATCTCGTCTATCTCTCTCAACAGGAGCAAGCAAGGGTACCAAGGACGACAAGCGGGCTGATATACCTTTCTGCAACCAGAGGCAAACTTTCCAGATAGCACAGACGGTGGCCCGGGACATGCAAGTTCTACGAGGTCTGTCCGACTTGTCTTCCAGGAACGTCGGCCGGGTAGAGATGCCATTCGGCCAATGTGATGGATGTGATGTTGGCGTGAATGCATTGGCATGTTCAGGCGAACAGACCCTCCGCGCTCCTTGGCACTGTGGTTTTCCCAATATTGGGGCGTCAACTAAATATCATAGGACGCCTCTTGCAGCAGCGCTTGTACCAACGTTTTTCCTGTGGTGCTACGTTGCAGACTACGCATCAAAAAATACATCCGATGTTACCGCTAGCTGCTTCTACTTGCCGAGCGCCTTGGCCGCGACGCCAGCCAAGGCCAGGGCCTTCTCCTCCTCAAGGCGGCGGGTGACGATCTGGAGACCGACGGGTGCACCGACGACAACCTTGGGGTCATATGATTCCCACACCTTCTTCTCCTCCTCGTTGCGGAACTCTCCAAGGTCATCGGGCCTAACGTCGGCCTCGGTGACCCGGGTCACTGGGAACACGGCCGAGCTCTGGTCGGTAATGTTCCACACGGACGTGTACGTGACGTGCGCAAAAGTGTAGCGCGGGCACGAGGCGTAAGCAGTGACGGGCGAGATGAGGCCGTCGATAGGGCGCCCGGTGCCAGTGATCTCCACGGTCGCGTTCCACGCGTCGAGCATGCCCTTGTTGTAGGCGTTACGCTCCGCCTGGAGAGTCCAAAGGTCCCCGACGAGTGGGGGGGACGACTTGGACTTTTCGGCGGCCTGCTGGTAAGTAGTGAGGCCCTTGGGCCATGGCTCGGAGCCGGCGGCGATCGTACTGGAGATCTTGACCCCTCCGTCGCCGACGAAGAAGCGCTCAATCAGGCTCTTGGACTCTGCGAGGTCGAATGGCGTCCACTCGATGACCTTGTGACCAGCAGCCTCGAGGGCCTTCTTAGTCTCGAGAAGGGCACGGGTGACGGGAGGCGTGGGGCGGACGATCCCGTTGTCCATCAAGATGCCAAAGACGAGCTGCTGCGGAAG
The DNA here is from genome assembly GCF_030864355.1 of Cutaneotrichosporon cavernicola. NCBI lineage: Eukaryota > Fungi > Basidiomycota > Tremellomycetes > Trichosporonales > Trichosporonaceae > Cutaneotrichosporon > Cutaneotrichosporon cavernicola. The sequence continues at coordinate 2,512,821 of NC_083394.1, read as the reverse complement.
CTCGACCTCGCGCCATGGGATCGGGAGGCACTGAGGGTCGCGGAGCCATGGCTGCGAGTCGACAACGGTCTTGGAGAAGAGCGTGCAAGCCTCGAGCGACGAGGACATGGGCCCGTTGATCGAGCGCACGGCCTCCTGACCAGGCATACCCGAGCGGGAACCATACGTCGGAAAGCGGCCGAACGAGGGCTTGAGGCCGTAGATTCCCGAGAGCGCGGACGGGATACGGATCGAGCCACCAATGTCGGTGCCAACGCCAAGCGGCGAACCCTTAAAGGCGACGAGAGCACCCTCACCTCCCGACGAACCCCCCGATGACGTGTTGCGGTTCCACGGGCTGCAGGTGTAGTCCCAGACGTTGTTGTACGACTCGGCGATCATCTGAACGAGTTAGAGCGTCCGCCAAGGGCTGGCCACTCACCATTGCGGTTGGAATGTTAGTCTTGCAGAAGAGCACAGCACCCTGCTCATGGAGGAGCTTGACCAGTTCCGAGTCGATCTTGGCAGCCTCGTTGCACCACGCGACGAAGCCGACTGTCGTGTCGTAGCCCTTGACGTTGAAGTTGTCCTTGAGCGAGACAGGGAGGCCGTGGAGAGGACCGGCAGGCTTGCCGGTCTGGGCGTAAGCGTCGTCGATCTTCTTAGCCTGGGTGATGGCTTGCTCGAAGAAGATTTCGGTGAGACAGTTGGTCTGTGATAAGCTCGTGTCCGCTGGCGAGCGTGCTACTCACCACCTGCTGCGCGATAGCCGCACGCTTGCAGAACGCGACAGTGACGGCCTCGGAAGTAAGTTCCTTATCCACCATCTTCTTGATGAGGGCTGGTGCCGCCGTCTCGGTAATCTCCAACTCGGCGGCGGAGAGGACGCCCGACTTGGCGGGGATGTCCATGACATCGATGACATCGTCGGCGACCTCGACAAGCCACTCCTTGGGGATGAGGGCGTCGCGTGCCGCGCGCTTCTCGGCGGCGATCTTGTCCCAGGTGGTAGTAGAGGTAGTCATTGTCACGGTAATGGAGAAGAAGAGGAAGAAGTGCAAGTGGGCTCTCTATGTCAATAAGTGAAGTCAGTTGTCGCCGGACTGGGGACATCCAAGTTCCTGAGCTTGAGCGCTTCAGTTTCGGTCATGACCGACGCCGGCCACAGGGCAGAGGAACGGACGGCTGGGAGGCACGGTACGGTTGGAACGCACAACCGGATTAGTGCAGGGGAGCGGATATACACCTTGACAGCCACGTGAGTGAGAGTAATAACGTCAAGTGAGGCGCTGGTGCGAGACGTGGTACTTGTTTACAGATAGCCAAACGCGGGTGGGCAAGGCCAAGTCAGTCTTGAACAGGCCCGATGTCACGGGCGGTCAGCAACAGGCGGGACAGAGGATGGGTGATGCTCCAGGAAAGTTGGCATTCCACAAGGGGACACAGTTCCCATCCCTCCCGGCCAACAAGCCTGGGAGTGCCGTGGAATCACGCCAGAATGTCCAAAGTCTACTGATACGCGTGTTCAGAGATAGGCGGGGCATACCCGTTGGCGAGGCCGGAGCCGTGTTCTGGAAAGATTTGACCAAAAGGCAGGTGGATTTGACCTTGAGGATATTCCCGTGTCGGATATGGATCGTGTATCTCTAATCTGTCGTATAAAAGGTCAAATGTAGGCCAGGCCTCGCCAAATTACCCCAAATTACCCCACATTTATCCAGTTCGGGCCGAGCAAGACAACCGAGCTCTTTACATCGACCCAGGAATTCCTATGAAGACGACCTTACGTAATTTGTTGTTTAGTCACTTTATCACTTTGTCCACCCCACAAGTCCCCGCATTATTCAACTACTTGAACTGACCTATTCCCGTTCTTCCTCTTCCCAACTCTACTCTCGTCAATAAACACTCTCGTCACCATACGAGGACAAAGGATACTCTCTCATCTTTAACTCTTTGTCCCTTTTCCTGCTTCAGCCGCCAAAAATGCACGCTGCCATGCTCCGCAGCCGCGTTGCCCTTCGCGTCGCTCGCCCTGCGCAGCGCGCGTTCTCGTCCAAGACCATCTTCCCCAACGAGCCCACCAAGCCCTCGGTCCACACCGAGACCGTTCCTGGCCCCGCGAGCAAGGCTGCCGTGAGTCAATGTGTCCTTTTGAGGTCGCTCACAACCAGTCTGCCGAGATCGACAAGATCCAGGACCCCCGTACCCACGTCCTTGTCTGCGACTACGCCAAATCCAATGGCAACTACCTTGTTGACGCCGACGGTAACCAGCTCCTCGATGTTTTCCAGCAGATCTCGTCGATTGCCATTGGTTACAACGTTCCCCAGCTCCTCGAGCTTGGTCGTTCGGTGAGTTTGCGTGTGCCCGCCCTCGCGCTCGCACTGCTGTGGTTGCTTCGTGTTGCCCCGCGAAGCACGCACAAGCTGCCGGCGGTTCACCTCTTTGATGCCGCCGGATCATCCTTTGCTTTTCACCCTAGGAAGCGGCTTGTGCTTGTTAAAGTGACTTTGTTGACCCAATCAGGATGAGTTCATCACGGCGGCCCTCAACCGCCCTGCGCTCGGTTCGTTCCCTCCCAAGCAGTGGGCAGAGTGGCTCAACACTGGCCTCATGACGGTCGCGCCCAAGGGCCTTGACAAGCTCGTCACCACCCTTTGTGGTTCGAGCGCCAACGAGACCGCCTTCAAGGCAGCGTTCATGGCATACCGTCAGCGTGAGCGTGGCTCTTACGACGCTCCCTTCACCCAGGAGGAGCTCGACTCGTGCATGGTCAACCAGAAGCCTGGTACTCCCCAGCTCTCTGTCCTCTCGTTCAAGAGCGGCTTCCACGGCCGACTCTTCGGCTCGCTCTCAGCCACCCGCTCCAAGGCCATCCACAAGGTCGACATCCCCGCCTTTGACTGGCCCGTCGCTCCTTTCCCCAAGGTCCAGTACCCGAACTCCCAGTTCGCCAAGGAGAACGAGGCCGAGGAGGCCCGCTGCCTCCAGGAGTACGAGCAGATCCTCATTGAGAACAAGAAGACCCGCCCCGTTGCTGCTGTCATCATCGAGCCTATCCTGTCGGAGGGTGGTGACCGCCACGCGTCCAACAACTTCTACCGCCAGCTCCGCCTGATCGCGAGGAAGCACGACGCCTTCTTCATTGTCGACGAGGTCCAGACCGGTGTCGGTGCGACTGGTACCTTCTGGGCGCACGAGAAGTGGGGCCTCCAGGAGGGCGACGAGCCTGACTTTGTCACCTTCTCCAAGAAGATGCAGCAGGCCGGCATCTTCCACAAGAGCGAGACGCGCCCCAACCAGCCGTACCGCAACTACAACACCTGGATGGGCGACCCGATGCGCACCCTTCAGGCCCGCGAGATCATCCGCGTCATCAAGGAGTTCAACCTTGTTGAGCACACCCGCAAGACCGGTGAGGTCCTTACCACGGCGCTCACCGACGTCTTCTCGCGCCACCAGAACCTTGTATCGAACCACCGCGGCCAGGACGTCGCGACTTTCCAGGCCTTTGACTTCCCGTCGGCCGCGGTTCGCGATGCGTTTGTCGGCAAGATGCGCGCCAACGGTGTCCAGTGAGTCGATTGGATTCCAGCCAGAGTACCAGCTGACGCTTTTCAGGATCGGTGGCTGCGGTGACATGTCTGTCCGTCTCCGCCCTACCCTCACCTTCAGCGAGCCTCACGTCAACGTCCTTGTCGAGACGATGGACAAGGTCCTCAAGGAGATCTAAGCAGCTAGGGGCTAGATCAGCCGCCTTTGTCGACTCGAACGGCACCTGCCTGCAACCACCTGTACTAATATTGCTCGTCACATAAACCCTTCCTGCAGGTATCGGGCCCGTTCATAGATTAAGAGAGTGTACTAAGGACATGCATGGGTTATTGGAATGGAATTTGTGAGTAACTAACTGTACCACAGAGATTTGCGGGCACTTAATTTGAGCAGGCATTACGTCATTGGTCGGCCACTTGGAAGTAAAATACCGAAACTGAGTCAATCGAGAAGCATAATTGTGTGATCGACTGCGCACATGAATTTACGCTAGTCCCTCTAACATCTCACCTCATCCGTCCTCTGACCTAACACCCGCTAACCGCTTAACGCTTCGGGGTGTGCCACCCGAAGCCAACTGGCCAGGTCGCATCCTTGTTCGCTTCCCAGTCCGCAGTCTATCTTAGGCACGACGCGCGTTCTCCTCGGCTCGGCATCTACGTGTCGCAGGAAATTCCAGCGATTATTGCAGTCGAGGCGCTGCTAAGGGGGGGTTTATCACGCGCAATTGGCCTTCACGAAGCCCAGTCTGCTGCGATGCACAGTTGCAGTGCCCTCTGATTCCCACGCGCTTGGTCGAATGACTTGTGGCGACCTGCAACATAAATACCAGACCACTTGGACGACTTTGCCACCCATCTCCTCTTCGTCTCACAATGGCCCACGCCGACATCGAGCACGTTCCCGCCCTAGTGTCGCCTGACACTAGCGACAAAATCGAAGGATTCGAGGTCGTGTCAGAGCACACTGTCTCGGAGCACGAGAAGACGCCCGTTGACGAGGTTGACCAGGCCGCGGACGACTTGGCTGCCGTGTCCCTCGCCGGGGCGCCCGAGCTCGCTGGCCGCACGGTGACCGTCGTCGTCGTTGGCCGCCACGGAAAGTACTACAAGCACCGCGGCAAGGGCCGCAAGGCAAAGGACAAGAACAAGCACCAGCACAAGCACAAGGAGCACAAGCATGGCCACGGCCGCCACGGTCTGCCAGGCGGTCCACCTCCTCCCGCGGCACCTCATGGCTGCCCTCGCGGACCACCTCTGCCACCCCCGCCTCCCGGCTTCGAGCACGCGGTCCCGCCCACGCCGCCGGCCCCGGTCCCGGGCCCTCCCCCCTTTGGGCGCGGAAACTTCCCCGGCCACGGATTCGCCCGCTGGGGACGCTTCCACCGTCACCACCGCCACCACCACCACCGCGGTCCGGGCGAGACTTACACCGTCGACATCGAACTCCCCGCCGGTGTGGAGCCCGCCGACGTCGACTGGGACGCGACGCTCCACGAAATGCGGTGCGACCAGCGCCATCGGGCGCGCAAGGACGACACTTCGGACTCGACCACATCCGACTCGCAGTCTGACTCGTCTTCGAGCTCCAGCGAGTCGGACTCGGACTCGGACTCGACTAGCTCGGATTCGGACTCGGACGACCGCCTCCACCGTCGTTTTGGCCGTCGCCGCGAGCGCGAGTTCCGTCGCGAGTTCCGCGCCTGGAACCGCCGTGGCCACCGTGGATTTGGCGAGATTCCCTTTGGCCACGAGCGCGAGATGCCTGGCTTCGGTGACTTTGGCGGTTTCGGTGGCTTCGGCGGCCCCGGTGCGCGCTTCGGTCGCGAGGGACACTTTGCCGGTGGTGGTCCGTTTGGTCACGGTGGTCCATTCGGTCGCGGGAGTCCCTTTGGTCATGGTAGCCATTTCGGGCCCCGCAGACCGTTCGGCAACCACGAGTCGCACGGCTGGGCCCCCGCGCCCCCCCACGACGGCCCACACGGCGGCGCTCCGGGCCCTCATGTCGGTCCTCACCACCATCCCGAGCACCCACCATGGCCCTCCCCGGCCCCGCGCAAGCACTGCAACGGCAAGCATGGCCGTAAGGGCAAGCACAGCAAGCACAGCAAGCACCATAAGCGCCGCGACGGTCCCTGTTGCCCTCCTGCCTCGCATCCCGGCCCATCGCACTAAACTCCATGGCGACATCACGCGGCCATACCGCCCGCGTCAGTGACGGTTCCACCCGAGACGCGGGCGGGTTCGGTCGGAGGACGCGGGCGCCACCGCGATCGTCCTCTAGCCCCTGTTGAATACAGAGAGATACAGATTCACAGCTTGGAATACCCCAGATCGCCGCTGCCGAGGTAGACGGCCAGCATATCCTGTCGAAAGTGCAGTGAGTGAGCAAGCACCAGAGTGAACCCCAGAAAACGCCAAAAACAGTAGAAAATCCATAAAAAACCTTTCGAAAGCAATGCAGCCCGTTGCGAGTAGCTGAAGCATGAGTTTGCGGCTGGAAGCGACACTGGCGCTCCCCACGGCCGAAGAGAGAGAGACACATGGTACGAGCACTGTTAGACTGCCGACTCTTCAGCTCTCTGGTCACTGACCTTGCTACCACCGCAGTCAGGTGACTGAGAGAACGAGACCCCCCTTTCGGTTGCACTACGCCCAGGCGGACTCATCATTGCATGAAGCGTGCGCCACGAAGCTCGTTCGGCGGCCTTCTCCTTCTCCTTCTCCGGCCATGTCGGGTGCTTGCGGTCCGCTATTGTCCAACATGGGACCAGAAGTCTGCTGGTATCAAAATAAGCCCCCGTCTCCCTCTCAGGCGATTCAAAAGAGGAGGCTGAGTAACTGAATACCCTTATTGACGAGAGTGGGATTCGAACCCACGTCCGAAGACTGCGGATGTTCTTAGAACACCTTAACACAGCGCCTTAGACCGCTCGGCCATCTCGCCTGATGCTGTGGAACCTCGCGGACGCTATCTATGACGACGGCAGGAAACAGGGGTGTGGACCGCCTTCCCTTCTGTTGAATCCAACTGAATACTCTGCGGAGTGGAAGAAAGAGTGATTGAGGGAAGGGAGGAGAAAGGGAATTGGGTGGGAGAGTTCTTGAAGATTTGGGAACAGACGTTGAGACGGTGGGTGGAGTATTTAGGTCAACACTCACGACAGATACGTTCGATTCCTGTTTAGCAGCTCGCCAATCGCCAATCGACATCCCAACATCCTCTTCCTCCCATAGCAAGGAGTGTTATCCTCTACCGGACCTGAGAGCTAAAAGCATTTCATTACATTCCTAGCTACAGGGAGTTACGCTCGATTACAAGTGATTCTCTACATCGCAGTCCGCTTGCTGCAGTAAAATACATTGCAGTTGATAGCATTGTGCACGGCCCCTCTACACGACGCCGTTAAGACCCATGTTCCCTGCGTCATAGCCAGTCGCAACCCAGTCGGCGAACATGTCCATGAGCGAGCCACCGCCCATGGCATCCACCCCTCCCGTGGTTTGCGCCTGGCCCAACTCGCCAAGCAGGACTGCAACCTCCTCGGGATGTCCGTTATTGTGTCCGTTGTGATGCCAGAAGCCACCGCCCGGTACGCCAGGTCCGGGGTACAGCGACATGGCCTGTTGCATGTGGTCACTGCCGGGGCCGTCAGTGGGTGCAGGTGTTGGTAGTGAGCCAGCCTGTGAGTGGTTATGTTGTGATGCGTGGTTTGCTGAGATTTGCGCGCTCTGGAGGGGCGGATAGTATTGGGAGTGGGACGGGACCGACGATGGAGGCCGGCGCGGTGCATGCTCACGGAGCGTGCGGACCCGGCGCGACCATGGATCCTGCGCCTCGGGACTGCCAGGCTGTGACGGCTCGGAGAGGTCACTTCCGATATCCAAGCCATGACGGCGGAGCATTTTGCGCATCTCGCGAAGCTGTGTCCGTCAGTTACGCCCAACCACGCGTACCCACAAGGAACTTGGAATTCTGGAAGTTTCTGCCCATGCGCTCAATGAACACGGTCAGGACCGCAACGTCCGCCGTGAGCTCTCCAAGTTCGGCCGGCTGCTGCTCGTGTGGCAGAAGGAATGCGTACTGCAGTCTCACACGCGCACTTTCATAGACGCAGATGGGGAGCGACTGGTCCCCAAAGACGAGCGTCTCCATGTCGACCAAGCTGGCGACGTGTCGAAGTGTGCGTGCGACCAGGCGGGCGTGGGAAACACACTGGTCGCGTGTCTGCTGCACCCACCCCTGCGGCGCCCTCCCAATCAGCTCCGCTGGAAGCGATTCAGTGAACCCCGGCATCGAAACGCGTGTGAGCTCGACAACGTTGAGGTTATACCACACATGAAGCATGGTGAGAGCAGTGAGCTCGTTTTGGAACTGCCGGGTGTAGACAGTCTCAGGCTCGAGTTGGAACTGCGGAGGAAGCAAGTTGAACCAGGCCTCGAGCTTGTTCCTGGCCATGGCGAATAGCGACGAAGCATCCCATGGAGGCAGGTCCGACTCGCGCCGGTTCCGAACGACACGAAGAATGTTGGCGCGTATGCTCAGAAGACGAACATGTTGGCCGAACATGCCCACCTCGTCGAGCATGGCTGGCGCGAAGTCATCGACCCCGGGATCCTCAAGGTTGGGGATGGGCGTGTTCGACTCAATGTTCAAGTTGAATTTCTGCTCGGCGCATGGGAGGCGGACGTGAAGAAGGTGGGCAGGCACGGAGAGGAACTCTGGCACGCCCGTTGACATGATGCGGTCGAGCGAGTAGCACGCGTACATCAGCCGGCGTCGGGTTTCGCGCTCCGCTCGAGAGACCTCCGCCTCAGCGGGCATCTCACGGTGAAGCGACAGCGCCAGGGACATGCGAGTTGCAAGGGCGGCAAGCACAAAAGCTTGACTGAAGCGCCCCGAATAGATGTCATGTTTGGCCAGGATGAGGGCGGCTGTGATGTTTTCAATGCTCATGTCTGAGTTGATGATGTCGGCTTTGGCCTCGGCTGCCCAACGATTGGCCTCTGGCGACCCTGTAAGCATTGTGTGATGACCCGCAGTTCTTGGTGTGCCCGTGACGTCAACAAAGCGCGACGCAACAGCACAGATGGCGAGAACGACCTTGTGTGACGACGTCCCTTCGGCAATGTCGCGCATGAGCGTGCCCCTGTGCACAACGGCGTTACCTTGCACTGGGTAGACGTGTGTGAAGAATGCCTCGACATGACGGTCGACGATTGGACGGGGGATGCCGTGGATACTGACGAGATCAGCAGGGGCGGATGGCAGGGGGCAACAGCACACGTACACGTTGGCATGGCCTCTCCACGGCTCACGATCTGCCTCGCTGGGAGACTCGTCCACGCTGCTCGGCGTCGCTCCAGGTACTCCTGACAAGGTAGCATATTCACAGGCGATGCCTTGCTCCATGCACCGTGTGCACGAGGGGTGGTCCTGGGTACATCTGGCGCGGGCGCATCGGCATGCTACACACGCTGAGTGGCGATTACGCCTGATAGGACCCGCTGAGCATTAGCTCGAGTTTCGGCAATCGACATACAGGATGGTGGGAGTTGAGGGCTGTGCTCTGTCTTTGGAGTTATCGACGTTCTCGACAAATGCACTGGCGCTACAGAACGCTCTTCAAGGACATTCCGGACTTCAGGCCACTTGCATGCGAGACACACACGCTCGCAGTTGGCGCACGTGCCCGGCTGTTCGTCGCACTTGACCTACGCGTTAGCGTCGCATAACCTGGGAAGAGGTTTGCCGAGGTGGGGTAACTATACTTACCTTGCGAGCGCGGCAAGTGAGGCACCCTACAGATTAGTATCAGCAGATGTGCTTGGTCTCGGACAAGGCCGAACCTACCTGTACGTGTTCTCTTGCCTTTGATACGGCGAGAAGGGGCAGTTGGAGGCAGCGACGTAGAAGTAGAAGGGTCTCCAGCAGGTTTGGAACCCATCAGTGTCGTTGTGAAATTGTGGAATTATGGGAATCAGCAAGAAGATGTAGCTGGAGTCTGAAGTAGAGGGCGATTGGTGGCGTTGGTTAGTGGAATGCAATGTGATGTATAGTCAGGAGTATAGGAAGGAATATACTTTAGGAGGTTACAATGCTGGTCAGAGGGAATACTGAATGGGGATATACGGAGATCGGAGCCAAAAGTCCTCCAGCTCTGAAATGTTCCATTTCCTACTCTATTACAGTATATTTTATGTACTGTCACACAGAGTACATGCATTCGACTGCAAATCTGGCGAGCGGAGCTACAAAGCTCTAAGAACGAGACCATCAAACACATCATAGTGACGGAAAGAGACTGTAGACCATTGTACATAGCGCTTGCGCTATCTTTCTCACCTCCGCCCATTCACCAACTCCTCAATCTATCTCCTTCTTTACTCGCTTCTTCCCTCCACCTTCTGCTGCTTCTCCCTTGCGTTTCGCCTTCTTTGGCGCTGGACTTGACTCCTTTGCCAGTTTGGAGTGAATGTCCATGAGCTTCTGGTAGTTGACACCTTGTCGAGGCCAGAAGAAGGAGGCAAAGCTGCAGCTTCAGCATGACAAACTTCAGCAACACGAGCGACTCACACCCAGCAATGTTTGCGCCATTTCGAACCGTCTTGCCCTTGGGACGCCTTCTCGGCAACAATCTCGTCGATCCGGGAGCCAATGCCGGCTACGCACTCCTTGAGTGCAGCAATCTTCTCCTCGCGAGACAAGTTTTCGGTCCCCGACTTCAGCTTCTTCTGCAAGGGTGAGCAACCTTCAGTATGAACCTCACCAGATGCTTCTTAGCCGGCCTCAAAAGTTCCTTGATGGCATCTTCATCCATGGAGTCGTAGCTCTCGTCGTCCTCGGAGTCGGTGTACTCAGGCGTCTTGCGACGCTTTCCTTTGTCGGCCTTGTTGGAAGCCGACGGGGTGATCGATGGCGGTTTGAAGGAGGTGGTGGCGGAAGCTGAAGGGATTGGTGGGTGGTCGTACCCAAAGCCTTCTTTCACCGGCATGTTCGCAATGACCGCCTGTTGCTCTATGAGCATGCGTCGGTTCTCCTCGTATTCCCTGATGAGACCACAGAGATAGTCACCACGGCGAACAAGGTGAATGGGGCCAGGGATGCCCGCCTTAGGAGCTCCTGGGTCCTTCATCTTGGGATCCTCAAGGAAGATCATGTCTTGCAGGTGGAGGTTATAATCCTGAGTCGGTCAGTACTGTGAAATTATCACTAGGTGCGTACAGATTTGATGGACTCCCACGCGCCGAAGCCGTACTTCCAAATGCCGATCAGGAGGCGGGCGTCATCCTTTGGACCCCACTCCACGCTCCAGTTCATGGTAGGCTTGAGGTTGTCGTGAGGAATGGCGTACTTCTCAACGTCGTCGACGCGTCTGAAGTGCTCGACCAACGCCTTGAGCTCGTAATGGCGGGCGACGACTGTCTCGGCATTGATACCCTGGATGCCGCGGAACGTGAAGAGGATAGCTTTTTGCCTCAACGAGGACGAAATCGTCTCCCCACGCTCCTGCATTGCGCGCAACTCATTCTTGTGCGCCGCAACAGCCTCTTCTGCCTGGTTGAGGATATCGTCGCAAGTCTGGATGATGACGACGCGGTTCTTGGCAGCCAGCTTGGCCTCCTCGACAATGGTGTCGTATCGAGTGCGGATGGGACCCCACTTCTGCAGACCACGGATGAGAACACGAAGGTCACGGTCTGTCCATCAGCGCGAGATTCAAACGGCTACTAACCCTTGAGCTCAATGGCCCTTTGCGCATTGCTCTTCCGAGGGCCTGTGACCTTGGCCTTGCGTTCTGAAGGAGAAGGAGCCTTGCTGTCGCGGAGTTCGGGCTCAGCTTCGTCCATGCCCTCGTATGCACCTGGCGCGCGAGCAGCTGCTCGTTTGCGCGACCCCATCTCTTCGGCTTGCAGTGCCCGGCTCTCATCCTCGTCCATCTTAACACGCTCATCAACAGGGATGATGTCATCCCAGCTGAGGTCATCGGTGTCGTTCTTGACGTCCTGGATAGCGGCAAACTGTGCCAAGAAGGCCTCGCCGCCCGAGGAGGTCCCTGCTGGAGCAGCCGCTGCCTCCGTGTCGAAGTTGTCAGCCTTGGTGAGAATATCGTCCAGGTCCATGGCATCGAGCTTCTCGTTCTGAGCATTCTCGTCGGCCTGGAACATCGACCTGGCTCCGAACTTGAGGATCGCAGCCAACTCTTCCTTGGAGAAGTCGCCGTTCTTGTCCTTGGGAGTGGAGGTTCCATTGATATGGCCGCCGCTCGTGTCGGTCTGGTTGATGACTGTCAGGTCAGTGTCATGTTCACGCTCATTGGGCAAGTACTCACTCGCATACTCGAGGATCATCTTGCGCTTTGCGCGTTCGAGGATGTCCTCCTCGATTGTCCCCTTGGTGACGAAGCGGTAAATGTTGACGTGACGCGTCTGGCCGATACGGTGTGCACGCGCCATCGCCTGCAGGTCGTTCTGCGGGTTGTAGTCGCTGTCGAAGATGATGACTGTGTCGGCCGTCTCGAGGTTGATACCGAGACCGCCCGCGCGAGTGGAGAGAAGGAAAGCAAAATCAGGAGAACCAGGGGCGTTGAAGTGCTCGATACTCTTCTTGCGGACGTCGCTAGGGACAGTGCCATCCAAACGCTGATGAACATAGCCGCGCGCGGCCATGTAGTCCGAGATGATGTCTAGCAAGCGGACCATCTGGCTAAAGATAAGGACCCGGTGCCCATCAGCCTTGAGGCGAGCGAGAAGCTTGTCGAGAAGAACCATCTTGCCCGAGTTCATGACGAGGCTGCGGAGCAGTTCGTTTACTGGCTTTGTGCGATCTTCAGCACCGTCAAAAAGATACGGGTGGTTGGCAGCCTTCTTCAGCTCCATCGCAACGTTCATCAAAGAAACATTCTGTGTGCCGCCCTTGCTGAGTACAGCGAAGTTCTTCGTGAGGATATCTGGCGGTTAGCGTTGATGAACCACGCGCTCACTCTTGTAGTAGTGCTGCTGAAGACCGGACATCTCAACACGCAGAATCGACTCTGACTTGGTGGGGAGCTCTTTGACGACATCCTTTTTGAGGCGACGAAGCATGAGAGTCTCAAGCTGCGAGTTGAGAGCCTTGATCTTGGCCTCCTGCTCCGCATCGCCCAGCTCGAAATCGTTGGCGAGCTGGAACTCCTCGGGCTCGATGAAGTGCAAGAGAGCGAGAAGTTCTGACGTAAGTACAGCCTGCCTCTCCCCAACTCACCCTTTACGTTGTTCTGGAGTGGCGTACCAGTGATGAGCAGGCGGAACCCTGTGGAGAAGCTCTGCAGTGCGTCGTACAACTGCGAGTCGCTGTTCTTGAGGCGGTGGGCCTCATCGACCTCGAGCACTTGCCACTTGATCTGCTGGAGATCGGCACGGTCCTTGAGGATGAATTCGTACGTCGTGAGGAGGACGTTGAATTTGAGGTTCTTAGGAGGGCCGAACTCGGTCTGGCGGATCATCTCGCGCGATGCCGCAGAGCCCATGTACATGATAACGTTGAGGTCGGGTGCCCAGGTACGGAACTGCATTTGCCAGGCGTTGATCGTTGAGAGAGGCACGACGACCAAGAAGGGCCCATACTGCTTCTGGGTGTGGAAGAGGTAAGACAGAAAACTGACCGACTGAACAGTCTTGCCCAAGCCCATCTCGTCCGCCAGCATGCCTCCGTGGCCGCCCTTACACCACAAATAGGCCAGCCAGTTGAGACCCGTGAGTTGGAAAGGCTTAAGCTGGCCACAACTTTGAAGGTACTCGGGATCCTCGGAGATCTTCACGTACGCGGGGCGGGAGTGGATGGGATAGTTGGCGGAACGGGCAGGGACAGTCGGGCGGGCCATGCGTTCGTGATACTCTGTGATGGCCTCTTGAGCCTGGCCCTTGATCTCGTCATAAGCTAAATGTCAGCAATGAACGCCTGCTGGCAACTCACATTCCCAGGTGCACTCGGCATAATGAAGGTTGGTCCACTTGCAGAGGAAGAGGGTCACGCGCTGGCCGTCCCGCATCTCCTCCTTCTCGCCGACCACGCGTTCCACGGTTTTGTAACTCTCTTGAGTCTCGCGGATCCGCTCACAGTCGATCTCGTATTGCTCGAGGTCTTCACGACTGGGCTTCCACTTGGCGTCCGGAGTTGGATGGTGATAGGCTTGCTGGACGAGCCAGACCCTTTGTATGTAGTTCTCAACCTTCTTGAAGCCCTTGTACCCCTTGAGGAACGAGTAGAGCTCGTCCGTGTTGTGGATGTGACTGTAACCCTTCCACTTGATGTGGAACCGCTGAGAGTCAACGCCGCTCGACCGTGCAACTCACCAAGTTGGTCTGAGGATCGTCCGTCTCGTCGTTCTTGTGCTCGTCGTCACGACTATGGGACAAAACAAGGTCGATCTCGTCCGCAACAGCCCCGTTCTCTGAGCAGTTAGTGCGTGTGGCATCAATTGCTCACCAATGGGTACTTCGCGTCCGTAGAACATGTCGTCATCTCCGTCGCTGTCGAGTCCGTAGTCGACGTTGGCCTCATTGTAGGTGACCACTTTGCGAGCCGCACCACGGCGCCAGGAAGAGCCGTCGTCTGATGCGCCGAAGCTTGTGTCGGGTGTTGCTGTGCCGCGCGAGTGGGCTCCGGAGCGCTGGAAGAACTTCTTCTTGTGCGACTTAGCGGCGTAGTCCTCGTCTGACGAGTTGGATCCGGCGCGGCGAACAGAGGGGAAGAGGCCCACTGTAGCTGACAATGTCAGTTCCCGCCTCTCTCCCATACTGCGAAACCGCAGAATTGGCACCTACACTTCTTGAGCTTGGGGGGACCTTTGCCCTTTGGCTTCTTGCTCGCACCAAAGTCGGGATCATCATCTCCATCATCGTCGTCGAACTCGTCGTCCGACTGGTCGTCCGACTCGCTGTCCATGTTAGAGACTGGCGCTGTGCCCTGGTAGTCAGCATTGCGAATCATCCAACCTTCCCTCACCATTGCTTCGCTACCATCGACCTCCTCCTCGCCCTCTGCATCGTCGACATCTGACGGTTCCGGAGTCAAGTCATCCTCAGAGGCCATCTTGGGTGGTTTCAAGATGATCTGGCGGGGCTGGAGGCATCAGCGTAGTCCAGGACGGTAGTGCTTACCGTTGGGAGACCGCTCGACTGTGCGGAGACATGATTCCCCGCATGCACATTGTTCGAGTGGCCCACGTTGGTAATTGGACGGTACTGAGGCTCTGGTGACGACTCCTCAGACTGCATGTTGACCGGCGTTGAGGCAGCAGGACGGACACTAAGTATCTACCTGAGGTTGATCAGCGACTTTACTTTCGACGCGTCTGGCGGAAATGAAACGCGACCGATTGGTCCATGGGCGTGCATTGCCCCAACAGTGATGGACGTAAGAAGCGATGCGGAGACGGTGAATGGATGACGAGAGATGGCAAGGGCTGGATGCCAGACGGGGAGCAAGAATGGTTGCGTTCACATGAAGGAAGGTGGTTCTTAGAGTCTGGCCTTCTGACAAAGTACGGAGTGATGGGAGTTCTAGGTCAAAGTGACATGCACACTCCTATTGTGCGGTTGTGATTGCACTTTTACTCACCAAACAACGAATGCTTGTTTAATGGCGACGACGAGCACTGGGGTAGGCGATGGTGACCGCGGGTGGTCTGGGTGAGCCCGGGGAGCGGATCGGAGGTTGTGGTTTGGTTTGGATGGTGGTCGAAATGGGGTTGGGGTGATCGGGTTTGGGCGAGATCGAGGTGATTTGAATGTACCTGGCTGCAGGTCTATGGATGCAATGTCGACGGTGAGGCTTGTGATGGTGATGAGGATGGAGGGAATGGTGTTGGAGTGGTGGTGGGGGTTGGACGACGTGCGCCCGACGGAACCCTTTCGGTTGGTTGGTTTACTGGCGGGGGTACGGGGGTACGAGGGCTACGGGGTGGCAGCCCAACGCCCCAGTCCGGGCCCGCCGCCGCTGCCCTCGTCGTCGCCAGGTTTGACCGTGCCGCCACCCGTGACCCTCACCTCAACGCCCATACCCCCGGTCTTGAACCAACTTTGCCTCCGCTTTGCCTCAAAATTCACCTAGCCCTAGCCAACCAGCGTCGTCCTTGCCATTCCCACCAAGGCAATTCAAGCAACCCACCACCTTCTGCGTCACCGTTAGTTAGCACTTGGCCAATGGCAAATGGCCCATGGCCCAAGCAACACAACACTCTGCCAATTACTAGTTTAGTTGGGTCAATTGGGCTAACTGATCAACCATTCATGTCATCCATACAGCCGTTGGCACCATTACAACTGACAAGTCGAAGTGCAATCCCAAGTAACAGCCTCGGCTGGCCATGCCACGAACACCGTCTGTTTAACACGACGACAGGTGATGCGGGCGTGGGCCCGCGGGCCCAGAGGGAAAGGGGAGGTCCTCGTGGGCTTGCAGCTCAACCGAGCAAGTCGAAAGGATCCTTTGGGTTATGGGCCATGGGCCCAGTCCCGTATCACCCGGGCCCGCCGCCACCATTAGGGCCCTAACCGTGGTTCTCCGATTCTCCCTCGATCGTTCTCAAACCTCCCCCCTCCCCTCCCCCCCTCCCCTTCCCCCCCCCCCCACCCCTCCCCTCCCCTCTCCTTCCCATTTCTCTGGCACGTCTCCCTGTCTTCCCTCCCCACTTTACACTTCCCCAGCGCATACTGTACATCCACGCTCGTTGCCTGGAATAAAGCGGTCAACGCCGAAGTTGTGAAACTCTGTCTTGCATGCACGTACATGCATCCGAGTGGCGCTTCCAAGGAATCGACCGACGTTCAAGTGCATTTGGTTTGAGACATGTCAAAGCAAGAAAGGGGAATTAATGGATGCATGTACGTGCATGCAAGACAAATACAAGGTCCCATGAACGCCACCAAACACTATATCAGAGAGCCCGGGAGAAGTGTTGTAAAGATCGGCTGTTGGAGCTTGTTCCCGACTCACGTCACAATCCCCTCATCGCCAACAGCCCTGTGCGCAGTGTGGGAACTTTCACATTCGTCAGCCAACGCTGTCTTGATGCCACGCCTTCTCCTCTGGTCACACAACCATGTACCTCACGTGATCTCGAGGGTGGTGCGTAATAGTTATCTCACGTGGCAGCCTCGTCACAGGTGTGCGGATGCATGGCCTGGTCCCGTGTCCCCAATAGTCAAGTAACTACAAGCCCAAGAGTGATCAGCGTCCTTGGGTGACGATAAAGTACGACAGGCAAACAGCTGGAACTTGTGAACCGAGTTTCGACATCTTGACTGATCTTGACATGTCATGTGATGGATGTTCGAGGAAGAATGGAGTGGGGCAGGATAATGATTTTGTGTCACAGGGTTGACCACGTGGTGAGATGACACGTCCAACCTCCTACCTCCTACTCGTCTCCTCCCCCTACGTCTCGCTCCTATGGCCTCTGGACTCTGGCTTAGGCCACAACCATCCACATCGACATCCAAATCCACATCCTCTCCTCTCCACAGTCATCCCGCCCGACCATATACACACAACCTTCTTTGACCACGACGACGCGTTCATCCCGTCCACCAACGTTGAGATTATCTTAACAATGGCGGCGAAACAGCGTGGGTCCTCCGACGCGTCCAAACAGAACAAAATGGAGAAGTGTAAGTCGCAACGTGTTGCGCGTTTCGGGAGAATCGAAACAATCAGCTCACGGCTGTAGTCACGTTCACTCTCGGCAAGCTCGATGCGGGCATGGTAAGTTCCTCATCTCGAGCGTCAGTTGATGCGTCAGGCCATCCTCCTTGGACCTAACTCGCACCTCCTCGAGTTCCCTTCGCTCCTCATCCCAGAACCATCACCCAATGAGCCACCCCTCGGCCCAGGCTCCATCCTCACCATCACAGTCACGCGCGACCTTGAGGCAGAGCGCACGGCTCAGAGCTCTTTCGAAAGGCTTCAAGCATCCATCCTCGACGCGTTCGGCACCAACCCACCCACCAAGCCTGAGCTCCAAATATTGAACGTCACGCAGACGAGCGTAGCACTGGAATGGAACGAGCTGTATCTCGGCAGCGCCACCTTCCGCGGGCTCGAAATGTACCGCAACGGCCAGCGGTGGGGCCGAGTCGGTGGCGAGGTTGGGACCAAGGACGAGAAGACGGAGTGGAAGACGGGCGGCCTTCAAAGCGGCGAGGAGTACACGTTCCAACTCGTCATGTGAGTAACTGCCGCTGTGATCATCTCAGCAAACCCGGCTGACCTGCAGGAAGACGACGGCTGGCACCTTCCCGTCCAACCTCATTCGCGTTCGGACGCACACCATGGAGTGAGTTTGATGTTGGGGAACGCATTGACGACCAGCAACCTCACTGGCCTCTACCCAACGTTCGGATCTATCGAGCCTGCAACCCTCCTGTCTCAGTTGCGGACCTGCTTGACCGACATCGGGGCGCGCGAGGCGCCCCATATCTCAACTGCCACCACGCACTTCGTCTGCTCGTCGGCGCTTCTCAGCGATGGCGACAATGGAAGTGGTAGCCACATAGACGAGGCGTACGAAAAGGCTGTGGCCGCCAACCTCCCCGTCGTGAGCCCCAGCTGGCTTCTTGCCGTTGCGGCTGAGAGGCGGTGAGTGGATTGCGGGTATCATCTCGACGAGCTGACATCAGACTGGTGCCCATCGCCAACTACCTCCTTCCGTCGCCGTCAGCGCCAAGGGATTCGAGCTCAGGTTCTGCTCCATTCCGTCGCCCGTCCGACTTGAAACACTCATCGCTTCCTGTAGGCGGATCAGGGTCTCCAGTACGCGAGCAACCGGAGGTCCGCTCGCCAAGCCCGGAGACTGTTGCGCGCATGAGCAACACGGGCCCGGCCATGAGCCCGTCGTCACGACAGGGCTCGTTCGCACCGAGTGTCGAACGATCAGGATCCCTAGGCAACGAACGGAAGACGAGCACCGGAGGGCCGGTCACGCAGCAGCGATCCCGCAGCCCGCGCCCCGAGTCGGACGGCCGGCTCGACCGTGGCTTCAAGTTCCCAACCTCTGGTTCCGGCAGTGGGAGCAAGCCGACGCCCCATATACGCACCCAGCTGAGTGACGGCGACGAGTCCATCGCTTCGCCCGTCATGCAGACCCCGATCGTCCATATCCAGGCGCCATCGACCGATGGCCCGATCTCTGCCCCCGTCGGCTACACACCAATGGAGGAGGAGATCAAGGAGGTCAAAGAGATCGACGGTCCGCCTGCGTACGACCAACCTGACGCCGCAGGAAAGGACTCGACTGAGGCCAGGGAGGAGTTCAAAGGCGACTCTGATGTCCAAACCGCTCCTGCGCAAGAAACGGCTAGCCCCACGTCGAAGCCTGTAACGAAGTCGAGGAAGGAGGCCGAGGCGGATTTGGCGGCGACGAACGTTGGGAAGGCGGAAGAGCCTGTTGTTGGCGCAACTGCTGCCGCTGAGACGGCCGAATCCGACGGACCTGCAGGAGAGGTTCCCATCGAGAAACCGTCCACCAACGACGCGACTGTCGGGTCGGCGGCCGAGACGGTGAGAGGGGAGGCCGCTGTCGAGCCAGCTCCTCATGAGGACGAAGCTGATTACAAGGAGGACGCCAACTCCGAGGAGGGTGTTGCTGACTTGAGGAAGAAGCCGGAGGTTGTTGTCGAGTTGGACACGGACAAGAAGGAGATGGCCGTCAAGGCTGATGGTGATGAAGCCCAGTCTGATCCCAAGGAAGCCGGGGAGGACATCGCCTTAGTCGACACTCCGGATGAGGCCAAGGCGAAGGCAGCAGTCTCCTCCGAAAACCCCGCCTCATTGATCGACACAAACGAGGAGGTGAAGGCTGGTGAGGTCATTAAGGAGAAGGAGGACGTCAAGCCTTCGGCATAGGACGAGCTCGCCGATGTAGACCTTAGCTAGAGCATAAAGCATTATGCATCCCGAACGATACAACTGTGTACACAAACGCTCTATACATATCTAGCTTCGAACCATTTACCCCACCCCGCTGGAGCACCTGCACCAACCAGGACCTGTCGGTCGATGATCTCGCCGCTCGTGAGCCGCTTGTACGTGCTGATGGTCTCTCCCCAGTCGGTCACATCATACAAGCGCACACGACGGTCAAAGCCCACTTTACCATAACCACCATACGACGAGCCGCCGTTGAAGCACATCCACACGCCACGTACCCGCCGGCAGCGGTCCGTGTTGTGGACGTGCCCGTGGCTAAGGACCTTGACCTCGGTGCGTCGTTCGCCATCGCTCTCCAGCATTTTCTCGATGCCGTTGGAGAAGAAGCCCCCGTTCGTAAGCCTACTGACACTCTTGTCGTCAGGCGCGTCGGACGTGCCGAGGTTGAGCTTGCTGTCCGCAAAGGCAGCATCATCCGTCGGATCCGCCGGGTCATAGGCTTCGACCAGCGGGATGTGGAACCACATCATGGCGTTTGGCTTTGCGAACGTCGGGGTCGACTGCCGTCGACCCAGTCGTCGCTTCCAGATCTTGCCGAGATCGTCAGCCCCATCGGGGCGGAAGGGTCGCTCGATCGGGTCGACGGTCGCAGAGGTCTTGCGAAACCACTCGGTCTGTGACTCGCGGATGTAGTCGTAACCGGGCTGGACAAACGGCAACATCGACTTCTTGTACGCACCAGAGTCGAGGAAGTAGAGGGTGAAGATGTGGGTGCGTGAGGCGTCTGGTGAGAGGATGCGCACGTCGTCTAAAGTCAGGGTGGTCTGTAGTTTGGCAGACAAGATGTCTCTGGATGGAAGACTCACAATTGCCTACGCCCGCAACTTCAGCCGGACCGAGTCGAGCGAGGCTATACGGCATGCTCGCGAGAGCACGCATCTGCATCTCACGATCATCTGCAATCTCGCTGTCGTGATTTCCTAGTGTCAGCCAAGGCGAACCGCAGACGCACCGAATACTGCTGCCCACTGGATCTTGCGGGCGATCACGGGCTCGGCAAACGTGGCGAGCACGCTGAGGCTGTCGTAGCTCGTCTTCTGCCCATTGAGCTGGTCACCTGAGAACACGACCATGTCGGGCTTCTCGGCATCAAGTGCTTCGGCCAGCCATGCCGCCGTGTCCGGGTATGCTGCACATGGGTTCTTATCCGTGTCGCGACACTCGCCTTTGCCGACCGAGAAATGCAGGTCTGCGATCTGCATGATCTTGAACGACCCGTCGATGCGGAACTTGGGTGCCTCGATCGCGGGCGCGATGGGGTTGCCGCGACGGTAGACAATGTCCACACTCTGCCATCGCCCCTTCTTGCCGTCGACGACCTTTCCACCTGGAACGCGCTCAAAGCCGAAGAACGGCGCGCCATCACCAAAGTGTGGCATCACCTCGGTGATGTGCTGGCGTTTGCCCTGCGCCTCGATCTTGTAAAGGAGCCTCAACTTGGGCTGGCGTGGAAATACGCCCGAACGTAGATTGCCAGGGGCCTGCAACCAGCCGTCGGCTACAAGCTCAGTGGGCGGCGGGTCCGGCACGATTTGCAGGTCTGTCACGAGAGCAACGTCAAGGCGCCGCGTGCGCCGGTAGTAGAGGTACAGGAAGCTGGGTTAGAGCGGCTGCGGGGGATCTCACGTCAGACCTGTGCGGTGGTTCAGGTCACTGTCCACCAGTACCCACTGGCCCTTGGCCGTGTCCTCCTCGGGGGTCGTCTTGGGCTGACAGTAGGTGATGATCTTGGGTGAGAGGAAGCATGTCACGACTGCGAGCTCCGTGACTATCGTTAGCTCGCAGTCAACGCTGACGCCTTGACGTCTGGAAGCACTCACTTCCTGTCGTGTGCTTAGCAATCGGGTCCTGTTCAGTCAGCTACATTTAGTTACAGCACTACCCAGACGTCGAGTTGTTGTCCAACGTCTCCTTGAGTGTCGTTCCCAAGCGCCGCCTGTTCCTGGGCATCCAGATCAAAGTCAATGGTGTCCCATGCTTGCCATCCTAGTTGATTCACGGTGGCAGGGGAGTATAACTGCGAGAGCAGCGAGTAGCTGACAAGGCCGATCGACAAGAGGACGAAGGCGCCGAGACAAGGCGTCAACGACTTGAGATAGCCAGTTGTCCTGCTTCGCGGCCTGTAGCGAGAGTCGAGTGGGAGTTGGGGCATGGCCGAGCAGCCTTGTCTCGCTGTGACTGAGGTGTGAGACGATGGGAAATGGTCCGATCGCGAACTGGATGGTGCGCAGCAAGCGTGTAACCATGGTCGGGCGTTTCCACCTCCGGAGATCGGCACGACAGATATCGGGCATTTCAGGTCACGTGGTGGCTGAGCTCTAACTGTGACATCGTGGTGACTCTAAGTGACATATCTAACTAAGGGGGTTCAGAGAATGCACGGCGCAAGTTGGATTGAGCGCGGAGCTTTAGCTCTACGGCAGACCGCTCCTCGATGGCAGTCAGCAGGATGATGCCAGCGGCCAGTTCAGTGGTCGTTTGCGACCCTACTTTATCCGCAGCGGTGGTGCTCCTCACATGCACAGCCGCTTCCCTCCGATCGAGCCCGTGAGGCGAGTCCCACAAGCGCTGAACCAGCCGACGGAAGGGACGCAAGATACCCGTTAACACTAGGCAAAGCAAGGCTGCCAAGATCGATAACTTGAATGTCAGCTCTGTCGAGTCAGAACTCCCACGATTCCATAGAGGCCCGCCCACAGCGCCCTCAGCACATGCGACACGATCCAGAGGCCCATCTGAATCCCTGGCCAGAACTGGCGATGGTGGTCGAGGAACAAAGGCGATCCACTTAACAAGCTGACCACTGCCGTGTCAGTTCAAAACAGTGAGTGCCAAGCTCACATGAGGTACCTGGCGATCCCCATAGCGATGGCGACGGAAGTGCGATAGACTTGATACTGATGTTGAGAAGAGAGAACGCATCTTGTACCTCCCGTGCGTACATGGCAGTTTGAATGCGAGCCAGCTTAACCGACTCTTGTACTTGGTTCTGGTGCTCCTGTACTGTTAACGAGGGCTGAACTTCCAACCCACCATGAAGTCGTCTGAGAAGGCCGCGAGCTGCGGAGCTAGGCTTGCTGCCTTGTGATCAACCTCATCTAGCACCTACAGGCTTCAGTACGTGTGTTTACACATTGAGCTAGACGTACTTCATTAAGATGCTCAGCTTGGTCCAGCCACTGGGTCCCCAAGTCACGAAGGGCATTCTAAGGTCAACAAATTGCTCACGGCTAGGGTGTACCAAATGTCGAGTTGCCTGGTCGTTCAAAGCTTCCAAACCGTATGTAGACGAGTTATACATTGTCCCAAAGGCTTCTTGGGCAAGGCGGACCATAACCTGCAGACCCTGTTGTCAACCAACTTTCCCATCTCCTCACCTCATCGGCAGCATGGTTTAGGACCAGGGACATCAGATGTTAGCGTCGCTCAATCCAGTTAGCCTCCTCACCTCGTGGACTGCTCCCCTCTGCAGCTGAGAAAGGTCCTCCTGGGCTCGGTGGATGGCGATCGCGAGAGAGTGCTTCATGTGCTCGGTCATGTCGTCCCAGGACTTTCGCTGGCCCTCAGAGAAGTATGTGATGGAGTCTTCGAGTCTTCCTTGCATGAAATCGAGGCGGAAGGCGACATCCGCGAGGTTCTGCAGAACCGATCTCGAGGAAGAGAAAGACTGGCGGATGGACTAACATTTAGCGCAATCAGTCTCAACTCACCTCCAGCTGCTCCTCGACCTTTCGGCTTCGCTCGATGTCGCTCTCATGGGTTGCATCTGCGTTGCGGTGTAGAAATTGGAGTAGGGCGATCTTCTCGCGTGTCGCGTTGGTGTAGAGCTCCTGCGCGAGTTCTGATATCAGCTGAGACAGGTAACATGACCTACCGATGTGACGCTGATGCGTCAAGGCAAACCACAATTGTGCTAACGTCAGCGCGAACAGCGAGAGCCACACTGGAATCGCTGAAGTAGGTGTTGTACGTAGCCCAGTCTTGAGGACTGCGATGCAAGGTGCTAGCGTGAGCCACGTCAGGAAGGAACTCACCTCAAGCAGAGGGAGCGGCTCTTCTCCTTCTCCATGCCAGCTCGAAGGGCAGCTTGGTCTTGAGTTCGAGGTTGAAAGGAGGGCCTGTCCCAAGGCTTGCATTCTTCGGGAACCTTCTGCAATGCAGACGACATTGAGCACAGAGTGAAAGAAATGGCCACTGACATTAGGTGAATTGTGCAGCACTCACAGTCTTTGACCTGGGACTCGTCGAGGCCGAGATGGTCGCTAGTTCCGGCTACGCCACGGAGGTGACGAACGGTTGTAGAGTGACAACCCGAAGCGCTAATGCGACGAATGACACCTGAGTGGGTCAGCAGGACTAGAGGAGTGGAGGAGGGCTTGAGGAAGAAGCGTTGCGGGAAGGAAGTTGGGGTGGAGGAAGGTGCAGGTACACACCGCGCCCTAAAACTTCCGCCGCAACCTCCTTGGTGAGTCCAAGAGAGCTAGTGACTTGTAGTTAGTTTGTTCTGTGGAGCTAGAAGCTCACCATCATCGTACATCAGGTCATGCTCAGCCGGTCGCTGCGGGAGGACAGCCGCTAAAAGAAGAAGTGAAAGTGAAAGCTTCATTAGAGGTCGCTCCGAAGGTGGTGAATTCTCCAGAAGGGCGGCGCGTGATGGATCGTGTAAGTGTGCGTGTGTGTTAGGGGCTGGGACTGGAGTTTGGAGAACTGGAGTGGTGTGTGGAAGATTGTGAGTGATGATGAGTGATTGAGTGACGAGGAAGGAAAGAGAAGAACGCAAAGAGGAAGATTGTGCAGTGTGGGCTTGTAGAAGTGTGCGAGCGATAGGATTTGGGAGTATCAAAGAATGAAAGGAGAGAAAGAGAGAAAGAAGGAAAGAGAGACAGGCAAAAGGTACGGAACTAGCTGTCGAGGAAGGTTGGTTTGTATACCAGAGCTACCAGAATGCAGAATGGACACATATAATCAACCACGGATCAGCGGAACCAAACAAACACAAGACCATTCCTACTGTAGTCTTGTCACACTGGTGGGAATCAGCTTCTCGTGCGGGTACTATGATCCATGCATGATGCTTAGAGCACTTACTCCCAAACATTATAGGGCAGCGTCTTGATGTCTGGGATCTGGATCCCCACGAACCTCACTCTCTCGCCACCTCTGATGGCCACAGGCGCATGGGCAACCACTCGCCGTTTGGTCCGAAGCGTGGATTTTGCTGGTATTGGATACCATCGCCTAGCGGGCGCCCGATCGGTACTGGTCTCGTCAGCCTCGGAGCCTGGCGTCATATACTGTACACACTCACAGACCCATCCGACGGGCGACTTGCCCATCTCCTGCCTCCACCGGTCTCTCGCCCGTCCCACTCGCCAACGGTCGTTGACCGCGACCCCGCCATACTCTTCTTTCCATTCCTTCCGGACCGCACGTACGTCCTTGGTTGGACACATGGGATTGTTGAACTCGAGCTTTAGCGCCGCCTCCTCCGCCCTCTGTTGGGTGCCAGTCTCGAAGGACTCAATCGTCGACCTCCCCACCAAGATGAGATAGACGTGGGTCGGGAGCATCATGAGGAGTGTGAAGATGAACAGGATGCCCGCACTGGGCCTCAGCGTTTGGTACGAATCGATCACGTACATGGTGATCAGGGCGATCTTCTGGCCGTCGACCTCGTCCGCGAGACATGAGTCCACTACGAGAACGGCAGTGCTGAAGAGGCAGAACAAGCCGGCCCAGAAGCAGAACGTGATAAATACCTGGAGGTCAGATTCTCTCTGCATTAAGCGGCTTACTGCGTGGTTCCTCCATCCGACACATTGCCCGACCCAAACGCAGTGGTCTGCTTGTCAGCTGCAGCTCGCGCCGTCAATCAACCACACACGGTCAAACTGGAGAACACAAGTTCCGCAATGGCGGCAGTGGTGTGTTCGGTCCGGCTTGATGATCTTGCAGTGCGGGCACCACCTGCGCTCTAGAGGCACGGGCGGCGTTGGTCGAGGTATCCGTGAGGCCTTGTAGGCTGGCGTCGCAGAGGACGATTGAGAGCCGGTGGGAACCGGGGCCAGCTGCACGGCGGCAGGTACCCTCTGGGTAGCAGGAGGAGGGCGTGATGTAGATGGGTACGCAGGCCTCATCTGAGAAGAACGACCGTCGAACGACATGAGATCGACAGGATGGGATTCGCGGACTGAGCCGCCAGTGAATGTCATCGGAAGCTCGTGTCCGGCGGGCATAGCGGGTGGCGGAGGAGGCGGCAACATGAACTGATTGTCTTGGTACTGGTCCGGCAATTCGTCGGGTCTTGATGGGATGTCTTGAATTGCGGGGTCCCCCAGCCAGGTCGACTCGGACATGCGTGGCGGCTGTGGGCGTGTCAAGTTGGCTGTCTGCCACGAGGGATCTTCTGTTTCTGGGACGAACTCAAGTCAGGAGATGGTTGCTAGGTTGCTAAGTTGCTAGGACCGTGACTCACCGCGTTTGCAAACCCTGGCCCTGTCAAGATGATCTAGCGCGTGAGCACGGACGGGACATCGGGGATCATACCGCTAGATACGACCAGATGAACATGATATACAGGATCAGGAAGGTTACGAGCAGCCCAATTCCCACGTCGCGCGAGTATGTCGCACCCGGGCGGCGTCGGATAGCCGGGACCAAGGTGCGCCCGATAGCGACGTAGCCCGCCCACACTACGAGGGCGAGCACAAAGCTGTGCGTCAGGGTGTTTCGCGAATGTGCATACATGACGACAATCTTGCGGCGGATCCATGGGTCTGGGTGAGAGTACGAACGCGAACTCTCGCGAAACCGCGTCCACCACGGGCTCCGCTTGGGGCTAGAGTCGGTGTCGGACATGATGGTGGGGGAGTGAGCAGAACGAGTTATGGTCGCTCTGAAGGGGAAAGAGGCAAGTGCACAGACGTCATAATCGACACACGTGAAGGAAACCGACGCAGAGGGTGAATCCGGTCGAGTCGAGAGAGTTGTTGACGAGTGTTGTGACGTTGCAAACGAAACGTCGAGTAACGAGTAATGGGTGGATTGGTGATGTCAGTAATTGTATGACAATGTTTATCTTGCTAGGCTTGTATAAGCCTTTAATTGCTTGTACGGTTAATCCTATGGGCCTTATGGCCAATGTGTCACCTGCTCTGTCGAAACAGCCCAACATGGACGGAAGCAAATGGAAAGCGCAGCAAGTGACAATCCCCATCGTTACCTTCAGTTGCTTTGTCTCATTACATCCATCCATCTTCCTCTCCTTCACATCTTCCTCGAATCCATCCATCTCTAAAACATGTCCAAGAGCGCCTACGTCGGCCACCTGCCCCAGGGTAAGCTACAACTTGCTAAATGGATGCGTCTAACTTGTGTCAGGCACCAGCAAGCAGGATCTCGAGGACGTGGGTTCTAACTGACTCCGCAACCGATCTAACGCGGTAGCACTTCAAGACCTTTGGTCGTGTGGTCGAGGTGCGCTTGATGTCCAACTTTGGATTTGTCGAGTTTGAGACGACCGACGTGAGTCATGGACGCTTTGTCTCACCGGCGTGCCAAACACTGACATGCTCAGGATGT
Organism: Cutaneotrichosporon cavernicola; assembly: GCF_030864355.1. Lineage (NCBI taxonomy): Eukaryota > Fungi > Basidiomycota > Tremellomycetes > Trichosporonales > Trichosporonaceae > Cutaneotrichosporon > Cutaneotrichosporon cavernicola. The sequence continues at coordinate 2,485,734 of NC_083394.1, read as the reverse complement.
CGAGGCTGCCTGCCGCGGCCTTGACGGCAAGGACTTTATGGGCGAGAGGTATGGCGCACTGCTCTTCTGCAAGGTCACCACTTACCACACAGGCTCATTGTTGAGCGCGCGCGTGACTCGCGCCGCCGTGACACTTGGGACCCGTGAGGATGCCTTTCGAGTTGCACTAACGCGACAGGATGGGTCGCCCTCCTCCTCGTGCTGCTCCCCGCGGCCGCGGCGTCCGCGTCTCGGTCATTGGCATTAATCAGTCGACCAGCTGGCAGGTACGGATCGATCCCCTTTCTTGAACGTGTGGAGGCGAAGACTCGGTGGTGAACGCGCGAGAGGAGGAATTGCCTGGCAGATCCGAACTGTTCCTCGTGGCCCCTGGAAGCAGCAGCATTAGCAGCAGCAGCAGAGCAGCGGACAGCAACGAGGGTTGGATCCACTTTTTTTCCCATGTTTGCGGCGGCGTATTGGCCTGGTCTGATCCCTCACTAGGACCTCAAGGACTTCGGTCGTCAAGGCTGCGAGAACGTCATGTACGCCGACATCGACCACTATTCGGGCGACGGGTGAGTATACGCCGTTCGCCAAAGCTTACAGCAGTGTCATCGAGTTCCCTAGCATGGCAGACGCTGAGGACGCGATCAGGCGTCTCCAAGGAGCTGAGATCCAGGGCACGCCTGTCAAGCTTGAGATCAAGCCAGTATGCCCCTTCTTTTGTGGCAAAGCTAACGCTCCAAGGATGGAGGCCCTCGTGACGACCGTGGCCCGCCTCCCCGCGACTTCGGCCGCTACGACGACCGGCCGCCTCGCCGTGACTTTGACCGTTACGACGACCGCCCTCCTCGCCGCGACTTTGACGACCGCGACCGCCGCTACGGCGACCGTCCCCCGCGCCGTGACTTTGACCGCTATGATGACCGTCGTGGCGGTTACGACGACCGCCGCGGTGGAGGCCATGACGACCGTCGTGGTGGCGATCGCGACCGCTCGCCGCCTCGTCGTGAGCGCGACTACCCTCCCCGTGACTGAGGTGTATTCTTCATGTGTCTCTGTAGTTGGCCCAAATGATGCAAGACAATGGTGCGCGCGACGATTGTGTGAGAGTGCAAGGAACATGACATGGCTGGCGTATGAGCAATAGTACATTGTAACACGTCGAGAATGCAGCTATCGGGGCTCGTGATATGGATGACGGTTGCCTTACTCCCTGTGACGGTAGTAGATGAAGCCGGCAACAGCAGCGACAATGACAACGGTCATGATCGGTAACTGAGACTGAGGTCTTAGTGGATGCGCGACTCGAGGAGGAACGTACCTGTCCGACAACTGGCTTCTTAACTCCATTGTCCAACTTGCGCTCCACATGCTCTTTCTCTCCTCTGAGAGTGTCGGCCGACTCGCGCCCACTCTCCGAGGATTCCTTCTCGTTGAGGACGTTGGGTGAAGCTGGCCTGGATCCAGACCGCCCACGCCCTCCTTTGACGCGGCGCAACGCGTCCCTAGAGAGCTCACGCGACCGACCCTTCTTGATTGCAGGTGGCGTCTCGCGACCGCCTTTGGGTGTTGAGGCGCCGCCCGAGCTGTTCGCTACGGCGCGAAGGCTACGCATCGCGAGAGCTGTCTTGGTGCTAGGTCGGCGCCTTCGAGGCTTGGAGATAGCAGGCGAGACCTCGCCGAGGTCGAGGCCATCACTGCCAGCGGAGTGTGGGGCTTGCCACCGGTTGTGGACAGCAAGGAGCTCACCTTCCTCGACATCTTGCTGGGCGTCGTCGTCCTCCTCGTCGACGAGCTCGTCGTCTCCACTGAGTTGCTCGTTCATCTCGCGTTCCTCCTCCTCCTCGACAGCGCGGCGGCTGGCTTCCTCCCATTCGCGGACGACGCCGCGAAGGCGCTCTCTCTCCGACTCCCAACTCTCCCTTTCCTTCTTCCACTTGTCCTCGAACTTGGAGCGCCAGGCTTCCCACCGCTCCTCCGCCTGGACAGTTGCAGCAGAGACCCGCTCGGCAATGTCGCTCTCCAGTAGCCCTACTCGTTGGGTGAGCTGCTTGACAGCCGTCATCGCTTCACCATGCTGCGTCTGGAGCGCTTTGGACAGCTGAAGAGCGTCCGAGATCTCTGTTGTGAGGGCCTGGATGCGGGCCGCCAGGTCGTCCTGGCCCCTCGATGCGCTCCCATTAGCTGATTTGGAAGCGCGGTGGCTGTCCTCGTCGTCGTCGTCCGGCATGACTGTCGCCACGGATTGTGCGTCATCGTCATCATCGTCGTAATGGGAGCCATTCTCAGAGGCTCTGGAGAGAGCAAGAAGCTGCTCCATCTCACGCTTGCTATCGTCCATCTGTTTGCGCACACCTGCAATCTCGAGCTTGAGCGCGTCCTGGTGTTGAATCTGCCCCTCGAGCTGGCGGATTCGTTCCAGGTGCGTGGCGACGGACGACTGAGTGTCGTTCATTTGAGATTGGAGAGCAATGAAGGCCGCTGCAGATGAGCCGTGAGGCCCTGCTAACGCCGCTTGAGCCTCGGCGGAAGGATTGCGGAACTGGGCCGGGATGTACTGCGCGGCTGCACCGTTTTGGCTGGGGGCCTGATATGTTAGAGCCCGCTCGACTGAGGGAACGTACCAGCCCGCCCCCCAGGGTGTCCTGCACCTCTGACATGGCACCTGCCAGCGTCTGAAGCTCTTGCCCCGTCTCCTTGCTCTTGGCCAACTCGTTCTGGAGCTTCTGCAGGACATGCTCAAAACTCAGTCCGTTCGCTTTCCCACCAGCACTCATCATAGAGGGCCCCATGTGGCTAAGGGGATTGGCAGTATTGGGCTGAGAGATCGACCCTCCACGGCGGACGCTGCGCATCTCGTTTTGATACGCAGTTACCTCGCTGCCTGTCAGCCGCAGTTCGACGAATCACCGTACCGAGCAGATATAGCAGCGTCGTCGGGCGCAAAGACGCAGTACGCCTTTGCGGAAACTTTGTGGTGGATGATCGTGCGATTATCTTCGCTGATGATGTCGATGCCGAACTCCTGTTGGGTGAGTTGGTGCTCGAGCCCCACAAACTTACCAACATGTCCTCAGTGTTGAGCTGGTATGGATCGCTTTCAACACCCTCGGGCGAGAGGCGGACGCCATTGACGAACGTGCCGTTCGACGACTTGACATCTTTGATAAAGATCTGCGTGTTAGTGGACAGTGGAGGTGCTCTGCACTGACCTTGCCTCCCTGCTCCCAAATCTCGGCATGCGTTCGAGAAAGAACTTTGGAATCAAAGTACGCATTGCGCTCCCCCGGAACAGTCTTGGTGTTGGTCTGGCGGCCAATCTTGACCTGACAGGTCAGCGTCTCGGCGTGTCAGTGTTCGGCTCACCCGTTGTCCTGGTGGCAGATGGATCATCTTCATTTGAAATGTGTCATGGACAGGCCAGAGGTGTAAGCTGGGAAAAGGACCCCCCCATGGTGCTTGATTGCCTTGCGCGCCACCATGCCCGGGAGGAGCTGGCGCCGCGGGAAGGAACTGCTGTTGATGAGGCTGCATAGTGCCGTGTCAGGAGAAAGGCGGCCCTCACGCGAGCCTTGCGTTAAGAGCAAGACGCGTCACTGACGGGGTCTGGGAATTGACGGATGTCGGGGTGGCAAAGTGGTGTTGAAGTGAGTGACTTGGGCAACGTGGATTGTCTCTAGCCGTGCAAGGTGAGAGAGAAGGATGGGGATGTGGACAAGTGTCCTATTGAAAGAAGGCGTTGAGGGGATGATGGGGAGAGGGGGATGAGGGATAACGGATGACGGACAGCGGATGACGGGATTGCGGATGATGTTAAGGAGCCAAAGGAAGGTGCGAAGTGACGACGACGAGTGGGAGGGGGTTTCTCGTGGGCTTGCAATACCTAAGCTGCATAATTCCCTAATTGCATTGTATACAAGCCAATTAAGCTAAGAACCAATAACACAACCTAACCCAGCTTCCCAGGGCAATTGGCCAGGGTAGGACTTGGTATTGTGCATGATACCATTTGCTTCCGCTCACCCCAGATATCTATCCTGCACTTGTGATTTTCACGAGGACTCTCAATCAACAATACAAATCAGTGCTGATGTCTCTCAAAGGCTCTACTACAACATGCTCTTATTATCACATGCAGACCCCGACATCGAGAAACCAGCTGGGTTCACGACTGGGAATCAGCTCAACTGTGACGGACTTCATGTCGGATGACGGCGCAGACATAGTGGCCCCTTGTGCGCAATTTCGCACTCGCTTCACTGGTCTCCGTAGTCGAGATGCTCGGCTTGGGAATCGTTGGGTGATGGAGTGGGTTGATCCCATCGGGCGGTTTTGACCGTGGTTCGCTGCCATTTCGCTGCCGCTTCTCTGAACGGCGATGGCGCGCGGTCTAGGAGGTCAGGTGGTGGCTGGAAGAGCCCGATTCGAGGCGGATCACCAGGCATATCGCCCCAACTCTCGTTGATGCTGCCCAGCTGCTCTCGCTTCGAGTGGCCTCCGTATTTGGGCGCACGCATGACGTCGCGCGCGAGGACAGAGGTCGGCGGCGGGTGGCTCGTGCGGGACATGGAGGTGGACGCTGTCACTGTGCGCTGGCCGCCGTGCGCGTTGTCGGCCGACGTCGTCCACGAGGTGGATGCCCTCGGCTCCCGGGAGCGATCCACTGTCTGTCGCTCGTCCGTCTCGACTGTGGTACGCTCATTCTTAAAGGTCGAAGAAGTAGTCGAATGGGGACTCGAGTCCGTCATAACTGCCGCCGCGGAGGATGTTGAAAAGGTTTGGTCCAAGGGCTCGGTTTGGGGGACATGAAACAGCCAAGGCTCCGTTGCGGCGTGGCGAAGGGACGGTGGAAAGTGGGATGGCGTGTATCCAGCTGTAGCTGCTATTGAGGTTAGCCAGAGCCTCTCAATTGCGACACTTACTGAGTCGCGAATATCTGTTCGAGGAAGGTGGGTGGTGAGTCGACTTGTCCTGCTTCCAGTCGTTGTCCTGGCAGCCTCGCATGCGCATGATGATGGATTGGTGGGGTTGGGCAACTCAAATGAGGGTTTGAGACGTTGGCACAAGGTAGAGGGAAGAGGATAGAGGGAAGAGGGTAGAGGGATGAAGGTGTTATTGAAAAATGAATGTGTAGGAAGGCGGAAGCCACAATTTATACTGTCAGTCCAGTCAACCTTGGTCCAGTAAGCGAATACGAGCAAGGCGCCTGATCGTAGCCCAGCGCGCTCTAGTCGCACTCCCTCAGATACAAGTCCATATGGCCCACTGCTATCAATCCAACTTGCGCTCAGCTAACCCAAATCCTGGGTCTGCAATCGCGACCCCCGACAGTTTGTGCTTGCTGCCGAATTGCTCGTCTGTGGTCCGCCAGAACATGAGCATCTGCAGTACGAGGACGAAGTTTAACAGTGCAGCACCTGCAAACCCCCAGAAAATGAGCGGGTCGTTCACCTCCTGCTTGGTCGTGAAGAGGCGCGCTAGGCAGCCCAAGAGCGCGCTGAATACTGCAAACGCCGACAGGTTGCCTGTTGAACGGTTGGTGTGGTTTTCCAGAATCTGGGGAGCCTTGGAGAGTAATGACAATGGGATGGTGCAGGCCTGCAGTATGGCAACTCGGGGGTCAGAAGTGGGTACAAATAGACACACTTACGAATCGACATGGGGCATAATGTCTCGTTCCACAGATAGAGGCACGAAGCAGCGATGATGGCCGCGCCAAACACGACTCTACGGCGCGTAGCGGTATGTGAAGATGATAGAGAGCGTCCAAGACCGGCGTACGTGGAGCCCTTGGGTTTGTTGTAGTGCAGGATCATCAGGGTGATGATAATGTTCTGGATGGTGATGAAGAAGTTCTCGCCGTAGGTCGAGAACGGGAAGCGCGAGCGTGAAGCGTAGGCCAGCGAGATAGCATAGGAAGCAGTCTCGAGGATCTGCAATGTCAACATCCAGTCTCAGTTGCTCAGTAGGTCACGCACATAGGCTGAGAGCGACAGACCGCGTGCTGAGCCGGAGCGTACAATCTTCATAATCTTGGCCGTCAGCCTTCAAGGCGCGTCAGATAGCTCACCTGTGGGACCTTGACAATGCTACCTCCGAGGACAATGCCAAACCCCAGCCCCTTGGATAGAGCATACTTGAGACACTCGACGTCGGTGATGTTAAAGTCGTAAACGAGTGAGTTGTAACATTTCAGACCGATCAAGGCGATGGCTGGTTCGCTGAGGATCCACGGGATGTTGTGCGTTACAGTAGTGACCTTGGGCTGTCAGCAATGGACCCTTCGTAAGAGCCTCACTGCTGAATGCAACGCTGACATCTTGTAAGAGAAGGAAGAGGAATCGAGCGTTGGAGACAAATGTTTGTGAGGTGGTGACTTTGTCTCAAGGGTTCGGCTACGCGCCTGTACAGTGTGACGCGTCAACCCTTTAATTCAGCCCCCCACATGCTCGCAGCTCGCAGAACATCCCGAGCTCATCCTCACACCACCTAGTGATCAGTTGCCACCCGCGAGACACTGTAACCTTCCTCGCACTACAACTAGAACTAGAGCTGGAATTGGAACATATGAATTCGTCTGCAAGAGATGACAAGTTACTCGTCGTGTCAAGGAGGGGAGTAAAGAACAAGGGAAGAGAGAGTTTGTGCATTCCTAGAGAATGTGACGTGGGATCATCCGCCTCATCCACCTACGAGTCTGCGTATCTGATGTAGGCGGCCGTATGCCCTTGGGACAGGTTCGGTTGATAGTCTAATCGCCTCAGGAAGAAGCGGTAATCTATAGTGTACGATAATACTGATCATATTAGGCCTTGAGGCCCGCCACCTCCAATGACGCTGTCTCGAGACCTCCGTGCGTCAAGCCATGGAGCCAGTGAGAAATCTTGCGCCACCTGGCATCCACGTCCATTCCCCAACCCAGTACACCGAAGAAAATGCTGTTAGAGGCGTAGGTCCACCATGCACCAACGATTTGGCGTATGAGTGGGATCGACAGACCCATCTGTCCGTACTCGCGCCCAATCGTCTCGCGGTCTGCGTCCCAGACTAGGTGTCAGCAGCTGTTGAAGACAGTTTACGAACCTGCTTGGGTGCAGTACTGTCCAATGATGATGTAGATGCGGTGCGCGCTATGGGTCGTGGAAAGGCTGTAGTCAAGCGATCGTTGCAGGTCGGAGAGCTTCAAGATCATCAAAAGGCGTCTGACGGCGTCAGAGTACGTTCGTTACCAGAATCTCACCGCGGCACTCGGCGAAGCAGTTCAAAGACACCAGCAATGAGGCCGTCACGGTCCATGACGGCTGACCGAAGTTTGTCGAGCTCTTGCGCAGCAGAGTCACTCTCGCCCAGCAGCGAGCTGGACGGATTCTCGTTGATGGAGTCCTCCATGCTAACACGACCAGTGATGGCGCTTTCTAGGTAAGGGTACTGCCATTAGCCACAGAAATGCGTTAGCCACATAAATGCACAGCAACTCACCATATCGTCCTCAATGTTCCCAACCAGTCGAGCGTACTTTTTGCGAAGACGTGTGGTTTCCTCGGACTGTGGCCGCATCAGGGCGAGCCAAAAGCGGGCGTAGTTGACGCGGAGATCGGCTGGAACATCAAAGTACTGCCCGTGGTCCAACAAGCAAATGTCAAAGTTGTAGGGCGAGGACGACTCCGGAGCTCTGGGGCGAATGAGAATGTTACCATGGTGTGGATCCGCGTGGAAGAAACCGTTGATGTAAACCATCTGCGAGAAGATACGCGAAAGCTCCTTGCTGACCTGGTTGCGGTCGATGCTATGTTGTTGCAGGAAGGAGAGGTCGTCGACGCGCACGCCGCTGATATACTCCATCACAAGGCAGCGACGCTCTGCCCACAGGATCTCTGGGAGATAGAGGCTCGTCTTGCCCTTGAGGTGTTGAAAGTCGCGACGGCAGCGCATAGAGTTGGCGGCCTCATGACGAAAGTTCATCTCGAGTGGCAGCATCTCGTTCATTTCCTCACCGAGCCAGCCAAACTCAAAGTCGGGGAATACGTGCTTGACAAAGTTGATGGCAAAGTTGACCGTGGCCATGTCGATAAGTGCAAACTCTTCAAGGTCGGCGTGCTGGAACTTGACGGCTACCGGCCTGCCAGTGCGCTTGTCGACTGCGCGGTGGACCTGGGCAAGCGACGCAACTCCGATGGGGCGGGGGTCAAAGTCGACAAAGAGGTCGTCGATGCCAAGGCCCAGGTCCTCCTTGAGCATTGCGTCGATATCTTCGATCCGAGTCGGGAAGCACTGATCCTGAAGAGGCGTCATCGCCTCGGTCCACTCTTTTGGGAGCACTTGCACGGCCGCCACATGCTGGCCGATCTTGACATACACGCCAGAGTTTTTTTTGAGAGCCTCAAAGATGCGCCGGGCAGAACGACGATGGCACGCCTTCCTGGCCGCACGGCGCAAGGCACGTTCTTCCGGCGTCAGGACGCCGAGAGCGTCGCCGAGGTGTGCTTCTTGAGCAAACGTCCGCTTGTAGTCCCAGACATCGGCCACGACAGCCTTCATGACTCGTGCGCAGCGGACAACGGCAAGGACAGAGTGTCGGAATGGGCTGTGTACGTTGTAGATGACGGCGAAGACTACCAGGACTGCCAAAAGATATTGGAGGCGGCGCGTCCGCCGCGCACGGGCAACGGTGACGACACGGGGAGTGCTACAATTGCTCGCATTGGAGGGCGAACTTGGAGCTGCTGCCTTGGTGACCAGCGACCGAGGTTGGGGCACTAGAACCGAGATCGGAGCGCATGATGGTTTCAGCGTGGCCAGGAATCGCGGCGACGGGTGGGGCCAACATGCTAGTGACGGGAAGATTGACCTGCTGGCGGCCAGCCGGAGGGCTGACCGACAGGGTAGCATGTTGGGTGCTAGCGGGGGAGAGAATGAACGCGTACTGGCGACGTGCAGATGGAAAATAATCTCCACTGTACGTTGTACTTGGGTACAAATGATGGATGTCGGATCGTCGGATCTCGTCGCGTCGCAAGGCGCAAGGGCTAGAGCAAGGTCAACAGGGTCAAGGCAACGTCGCTAACTAACGTAGGACTGACTTTTCGGAAGCACGTGACTTTAATCCCAGTTGAACAATCAGAACGGAGACGCTCTCACTCTCCATCCACCTTGACGGCAACTTGAGTAACCGAGTGGTTACCAAAGTTGCCGGTCAAGCATTCAGTAAGCTCATGTCTGTATAGTATTAATAGGCCTAGTATGTACTGGACAATGGCGCCAGTGACGTCCTTGGCGTCTCTGGGCGTCTCTTGGCGTCACTGGCGTCTTCATCAATCATCATCCCAACACCGCCCGCCTCCCAACGCAAACCAACGCCACTTGTACTGGTTGAAATCGGATATTATCGTGTTCTTTCCTGGCACTGGACAGAGAAGCTGGGGCAAAACTCTCGATGCCGCATCGACCTCATATTGGCGCAGGTGTAATGTTATCAAGGCCAATGCCGACGCTGACGCTCCCCGGGTCTGGGATCTGGGACTTGCTGTACCGCTCCGTTTTCTGTTAGAACACGACTAGGAGTGTGACTTGGCGATGGCACCCGAAGATCAGGGCGATCAGGGCGGGCATCTGAGCATCCAGCGGCAGTGGGAAATTGGGCAAATGTGGTTAGTTCAACTTGGATCAACAACCAAGTCCAGACATGGGCAAAGACCTGAATCGGCCAAAGCCGTGCGGCCATGGTTGAGGAGATTGGCAACCTTGCGTTAACCTCATCCCACGCAAGTTCAACTTGGGCTTATTGAAGCATTTGAACAGATATACGGCATTGGAATATAATATTAGGGACAAACGTCAAGCGATATAGCAAAGGTACAAAAAGAGGCGAGATGGATTGGGTATTGGGTATAGTCTTTTCCCAATTGGCCCAATCTCAATCAATATCCCAACAGAGTCAAGAGTTTGGCGTTTTTGTGGCTTGGGTGAGCCGCCAGTACTTTCTAATATAGTATGGTCAAAAAGCAGAATTAGGATTACAGGTTACAGCTTTCAGGGTTTTCCGGGGATTGCGGGGATTGCGGGGATTCCGGGGGAGCAAGTCCGTGGCTTCCTAAGCCTGGGTCTAAGACGTTTACGAGAGAGTCTTAGGACCTCAGGGTATATTCACAGGGTATTATGAGGCTGAGTCGGGGGCCCGGGGGGGGCACTGGGGTCACATAAACCTTTGGTACAATTAAGGGTACAATGGCGGCCATATATTTATGACCCTTTGACGGTTTCAACTCTTTAGAGTAATTATTATACTCTGTTCAACTGTAATAAAAACTTTCAGGTACAAATCGCACACGTTGGTCTTTGTTTCCTGATACCCTGGTACCCTGTTCCCCTAACTTTGTCCTAATCAAACCCTGCTCTTCCTCTTGAACCACCCTGAATCCCCTGAATGATACCCTGAATTTTTTGTCGACACTGACTTGCTCATTTTAACCCAACCCCAGCACCCCAGTTCCCCTGCCATCTCCACCCTTACCCCCTGTAAGCCCACCCCATGGGGCCTCTGCTCATCAGCCTCAAATAGGTCAGTTACAATTCTGTGCAGTCTGAATACATTGTGCGTCTATCAAGTATCAAGTACTAAGACCCCTTTAGCCCTAGGGCAATTGGGCACTATTGTACAGATTCTACTAAATGTTAATACTGTGTGCTTTGAAAGTAACATGCATTGCATATAATGCTGTATGTATGCCACATTCCCGCCATACTCAGCCATGAAGCCATGGCCGCCATGCCTTGCTTCCCTTCCCCATCCATCGGGTCTGACTCTCCAGCCCTCCAGTCGTACTCTCTGCTCTTGGGCTGCATTGGCTTCATGGGTTAGACCTGGGGCGCTCAACGTTCAATCTTCCCGGACCCTTGGTCAGTCCGGGCCCCTCGGGGCCACCCCTATAGCCGCACAGTCTATTTAGCCATTCCACGTACGTCCTGCATATCCTGACCCGCGCATGTTGGCCAAGTTGGCTATGCTATAATATGTAAGAAATGTGGCGTATGTGGTCTGTGTAGCTTGTAAACTTGTAGCCTGTATGGCCTGTGTCTCCTGTGTTACCCGCACTAAGAAGCTCTCTCTCTCTGTCTCTCTTTACCTCATCTTCCCTCAACTTTGTAACTCTTCAGGTCCCATTTCACCTTTGCCTCCCTACAATACTCTCCCACTCTTGCCATTTCTACCGCCCTTCTCCGCCACCATCAACCAGTTCCTATCAACCTCTGGTCCGCTGCCTATTACTGCCCCCTTCCAAGTCTCTAAGCCTCTTTCCCCACACCTTGAATCGAGTCCACACAGCTCACTCAACACAACCCAACTACCCACCCTCTCATCTCACCGCCAGTTGATCAATCGCCTCTTGTTCATCTTCTCCCTTCTCCCATCCACCGACTTGCCGTCAACAGACCCAACCAACACTCATCGCCAGTCGTCTTCTAGCTCCACCCATATTGGCCTTGACCTACACACGACTGGCCGCTTCGTTGTAGACAATCAAAACCAATCCGGCCAGTCATGTCCGGCGCAATCAAGATGGAGGGTTTCCAGTAAGCCCACTCGTAGAATTATCACTTTGCTAATCATTCCTCAGGCCCTCGCCCGCATCCAACGACAGTCCCACGCGGCCCGTTCTCAATCGCCCGTTCTCTGACGGCTCGATGACCGTCGACTCGTCCATCCTCAGCTCGCTCATGAACCCCGTTCAGTCGTTCTCATTTGGACCCGGGTCAATGTCGAATCAGGCTCCGTTCGACTACAACATGGTGTCGCCACAGCAGCAGGTCATCGATCTTCCTGGGGGCACCTCACCCCACAGTTTCCAGCCTCACGCCATGTTTGGCCATCTCAACTTTGGCGCCGAGAACCGCGAGCCTCCCATACTCTCGTCGTCCCTCGACAACAATAATTCGGGCCTGAACCTCGAGACGACCAATCGGTCGCGATCTCAGTCGTCTTCGCGCTCATCCCACTTTGGCAAAGCGCCAGTCCCTCGTTCTCGTACTGGTCGGAAGCTATCGATGAACGAGACTAAGCCCAATCTCTCATCCATCCGGGGACGCACTATGCAGCCTCCTCGCTCGATGTCATTCCAGACTGACACGAAGCCCAACCTCATCAATCTGGGTCCGCGTCACAATTCAATTACGTCAGCCGAGTATTCATTTGAGCCGCAATACGGCATTTCCATCCCCCGGAACGACTTTGGGAGAACCCTTTGGGGTCCTTCTGGCAGCGCGCCGAGCGGCATGGACTCTCTGCCGCCTTTTGGCACAAGCGCTGATGGCACCGCCCCACTGGAGAGGTATGTCAACAGCATATCGCTCAATGTAATGTTCTATTGACTTGCAGCCCAATGACTCCAGCGCAGAGCGTCCAGGCTCTCCTTGGCGATGAGAGCCGCAAACAGAGACGCCGCGAATGCCACAACCAGGTAGAGAAGCGCCGCCGGGAGCACATCAATGCGATGATTGAAGAGCTCAACAAACTACTTCCGCCACGCTTCAAGAACCCTCTGGACCCTGACGTGGCCATCGAGGACGACGAGGATGACGAGAATGGGCCCGAATCGCCCGTGAAGAAGAAGGTACGTTGTGACCGACAGCAGCAAGTCTGACAGTAAAGAAATCGAAGCGTGCTGCGTCGACTTCCAAGCAGCAGAAGGATGCGGCTCAATGCAAGGGCCGCATTCTATCGGACAGCGTCCAGTATATCCGGTATGTGGCTCAGGATTGATTCAAGCAAGGGGTTCCATCCGCTAATCTGATAGTGATCTTCAGAACGTGACGTCTCAGCAGTCGTCGCGGATCAAGTACCTTGAGAGTTTGATCAGCCAGGGTGCCATGTCTGGTGGGCCCCTCGACGGCCCGTCGCACAATGCCTATACGTCGGACACGTTGGAGGCAATGGGCGCGAGCCCAGAGGAGCCTGAGCGTCTGGTTTCAGTTAATCAGGCTGGTTGGAACAACTTCAACTCTGCCACAAACATGCTCGTCTTTGAGCCATCTCCGACCGATGCGTCCTCGGGACCCGAAGCCCACCGCTCGACGCCCTTATCGTCAGGCTCTCCCGAGACTGACAGCAAGGACGGCGTCGTGTGGGCGGGCCTGATGGAGCTTGCCGAGGAGACGTCGCATCCTCGCAAGAACTCGCAGGCCGAGCTTCAAAGCTCAATGAGCAACATGGACTTAGATGTGGGAATGGACGACCGGAGGGGGTGGGCATTTTAGGCTCTTCGCCGTCGTGTCAACATTGGGGACGGTGATGTGCTAGGTAGTATGAGCTCGAGCTCGTGAGCAAAGGAAGTTGTAGCAGTTGTAATCGCCATTTCTACCATATGCCTCGTTGGCAAAGTGGAATGTTGGCTCCCGCGGGAGAATGTTGATGGCAGTGAATGTACGAATGCAGCACTTTGATCCGCAGCACGATGGGCAGGTGACCTTTGTTATCGATAGTGCCAACTTACCATGGCATGTGACCTCGGAGCAACAGTCAGTACCTTGCGCCATCGGCGCCGAGCAGAAGCCGAGGAATCCAGCTCGTGCGTTGATCGCCGCAGTCCAGCTGACCTTCTGGCAGGGCCCTCTTCAGGCGAGTGATCGCCGTTTAGAATGTTCGACGACCAATGGAATACATGTTCTGAAGCGTGCACTCCTACTTGAATGGAGCAGCAGTACTGATGAAAGCTGGTTGCAGTTTACGGGTGGGAGTAAGTTGAAGGGCTCACGGCCACGTGATGGTTCGAAAGGAGCCACGAGATCCATCCATCGGACACGACAGAGTATCATGCACCAAGTTGCCTACAGTTCGTTGGGATCTACTTTACGATATACAAAGCGATTGCTGCCAGAGCTGTGCTCAAGACAAACATCAGGCTGTATTGCAGTAACAGGAAAAATGAGAGGGTATCTGCCCTTCCTGCCGGGTTGTATAGCTGTGTGACGACCAGCTGGTTTACAGCCGCGGGCGTCCCCGACAAGAGGATCGCGCAAAAAGTGCGCACCTTGTCCTCTTTAGGGAACAGCGACGTGTGTGATTGGAAGACCTGAACCAAGAACACTGCAAACACAGGCAAGATTATCACTGGTGGTCAGTTGCGGTACTAGACGGAACGCACTTTTCGCTACCGCCATCGCAATGGTAGCAGCAATGGGTGCGTCACGGAGGCGCGACGGAAACTAAAGTCAGAACTGGCCCCTCGTCCGTACTTACCTGCAGTCGTGCGAATGACGACCCCAAGAGCATCAAGCCGAGTGGAACCGTAAGTGCACCTAAATAGGCCGTGGTGTCGAGAAGGAAGAAGAGAGGCGGATTGCCATCGGGAGCATTGGGCATGCGGGATCCGGTCCAGCTTTCCGTGGTGGTAAGCAGCGCTTTGAGAGGCTGTATGAGAGAGCATAGTAGTCCAGCGACGACTGACCACGTCGCCATGGGCACATGATGGATAATACCCACAGCCCTCACGAGCAGCATCGGACGTGCACCCGGCTTTTCACTTGTCATCGACAGCGGTCGCCCGTCGCTCTGATTTGAAGGAGAATCGTCATGTTCGTCGAGTGTTTGAGGAGTGGGAGTCGCGTTCAAAGAGCGAAAAGGAGACTCGGGAATATCGCGATCCTCCACCATGGGCAGAGTTGCAGGGATTCGTTTTGTCGAGTCCACCGCTGGCGGCGATGAGAGTGTCTGAGGCGTCATGCGGCCTAATGTATCAGCCTTTGCAGGTCCCTCAAACTGCTCTAGAGACGTCTTTGACTCGGCCTTTGGGCACCCTGGTCCTACACTCCCGTCCGGCGGTGCCGCAGCAAGCGAGTCGCCACTGCACCTGGACAAGCACCGTTGGAACTTGGAGAGTCTTCGACTCCAGCGTTGCTTGAACGTCTCGTTGGAGACCCTACGGTCCTCGGCAAAATCCCAACCGCACATCTCAAAGTTAGTTGCGGGCCCTGGGATCTCACTAACCCTGTGAACGCCCAGGGCGAAGAACACGCTGTTCATCAATAGGATGAAGATGGCGATGTAGGCCACTCCGAGGTCAACGTCGGTTTCTGGGTTGAACGGAGCTTCCCTCGCCATGGTCTGGACGACAGCTGTAGGCAAGTTGCCCCAGTTCGAGACGATTCCCATCTAGACATCAGCATCAAACCTCTGTATGCAACAAACCACCAAGATACCAAATTTGAAGTCCGGCGGAACCCAGAACACTTCGCTCACCACCAAGGCAAGGAGGCCGCCCATCACTTGGTACCTTGACCTGTCAGCTTTAAGGAAACGGCAGAATCTCCCTCTGAAGAACCCACATGATCCCAATCATCAGCAGAGGTCCGAACGCCTGAACTGTGGCCGGCGTGAACGACTTGACCATTGAGGAGAAGACGAGGCAAGGCAGACTAAGGTTCTTGGATTTAGCACCGTCCACTTCCTCTCCACGTACCAGTGTGATAAGACTGATCCCCCGAATGCTATCTGGAAGGAGGCTACCCGTCTTGGTCAAGACAAAGCCAGCTGCGATACACAGCGCCATCTTGAGCGTCGGCACGAATGCTGAGGAGTAAGTGGCCAAAGATGGGCACGGCGACGAGCCACGGCAAGCAACTCACCCTTGTAGATGATTTCACCAGCATCGAGACTCATGACACCGCTGTCAACCTGTTAGAGGCATTGAGAGCACACGACTTCAGCAGTGAGCAGAGTCGTGGGACTGAAGGAAGGAGGTAGATGTCAAGTGAGTGCCTGAGAATGGAGAAGACCGAGCCGAAATTGAACTCGGCCGAGCTGCAATTGGCTGTGGGGCAAAGGTCGGTCCGACTTCCCGGCACATCATGTTACTTATGCTACAGGCGTGAGATTGCGATATCGATGACAATATGCGAAACGGGAGGCCTGTTTACTACCAAGCTGGCTCATCACCGAAACCGTCCACAGGCCAGTCCTCTTCCTTCTCCTCCAGAAACCCTAAGCATCCCGGGGAACATCCCAGCCAGCGGATAGGCAGCCCCTTGACCCCCGCTACCTCTCGCCACTCAATACGCTCCTCTGCTGGATGCAGAAAGACGCGGCGAGCGAGAGGTTGTTCGCCCGAGTCCTCGTCCCATTCCTGATGCCTAGGCGAAGGGCATGGGTTATAGTACATGTTGGTTGAGGCGTCATCAGGTGGTGGCACCTTGTGTGACGCCGGGAAGCGATCAATGACGGTCGCTCGAGTTGACGCTCGGCGTTGCCCTGTCCCAGAATTGCAGCCGCTTTGCACCGCTTGAACGATACCTCGCAACTCCTCGACCGCAATTTCGGGAAGAATTTCTCGCTGTAGACCCTCGATGTCCAGTAAAGGATGTTTCCCCCCGATGCGGTGTGCGTCCCAGTCGTACGACATGAACGGCGGAAGGTTGGCCGGCGGTCGCGGAGACAGAAGGACAGTGAGGCACAAGGAAGATAGCCGTTGGACTGGACCCTCTTGGAAACTCCGCAGAGGACCAAGCACTCGGCCTGTATGATCAACTTCTTCGCCCTCGACGGCGGGTGCTTTGAGCCAAGGGTTGGGGTCGTGCCAGAACTGCTCGAGAGAGTCGAGACCTAGTATTGTGGACGGGAGGCACTCCTGAAAGATGTCAGTCGCCCACACATCACGTGCCTACAATGAGATTGTTGCTGATGTTCAATTCCCTCAAGTGGACAAGATCTCCAATGGCTGCTGGAAGAGAGAGCAGTTGGTTGTTGCCTGCTGGATCAGCAAGTGGACTTGTGAACGTCACATACGGAGACTGAGGACCGTCAAGTTGCGGATCTCGAACAGTGCGGTCGGGAGACAATGGTCAGCGGGCCGGGGGATCATGCTCACGTGGTCAGCCTATTCTGGCTCAGGAAGACGCCAATGTTGGGCTGCGTTCTCGTCAACGACATGGCACCGGTTTTGCTGCGAGTGAACCGACGGCTAGTGGAAGAGTTCTGCGGTACAGGGAGCCCCTGGCGCATGTCTGGCACCGGGTGTAAGGATCCACGAGAGCTGTCAAACCCTGGTTCACTGATGCCGTTCATCCTGGAGAAGAAAGCTGCAGAGGCAGGCGCAGACTGCGTCCGCGTAAAAGACCGCTCGCCCAGCCTCAGGAGTTGGGACGGTTGTTGTTCTGGCGTAGCTGCGAGTGAGGATCGTGAAGCCCAAGGACTCCCTGAGCCAGAATTTTGCGACGGCGATTTGGTCGACAAGGTGACGAGGTCGCGGAGATCTCGGATGTTGGAGGAGACAGATTCCAAGCCAAAGCCACTGCTGGTCGGTCCAGCACTCTTAACAACACTACTCACGAAAGATTCAGGTCGCATTTTGCGTTGTCTACGCAGTTGGCGACCATGCTCTCCATCCACTCGTCACTTCCTGGTCTTCCTCTTGGCAGCGTCCGGGATGGGCTGAACTCGGGCTCGACACCGCTTGAAATGCTTGTCGACTGGTTCCCTTGACGGGCATTGCTGTAAGGTGGAGATGGAAATATCTGGGGAAGTTCTTCGTAATCGCGGCGAACAGGCCGCGGGAGACGCGACGTCAAAGGTGCATTGAGGTCCAGCGCATGCAAGGTCGCGGCGAAGGGTAGTGGGCGTGAGGGAATCGAGTCCCAGTCGGGCATGGGTTTTGAAGCGGCTGAAAAGGGATCCACGAGACCCATTGTGACAGAGAGCTGGATCAAGGTGAACAGCGTCGAATGTGGATGACGAGTCGAGTAGAAGTAAGCCAGAGAGATCCAGAGACCCAAACTGATGTTGTCAGTTGTTGCCCATGTCATCCGTTTCCAAGTCCCCGTGCACTGCACGATAGCATTCAGGCACTCCATCAGTTGTTATTGACTGGGCGGAGTCAAACTCGCGTGTAATTACCTAAATGCTTATCCTCTTCCTGTTAATTACTTATATTGTGTTAAATGGTACCCTCCATTAATGACTGACGCGCATCGTCATCGTGCTCGGAATACGTCTACGTAAAGGAGCAAGCGCGACGGAGGCAGTCTATAGTCTACTCGCTGCTTGAACGCGCGGGCGTGTCTTGATCATCCCTGTCATCTTCATTCATCTTCATTCATCTTCATTCATCTTCATTCATCTTCCATCCTCCTCATCACTCCCATTTCATATCCTCTCTTCACTCTTCAACAACTACCTCTCCCATATTCAAGATGGCGGACCCCTCCCAGGTGAATAATCCTCTTCAAGCGCCTCTCTTTGCGGCGGAACCACTTCCATTTGAACCGCTTTCGCGGTTTGAAGGGCGGTACCTCAACTACTGTTGGCCCGGGACGCCTTCACCCCCGTCTCCCAACCTCTCAGAATGAACAACGTGCTGATACATCTTCTACAGCCCGTTGCTGACGACTCGACGGCTACTGCCATCCTCCGTCAGAAGAAGTCGTGAGTTCCCTACTTGAACTGTGACTCGTCGTTCCTGCTAACTACGTCAGGCCCAACCGTCTGATGGTTGACGAGACTACTTCTGATGACAACAGCGTTGCTGTCCTTCACCCAAACACTATGGAGACCCTTGGTCTGTTCCGGTTAGTGACCAACTTATAACGTTAGGCCAGTGCTGACTCTTTCAGTGGCGACACTGTCATCGGTAAGCGATTCCGAAGGTGGCGCGTTGTTGGCTAATTTCTAGTTCGCGGTAAGCGCAGGAAGGACACCGTCCTCATCTGCCTGAGCCAGGACGATATCGAAGAGGGCAAGATCTGCATGAACAAGGGTAAGCAACGCACCCCCACGAGGAGCTGACCTTGCCCAGTTGCTCGCGGTAACTGCGCCGCCAAGCTTGGCGACCTCGTCCACGTCTCGGCTGCCAACGATATCAAGTACGGCAAGCGGTAAGTCCATCCCATTCATTTCGAAGGGGCGCTGACGTGTGCGTAGCATCCACGTCCTTCCCTTCTCAGACTCGGTTGAGGGTCTTTCTGGCAACCTCTTCGACGTGTTCCTCAAGCCGTACTTCCTCGAGGCTTACCGCCCGGTCCGCAAAGGTTAGTGACTGCGACGGTGCTTGAACAGCACCAGCTAACAATTGCAGGTGACGTTTTCCAGGTCCGTGGTGGCATGCGCACCGTGGACTTCAAGGTCATCGAGGTCGACCCCTCTCCATACTGCGTGAGTTTGGTGACGATCTCCGGAACCCCACTGACGGCTTCCAGATTGTTGCGTCGGACACCGTCATCCACACTGAGGGCGAACCGCTCGACCGCGAGGCTGAGGAGGCCGACCTGAACGCCGTTGGGTACGATGACCTCGGTGGCTGTCGCAAGCAGCTTGCGCAGGTGAGTCTTTCGTTCTGCTGGTCGCGAACCGAAACCCATGGCTAACTACTCCACAGGTCCGCGAGCTCGTTGAGCTCCCTCTGCGCCACCCTCAGCTCTTCAAGGCTATTGGCATCAAGCCTCCTCGTGGTATTCTGATGTTTGGCCCCCCCGGTACTGGCAAGACCCTCATGGCTCGCGCTGTCGCCAACGAAACTGGCGCGTTCTTCTTCCTGATCAACGGTCCCGAGATCATGTCCAAGATGGCGGGCGAGTCCGAGTCCAACCTCCGCAAGGCATTCGAGGAGGCCGAGAAGAACAGCCCCTCGATTATTTTCATCGACGAGCTCGACTCCATCGCGCCCAAGCGTGAGAAGACCAACGGCGAGGTCGAGCGTCGTGTCGTCTCGCAGCTCCTCACGCTCATGGACGGACTCAAGGCTCGTTCCAACGTTGTTGTGATGGCTGCTACCAACCGTCCTAACTCGATCGACCCTGCTCTTCGTCGTTTCGGTCGCTTTGACCGTGAGGTCGACATTGGTATCCCCGACCCCACTGGCCGTCTCGAGATTCTCCGCATCCACACCAAGAACATGAAGCTCTCAGACGATGTCGACCTTGAGCAGATCGCCGCCGACACCCACGGCTACGTTGGTGCCGACATGGCTGCGCTCTGCTCTGAGGCTGCCATGCAGCAGATCCGCGAGAAGATGGACATGATCGACCTCGACGAGGACACGATTGATGCCGAGGTCCTCGACTCGCTTGGTGTCACCATGGAGAACTTCCGCTACGCGCTCGGCGTCAACAACCCGTCGGCACTCCGTGAGACTGTCGTTGAGATTCCTACCACCACCTGGAACGACATTGGTGGCCTCGACAAGGTCAAGCGTGAGCTCCAGGAGACGGTCTCCTACCCTGTCGAGCACCCGGAGAAGTTCCTCAAGTATGGTCTCTCGCCCTCCAAGGGTGTTCTATTCTACGGCCCGCCTGGTACGGGTAAGACCATGCTTGCCAAGGCGTAAGTGTTTTATCATGTCAAACGGTGACGCTGACGAAACCAGCATTGCCAACGAGTGCCAGGCCAACTTCATCTCGATCAAGGGTCCCGAACTCCTCACAATGTGGTTCGGCGAGTCGGAGGCCAATGTCCGCGACGTCTTCGACAAGGCTCGTGCCGCTGCACCATGTGTGATGTTCTTTGACGAGCTGGACTCCATTGCTAAGGCTCGCGGTGGGTCCTCAGGCGACGCTGGCGGTGCTGGTGACCGTGTCCTCAACCAGATTCTTGTAAGTCTGGAGGTCCTCTCTGAAGTGCAGGCACTGACACGTAAGACCGAGATGGACGGCATGAACGCTAAGAAGAACGTCTTCATCATCGGCGCCACCAGTATGTCTATCTTATACAGTTCTTGCTGACTATATAGACCGCCCTGACCAGATTGACTCTGCGCTTCTCCGTCCGGGCCGCCTCGACCAGGTGAGTTAAGATAAGCTGGAACGGCTCGATGACTAACTCTCTCAGCTTATCTACATCCCGCTTCCGGACGAGGCATCTCGTCTGTCTATTCTCCAGGCGACTCTGCGCAAGTCCCCTATCGACCCCCGTGTTGATCTCAACTACCTGGCCAAGCAGACAGCGGGCTTCTCAGGTGCGGACCTCACCGAGATCTGCCAGCGTGCAGCCAAGCTGGCTATTCGCCAGTCCATCGAGGCCGACATTCGCAAAGAGCACGACCGCAAGGAGAAGGCGGAGGCTGCCGGTGGCGACGTCGACGTCGACATCATGGACGAGGAGAACGATGTGGATGAGGTTCCCTCCATCACCGTGTAAGTCCAGAACCTACTACCCAATGGGCTCGGCTGATCATGCGCAGTGATCACTTCGAGGAGGCCATGAAGTTCGCTCGCCGCTCCGTCTCGGACGCCGACATCCGTCGCTACGAGATGTTCAGCAGCACGCTTCAGCAGTCACGTGGCTTCGGCAACAACTTCAAGTTCCCCGAGAGCGGGGAGACTGAGCAGGGCGGAGCTGCGTTCCAGAACGAGGCAGACGACGACGAGTGAGTATTTTGTCTATGGCCAGCGGTATTGGCGTACTGACAACCAGTCTCTATGCGTAACGTTCGATCCTCGCTGTTGACGCTTGTGGCCATGTAGAAGTGCAAAGTTTTCTAAGGTGGATGAATACTGTGACAGCTAGTCAACATGTGCTTTTCTGTTCTGTTCTTGGCTGAGCTCTTTCAGCCACCATCCGTCCAGAGTAGTCGTGCTACTTTCTACATACTGGAACTTGCCCGTGATACAAGTGTCCTGGGTGTCTTTGAGGAGGTGGGGAAGGTACAGCGGAGCGTCTGGCCACTGTACTGTCAGCTGTCAGGATGGTTCGAGAGGGTCCCAACACTTTACCATTTGCTTGAACGGAAGACAATGGGTATCAAACCACACTGGCTGCATCTCGTCAGATCTTAGGTGAGCTGAGCGCTGGAGAGATGAGAACAGAGAAAAGAAAACGCACTCGACAGGATGGCCGCTCCAGGTTCTACATGTGAAGAGGAAGATCTTGGCAAACACCGTGGGCCCTGCATGGATCGGGCGAACAATCGTCAGACGACCTCGGGGTTCGAGTTCGGAGACAGTCGTCCTGATGCCGCACTCTTCCTGCCCAGGGTCAAACTTGTAACACAACAGTATAGAACCACCCACCTCCAGCTCTCTTATCGCTGCATCCTCTATACTCTCTCCGTCCTCGACCTTGCCACCGAAGCCGTTCATGCTTGTGTCAATGGAGGTGGAACTTCCAACCATTATCAGTCTGACACCCGTCATCCGCCACACGTCCTTGGAACACTCACAGGTCTTGTCCAAAGCCCCGCCGTTTAAGTCCAAGGAGGATTTGCTTTCGAGGTCAGAGATGGGGTAGTGACGTTTGATAGGAACCCACCTCCCCGGTTATCGGAAAGACGAGAGTGAAACTAGTCCGAGCCGTGGTTTGGAGCATTGTCGCATCAAATTCAACCCAATGTTTGGATGGGGTTCGGTGCTCGAGCAGTGTACCAGTATCACTAGTGTCACTGCCGTTCATGATGATGAATGACTATTACCGACAAACCTAGTTCACAAACCTAACTTGGTGGTCTCTTCTAACTGATCCCTCACAGTGGGGCCCAACCGGAAGCGGAGAGGTAAGGTACTCCGCTTCCACCTGGCCTCCACCAGAACGCGTCATCTTGGCTCGCGTCACCTAGAGCTGCATCCTATTCATCCTCTTCATCCTTGACCACCTCACTCCATAACACAACACTCATCCTTACAACCGTTCCCAGCGCAATGGACGTCTCCAATGTGCGCTTCCTACCCGTGACAGGGTTCCTTCTTGCGAGCACAGCAGTGGTTACATTGTGAGCTTACATTCGTCACCGCTCCTGGCACCTGACTGTAGGCCTGTCTTGCTGCAATACATATATTCCACCGTGGGTTAGATGATGCGTTTGCTGCTGACTTGTCAGTCCATCGCGCTCGACTGGCGAGCTGTGATGAGGGGTTCACATGTATGGACCCCATTCACAACCTTCTTCTACGGAGGTGGGTCTTACATCCCACTCTTTGAGCCTTGATGCTGACGGTTCAGGAGGAGGCATGCCTCTTCTCTTTGACGTATTCAACCTCTACCGCACTTCAACTACGCTCGAGCAGAGCCAGTACGTGAAGCCCTTGATTGATTATCTCACGCCCTTCAAGCTTCCAAGATACTGCCGCGTACGCGTGGAATGTTTCTGTCCTGGCAGTTGTGATCCTGGTGCGTTCAATCGTGGTCCACCTAACTCAAGGCTCTCAACGAGCTCCCTGTGTTCCAGTCTCCCTTTCTCTTTCGACCTCTTCTTACTGCGCTCGTCTACATATGGGCTCGTGAAAACCCAACAGCTAAGGTCGACATCTTCGGTCTGATCAGCATCCCCACCAGGAGTAAGTTCAACTCTAGGCTGGCTGACTGGTCCTCGCCAACCTGAAATTGACGTCCAGTCTATCCGTTTGTCATTATCGCCCTCGACGTCGTGCAGGCGGGGCCAAGGAGTGCTCTGCTTAGCGTCATGGGGATCCTCACTGGTCACTTCTGGTGAGTAATGTCCGTCGTTTGCACCTCTGCTGCGCCTTTGTCATATCACTTCCTGTCCACCAGTACAGGTTCACATCCTAACATCACAGGTGGTTCATGACCGTGTACCTGCCGCTGCATGCCCCTCCTCATCTCCGTCGTCCTAACCCTTTTACCGTTCCGCGATGGTACCGGTCGTTGTTCCAGCGTCGTTCGCGCGTGACGAGAACAGCTTCGGTGACGAAGGCTACTGGCGTGACTGCCAGTGGCCCCAGCCCGCGGTTCGCGAATGCCAATGACGCTGTCCGGCATCGGTGGGGCTCTGGCCAACGGTTGGGCGCCGAATAGAGATTGCATGCAGATTACTGTCGGCTCAGTGTCAATGACTCAACTCAATTGTTATATAACTGCTGTGTATCGCAAAATTGTGTCAGACCTTCCGACCTTTGTAAATAGGATTCACAGCCGGCAACAGTGGTACCATTTATTCGTGCGTTGAGTGGTTGATCCGCATAATTTTCAACGATCAACCTGGATAGACAAGGCTTTCGGTACATGGTGAGAGCGTGGAAGATTTGGCGTGCCTCATAGTGCGGCCAGCAGTTCGATCCATTAGGACCATTATGGTTTTGTCTACATTTCAGCAACGCTATTGCTCCAACCGGAACAGAATAATGAATGAACAGAATGATGTATCGAGGTCAAGGGAATTGGGTCCACCAAGTCCAAGTTGAGTGTTGAAAATCTGTCTTCCAGAGTGTGTTCTCGTTCAACAACACTGAATTGACACTGAAAAGACGAAAATAATGGTTCAGAGTCCCATCCGAAGTCTCATCCGTAAAGCGCTAATATGGGTTCTAATGCCTCAGACAACTCGTGAGGACAGTGATGATTGTGCCATCTTGTAGCAAGGTCACTGACTTCTTCTTTGCCTTCTTTGGAACCTTCTTTGGTTCCTTTTTCAGTCCATTACGGGACCTCGGCTCGGTTAATGACGAGCGCGCTTAAGCCAGCTTCTCTTATGATCTCTTAGGAAACAGGAAAAGGCAGCAACCACTTGTAGTCGGTACCAGGTGGCGGGAATCATATATATGATGCAGTTGCAATCCAGTTGTCATGCTTTTGATTGAAATGTCTACGGCTTTTTGTTGTGAGCTACGCCGCAATGCCATTCGTAATTGGCCCTGCTGCTTCATAAAAACTAAGAGACCAAAGTTTAGTGCTCATAACGTGCACACTTTAGACCTGTTAGTCTGTCATGTAGCGAGTTAGTCTTCGATGTTTGATCTATGGATGTGCAACGGTATGGAAAGCTGACGACGACTTGAATAGCACAGTACGGAAGCTCATGGTCCACACAGCCATCTCCTTCTGCAAGGTTGGCAGCGAAGTACCCTACAGAAGGGGATGGCTATGCGGACCATGTTGACCTCACTTGCGTGCCATTCAAGAGACACACGAGGTGCCACTGTGTTGTTGTATAGTTATCAGGTCAACATGAGATGCTTATTGTGTCAGGTTTGATGGGGTTGTAGATGTTGCGGATATATACCTTACCTGGATTTGGACTTCATCTAGCTGGTCTTGGATTCGCGCAGCAAGAGTGAGTCTCAACAAGAGGTGTTTCGTTTCCAGATGTTCGCTCAGCATTGCCACTCCCATGACTGCGATGAATGGCAACGCTGTTAGTCCTCAGGACCTTTCAAAAGTATCGGTTAGATGGGGATCGGCCACATCCATTGATTAAGGAATACAAACTTAGATGCGGTTGCCTCTACCCCAGAAGACTACCCCAGAGAAGTCTAACACAATTCGTTGGACCTTAAGAGGAGTCTTAAATGACGTGAGAGTTCAAGTCTCTCTGCTTGTAGAACATTGGATCGTTTAGGAAAAGACCACGTCCACACAGACAACAGTTGAGAAACAGAAACTGTTTGGCAATAACATCAGTGCGAGGCCGTTGTGGTCTTCACGCACAAGCCATTGTTTTGACACGTAACCTCGCTACAACAACCGATTGGGGTGGTTGCTGCAACAGATCATTTTAGAGCAGCGTACGTCTGGACGGGGTCCGGTGTGAGTTTGCCACCAATGATTCTACAAAGAATGTCCGGTATCATCCCCTGGATTCTCAGTCAGCTGGAATGTCAACCTCAACATGAGAGCCCGTCTCGTCGTATTCCTGAAACGTTTTTCGCTATGATGAATCATGAGAATGAGACTACAAACAAGCAATACCAACTGGCTGGGCCGTGATTCAACTGGCACAAGACCGTCTTTTTGTTGTTCCACCCGCGGTTAAACTTCAAAAGAGCAACGCCAGTTAAAAAACCACGAATGTGTGATCCAGCCGAATAATGGCATGTATGGGAGGCGCGGAGCGGGAAGTATCGTTTCACAGTATTTATTCTCTCACATCGGTCCCTGATCATTTTTTGAAGATCGTCAGACCAGTTTCACCAAGCTAGTTTTGCGCCACGAGTTCTATTATTGCCGCATGTCCACCTCCAGTATGGTCTGTTCTTCTCATGTCCCATGCTGTTACTGAGGCATACATAAGAATAACAGGGCCAGGATAGTCTATTTGTGCCAATACCTATTATAGAGGACGACATCCCGAGTTCTGTCACCACTGCAAAAAAAAGAGTCTGTGTGCGTCTGAGAGGGCCAAATTACCCAGAGGAGAAATGATTGCCATGGCGACACGGAAATTCCTGTTTGGGTAATTATCAGCAGTCTGGTTCAAGTGTTTCCCTTTCAGTGTAGGGATCAATTACTCCGCATTGAACATCTGTAACGAACCCTCAGAATGCGAATCGCATTAGAGGTCGGAATTTAGATGCTCGTACTCGAGCTGTACCTAAGATAGGCACAGCTAGAAGAATTAATACCAGATTCACTACCTATACAATGTCATTAACCATAGCAGATACCTGTGTTTTTGGTAATCAGTTGTGCTTCACAATTTTCTGTCACCCTATTATATTGTGTGCATAGTATGTATTGATTCATAAATTTCTCAACCTCAGGTTAGGCAATAGTACATGTTTTTGGCCACTATACAAGTGGATCATGTTAGAGAGAATACTTGCGTCCCAATACAGGGACGGGCTGGCGTGTGGCTTTTCTTGCTGCCTAGATATCTTCAGGGGCCATGAGATCAAAAATCATGTGCCACGATGCACGACGATGCTCTGTTACCATCCATGCTTGTCTGTTGCAGCAAAACCGCGATGGATACTACTAGGGCCAATGTATATTTCAGACCTCGGTCAGGAATCGATTTTGTCTTGATTTCATCACTTTTCGGGACCACTACGTTATCTCCACGTCAAAGATGCGGTTGTCTTCTGGCTGACCCCTGCCGTTGTTTCTTTTCAAAGAATCAACTGCAGCCAACTGTACTTCATCCGCTTCCTGATGTACCGAAGCTCTTCTTTGGTTTCAAAATTGGAATATCGTTTGGACGATTTGCGATCACCAGTGTCTTTACAACACTTTTGAGAGTTCCCCTAGTTAGCCGTTTGGTACTATCTCGAGCTTTCTAAGCCTTGGTGGTGGAGACACCGCCCATAGCGATGCGCCTCAGCATGTATTTTCAACACCAGATGTCGATCATAAATCTGACCGCTTCATCAGGGATTATTGGCCTCGCAACCATTCTAACCATGTCATTTGGGGGCGAGAATAAGAGTCAAAAAGAAATTTGGACTGTCCGTGATCTGAGCGAAGACGAAGTGAGGAACTAACCTCGGAGTACCAGGTCGTGTTGGCCGGACAGGGTTGTCCTCAAGTTTCCTCCCGTCTACAATTTCAGAATACAGTTCCAACAGTATTACTTGATCCAAAGAATGACAACTCTGTTATGGTCTTCGAAGGGAGTTGTCATTCTTTGGATCAACAGTTCTCAATGTGTGCGAGATTTCAGTACTTGATTTTTGTACTTCCTCGCACGAGGAGAGTCTAAACAATCAGATGCGCTACAGATTGTTGTAATTACGTCTTAGAGGAATCATTAGAACTTAAGGAGATAAGATCCAAACCAGTTACAGCAAACAGCCCATATCAACAATACAATCTCCAGAATGTATCCAGGTAAAAAGCAGCACACGCTTCCGGTTTATGCTGTAAAGTGGCCATGACTCTGGACTCTTCATAAACTATGAATAATGGTTCGGGAGAGCGACAGAATGCTGTATATTCAATGAGAGTGATGTACGATAGATAAGTAGGCTGACGTTGGTCGATCATCAAAATCTTAGAACTACTTGGTAAGAATACCGTACGTGTGCGGCGTTGTGGCCCACCACGGCTCGTCAACAGGCATGGCGAGGTCGAACTCCGTCCAGTCACCAGCAGCGAACAGCGACGTTGCCGTGTCGCGACAGAGATCGCAGCCACCCATGAAAGAAGGCCAGATGACGTTCAGAAGACCTTGGGTGTGTCAGTTGTCGCACCGGGCCCGCTCCTTGCCGAGGGATTGTACTCACGTTGATATACAGACATGAACGTTCCTTGGGAGCGATGACACTTGACATGCTCGTACACGAACCAGCGACCACCGGGCTTGAGGTACGTGTAGAGCTCGCGGATGTTCTTCTCTGGTTCCGGAATGCTGCAGAGGCACATTACCGTCACGATGGCGTCGACGCTACCCTTCGCGATGAGACCAGAGGCGCCAATGTCCTGAATGCCCATAGGCACGACCTCGTAACGCCCTTCGAGACCAGAGTCACGGACACGTTGACGGAGTGTAGTGTGATGATCAGCGTTGGGCTCAATACCGTAGGCCTTGTCGACACGAGTGCGGTAGCCACCGTCAGCCTTGTTGTTCGCGTGGTCAAGGAGGTACTTGTCGGAGAAGATGTTGACCCAGTTGCCGCTACCAGGGCCAATCTCGATCACTGTGCCACCAACACCCGCTGGAAGGGGAGAGTCGCCATCGTCAGGACCGACAATCGCTCCAGCACGGACTCGGCCTTGTAGAAGAGGCACGACGCGGGCTTCTGCTCCTTCGCGCACCACAGGACCCGCAAACCGCCAGAGATTGGCGAACCAGATGTAGCTGAACTGGTCGAATGATGCCAAGGCCCCCCACTCGCGGTCGCGGAGGATCTGGAGGAAAGTTGATGGGAGGTATGCGGCGGAGAGGCCGAGGAAGAGGATGGGCTCCCACAGGCCGTAGAGAACGTCCACGGCGTAGACCATTGTGGATGGTGAAACAGGCAGTGAAGAAGGAAGGGATGAAGTAGGTTGGGAAGGAGAAGAGAGAAGTCGAGAGCTTTATATGGTTTTGATTGAGGTGGGCTTACATCCTATTGAGGATCCGGGGCCCACTGGCACCGGCATCTTCAAACACCGACCTCACGTGTCCTTGGAATCTATCTGCCTCCACGTGCCTCCAATGGTAGTTTCAACCAACGCCAGCACCACGCAACGTTTCAACTTGTCTTCGACACATTGCCATTACCCTTCAAGATGCAGACGACCAATCCCGGCCTGCTCTTCCAAACCTCTCAACAACTGACAGATGCGTCCGACCGTGAGCACAAGCTTGAGGCCACTCAGAACATCGGAAGTCCTATCAAGCTCAGCAGCAAGATCTTGGACTTGATCATCTCCGATGACGACGCCTGGACTGCCGAGTCTGGTTGGCAAGCTCGTTGTGTAGACCTCTCCGTAGGTCAGCCTATGGGCATCAGGTGTCGTGGAGGCTGATTCTGTAAAGTCGGGAAAGACGAAGAGGCTCTTCAAGGGTCACAAAGGACCAGTCACCTCTGTTTGCCTGCACACGGTCAAAGCTACCGATGGCGCTCCTTGGCCGGTGCTCTTGACCGCGTCCTGGGACAAGACAGTGCGGGTCTGGGATGCAAAGGTAAGATCACGTTGTGCTCGAACATCTCTCATCACCAGTCCGGTCAACAGCTGTTCATCTTGGAGGGACATTCAGACTTCGTCAAATCGGTGACCGTGCTGCCTACCAGCCCTCCCGTGCTTCTCTCGACCTCATCCGATAAGAGTTGCCGTCTTTGGGACCTCTCTCCTCTTCAAACTCGTGAACGTCCCACAACCCTTCAGATCATCAAGGACCACACCCGACCAGTGGAAACTGCTGCCTTTCGCGTTCCCGAAGAGCTGGCTTCTCCTTTAACAGTGTGGACGGCCGACTCAATGGGTGTCATCAAGGAGTGGACGATTCCTCAGGTTTGTTGCGATCGAGAGGCGCACATTTGGTCTGACTTGTCAGATTGTTGTCGGGCTGCAAGCGCCCTTGACTTTCGTTAGCAACTTGCCGGGGCATGAAACAAGCGTAGCGCAATTGGCAGCTGTTGATGACGGGCTGTGGAGCGGTGAGTCTACCCAAGACCTGCGATATTGGGGACAGGGAGGGGAATTGACCGCTAGCGTCTATGGACTACAACGCTATGTTCCACGGCGTCCCCTCGGCAACACTTGCTCATCCTCGATACGTCAAGGCCATCCTTCCTCACCCGAACGGCATGCCGTACATTCTGACTGGTTCGGAGGATGAACACATTCGGGTTTGGGACTCATCTAATCTCGAGCGCACAAACAAGATGCCGATGTCTGTCGTTGTCGCTCATTGCGGTGAAGTGACTGCTTTTGGTCTATGGACGTGCAAGCAGGAAGGAAGGCTTTTGGAGGTCAAGGTCGTCTCGGCAAGCCTGGACGGGACACTGAGACGCTGGTCGATGAAAGGTATGTTCGACAAGGAAGGGTGCATTACAGGTGCTTACACCATTATCAGAGTTGCTGAACCCTCCTGAGCTTGATTTGAAGCCGCCAACAACGGAGACGATGATGACAGAGGAAGAGGAGCGGGAGCTGGCTGAGCTCATGTCGGACGAGGACTAGATACCTTAGATGTAAACTCATGCATTCATATCTTCATTTCCTACTCTTCAAATCGACATCAGACACACGCACGACATCATTTGTTGCATTAAGAAATCTCCTATCTACACAGCCACTTGTGGCCTACTTGACGAGAAGGACGTTGAGGGCCTTCTGGAAGTCATAGCCGTTGGCACCCAGAGCCTCTACAACAAGGGTACGAGGGAAGCCCAATTCGCAGAGCTGTGGACAGGTCAGCTGTCATAATCACCACCCGCTCACCTTCTTAACGTCCTTGAGGTCATCAGGCTGGGCCAGATCACTCGTACTCGGGTCCATGTTGACAGACGGCCGCTTGGGAAGCATGGGCGGACCGGAGCCTCCACTCGCCAGCGGTACGGGGCCAGAATTGAATGACGGGCCACTGTCTGCAAGACCAATGTTGGTTGGCTCACTGCTGCAAAGTCAGCTCCAGATTATACAAAGACAAACATTTCTGGAGCAGGGCCTACTCCAAACGCATCGTCAAAGGAGTGAGCATCCTTGAAGCTGCTCTGTTCACCCGCAGCGGGAGGTGGGGCGAATGCGTCGTTGAAGGCGTCCTGTTGCGCCTGACCTTGCTGTTGAATCGCCGGTTGTGATTGACCGAAGGCATCGTCGAACCCGCCAGGTATCGTGGCCTGGTGCTGAGGCTGGCCAAACGCATCATCGAAAGAGAAGCCCGATGTGTCACCAGCACCCGCAGGCTTGGCTTGACTGTTCAGACCCCACGCATCAAGTTTGGAAGCCCCAGCTTCATGTGGAGACATGACGACTTCGTACGACTGAAGGAGGGAGTTGGACTGGTCCGAGCTACTGTTCAGCTGGGACGGAGCCTTCTCGAAATCCTCATCGAAAGTCGCAAACTCATCATCGAAGGATGTGGTGGCAGGGGTTTGGGAAGGGTTCTGGGTTGCGGGGGGGAGATCTGGGAAGTCGAACTCGCCGTCGTCGAATTGATGGACGTCACCTGCAGGCGCCTTTGTGTTGAACGAAGCGCCGAAAGGGTCCTGTCCCTCAGGGAGGCTTGAAGGATCGGCCTTAGCTGGAGATGTCCTACCCGATGATGACTGGGCCGCAAGAGGTGAAGCTGTAGCCGGAGGTCCGGCAACGGCCTGCGAAACAGCTACAGCACCGAAGGGGTCTCCATCACCCGTCACGTTAGGCGAGGTTGCCCTGGGCGAGCGTGGATTGGGAGGAGAGACCACCCCGGGGGAACGAGCGGAGGGAGGAGACATGCTTCCAAGTGAGCGGACAGTCGGCGAGGTTGCGACGGGCAAGACATGAGGGGAGGTCGTCCCAGGCGGACGGACAGAGGGAGGAGGCGGAGCACTGCGGCGGGTCTTGTGTTGAATCTCCTCTGGAGGGACCGAAGCAGCAGCGGAAATGGGAGAGGAGCCAGTGAGAGAGGGTTCCGCCGGAGACGGTGACATCTGACGGTCTGTGTAACCCCTACGCGGACCCTCCAAGTCCTCGGGACCGTCGTCCTCGTCATCCGACGAATCGGCCGATGGTTCATCATCTGCGGCAGTGGCCGCAGGCTGCGCTGAAGGTGAGGCAATACTGCTCGACAGCGGGAGAGGTGAAGCAGGGTTGCTGGAGATAGGCATGTCCTGCGTTGATGCAGTGCGTTCGGCATCGGGAGGGCGCACATCCGAGGGAGCAGCCTTCGAGATACCCAAAGCCGCACCCGCAGGCTCGGAGCTTGACACGTCCTCCTCCACTGGGACAACGTCTTGCGACTGACGATGAGCAGGGACAGGCGACACAATATCCACCTTGGAGTCGAAGTCGGCAAACGCAGTATCGAAGTCGGAGGCCTCGTTGGAGGCCTCGTTGGTTGTTGCGGTTGTGTCGGTAGTCGAGTGTTGCCCGCCATTCGAGTGGAAGGAGTCGCCAAAGCCAGCAGTCGGCGAACCGATAACAGCCTCACCGCTTGGCGCACTGAGGGGGCCGCTATCAGCGGATGCAGTGCCAAAGGGATCGGATACGACTGTGCTAGACGCCGCCGACAATTCCTCAACAGGCGCACCGAAAGCATCAACCTCAGGCCCTTCTTGGACCTGTGGGGTAGGGCTTTGGCTGTAATTCTGCGGCCCCAAATGAGCTGCGGCTACACCTGCTGCCACAGCACCTCCAGCGGCAACAGCTCCTGCAAGTCCTGGGGTTGCATACGGGGTGGCAAACTCCGTGATGGAACCTGTGGCCGAACCTTGCGACCGCTGCCGGTTGAGGCGGTCGAACGGATTGTAAGAGCGGTTAGACGTACCGGTAGCCGCCGGACTGAGAGCGCGCGGCGTCGAGGTAGCGTCGGGCACTTCAGTCTCGTCCGCGGTAGCGGGCATTTCGGCTTGGCGAAGCTCTTGCTGAAGCGTGTCGCGAGAGCCTTCCGCAGTAGAAAGCTGCTTCTTCGCAATCGAAACCATGCCCTTCTGTTGGCGTGAGTCCTTCTTGACCTTCTCGAGGAGGAGCTTGATGCCAGTCTTCTCGTCCTCGATTTCCTTCATGCGCTTCTGCAGTCCGCGCACTTCCTCCTTGTCGCGGAGGAAGGTCTGCTCGAGCTCGTCCTTCTCCATCTTACATGCGGTGAGATCGCTTTGCGCAGAGATGACGTCGGCTTGCAGCTGACTGAGTCTGGCTGTCTGTTCTCCAACTCGGACGCGGAGCTCTGCCACGATTTTCGTTTCCTCGTCGTACTTCGTGCGAGCAGTGGTCAACTCAGACTCCAGTTGCTCGAGTTGCGTCGAGTTGGAGGCGCTGCGCTGTTCGAGGTCAGAGCGATTCCTCTCCAGGTCTGCGACGGAGCGTGTCGTGTTTGCGAGTTGATTCCGCTTGTTACCGATTTCAGCAGACGTGTCTGGCACAGCGGACGCTGCAGCCTCTTGGGTATCGTCGCCTAGCAGGTCGGCAGAGGCCGAAGACTTAGAGAAGATAGCCCCAAAACCTGATGTTAGCTCTTCCAACATACGAGGACATGCCTGAGGGGCCTTGACTAGCAGGTGTGACCTCGAGACGGCGCGTCGTAGGCTCGTGCGCGGCGCCACGCCTCGAAGGAGGCTGTGGAAGAAAGGGAGTTGCAGGAGTAGATACCAGCGAGGTCTGCGTTGGAGGATCATCGAAAAGGTCATAGAGGTCCTTTGATGCCGCTGGCTGTTGGGGCTGGGCAGGAACCTCCCTAGATCGCTGTTTAGGAGGAATAAGGCTCTGGGGCAGAGACTCTGGGAGCTCCTTCCCAGCCAGCTTGGAGCTGATGAGGTGCATTGCGACTGCAAACTCGTCCCGGTCCAGCTTGCCTTCTTGGCGAATATCGGAGAGGTCCCTATTGAAGTCAGCAACCTCTCAACCAGGGACACACCAGATCGTCGCCAGACTCGCTTCATCAAGCTGGCTCAGAAGCATGAAGTGAACTGCAACGTCCCCTTCGATGACACCTTTGTTCTGCGTGTCCAACTGGGCGAAGTACTGGTCTGAAGCCGTCTTGGCCTCGGGTGTGACGTCCCACGCTGTAGCAGATGGTGCGCCAATAGACGAGTACGTGCCTTGTCTCGTAGGAGTCATCGTAGAACGCGGAGGAGCGTGGGCCGTGGCCGACATGCTTTGGCCTGTCAGCTGCGGCTGGAGCGTCCCAGTCATCTGTCGCTGGGGGGGGGTTGCTTGACCTGTGTTCTGCACAGATAGAGGGGCCATCGGCGGGCGACCGCCTGAAGCCGCCTCGTACGCTCCTGGCGGAAGCGTTGGAGGAAGGGACACGGAAGTGTTTGCCATGCAATTACGGATGAGCCACATGCCGATGATGAAGTCAGGAAGATCAAGGGCTCCGCGCTGCTGCGTATCCGCGAGGCTCCTGCGGTGTTAACAATCAACATCGACCCTCTTACGTACCAGATCTGGCCAAGCTTGTCGTAGTTGAGCTTGCTCTTCAGGAAGACATCACGAGCCTTGTCTCCGCTCACGAGACCGTTCTGTGGCCCGCATCCGACAAAGATGCGAGTGAACTGGGTTCGGTCATCAGCAGTGAGCGGCGCCAGGGACTGCTGGCCGGTTGTATTCGTCGACAGCGGCACTGCAGGAGTTGTTGTGCGAGCAGGTGGGGTTGGATAGCCATTGAACGTTGGGAGAGGAGGACTCTTGTTCGCGAGCGATGCCTCGACCTTGGTCTGACCACCCTTCTGCAGCCATCCGACAAGTCGAGCAGCCTTGTACCAGCTGTCACGAGTGAGGAAGCCATTGTTGTCCGGGTCAGCGACGGTCCAGATCTCTCCTAGAGTCTGCGGGGGGAGGCCCGACGCGGTGAGGAGAGGAAGTGCATCGTTGCCGGCCAGGAGACCGCTCTAGCAGGGTGAGTCCTGCCAAGGGGCTTGGGAGACGTACGTTATCCTTGTTGACTGCGTCGAATAACTGGTCATAGTATTGCTTCTCTTGACCAGTTGGATGAGCGGCCATGTTGAGAAGAAGACAAGAAGATCAAGGGGGGCCGGAAGGGCGAAGGATGAGGATGAGGAGGGCGGGTGGACCAGGCGGGATGGACTAGGCGGGATGGACGTTTGAGGGTTGTGATGAACGAGAGTGATGAGTGATGATGGAGTTGATGGTGGGCACTTGGGGGAAGGGAGGTAAGCAAGTAAGGAAGCAAGGAAGGTGTGGCGATGATGACGAGGATGACGAATGCACGGATGCCCAGATGGGAATAAACAGGGAGGACCAAATAGTGTGACCACTTGACCCAGTGTAGCCCTTAGCTGATCGCGCTGCATGGCCGATGAACCGTTCATGGATTTCAACAACGACCACGACAGAACGACAACGACTCCCCTCTACAAGACATCCTTCTTCGGGCCTCCATATTCATCATGGCCACTGTGTCCGCCTCCAGGTGGACTGCACCTCAATGGGTCAACTCTCTCTACGCCCAGTTCCCTCTCGTGACGCTTGAGCAAGAGGACGTTCTCGACTGGAGGCAGGATGCCGCACGAAGTGCCAGCAGTGCTGTCTACAATCTTTGGGTACTGTAAGCTATGAGGAACACCTTCTGACTGTGAGATCAGACAACCGCTCCCAGTAGACAACCCACATCAGCGTCGATGGGCCTCCAGCTCACCGGCTGATCTTCGGGCGCAGCTTCTGTTTCTGCTCCGAGGTGTAGCGGTCGACACCCGCGTTTGGACCAACATGACGGCTGCGCCCTCGGGAAAGCTGCCCGCTCTGCACCTTCTACGTGAAAACCGCTTGATCGCTGCGGACGACATTCGCAGCTGGCTAGACACTCAGCACCCTCTGACTGGGAAGACGGCAAGGTGTGTAACCAAACGTTCCTGCGAGCTCACGGGCAGTCTCCAAGGGATGCCAACGCAAGCTACATACGACAGTGCACTGGCAACCGCCCAACTCGTGCTTGTCCGCCTGCTGCCAGCATACAACGTGTCTTTATCGGGGCCATCTAACGACGTCGCTCTCATGATCCCGGGACCACCTCCTCTCTCTGCCGGCTTGACGACCCCTCTGCCTGCGTCGTTCACCGGCGACGAGCGGGTTATCGACGAGGACGAGCTCGTGGAGATTGGTATCGAGGCGCTCGAAGCGCTGCGGGTGAAGCTTGCCGATCGCACGGGTTCCTGGGCGTATGGGGCACGGTGCGTTCGTGTCGGTAACGGGACTGACAGCAGAGCACCGACTCCTCTGGACGCCCTCCTGGCCTCGCACCTCTATTGCATCTACGGTCTTCCAGCCTCGTCCGCTCTGCGTTCTAAGCTTGAGCAATCTTCCGAGCTTGGCGACTACGTCGATTCCGTGCTTGACTATGCCATGAATGGGTAGTCAAACACGCCCCATCCAACATAACACATTCTCTCGTCAGGAGCATTTTGGGATGTAGTCGTTGTTTAGACCATGCTTGTTTTTTGGACCGAAAAACTCACTCATGTTTAGTCCAAGGGTGCTCTAACACTGCTTGCCACACTCTTCACGCTGTAGCACCCCAGTCACTCCTCTAAACCGAGACAGGCGCAGCTGGGTTGCTTTGGCCTTACCATCTTCAAGAACGTGGCTGGATGGGCGTTTCACAATGCCTGATGTGTGTTGCAACTTGACGCTCCATACAACCCCATTGTCACCGCCTCGCCATTCATAAAGGTTATGCGTCCCCAACATGCGTGATCAAACGTCATCTGCTGCCTGAACATGTACTGTACACAAATGCCATCCAGGACTGTGGTACACTCTATGAACGCTTGGCAGCAACCTGGACACGGGAGTTAGCAGGACACGCATGGACCAGAGGCACTTAGACCTACAATGGAGAACTCTGCCGCAGCATTGAAGGGGAGGGCAGCCACTCCCACGGCGGTCCGAACCGGCATGGCAGCCCCCTTAGGGAAGCAGCCACCATAGACCTGATGTTGTCAGTCGAGACCATCACTTGTCCAGGGTTCGAACACACCTCGTTGAGACCCGGGAGGTTGCTGGCATAGTCGTTCACGAAGATGGTGATGCTGACGACTAAGTTGGTCAGCGCTGGGCCGTTTGAATGTGCCGAGCCTTACCGTCTGAAAGGTCAAGGCCGATGTGAGAGAGACGCTCGGTCGCGTTGCGCATGGACTGAATCGTCTCCTCCTTGACCCCACCAGAAACAAGCTGACCGGCAGCGTCCGTCCCAAGCACACCGGCAAGGTAGACCGTGTTCCCAGAGACGATCAGGTTGTTGATGATGGGGTTGGCTAACGTTAGTCAATTATTCAGAGTCAACCCACGCTTGGCGCCATTGGCAGCCTCGATAACGACCTTGTTTGGGTTGGTCATGGTTAAGTTCAGTTTACAATTTGTCTGTTAGGAAGGCAACGCGACCGCGCGCTGGAAGGCAAACATTTATACTACATTGGCACCTGGACACACCCATGTTCAGCGTCGGATGTTTGTTGTATATCAGAGTCCAGATGACCGAGTGGGCACTTTTCGGAGACGGCGTTCAGGAGAGAAGCGATCGGATACGGAGTCGCCGAACTAGGTGGGCTTCAGGCACAACCCTCACTCACTGTACCAGATTAATCATCCGCGCGTGATCTATTATACAATTTGTGCAACAACTATCGACGGAGATCAGAGCGGCAAGTGTACGGGCACTCCGGGGGAACCCTCTGCCTCGCCATGGCCACAGCAGTTCTTATGGCCCATCGCGAGGAGGTCCAAAACCAACAGTCTCCAAATCTCAACTTTCGGTCAACGCCAGTCAAGCTCAATGAACCGCCTCCAGAGGTACGACCAGAATGTCTTCAGCATCGCGGACCTCCAACGGGAGGGGACGAAGAAGCTGTCCAAGATGGTTGGAGAGTATTACAACGAGGGTGCAATGGACCTCCTTAGGTTGGTGACATGCCTGGCGCACGTCTGACTCCCAGCATGAACGACAATGTTGCAGCCTTTGACCGCGTCCGGCTCCGCCCACGCGTCTGCATCGACGTGTCTCAGGTTGACATGTCAACAGAGTGTTTCGGCGCAAAGGTCAAAATGCCCCTCGGTTTCTCCCCCGCGGCCATGCACGGGATGGCCCACGACGATGCCGAACTGGGCACTTCGCGCGCCGCGGCCAAGGCTGGCTGCAACATGGTGCTTTCCACTTGGTCGAACCACTCGATCGCCGACGTCGTCAATGCTGGGGACGGGTACGGAAACGCGTACGGTCAGCAGCTCAGCATGGTTGAGTGCTGGGACACCAACATGCACATGATCCGCAACGCAGAGAGTACGTAACTATCATTCATGAGGCCGTGGCTTACTCCCAGAGGCGGGCTGCGCAGCCCTCGTGCTCACCGTCGACTGCGCCTATCTCGGCCGCCGGCTCAACGAATATCGCAACGACTTTACTCTTCCTGAACATCTCACCTTCCCCAACCTGCCACCTGGTATCAACCCTTACAACTTTGTGCAGAGCGACCCCCGTACCGCGTACGACCGTGCCTTCACTTGGGACAAGGTCGAGAAGATTGTCAAGTCGACGTCGATGCAGGTGTACCTTAAAGGCAGTGAGTAGGGTCACGGTGCAACATGAAGGGTTTGAAGCTAAACGGGCAGTTCTGACTGCGGAAGACGCTCTTCTTGCTGCCGAATCTGGTGTTCACGGCATCCTTGTTTCTAACCACGGTGGTCGCCAGCTTGACGGAGCAATCTCCACGTTTGATGCACTGGAGGACATTGTGGCTGCCGTCAAGGGGCGCATTCAGATCCACTTTGATGGCGGAATTCGCCGTGGCAGCGACATCTTCAAGGCCCTCGCCATGGGCGCCGACTACTGCTGGGTCGGGCGCATCCCCGTTTGGGGTCTGGCTGTAAGTCGATCCGGGTGACAAGATGTAGCGCTGACGGGTCCAGTACGACGGCGAGAACGGGGTCAGCCTCGCTCTTAAGCTGCTCTACGATGAGCTTCTAATCACAATGGCGCTCTGCGGCTGCTCCAAGCTGAGTGACATCCGCCGCAGTCACCTCGCGCGGCTTCGTGGCGACGGCACCTTTGCCAAGCTGTAATCTTCTTTCCTTTACATTCCGGGTATAGACGCAATGCATGGACGACCACATTTCATTGAGCTGCCAAGAGAGCTTTGTTGCTCATCAGAGTTTTGATTGGATTTGGGTGATGATAATGGTTCCATGACTGCTACTGTAGGCCCATCATCCGGCACCACTTGATCCATATCATGCTAGCTCTGGATATCTGGGATCGCGGAGGAACAAATCCATCCAAAATCCGGTGGGAGACCTGATTGTTTGTAATCATTAATCCACTGTAGGTATCAGAAACCGTCTTGGTTGGTTAACGGCGGTTACTAAGCGCGGCTTGGTCAGTTCATGATGCTGCCATGAGTCAGCATCACTTGAGCTGCCATTTCTCCTTACTCTTTCGCAATCCGCGAGCTTCTGGCAGCAATCTGCCCACCTCGTATACAGAGGATCATCAGTCTCCCATTGCACACACGTATAAATACACGGAAGCCAGTCATCTCTGGTCAC
Source organism: Cutaneotrichosporon cavernicola (assembly GCF_030864355.1). NCBI lineage: Eukaryota > Fungi > Basidiomycota > Tremellomycetes > Trichosporonales > Trichosporonaceae > Cutaneotrichosporon > Cutaneotrichosporon cavernicola. The sequence goes on along the minus strand of NC_083394.1, from coordinate 2,446,481 downwards.
ATTACTCTCATCAGCACAGATCTACAATCCTCACTCACCCCCACCCTCTCAGTCTCACAAGCTCGTGTTTGCGCCTCCATCCAAAACAAAAAACGTCATGAAGGTTCTTGTCCTTGGTGCCAGCGGTACGTCCGTCACCCCGGCAAGGTGAGGCGGCGCTAACCAATAGGGTTCATTGGCTCGGCGGTCACTCATGCGTTCGTCCGTGCTGGCCACATTGTTTGGGGACAGACTCGTTCTCAGGAGACTGCGGACACTCAGTTTAGCCCGTGCGAGATCATTCCGGTAGTGTGCGACCCCACCACCGAGGACGGCCGTGTGATCTGGACAAACATTGCCAAGCAGATAGACGTTGGTGAGTCTCCAACGGGCCCCTGGCAGTGACTGACCTACTAGTTGTTGATTGTCTTGCTGCCGGAGGAGCTGACCAGGCCCTTGGCATCTTCAACGCCTTCCTTGAAGCTGTCAAGGGACGGCCCGAGGGCTCGCCCCGCCCGACGTACGTCTACTGCAGTGGCCACTACGTGATGGCAAGAGGTTATGGCGGTTTGGACGAGTGGTCGGACGAGCGTCAGCCGGCTGAGGCCCCGATCAATAAAGGGACCATCTGGCGCACCAAGATTGAAGGGGCAGTGGTGGGCGGTATGTTTCCCTAGTGGCCGGCACTCCGCTAACCATGAAGAGCAGTCCATAAACGGTATTGTGGTCCGGCCCGCTTGCGTGTACGGCAGCAGCGGCTCCTATTTTGGCGACTACCACTTCAAGCCAGCCCTCGATGCGCTTGAGGCCGGCAAGACCGAGTTTGAGTCTATCATCTCGGACAACGGCAAGATCCTCACCATCCACAAGGACGACGCAGCTGACCTGTTCGTCCGCGTTGCCGAGGCAGCGCCGGCTTGCCGCGGTGAAGTCTTCTTATCCGCTAATCCATCTACCGACAACATCCGTGACATTCTGGATGCCATCGTCCGCATCACGGGTCTCAAGGGTTGGAAGGCCAAGAAGCCGGCGGACGGTGAGCGTTGGAGTGGAGCTGTGCTGACTGGTAGCATACGAGACCGCGTGGATTACGCCTTTGCTCGCCCGCCCTTCGCTCGGCCAGGCCCTCACCGGTTGGCAGCCGAAGCGGATGGCTGTGTCTGACGGCATGGATGTGTACTGGGTACGGAGCAGTGCCGGTGCGTGCTGATCCACAGATGTCATTTGTCCAATCGGAAGAGCTCAAGAAGCGCCGTGCTAAGCTTTGACGAAGCGACTTGAAGCGGATGATGGCCTGCGAGAGTCTGTTGCACTAGAGTGACATTGCCTAGCAGAGAGTTGACAACCTGCGACTGGCATTCGACTTGATGCAATGATGATGATTACGCTACCACTTGCACGACTTTCTGTTCATCCTAGGTTGAGTTCTTTTTCTTTCCTCCAATTGAGCAGCCCTGTGCGTGGTTCGAACCAGGGTACTTTGAGTTGTCGGCCCAACAGAACGGCTTGGTCGTGGCGTCATCATTGACATGCTCCTTGATGATTACGATGGCGGAGTGCGTGGCAGCGATCATGCAGAAGACTGACGTGACGATCATAATCATGTTGAGGGTGTGAACAATCTTCCTCTTCAGAGTACCGGCGGGAGGCTCCTGGTAGGTGCAGCAGTCGTACAGGTACATGTACATCATACCCTCGACAGTGTTGAGGGTTAGCTCGTTTACGCGTTCAGACACACATGGCACTTGCAGACTGAGGAGCGTCGAGAGAAAAGCACCCACCAGCGACAGAAGGTCGCTGAAGAGCGGGATAGCCTCAGCCACCCGGAAAGAGAGGGAGCAATTTAAGCAGACGTAGCCACTTTAAGTCAGCTCTAGCTACAACCTCGTAACCTTTCCACTCACTACCAGACGACATTGTGAATGAGGGTGTTCTTGGTGAAGTGGGGTGAGTTCCTCATGAGTTGAACGAAGACTACGATTGGTCAGTAACCTCCTAGCAACTTTGAGGGCTTACCAGACTTGGCCGGCAAGTGTATGTTGAGAACCGCGCCGAAACTATGACTGGGCAGAGTCAGACAGTAACAAATCTGCCTCAGCTCCTCCTCCCGCACGTTGGACCGACCTTCTTGAGCAGCTGGCCAGCACTACCGAGGGCCGGGCTCGCCACATACTCCCCAAAGTAGTGATATACTATGGACCGGATGATGAGATAACAGAGGGTAACCACTGTTTTACACGCGACATCAACCGAACATAGTGTTTCGGATCCTTCATCTCGGACTTTTGGATGAGCCAGTGCGCTCACAAGGGTCCCAGAGCCAGTCCTCACCTGCACAAGACAAAGTTTGGGGTTCCTGCAAAGGAGAAGATAATGTTGGCCACCGCCGTGGCACCGTCTTGGAAGTTGAGACTGTCAATGGTGACCACTCTGGGCCTCCAGGGAGCGGGCCGAGGGGGTGCGGCGCTGGGCTGGTCCTGAAGCGAGACTGCAATGGGCAGAGTAATAACAGAGGACAAAATACCGAAAACACTGACCCAGCCGAGCCAGGAGATAATGTCGAGAGTTCGATAATCCAACCTCACGGATGATGGGTTTAATAAGTCGATAAGCTTATACTGTATTAGTCTTATAGTGGGGCTGGCCTTAGATTCAGACCTTTGAGAATGCAGATCATGATCGGAATATGAGACAGAAGCTGATTCTCCAAACGCAAGTTGAATGCGGATATGAGGGGAGCACGGCGCTTGTAATGTGGGCTACGACGCGCTAGACGTATGGTTGCATGAAACCCAGATTCATTGAGTCTGCCAGATCCCAGAAGGTGTAACGAGTTCCGAGCCACCAAAGTGCCAAACTTACCACGTGTGTATGCAGATATATGTATCCGTGTGCCTGTGTTCGGGGGGACCGAGGGGCCGCAGGCTTGTATGTGGCGCATGTATCGCATGTTCATGTTGTGGAGGACGGTGGAGAGTGGAGAACAAACGAGGTGGGCAAAGACACTAGGCGACGTAGCCAATGTTACAGCACCGACAATGCATTGGGCCCTTATCAGCGGAGCGGCCACTCCGTCAAGCCCAAAAGCTCGGCAAGTCCGTCAACCGCTCAACCAACGCCAACCAACGCGGCTGCTCCTGGCGGCTCAACACGGCTACCCTGTAGCTATTTCGTGTCACGACAGCTAGCACGCGCTTGGCTGAATTGGCTGGACGCTTCATAATTCATAACGCAACACAAGTGAGACCACATTGCTCTCCCAAGTTCGGTTCTTCCTCATCTTCCCTTCCTTTCCATTCACTCCACTCTCAACCGCCATGAGCACCATCACCGTAGAGGGCGTTACCATCAACACCGGCCTGTTCATTAACAATGAGTGGGTCAAGGGTCACGGCGAGCCTCTTGAGACTGTCAACCCCGCAACTGAGGAGGTGATCGCGACTGTAAGCGTCGGTCGTGAGCTCTGCTGATCCCCTCCCAGGTCCAGACGGCCAGCAAGGAGGACGTCGACATCGCCGTCAAGGCCGCGCGTGAGGCGTTCGAGACCACGTGGGGCACCGAGTGCAGCGGACAGGAGCGCGGCCGCCTCCTCTTCGCCCTTGCCGACCAGATGGAGAAGCGCATCGACGAACTCGTTGCCCTCGAGATTGTCGATGCCGGCAAGCCTGTTGCCTGGGCGCGCGCCGACATGGAGGACTCGATTGCGTGCTTGCGCTACTACGCCGGCGCTGCCGACAAGATCCAGGGCTCTACCATCGAGATGGATGACAAGAACAAGTATGCGGTCGCTCGTAAGGAGCCTATCGGGTAAGTCGTCGTTGCGCAGTTCTTGAGCCAAGTGTGCAAACAACAGTCGCTGACAGCTAGCGTCGCAGCGCAGATCGTGCCGTGGAACTACCCCATTTTGATGATGGCGTGGAAGGTCGGGCCTGCTCTTGCGGCTGGTGTTAGCATCGTCTTCAAGCCCGCCGAGCAGACTCCTCTGTCGACTCTGCTGTTCGCCGAGATGGTCAAGGACGCTGGGTTAGTCAGGCATTCCCGGCACCGTGCGCACTCCCTGACATTTCAGTTACCCTCCCGGTGTCTTCAACGTCCTGAACGGCGTCGGCCGTGTCACTGGTGACGCTCTCGCTCGCCACATGGACATTGACAAGATTGCTTTCACTGGTTCGACCCCCACGGGCCGTCGTATCGCTTGCGCTGCGGCCGAGTCCAACCTCAAGTCGGTTACCCTCGAGCTCGGTGGAAAGTCTCCTAACATTATCTTTGAGGATGCCGACCTCAAGGAGGCGGCCAAGTGGGCAGCTTTCGGCGTCTACGAGAACATGGGCCAGTCATGCAACGCGGGCTCTCGTATCCTCGTCCAGGAGTCGGTTTACGACAAGTTCCTCCCCCTCTTCGTTGAGGCTGCCCAGGCCTTCCAGGTCGGTGACACAAAGGACCAGAACACGTTCCAGGGACCCCAGATCAGCAAGGTTCAGTTTGACAAGATCCTGGGCTACCTCGAGCAGGGCAAGAAGGAGGCCAAGCTCATTACTGGCGGTAACCGGTTCGGCAACAAGGGCTACTTTGTCGAACCCACCGTCTTTGGTGACGTTGACATGACCATGAAGATCGGTCAGGAGGAAATCTTTGGCCCCGTCGCTTCTCTCATCAAGTTCAAGACTGAGGCCGAGGCTATTCAGATCGCCAACGACACTTCGTTCGGCCTTGCCGCTGCCGTCCACTCGATGAACTATGCTCAGGTCAACCGGGTCACCCGCAAGCTCAAGGCTGGAACGGTCTGGATCAACCAGGTGAGCGCAGTGGCTAAGGATTCATTACTGACGAGCAGTACACCATCCTGTCGCACCAGATTCCGTTCGGCGGCTACAAGCAGTCCGGTTGGGGTCGTGAGCTCGGGCTTGAGGGTCTTGAGCCCTACCTCGCCACCAAGGCCGTGCACCACTACTACGGCCCTGAGTTTGAGTGGCCTATCAAGCTTTAAGAGATGGGATTTGTATCGATTGTGTTGGAACGATACCATAGATATGAAGGCAGATGTACAGTTATTCTTGATTTCTTGACTCGTTCAGTTTCTTGGAATAATATTCTCACTGGCGTACATTACTGTTAGTCTGGACGCGACGCCGTGCGCACAGAGCCGAATTTGCCACTGTAATTTACCAGCCGCGCAAGCTGAATGCTGGATGGATGCTCAACGCTTGATTCTGGAATGCGTACGGCTGTTGGAAGATGTATTGGCAAACCACACAAGGATCCAAAGTATTTACGGCTTGTTTGATCTTTGTTAGTATTCCTTTGTATAACCTTCCTCCCAATCTGGTTCCGTTCAGCAAGTGGGCAGTCATCTCAGATAAATCAGTGAGTTGGGTGAGCGCTCACTCACGTGGTCATTCTTCATTCAATGACACATGTGCATGGCTGTATCGAGTAAACGCGGTATGGGGTGTAACAGACAGCGCTCTTTGCTCACACAGCAGGTTACACATCCTCTAACACATTTCTCTCTCTCTCTCTCTCCCATCTCGACCACTGACCCATTCTCCAGATCTGCACTCCTTGTCGTTGTACATTTGCCAACCCTTCCGAATCTCAATCCTGCGCAGGAGCACATGTCTGACCCTCGAGAGGGGCCACCTCTAGCGCCTCCATTAGGGCACGACCATGGACGGGTACGCTTCTTGCGCGCGTGTGACCGATGTCGGTGAGTCGCAACGATCAATGGGGTGTTAACCACACTAGAACTCGCAAAATCAAAGTAAGCTGCCATGTATGGCCTGTGCTCACAACCTAGTGCGGAAATGAAAATCCATGTGCAAAGTGCGTCGCCGCTGGCGCTGCATGCTCGTTCTCCACATCGATTGGAACCTCCCGCACGGTTCTGTCCACCAACGAACAACCAAAGTACGCACCCCACTCATCTTTGGTGTCTAACGTGCTCTCAGCCGCGGCGATGACCAACCTCACGTATCTCCTAGCTCTGGTAAGAGGCGGGCGATAGCATCCACTCCGGACGAGGACGCGCCAATGCGGAAGCGCAAAGGTGAGTTACACGAGACTGACTGTCAGCTAACAAAGAGTTCTTAATTATGAGAACACTGCCCACTTCTACGTGTCTTCTCATGGCCTCTCACACCATGCTGGCTCTACGTCAGGCCTGCCTCTCTTGTGAGCTGCCTCATGGAACTTTGTTGACGGAAGGGAAGCAACCCGCCGGTTGATGGCTGAACCTGCTGGCCCAGCCACGGATAGCAACGAGCCAGACTGGAACTGGCTTCAGGACCTTCTTCAAGAAGGATCGCCCGCTGAACCAACACGAAACCGTTCTGGAGGAACGGATGACGCAGAGTACTTTCCTGGACGCGGACTGGCCCCCAACACCTCTGACGACCAGTTGCTGAGTATGGTTTCAGAGATCAGTAGGTCAACCAAATCTTGCATCGGTTGACAGTCAGTTCCTCCAGATTTAATGAGCGAGCTGCTGCGCGTGTTCTTCAGCACTGTCCACCCGGTCTGGCCGATTCTCCACATCCCGTCATTCTTTGCCGACCTGTACCGGTGGGACAGCCACTCCTTCGCGGCACTGGTCGTCTCCATGTGCATGTTGGCCTCGCGCTATGTGGACGACCCGAGGGTCCGCAAAGAGGCCAGTGAGTGTTTGAGCATGGGACAATCACTGATGTCACAGGTAACCCCGCAACAGCAGGCCTGGGATACTGTGATCTGTTCAGTCGCCTCATTGACCACGCCATCCATAGCGACAATGTCATCTACGCCATTCAGAGCCGGTTCTTTGGATCCATGTTCCACTCTGTCGACAACGTCCCTCACCCTGTCGCTCAGGGCCTCGTGGCGGATGCGCTCTCACGCTCTCTTGACGGGGGCTTACATCGATCCGTTTCATCAACCGTTCTAGGAAGCTCCATCCTGCGGGAGATTCGAGCTGTAAGTTTGGACAAGCGGTTTCAAACCTAACAGTAGCGCACGGCTTGGGCGGTTTACGCTTGGGATCACCAGATTGCAGCGTTCTGCGGTCGACCTGCGGGCAGCACGCTGTGGGACTATGATGTACGCCTGCCTGAACCATTCGAGGAGGACGGTTCGGACCAACCGATGGAGAACGACGCCAGTCACGTTACCACCTTTTGCCAGTTGATCCAGTTGTCCGCCTTGCTCGAAGCGACCTTCTTGGCCTCGGTTCAGCACCCGGTGGTCGCCAACTCGACCTTCCTCACCGACCTCTCGCGCCACCTGCGGCCGGATCTGGACGATACGTACAAACTGGACAAGGTGATGGCGAACCTGAGAAAGTGGCGCACGTATGTCCCTCTGGCAACAAGGATTCATCACTGACAGCCCAGAACCGCTCCACCTCAGTTCAGCGAAGCGTCGCCCAAGAATCGGGCCGCTCAGCGTCACTACTCCGTTGCCACAGAGCAGATTGCTGCACTCGACCAAATGATCCAGCTCATGGTGGCCTCACGCCATCTGCAGCTCGAGACATTGAGTGCCGAACCAGCCAAAGACAAGCTCGAGGCGTTCCGTGCCACCATCCTCACCCACGCTCGTGACATGACGACCATCGTTGTACAACTTGGCGCCTCCAACCAATTGGCAAAGTGCGACATCAGTGAGTTTGGCAGGATGGTTGGCACTGATGGCCAGTGGTAGCATATCGACTGTTGTTTACGGGCCGTCTTCTTTTGGCGTGTATCTTGTCAGCACGTTCGGAAGCCAACAGTTCCCAGGTCGAAGAAGCCACCAAGATTCTGCACGCCACCTCGGTTGTTCTTCGACACTTCGTCTCCGTATTCTCAGTTGCACTCGGCGCTGCCGAGGTCTTGGACGAGACTATCCGTGTGTGCCGTGTCCCAACACCGCAAGCTGCTACGCGCGGCAACCAGCCCTCCACTAACCGCTACGCGTGGTATCGGCCAATCATCCATCACGACAGCAAAGCTGCGCCGTCTCCGTCGGCATACGCACATGCTCAACCGAGTTCATCCCGCGACGGGGCTCCAGGAAGCGCGCCACCCGACGTGTCTCTCGCCACCACTCTGTCGATGAATGACCTCTCACCATTCGACGTCTCGTTTGCTTTCGGCGGCAACATGCCCATGCCCACTCTCGATCAAGTGGACGGGGCCCACGGCGGAGAGACAGACTTCCTCTGGTTGTTGCCTGGAGGGGAAGCCAACCTACCCTACTACTTTCCCCCCTCTGTTTGAGTAATGCGTTTGTTTTCCATGGAGGATGTACACTGCCGGATATTGCAACGGTTGCATGGGGGACACGGTCCTCCCGGAGATGATTTCGAACAGATATTGAAATCGGAGATTACCGGGCGGCGGTTGTTTGCCGAGATTCCTTGACTACACGCCTCCTATCTCAATCCCGCAGACGGCGACTCCGTCCGCACGGGCACCCGCCGAGCCAGTGACCTGAACGGATCTGGCACGGCCCCAACGCGCTTGCTAGACATGGTAACGGATCTACGGAGGAACCAACGTGAGCAGTGACTGATATGACGTTGTGAGATGCTCTGCTGGGCCGAGCTCCATCCGGAGGCGGAGGCTCCGTTGACGGCATGCCCACCTCGCCCCGTATGCTATGCGTGTAACATGGGTGTCGGCCAGTTGTCTGTACAGCCAGAGATACAAAAGGCCGCGCCATGTCGACAAACACCCCATGAACATGACCATCACCTACACTCACACGAACACCATGGACAAGCGCACCTACCTTAAGAACGCCCTCAAGCAGAACGAGCCCGGAATCGGCATGTGGCTCACGTGAGTTGCGACGTGGCGAGCTTGCTGGCGAGCTGCTCTGGGGGTGACAAGTGGAACGGCGCTAACCGGCAGCATGGGCGGCTCGGCTCTTGCCAAGACCTGCGCGACCATTCCCGGCTTCAACTGGATGCTCATCGACGCCGAGCACGGCCAGATTACCGACAAGGACTACTTTGACCTCTGCAACCACATCACCGCCGAGCAGATCAGCCCCATCATCCGCATCCCGTCGGACGAGTCGTGGATGATCAAGCGCGCTCTCGACTCTGGTGCTCACGGCATCATGACTCCCATGTGCCACGACGCCGCCACTGCCAAGCGCATTGTCGACACTTCCAAGTTTGCGCCTGTCGGCACCCGCGGCTGCGGCTCGCCTTTCACCCACCAGGTGTTCGGCGTCAAGGAGGGCGAGTACGAGACGACCTGTGATGACAACCTCCTCGTCATTATCCAGATCGAGTCGGCCGACGGTGTCAAGAACGTCGCCGAGATTGCCGCCGTTCCCGGCGTCGACGTCCTCTTCTGCGGACCCTTTGACCTCGCAAAGTCGATGGACGTGCCCTTTGGTGGTAAGGAGCACGAGGCTGCCATCGCCAAGATTGTCGAGGAGACGCACAAGGCAGGCAAGAAGGCCGCCATCTTCTGCACTTCGGGTGCTCAGGCCAAGCAGCGCCTCCAGGAGGGCTACGACGTCGTCTCAATCTGCGAGGACACTGCCTCGATTGTCACCGAGGTCTCGCGGCAGCTCGAGGCCCTCAAGAAGTAGATTGACGAGGTATAGTTAGATTGCATTTTCTGGTCATGTAACGGTTGTGTTCTTGTTCTCGGTGCTTCTAAGGGGCCTCTGATACTGACTCTGCCTTCGCCGTAAGCTGATCATTCGTATAGAGCGTACGCAGACATCGTTTTCGCTGATGACTCGGTTCCAGCGCACTCGCCAAGGACACTACATTCCCTCCTGGAGATAACCAGCAAAGCATCGCGCGACCTCAACAGCTGGCTCCCCATGAGCGGAGTCTGGTCAAGAGCGGGCAGCATAGCCTTGTCGGCGTCGGCCAATTCATTCCGGTATTCGGCCCGAACGAGCTCAGCTTTCTGATGGGCGGTGGCGATGTGCGAAGGGTCTGCGTTCTTCGAGGGTCGTCAGGTGCATTCATTGGCTTGGCTAGGTGGGTGAGGTGACCGTGGGGTTGAGCAAAGGCTAGGAGAGGAGGTGCAACGGGATATATAGACCCAGATAGTGCAACGCTGGTTCCGTTTATGGAGCTTGAGCTCTTACCAGCGCTTCGATTCCTCGGCAGCGTCAAAAGGTAGTGCTCGCCAGGCTACACTCAGTCTCAGTCTGGTCTCGCACTGTCGCGGACGCGAGCGGAACTGTCATGCATATTAATACTGGGTAACGTTAGCCCTGCTTTCCAAGGCATTCTGGTGGCCTCATGCCCTTCTGGGGCATCACTGTGGTCAGACGACCATATGAGCTGATCAGTTGACACTCCATACACCCACACAGCCGCGCTCCACACTCCATCAGTGATTGTTGGGCACTACGCTCCTCATCCTCCCCGTGAATGAGGAGTGCAGGGGCAGAAATAACGTTTATCTTCTTTGCTGCCAGGCCGCCACGAGTGCCACTGGCAGGATATCGCGTTTCTCAAGTTTTATCGCCCTGTGTCTACTGTAGGTCTTACGCCATACTGTAGTCCAGCCTCGCACTCTCCTGTCGCTCACATTGCACTTTCCCAAGTTCCCGCAGAACATTTGCATCCCAGATCGCATGTACACAGAGTGAGCTTGGGAGCCTGCCGGTCACACACTCATCTCTGTATGTTCTCGCACCGCCGCTCGCACAGCTCGACGGCGGCCGCTACATACAGGCTGCTGTAACTTTGGCTTGTCTCCGCCGCTTGCTGCTTTCGTGCATCCTTACATACAAATGTATTCCTAACATGCGTTGGCCCCGATGCTATACCACTAGGGCAGGTACTTGTATGGGTTGCAGAGGCCCTTGGGGTCGAAGAGCTGCTTGATGTCGCGCATGATCTTGACCGACGTCTCGTCCTGCGAGTAGTGAATGTGCGGAGCCTTCATAACACCAAGACCGTGCTCAGCGCTGATCGAACCCTGGTACTCGGCTGCGGTTAATGCCAGCCGATTTGCGCAAAGTGTACTCACAAACAACCTCGTAAACGTAAGGCTCAATTGCCGCCTCGATCTCATCGCGGTACTCCTCGGCGACAATGTTGATGTGCAGGTTGCCTGAGGGTCAGTGTGTCTCTAGATTGTATGGCACTCACCATCGCCCATGTGGCCGTAACCCACAAACGCGCGAATAGGGTCGCTCATCGAGCCATCTCCCTTGAGGAGACCAGCCTCGCGCACACGTGCGCGGACCTTTTCGACGACCTCGTACATCTTGCCGACAGGAATGGAAAGGTCGTACTTGTAGACCGAGCCAAACTTGCCGCAAGCCTCTGGGATTCCCTCACGCAGCGACCAGATGCCGGTGAACTGCGCGCTGTCCTGAGCGAGGACACCATCAATGACCTTGCCCTCAGTCATGACGTGCTCGAGGAAGTTGCCGAGCTTCTCCTCGTCGTGCTCAGCGTTGCTGCCGCCGGTCTCGATGAGGCAGTAGAAGGGGCCCTCGTTCTCAAACACCTTGCGTTCGCCGCCAAGGTGCTCCTCGTGGTGTTTGCGGACGACGGCGTACGCTTGCTGGTCCCAGAACTCGAACGCAGAGAGGATCTCACCAAGGTAGTCCTTGGCGTCGGCAAAGACAGCCTGAACAGCCTCATAAGACTCCACCGAGAAGACGGCAACGTTCATGGCCTTGGGGCGGCGGGGGCACATGATGGAGACGCCCGTGATGACACCCAAACTGCCTTCAGAGCCGATGAAGAGCTGCTTCAGGTCGAAGCCTACAGTCAGCCATCGACCAGCAGTTCCAACCCACCAGTGTTGTCCTTGCGGAGAGTGCGGAGACCATTCCAGATTGTGCCATCGGGGAGAACAACCTCGAGGCCGAGAACGGTGCCGTGCAAGGAACCGTAACGGAGGAGACGCAGGCCACCAGCGTTGGTCGCAACGTTGCCGCCAATCTGACACGAGCCCTTGGCACCGAGGTCGAGAGGGAAGATGAAACCCTTGTCAGCCAGGAAGTTGTCGGCAGTCTCGAGGATGACACCGGCGTCACCAACAAAGATGCCCGAGACGGGGTCGAACGAGCGGATCTGGTTCATGTTGGCGAGCGAGAGTACGACCTCGTCGTGAATGGGAACGCCACCACCTCGATCTCAGCGGGACACAAGCTATGTAACTCACCGACAAGACCAGTGTTACCGCCCTGAGGCACGACCGCAATGTTCTGTTCGTTGCAGTACTTCATGACAGCCGCCACCTCCTCGGTCGATTTGGGCTTGACGACGACCTGACTCTTGCCATGGTACTTGTTCATCCAGTCGTCGTTGTACGCCACAAGCTCGTCGACAGAGGCCGAGCCGTCGAGGGTCGACATGAGCGACCCAGTTGATCCGAGCAGACTACGGAGGTGCTTGACATGGTCCTCAGTGACCTGGGTGAACGAAGGGTTACGAGGCGGGAGGGTGGAGCCAAAGCGGACGGCAGAGACCGTCTGGGTGCGCGTTGCTGGGATGGCGGCTCGTGGGATGAAGGCACGGGGAGCGACCCGGACGGCACGGCGGGCAACGCTCTGAGGGACGGCGCGAAGGAAAGTGCGAGCGGCCGACATGGCTGCTTTATTATCTGTCGTACGCAAAGACAACGAGTAGAGGTTGAGACGTGGTGGACAGTGACAGCAACTTCATGCTGTGGCTTGAACTAGACATGGAAGCAATATCTCGGCTCGGCAGTCGTGAACACGAAAACGCGAGCCAATTCCGGTATTTACGTAACAAAACTAACACCTTGTCCCACGGAGATTGCATCGGATCTCACTATTCGTGACCCCATCCCCCCACTCTCCGTGGAACCCTTCACCATCAAACACGTATTGAGTGGAAGAAGGAAAGAAAACGACACAGTTGGATTACATCTCCGATTCTCTATCATACACAAGTAAGGGGGGTCAACCCCGGTTTTACTGGCGGTGCTCCTGGTACCAGTGGATAAGACCAGTCGTCGAGCTGTCATGTCCAGTGACGTCGCTCTCCTTGCCGAGCTGCTGGAGGATAGCCTTGGCCAGCACCTTGCCGAGCTCGACACCCATCTGGTCGTACGAGTTGATGCCCCAAACCGCGCCCTGGACGTGGATCTTGTGCTCATAGAGAGCGACGAGAGCGCCGAGGGTGCCCGGCGTGAGCTTCTCGAACATAATCGAGTTGGTTGGCTTGTTGCCCTCGAAGATCTTAGACTTGACGAGAGCCTCGTTCTTCGACTTCTCAGCACCAAGCTCCTGGATGACCTGCGCCTCCGTCTTGCCAAACGCCAGCGCTCTGTGATGTGTAAGAATCTGAAACTGCAAGAGCAATGGCCGAGACTGAACTCACTCGGGCTGTGCAAAGTAGTTGGAGAGGAGGATCTGGTGGTGCTTGCCACCGGCAATGGGGTTGAGGGTCTGAGCAGGAGCGATGAAGTCGCTGAAGATCATTAGCTGAAAGACTACCGAAAACGTACCAAGGGATGAGCTTCGTGCCCTGGTGGATGAGCTGGTAAAAGGCGTGCTGGCCGTTTGTGCCACTCTGACCCCAGATGATGGGCTGTCGTTGTCAGCTACATTCAGGTGCTGAGGAACTCACGCCAGTCTGGTAGTCGACGCGCGACCCGTCCTTGGTGATGCTCTTGCCGTTCGACTCCATGTCGCCCTGCTGGAAATAGTCGGCAAACTTGTGGAGATACTGGTCGTAAGGCAGGAGCGCCTGGGTCTGAGCACCGTAGAAGTCATTATACCAGATGCCGAGAAGCGCAAGGATTACGGGGAGATTCTCCTCGAGTTTGGTTTCAGCAAAGTGCTTGTCCATGGCGTGGGCGCCGGCAAGGACCTCCTTGAAGTTGTCAAAGCCGATGCTGATGGCAATGGAGAGGCCGATTGCTGACCAGAGCGAGTAACGTCCGCCGACCCAGTCCCAGAACTGGAACATGTTAGACTCGGAAATGCCGAACTTGGTGACACCCTCGGTGTTGGTCGAAAGGGCCACGAAGTGCTTGGCAACATAGGCCGGCTGATCAAAGTCAGCGTCATGCTAAAACAGGGCGCTCACGTCCTTTGCAGTCTGGAGGAACCACTCCTTGGCTGTCTCGGCGTTGGTGATCGTCTCCTGGGTGGTGAACGTCTTGGACGCTACAATGAAGAGAGTAGTCTCAGGGTCGCAAGCACGGAGGACCTCGGCGATGTCGGTACCATCAATGTTAGAGACAAAGTGGAGGGTGAGGTTGCGCTGGCTGTAATACTTGAGAGCCTCCGTCACCATTACTGGTCCGAGGTCGGAACCACCAATGCCGATGTTGACAATGTGCTTCATCGGCTTGCCCGTGTATCCCTTCCACTCGCCCGAGCGCACCTGCTCGGAGAACTGCTGCATGTGGTTCAGGACGCCCTGGACTTCGCTGACACCCTCCTCCTTGATATCGTAGCCACCCTCGGACACGGGGGGGTTGCGGAGAGCGATGTGCAGAACGGCACGGTCTTCGGATGTGTTGATGTGGTCGCCCTTGAACATCTCGTCGCGGAACTTTTCGACACTGGCTTCGCGCGCGAGGGCGAACAGGGCGGTCAGAACCTCATCATCGACGAGGTTCTTGGAGTAGTCGAGGAGCATGTTGACATCGGGAGAGGAAGCCTTGAAGGTAACCGAGTGCTTCTTGAAGCGCTCAGGATCGGCAGCGAACAGGTCCTTGAGGATGAGCTGAGGGGCCTTGGTCTGGTACAGCTTTTCGAGCTGCTGCCACGCCTGGTAATCTGTGACGGGTGAGCGGGGCCTGGGTGATGAAGGAGATGGAGTCAGGGGTACAAACCGGTTGAGAGCTTTCCGGTAGCCATTGTGAGTGGAGTGAGGGGTGAGGATGAGTGGGTGATGAATGAGGATATGGATGAAAGTTGAGTGCGAAGTGTGATGTGTTAAATGGAGCTAGATGATGATGATGGGACGAATTGGTAAGATGGGAAGGATGGGTTAGATGGTAAGGAAGGGGCAAAGGGATGATGATGATCATGATGATGTAGGTGTGTATATAATCAGTGACGTGAGTGGGGACTGTGTGAGAGTCAGTGCCCCATTGGGGGACTTTGCGCACTGAGAGCGGACCTTTGTACCGCCAGTCAGGGAATTGTAGGGAACATGCCGCACCGGGGTACCGGTCCGGATACTTTGCGGAACTCTTGTACCGCCAACATGCTCAAAACATTATTACACAATTACAAGAGTACTTTACATACTGTATACCGTTCTCATCGCACATCAAACCTAGTGCCCAACGGCCCTCACGGCCCCACGGTCCCACGCCTTCCCTTCTTCCCCGCTCTCCCCGCCGCCTTCAACCATCGGAAACATTCAAAGGCCTCGACCGGTTGCAATACACATTGAGGGCAAATGGAGGGTCTGGCTCATGGGCCGCCTCGGACATGGAACTTGCGGACTTGCGGACATGTGGACATGCGGACATCGGACATGGACATGCGGATAAGATTGTGTTCGGATTGTCCTGTCTGTTGGTCTGTTGATCTGTTACTGGCATTCGAGCTGAAATCATTACAAGATGTACATTACAGGAGATCAGTAGAATGTCAACATGGATACGATACACTACTGTATACCGTAGTAGTCTAATCTATGACCACGTGGTGGATTTGATGCCGCGACAAACACCACTTTGGACCCCGAGGTGACGTGACGACATGATTAAAGGCGGTGAGCCATTTGGGCCACGCAAGCCAGGCATGGCCGCCACCCGAACTCGATTATAGCATTAGAGCATTAGAACGACTAGAGGACTCTCAGAGGGACATGGATCATGGGTTCAACTAACGCTGTATACAACTCTAGCTTACAATTCCTCTGCCAACGCACTTCATTCCACCACCCTTCCTCTTTGTCGTCCCTCTATCCTCAACACTTGGTTTGATCATCTACTTGACCACCTCCATCACTACCGATTAGTGTCGACTTGCCTGCTCACACTCCATTGCGGCCCTCACCTCTTCCCACACCTACTATCCTCCCACCCGAATCAACGCACCTCAAACGAGATACCGCCGCATCACCCTCCACTTTGCGCGCCGCCGACTCCATGTCCAACTCTCCTCAAGGTCACGCGAGCGGCGCGGCTACCCTATCCGCCTACGCTAGCAAGTTTCTTGCAGGTAGCCGATCGGGTGGCGACAGCCTGGTACGTGAAAGAACATGCACGCCGGTGTTCAAACCACTCCCTAATCGCAGGATTCACAGAGACCTTCACGTCCGGTATCGCCGCCGCATCCATTCTTACCATCGCCAACGGCATCAGACTCGCGTTCACGAGTCGCCGAGTCTCGCACCCCGTCGCCTTCAAGAACCCCACCGTTCCCAGGGCCAGGGCTTGATGGCATCCCTTCCATCGACGACATGGAAGAAGCGAGCACCGTCAGTCGCAGCGGCATTGGCGCCGGTCTGCTGTTCGACGCACCAAGTGGCAGTGACAATGATGGAGAGTCTCGCATCAGTCTTCGCCACACCCGCCACGCACATATTCCTGATCCCTACGGCGCGTCGTCTGAGAGCGAAGCCGAGATCGAGCCTGACTTAGATCAGGTGGCCGAGGCGCGTCGCTCACTCCTCAAGCCGACGTCTTCTGCGCCACGCGATGGCCGGAAACGGAAGGGGTGGCTCGCGTACCAGAGTGTCTTCCCTTCGTCTTCGTCGAGTGAGGCATCGGAGAGCGACAAGGACACAGAGGACGAGAGCGTCGTCGACGAGCGCTTTGGTTTGATGGGCCAGTCACGTCGACAGCCGTTGCCGGCAGTACCCATCATCGTATCATCAACTGCTTATCAGGATGCTCTTGACGAGCCGCTTTTGGGACCGGACGAGATCGCTCAAATGACGACGAGGGTACCGTTACGCCTACAGGTCTTCCACGGCCGTTTCGGCCATTGGGAACGAGAGGGGCTGCGCAAGTACAAGGGTAAGCACATTCGGTTTTGACTGGGCTGACTTTGACAGACCCTGTTTTCCTAGCGCTCTGGCTTACAACGCTGTTGAGTGTGCTGTTCGCCTTGCTGTTCGTATGGGGCTCAAGCGACGTGAGTGCACTCATGGCGAGGACGCTGACATAAGCCTCCCCCGGGAGTTCCACGTCGTGGCCCACCCGTACTGTCCCTCTTACCAATGCTGATGGCGCTCTTGATCCCGACGTTCATCCTCCCACCAGTCTTCTTGTTCCTCCTCCACAACACCGTCCGACCCGTGCTCGTCGCCACTGCCGGAGCCGTCCCCTTCTCCCTGTTCATCTGCGGATGGTGGGCGCTAGGAGCGAGCTTCGAGAGCATCGACGACGTTGAGAAAGGCGAGCGCTGGTGGGCAACCACGGGGATGAGACTGTTCGCCGTCGTTCTGTGGATCGTCGCTGCATGTTTTGCGCGTCTAGTCTGGGTGCGCCGTCGACGCTTGGCTCAAACAGTTTCTGTCGTTGAGGTGAGTTCTATGTTGAGGCACCCTAACTCTTTAGCTCTCAACGAGCCTCCTGCTACGGCACCAGCCTCTTCTCTTCCTAACACCCCTCCTGCTAATGGTCTTTGCTGTCACGTCTATTCCTTTCATGACCTTGCTCGTCCGATTGGGCATGTATGGATACTGGCGCCAACCTCGCGAGGGCACTTGGGCATTCCATCTCCAGCCATGGGCTGGGTGGCTGATTGTCGTCGTCACTCTCGCGTGGCTATGGACTTGGGGCGTGATCCGAGGTGTTGGGCGCGTCGCGGTCGGCGCTGTCGTGGGGGAGTGGTATTTCCATCGGTGAGCCAGACGATCTTCACCTGCGCTGACATTAAGCGAAGACGGGGTCGACCCATTCGAGATCACCACGGCCGCCGTTCATCGGGCAACTGGTCCAGCTCTTGGCAGTGTTTGCCTAGGTTCGCTCATCGTCGCAACAATGCGCTTCGTTGGGCGAGCCGCCGCTGAGATGAAGCGAATCACCTCCCCACGCTCCAAGGTCCTTCCAAGCGCGTTCTCGTTCTTGACGAGTCTCTCCCCAGTCTTCTCTATCGTCGCCAGTGTACTGGACCAAGCGAACAGCTATGCCCTCGTCTACGTAGGCGTCACGGGAGAGGCTTTCTGGCCGAGCGCCCGCCGGGCTGTGGGTCTGACCAGCCGCAGGAACAGTGGCAAGCTGCTTGACTGTGAGTTCCGCTACTACCACTCGCTCACACCAAGACACCCTCATCAAACTGCTTCTTACCTTGATCTCTGCTGCAACTGGCCTTTTCACCGCGACCATAGGCTACTTGTACATGACGCACAGCCTCGGGCGACCGGGTTATGCTCCGCTGGCTGCTCTACTGTGCGGTGGGGTGCCATTCGTTGCGATGCGTGCGGCCACAGCTGTTTTGGCTGACGCGTGAGTACTCTTCAGAGCGTATGAGCTGATGTTCAGCGCGGACGCACTCTTCATCTGTCACCAGATCGATGGGGAGACCGGAGGCGGCCATTGCGAGGAGGCCAAAGACGCCGTGAGTTGGTCAGGACTTTCTTTATCTGACGCGCAGTTTGAGGGGGCGACGTTCCGCGACGACGCCATTGTGTAGAGTAAACCGTTGTTTCAATAGATGACAGTGTACATGTAATCGCGCGATACCAAGTTCCTGAGGTAATGATAGATTCAGCTTCTGGGACAAGTGGGCTTAAGTAGTGAAAGACGGCAAGGGAGCTAGGAAGCAAGGTGGACGAGGTGAGTAAACCGACGTTGCGAATCTCACTCACTACCTCTTACACCTTCCTCCACGCAACCAACTCTGCTTTTGTTCATTTCTCGATCCATCATCCATTCATCATTACTCAATCACTCATCACTCTCACATCCCATCGTTTGACACCCATCACTCACTCTGTTCTTATTCCACGCTCCTCAGACTCTCCCACTTACGCCTTACAACCTATCAGCCTCTCTGCAAGACACACTTACACCTTCCTTCCGCTGGCAGTCTGACAATCCCCCTCAACCCTGATCACAAACACCTACTTGACCTCCTTCCTCACCTGCGCATTCATCCCAGCATCTTCTAGATCGAACACGATGGCTGTAGCTCAGAAAACTGTGAGTTGCAACCAATTCCTTCATAGTGGTCAATCGCTTATCTCAGCGGTCCACGGTGCAGAGGAATGGGTCTCAGGTGATGCAGAAGCAAAACTTGCTCAACGCTGTTGTCACCCCACAGCAAGTACACCAGGTCATCCAGTCTGCCCTGCAGATGGTTATTGGGGACCTCGCTTACTCCCGGTGGGTATCAACATCTGAAAATGCTGACGCCTCTCTAGAGGACTGCTTCCCCAGGCAAACCTCACCCCCCGCACCTTTAATTCTGAAATGTTCACTGCTGCCAAAGACCCTCTGTCAAGCTCTCAGCTGTATCCCATGCAGCCTCACCAGCCGACACAGGCACAGTCACAGTACAGCTTTCAAAGCTCCACTCCCAGTCGCTTTCAAGCCTTCAAGATCGTCCGGGTGCTTCGTGGGTTGGATGATCTGAGGCTGCGCTGACATCAAGCAAGGAAGGTGACCAGATTATGGCTTACGTGGTTCGAGATTGGGGCCTGTCCTGTGCTGATTTTCAGGTGGACGGCGTGATGCCAGCGATTGTGCAGCAGTTCTTGAAGACTCTGACAATCTTCGTCTTCCTGGTCAGCCTATCCTCACGGAACCAGCTAATCTTCAGGACCCAAACAACTCCGATCGGTACCGACACGTTGGTCGCTCCTGGCTAACATCAGCATCATCGAGTCCTACAAGATTGAGTTTGAGTACGAGGGGACCGCAATAATGGCGTCCTTTGGCAGCTCTGACGTTCCATCGTCCTCTTCAACTGCTGCGTTCACCGCTAGGTCGCCCATGGCTGTTCGGGAGCTTCGTGAGGCAATACTCGTCCGTTCTTTTCCATGTCTCCCCTCACTGTGCTCACGACAGCCATTCCTATACAGCATTGCCACCGCAGTTGATCAGGCGCAGCTGGCCGAGCTGCCAAGTAGGTTGCGAGACTCTTTGCCACTCACTGTTGCCTCTGCTGACTTCTCAGGCAGCAAGTACCTCGAAATCAAGCTTGACTTCAATGATAAGGCTTCTTCAGAGTAGGTATGGGACAGGTTTCGCTGACACTAGCTATCGTCTGCCGAATTTCGCACCCTACACCCGCGAGTTATGGATGCGGACTCCCAATCACCAGGTTCCCTTGAACATCGCCTGCGGCCGAATGAACACAGCCGCAAAGGAGACAGCTCTAAGGTGAGTCGTAATAGATCAAAAGATGAAGGAAGCTTTGGACTCGCCATTCAGTCAGTCGCCAATTACTTGCACGTCGGCGAAGAGATTTCCGACGAGCCCGTCTCCCAGCCTTGTGACGGACAGCTCAAGCATGAGGCGCACACTGTTGACTGGGTAAGTGAAAGCTCTCCTGGACAAACTAACAGCTCAAAGCTACTACGTAACATCCCCGACGTCGGTCCGGTAGCAACCTATCCCTTTGGTCCACAAGAAATCGGCGTCGCCGATCTCCCTGGCGTCCGCGGTATTTTTGGTCGCTTCGAGGAGCGTATTGGACCTTGGGACAAGTTTGAGGTGCGCCAGCTTGGAAGTGATCAGCGATCATATTGACTCTCAAGATGCTTGAGGAAGAGACCTTGGTGACGGGATCCCAAGACTATTTAGAGTCTCACGAGACGCTTCCCAGAGTCAAACCCACCCTCTACCCACCCGAAGTTATTCTCACCTATCCCGTTGGCAATCTACTCGCCCAGCTTCAAGCTCCTCCAGTTCTCCCTGATGCACCTCTCGTCTCCAGCAAGCCGGTCCCTCTTCGCCAGGCCGCCGAGACCAAGAAGACTCACATCGCCAAGAAGGCTGGCTCCCGCCAGCCCGGAGTTACGTCTGTGAGGCCGAAGCCCAATCCCAAGCCCAAATTGAGGTCAAAATCTAAGCCGAAATCCAAGCCCCAACCCAAGCCCAAGCCCAAGACACAGTCCTTGCGTGAACGTGAGATCAAGAAGCAGACGGAGCTTCTCAAGGACAAGCAGAAGCAGGTTCACACGCCGAAGTCCAACGCAGCCTCAGCTGTTAAGACGGCTGGCCCAGCCCCGCCAACGCTCGCCAAGTCAACGGCTCCTCTCTTTGGCGCTCTGAACCTCTTAGTTTCCAATTCCGCACCGCTGGCACAGCCAGTACAGTTGACACAGCCTACCCACTTAAGAGGAGGACAAAGCGAAGCCTTGGCATCGGTGGCTTCAACATTATCCCAAGATGGCGTTGTGAGTCTTGTTTCAGCATCGTTGGGGTCACCCATCACGGCTCGATCATTCACAACCCCTAACTGGCAGCACTGCGACGCCGTCATGAACCGGGCGTAGAGCTTGCGTCTCTTCAGCCCGTTGGACATCAGCAAGTCATCGTTGATCGTCCGCCCGCCCGAACAGAATTCGCAATGAAATTGCAGTCGTGGTTCATGACGGCTGTCGTCAAGCATTAACAGAGTGTATGGTCTAGATTGAAAGGCGAGTGTGACTCCAACAGTGTGCCTCAGTAGATGTGTAGTGTTATACATGTATCGTATTATTATATAGGTCGCTCTATTCACCGCTGTCTCGTCGTCGAAGCATTAATCAGCAATCCGCTGCTCACCTGCCTTGTAGCCCCTTGGTGCACCTTGATACAGCTTTGCGCTCTTTGTACCAAACTGCATGGCACGTTTGACACGTCTCGCCGTTTTGCTGATGCCACAACGTGCAGTCGCCAGGCGGATGAGCGCTTTATCCCCTTCGCCGGCTGGGAGGGCGAGGTTACACTTGGCCCATACAGGCAGCGCCGACACGTACTTGACAAACTCGAGGTCGAGATAGGGATATCGCGCGTCACGAGCATGGACGGAGATCACACGGTCGTCGCGTGCGAGGTTTCGTTGCGGCAGGCGGTCGAGGTCGAGTTGGACCTGGTGTAAGCCATGTCCTGCCTGAGCAGCAGTACCTCGTCGATGAGGCCCTCCCACCCGCCACGCTCGAATGCCTTGCGGTGGCGCGTGTACCCAGCGAGTTGTCTGCGTCAGCGCAGCCATGGAAGAACGTACTCGTCGGCCCCTAGTCCGGAAAAGTACACTTTTGCGGTGACAGTGTACTCCTCGCCGTCCACTCGCCCGCGCCCCAGGGAGGCAAAGTATAGTGGGTATGCGAGCGATAGGTCCATCTCCGTGTCGCTAGGATACATGGCATCAACGACCAACTGCCGTAAGGAGCGGCTCGTCTGCCGTTAGCTTGAAAGAATAGGCCTGGCAAGGTTCTCGGCCGCGAACAGTCTTGCCTGGTTGACTCCCCTCCGTCCTAGCAAGGGCGCTCCCAGAACATCCAGCACATCATGCAGCAAGCCAACAAGTCGCCCAACCAGTCACCCAGCAGTGGAAGTGACTGGTATCCCTTCCCCATTTTGCCAAGTCATCCACAGAGTCACTTAAACTCACCTCGGCGTCCACGTCGACCTCGACGAAGCGAAACTCGCGTTGAAACGCGGTACGCAGCTCCGCTACGGCCTCGCGCCCCGACAGCCTGTCTGGCACGTCGTAGCCCACGCTTGGCTGATTACCTTTGCCACGAGGCTTGGGCTGCGCAAAGGCCACGTTGACAAGGTCAATAGGCTCGCCCGGTGGCAGCACTGCATGGATAAGGCAAACAAGGAGGGAGCAGTCGACGCCACCAGAGAAGAGGACAGCGACGCGGGCGCCACTGGCATCAGCGCAGAGTTGCGTGTCGGCGAGATCTGTCAGAGATACGGCCGAGCTAGTCGGCTAGCATGTCAATGCCATTGGTGATTCAACCCGATGTTCCTTCCCAGATCTGCCGTGCCCCGGAACGTACCCAACTGGTGGCGCGGGAATGTTCTCTACCCGCCGCCGGACCGCCGCAGTGAGCTGCGAGAGGAACACGTCGACCTCTGCCTCGACTGCTGCGGGTTGCTCCGGTGGAGAAGCCGGAAGGACACGGTTCACAGGGGTAACCGTTACCTGAGGTTAGAGGGGATAACGCAGCCACTCACTGGAAGGCGAGAAAGCGCCAGGGCGCTGTGCCAGCTAATAGCCTGAGGTCAGCAAACATGCCTTGGTTTGCATGATGAGCACTTACACCCTTGCTGTCGAGGCATGACAGGTCGAGCACGCCGACCTCGCCTCCTTCGAGTGCACGCATCTGTATCACACGCTCGCGCGCCAGCGGGCTACGTGTGGACGAGACGATGAGACTCTTGCATGTCTCGTCAGGCATGTGCAGTAATAGCGAGCGACGCGACAGTGGATCGACGCCAAACGTCACCTTGTTGGCCTAGAGTCAGTCAGTCAGTCAGTCAGTCAGTCACGACGTCACGCGGCACGCGGCACGCTCACGCGGATGTAAACAAAGGCCCATCTCATGTCAGCGCCCGTCGACATGTAATGTGTAACTCACGGGCCCTCGATCGCGGCGAGGACGCTAAGAGGGTCCTCGCTGGCCTCGAGCGCAGCGAAGAGACGGGCAGTGTCATTATCATGAACACCAACGTCGAGGCCGGAGAACACTTGCCCATTCCAGGCGAGCACGCCAGTCCCAACCTTTGGTTGCGCTGTGACCGCGCCGCGAAGGCCAAGTACGCTGGCTCCAAGCAGCAGGAGGTCAGCGCCCACACGTCTGGCGTACACGCCTTGTGTGTCCGGCCCGCGCGCAGCGTTGGCGGCATGCAACGAGCGCGCGAGGGACAGGTCGTTGTCCGGACCGATCGTGAGCGTGATTCCACACATTCCGCGGTTAGGATGCGTCGAGCTGGAGAGGGTGGCGTAGAGGGAGTTCTACGCGGAGATTGGGGATGGCCGGTGTGACAAAGTCGAGACGAGTAGGATTCGATACAATAGTCACGGTGCCCTTTGCCAAGAAACGACCAGGGGTTAAATTGGATACTGAAGTGGTTGAAGTATTCAAAAGTAGTGGATGACACGATCCAAATTCAAGTTACACAGGCTTGTTGTCTTGAATGAGATTTGCCACCCTACTTGAGTGCAACTTTTCGCGATTGATTTTTCATTTGTCGTCATTGTTCGGACTCTTCCGCCCTCAGACTCAGACACTCATCCAGTCTATAGCCTAGGCAGTACGTACTCCAAAGACGCGTTGAAAGGCTGTACTGTGCCTGTTGCCCTGCGTAAAGACATTGGGCTACAGAGAATGACATGAAAACTAGAATTGGCCATGTTTTGAGTTGGATTAGCATTCTGTGGCGCATAGCGCGTTCAAACCTAATTCCATGACGTCAACCACCAATTACTCTCATTATACAAAGACCAAATGGTAAGGAAAACAATCAGGGAAAAGTACTCTGTACCTGACCTCTTACCTAAAGTAGCACCATTTCCCTGTAGTCTCCGAAGCAATAGGTTTAGATAGGTTTGTGTCTAATGCTTTGATTAGTAGAAAGTGTATGACGATTGAGGAGTGAATGTTTCCCTGATTCGTGAGTGTCAAACTTCCTCTGCTCTTTTGCGCAAGTTGTGATTTTTCAGGGTTCAATGTAAGTCAGCTGCAACGAAATGATAGGATTTTGGCATTTGAGCCAAGGTGAAGAGCGCGACTTACCTTTTGGCAGTTGGCCTAGAATCTTACAATCTTACAGTCACTCGCAAGTTTACCTTGTTGCCTCCCCCCCCCCTTGCCCTTTTCCCTTACCTTGCCTCTGGGCCTCTGTTCCGTTGCCCGCTTCCCCCTTCTCAGGTGATCAAGCGACCACCAAAGTAGCATTGTAAAGGTGTTCCTCTCACTCTACCTCATCCACATTCATCCATCCTACCTTCCTTGTTCATCATTACTCTCCTCATCTCCCCATCTTCATCACTCCTTCCAATCCTCTACTTCTTTATCCTGCTATTCCAAGCATTTCCTATCCATAACTCATACCTTGATCACGTACACCCCTTGCCCCCCATCAACCCCTTCTTATCCCTCTTGCACCGCCCAGTCGCATTCGGCACTGGCCGACGGCGTCACACGCGTTGCCTCCACCTCATCCATCCTCTTAGCTTGGTTCTATCAGCAGTGAACGCACACTCCCCTTTGCTCGCAACCTCTGCACACGCCACCACGCGCGCGCGCCCGTGTCAAGTTTTGCGTTTGAACGCGTCGCGTCACGATCTGGCCCCGTGAACGTCGACCCTTGCTATCACGCGATCCGACCCGGAGACGCGCCCGTCTTTTCACCGCCTCTCCCGGCGACAATCCAATCGTCGACTTGAACGAATAAACATCGACTCGAGCGTGAGACCTTTGTGTTTATTCTCAACGCGTCGATAAAGGTTTTAATCACTTTCTCTGTGACGCGACGACGACGACGTGTCTTTGCCGCCGTTTGCTCCGCTGCCACCGGGCCAGTATTAGGTCTTGAGGTCATTGGAGCCACCAACAACGAGCAATACCTTGGCTTGCTGCTCACCTTGCGTCTTGACCAGTTGATGGTGCTCTCAACTTTACAAGGTGAGATAACTCATGTTGCTTACGCTCATCGGCAGTTGCAACTCGAACTCGCCACCATCCAACCTCCCCAATCGAATCTCACTCCTACATCACTTGGCTGCGCGTTAGCGCCAACCCCTACGGCCTGCGCTTTCGATGGACCCGCAGCAGACTTCCTTTCTGCCGCAAGGACCACAATCGCGCACATATCAACCAGAGTCTCACCCAGCACGCGGCACACCCATCGACGCGTTAGACGCCCATCAACGAGTTCTTTTCCAGCAATTGCCGTCTAGCTTTGTCTCTCCAGTGATGACTCACGCTCCCCCACCTCACCACTCCCCTTCCCACCACCACAACGGGCTCCCACCTTTCCATCACCCAGACTACAACATGACGCCAGCCCACACTATGCCTCCGCACCCAACTACTACTCATGTGCCGACGTTGGCTGGCATCCGCTACGCCATTCCGCCACAACCGTCGTCGGGTCCGAATGGTGCCGGAAGCCGGTACACCATGAGAGGCGCAGACGTGTTCGGTGGTCCCATTGAGGTCTCGCCCCAACCCCATCATCAGGGGCTTAACGGAGACATGGTTGCCGACCCCAACGTCTACGTTTATCCCACCAGCCACGTCCACTACGACTTTCAACATGCGCCTACTCCCATGGTAAGCCCGTTTACCAAGTTGTGCTGACGCGCTAGCCGCAAGGCGCCGGCATCACACCCGCCCGTCTCGGACCCGCGCCGCGTCTCTCACAGCCCTACAACATGCCAGGGTCGTCCGACTCGCAAGTTACCCCTTTGTCCAAGAACAACCTTCAACACCGTCCCTCGACTGCAGACGGTTCGTCGTCGGACAATAACAGTTCGGCAGAACGGCCTGCGCGCCCAGAGGCCGAGCCGGTCACATCCAGTGATGTCGAGGCTGAATCACCCACAAGACGCGTCCGCAGTCGCATCCCCACGTTTGAGCCAGCTCATGCTCGTACAACTGCTCCGCAGAAGCGCAAGGCAGCGCCCGCTGGTCGGTCAAGCGCAAAGCCTACCAAGGCCGCCGTGGACCCGGGCGTCGAGGGCATTCCTCCAGGACTGCCGTTGGAGACGCGACCGCCATTATCATTTGCGTGGATGATCGGCAATGCCATCCTGGCCGCCCAGGCTGGAGGACTTTCTCTTGAGCACATTTACCGGTACATCTCGACCTGTTACCCATTCTTCAGGAATGACGACCAGTGGCGCAACTCTGTCCGCCACAACCTCTCGATACACAAGATCTTCATGACCATCCCTCGCTCAGAGATTCACCCTCCTGGTAAAGGCGGCATCTGGACTATCCCAGACGAGGAGAAGTGTCACTGGCAAATGGGCCCTGACGGTGTTCCTAAGTTCACCAAGACTTTTCCGCCGTCCGACCCTCACTATCCTCACTGTCGCCAAACCAAGTGGGACATTCGTGTCGAGGAGAAGGCCCGGGCCAAGGCCGAGGCAGATGGTGTC
This sequence comes from Cutaneotrichosporon cavernicola, assembly GCF_030864355.1. NCBI lineage: Eukaryota > Fungi > Basidiomycota > Tremellomycetes > Trichosporonales > Trichosporonaceae > Cutaneotrichosporon > Cutaneotrichosporon cavernicola. The sequence goes on along the minus strand of NC_083394.1, from coordinate 2,419,556 downwards.
GAGTACGTCCCCAAGAAGGGCAAGCGCGGCAAGGTCCCTAAGCACCGGCAGGGTCTCACACAGGCCTCTAACCCAATCCCATTCGTCCTCCCACCACCGCCACAGGAGATGATGGGGGGTCCACCACCACAAGGCGGCCCACCGCACCTCCAGTCTCATCTCCAGCACTCAATGCCGATGCCGATGCCGATGTCGATGCCGATGCCGATGCCGCCGCAGCCCATGCCATCCCAACCTCACATGGCGATGCCTATACACTCTCCTCCTCCTCAGGCGCCCATCCGAGGCCTTCCTCAGATGCCAGTAATGCCTCGTGGGATGTCCCCTCAGCCACAGGGCAGCCAAGATCGCCTCCAGGTTGAGGACGACGGACTCGACTTTGAGCCTGAGGAGCAGGACGCCGGGCGTCCCCTGAAGCTCCAGCCTCTCCGGTTCATTCCAGCTTCCAAAGAGAAGCGGACGATCACACCCCTGCCGTCTATGGTGCCGCCCCACAGCTTCGCGGGCCAGGAGAACAAGCCTCCCGTCCCAGACGAGGAGGGCGTCTTCTCAACCAATGGGCCTCCAAGGCCTCAACCCATCCTCAGACGCACCTTCCAGCCGGCATCTCCTGACGAAGTGGCGCAAGTGGACATGAACGACTACTTCAACAACGACGACGACAACCTATTTGAGACGCCAGCTCACAAGCGCCAGGAAGTGCCTTCAGGTCCAGTGTCTGGCTCCATCCACAACGTGACTTCGAGTGCATTCAAGACACCGGCTCTCACCCATACATCGTCGTCGCCGACTTCATCGCCGATGCCGCTCACTATCCCTCGTGGCGCCAACCACCACCCGAGTGGTCTGCAGCGCGAATGGAACCCAGCCGAGGAGGTCCACTCCAACGGGCCGCGTTCGCCTGCGGGGTTAGATGCTCCTTTCGCGATGAAACCGACTCCCCTTAAGAAGTCGTTCGGGGAGGACGACGACAACCTCCGTCTTGCGCCGCGCGCTGCCGAGCGTGTCGCTCCACCAAAGACTCCGGGCGTTGCTCCCCGGACCCCCGGTCTGCCCTCAAAGACCATGGGTGGCCCTCCTAAGACTCCAATCTCTCGCTCGTCGGCTGTCATGCGGACGCCAAACGTGAAGACGCCTCTCATGTACCAGACGCCTGCGAGGTCCAACTTCACTCCGGGTCGGGACCAACTGAACACACCTCTGTGGGAGGTGTTGGGATGTCTCGACCGTATGAAGGAGGACCAGCAGCAGGAGCAGGCCAACACGACCCCCCTCGAGCCCCTTGAAGTTCTTGAACAGGGCAACTTGACGCCTCGCCCGACCACCAACCCGGCGAGTTACTCGCTTGACTCGCCCAGTCGCGGGCCCAGGGATGCGATAGAAATCGACTCACCCATCAGCAAGCGGCGCCGGGTCGCGTCCTAGGTTCGCCAGCGTCTCCTTGGGTTCTCTTGTCTGCAGGCAACTGCACTGTGCTCGTATGTTTGATCCATTTGTCTGTAGCAACAACCTTCACCTTGTTTTACTCTACCCCTATTCACGCTACCTCTCGTCGCTACCAGCTATCAGGCTCTTCAGTTCCCCTCTGCCGCCTCGCCGAGTGAGTAGAGCCAACCGACCACCACGCACGATGTGTTGTCTCTAGTTGTGACATTGCAATAGTCTCGTCTCGCCCCGTAGTATCATGGATAGCAGTGTGAGAAAATACAGGGGTTCCGGCCAGAGTCTAACTGAACAAATACAGTATCTAATCTCTCCTGATCTTGGGCACAGGTTACCGAGGCTTATGCGCTGTGGGTCAGCTCATCCTCGACGGCAACTCACAATCCTCGTCCATAAGGGTGTCCTCTTCCAGGCTCTCGTCCACCCAAGATGGGAGCACGATGTGCTTGAGCTTGGGCTTTGAAGTGCGGCGCATTAGCTCGGCGTAGCGGCCCGAGTCTTCATCGTCCATGATGATGTGCGTGAGGCCCGGATAATCCACGTCGTCAGTGACGCGCCCACCGTGACAACGGATCTTCTCCTCCGCGTCCACGAGGCTGTCGTTAGTGAGCTCAACCAGTGACCTACTGCCGCATCGTCTCTGTAGACGGTACCGAATTGGCTAAACCGTTCCTCTTGGCGTTGGTCGCAGTATCCATGTAGAACACGAGGTGCGTGAAGATCAAGTCCTCGTCGTAGTCGTCGGCACCCATGCCCATCGGCTGGTACTGATGTCAGTGAGGACGGATGTAGTCTCACATCCTTGGGGGGGCTGCTCTTCTCCATCACACGGAAGAGCGGGTTCTCTGGTACCGATCCTTCGGCAGAGCGGCCCACGGTTTGGCTTTGGATCTCGGGCCGGGCGGCTGTCTGGCTCTGTGCTGTCGCGGGAAGCTTAATGAGTCAGCTAGAGAGAAAAGGGTGGGAAGGCTCACATCGTCGTCGTACTCCTCCTCTTCATCCTGATCCTCCTCCTCGTCGCGCAAGGCCTCGCGTTCGTCTTCGGCGGTCTCTGCGTCAGAGTCGGCTGGCGAGCTGACTGGCGAAGAACGGTTTGACGGCCGCTGAACACCCCACTCCGTGTCCCGCGCCGCAACGCGCTGCGCAGCCTGGGATATTGGCGGTGGCGAGCCTTCGGCTGCTGACGATGACTTGGCGTCGTCACCCGATTTCTCTTCCTCACCGTCGAGAACAGAAATTAAGGCCGAGCCGGTGCGGTCGCGAACAAGCGACACCTTGTCCATCTCTTCGACGGTCATGTTGAAGTACCTCTGGCCGGACGCGTCTTCTGACGCAAAGACGAGAAGGCTGGTGTCAGCTCTGAGCATGCGAAAACCATACTCCTTGAGCAGAGGAATAGGCCGCTGCCGCTTGATGGACTCGAAAATCCACTGAGGCTTCACAACGCTGATGCCCTTCCGGATCTGGGCTTTTACTCGCGGAGCTGTACGTCAGCATCCCACCAGTATGTCATCGCGATTGACGCACTCTTATCGTCCCATGAGATTACCAGGGCAGAGTTGTCCGCCAGCTGGGCTTGTGTGAAATCGCCACCGTGCTTGAACACGATCGCCTCCAGTTCCTTCTTTGTGTGACCTGGAGCGTCCTTGGGGATAACTCGTGTGAGCTGGTTCAGTCGCACGAACTCACAGAACGTGATGTCGCGGAAGATGTGGTCTTCCACACCGTCTTCGGACATCTTCTGTCCCTTGAAATCAGAGAACAGTTCGACCTTTCCGCGATTCTGGGTGATTTTGGGTTTCTTGCGAGTGGCCCTGTTATTGTCAGTGCGACTACAGAGGTTGATCTCACGTTCCATTCTCGTCATCCATATACCTCTTCTTGGGCTTTTGGAGCAGGGTCATGAACTCCTCAACACTGAGCTTGCACTGTAAGCAAAACAGCCAGGAACTGAGCACGTACGCAATTCCACATGTCACGATCACGGTGCTCTTCGCTTGTTGGCTGATTGCGACTCGCACGATCCCAGAAAATAAAGCGGCAGCGCGGGAAGCGGAGGGTGTAGCCAGCGCCGTAGCCGGTAGCTGCCCATCAATGGTCCGAAGAGCTTGAGACTCACCTGGCGAAACAATCTCTGAGGCTTTAACTTCCATCACAAACGACTTGTCGGGCTCGATATAGACATCCGCTAGGCATCAGTTCCTCCTGCGATGTGCGACCTACGTTTGTCATCGATCCCGACAGCTCCTACCTTCATCCACGTGGGAGGGTTCCGGCGGTCAAAGGACTTCCAGTGCTGCCTGTGCTTGTTCCTTCCTGTCAGCTCTGTCACGAACGGCTAACTCACACAATCCACTCATAGTCCTCGTGGCTCATACCAGACCCCACACTCGCAAAGGTCTCGAATATTGGTAGTTCGCCCGAGCCGTCATCTTCTTGTGGAACACGAAGACCCAGTAGCAGGGAAGAGATCTTTCCCGTCCGTCCTCCCTTGCCCCACCATCCTCCGAGGACCAGGAGATCAAGGTTCTGTGTGAGTTTTCAATATGTCACTTAGGCTCACCTCCCCCATCTGGTCCGCGTACTCGGGCTTGACCTTGACCCAGTCTGAAGCTCGCGAGTTCGTGACGTATTGACTGTCGGACCTCTTCACAACGATACCCTCGCCTCTGGAGATATCAGTCATCGTGAGGTGGTGGAAACGTACTTGGATTCTAGGATGCGCTCGAGCATAGCGCGAATGTCCTTTCCGCTCTTTCCTCTCTCCTCATCGACGAACTCGATGCGACCTTTGTAATCCTCGAGGTTTCGGAAGACACGACCAGACTTGAGTAGGCGCTTCCGTTCTGAAAGGCGAGCGCCTGTGAGACACCGGTCGTTGAGGAATAAGATGTCGAAGACTTTGACTGCATGTCAGCACATTTCATCTTTAACGGACAGCAAGGACGAGGTGAATTCTCGTCTGCGATGCGATCTTGTCTGTCAGCGAAGGCTTCTCGTCTACACTCACCTCCTGCCGCCGTCTTCAGAGTTCCGAAGGCAAGGTACTTTTCAAGGATCGGGTCCCAGACCATCATCTCGCCGTCGAGAATGATACTAGCCAGTCAGCCTAGGGTGGATCATAATCGACTCACTTGCGAACGTCGTCTTGGAATACGCCAGAGAGGTATTGAGTCAAGCTTCCCTCGCCGATATGGGAGCCATAGAGGTACGCTTAGGTTAGTCGTGCCCGTCAACGTACGCTCACTATAGTCTTTGGCTTTGCGCGAGCAGTAAAACCACTCCGTCCCACTGCCGCGCATGTGCAGCTGAATTCGTTCTCCGTCGAGTTTCTCCTCTATGATGAACTCGGCGTTCGGTGCGCCGACGAGCTTGGCGATGGCGTCGTGCGAGGACGATGGAGAGCGGTGGCACAGCTGGGGAAGGAAACATCGGAACAGCTCGATGTTTGCTTGCTGTATTCAGCTCGGCCTTCTTGGAAAACGTACGCTCTTTTCAAGGCGGATCTCGGGCTTGTAGAGCGTCCAGCAGACGCGCTTCAGGTCGGAGCACACGTTGAAGAGCGTGGCAGCATCCGGATGGAAGCACGCGAAGACGGCCTTCTCGCGAATCGAGATGCGGAGGTCTACTTTCAGCGTGGCTGAGACATCGTTCACCTTTCAGAATGATACGGATTATCCACTCCTGCTCGCTTGGTGTGCACTGCTCATTGATGCGACGAAGGATGGGCACGTAGTCGGCTCTGAAGTAAGTTGGCACCACCAGCCGCACCACTTACTGCTTCATCTTGCCAGCCGCTAAACGATCGAGCAGAGTGTTGACGGCCTCGACCGACAGCTTGCCCTCCTCCACCGTCGACCGCGCCGCAATTTCATGGTAGCACACGCGCGCAAAGTCGCCGGCTCCGCTGTCGGTCTGGATTCAGCTGGCGAGATGAGCGGCAGCGCACCTGGCCCTCGACCGGCTGCTTCCACTTGGTGAGGCGCAGCGCCGAGTCGGAGTGCTTGTCGATCCCCAGGACTTCGATGTAAGACTTGGCGAGCATCGCCTCTTTGAGATTATAGACCGGCCGTTCTCGATCACGCTAGCATCAATATCCCATCACCGGAATGTATACATACGTCGGGGAGGAGTAGCCGGATAAGGGGGTACAGGTCGTTCCCGACCTTGTGCCGCCACTGGCTCATGAACCGCGTAAGGATTTCCTTGCGCTTGCCGGCCTCCTCTGTGCGCAGCCGGTCCATCACGCTGCAAATCACAGAGAAAGGTGGCGTTTGGAACCGGTTTACGCACTCGCGCGGGCGCTCGAGTTGAGTCGGCGGTGCTAATTGTGCGGCCTGGGATAATGGGAGTTCGGCATCGTCCTCGTCCTTTGGTTGGGAGCCTAAGGGAGGTAACGCCTGCCGGCGGCCCTGGTAGAACCTGGGTGCAGGCATAGGATATATGAACTCGAGTTGGCAGTCAAGAAATGTATGTGAATGGGAGAGATGCGGAGCAGAAGGCAATGAGAATGTGAGATTGTTATTGCTGAAGTCGGGTGAGGTCATCCAGTCATCTCCGGTGGACACGCGTGGTGGAGGCCACGCGGTGATCACGTGATCATTTTGGTCGTTGATGATCATGGGCGTGCACTCACATTGATTCGATCGTCAATCACACCTTCCTTGAGTGTACTCGTTGCCCAATCCCCGGACTAGACAAACCTGCTTGGATGCTGTCTCGAGCGAGTACGCTGACGAGCTGATGCCTTATGCCAGCCATCATCCCCTGCCTGCCACCCACCGCTATGACCGCCAACATGGTCTGTGCGTCGCTGGTACCGAAAGCTACCCATCCTTGGGGCGTCATTACAGATGTAGGGCCCTCAGTGCCACTTCTTCCAGCACACGACAAGGTCTCAACTACACACTCCACGGTTACTGACGACAAGGACAGAGTCCATCCGCTCGCTGGCGAGCCGGAATACACGACCGAACGAAAGCGCGCCAGGGGCCGCTCCTGACGAACAGGAATGTCTGACACGAAGATGAATACGGCCCTGCCGCCCGAGCCTGCTGGACGCCAAGCAGGTGCACCAGAGTGCCTCTACAGCCAGGAAATTACTCAAGAGAACCAGACCGCGCGCGTGGCTGCGCCAGCCTTGTAGGACAAGGGCGGTGCGGACAAGGCTGAGGAATGCAGGGACATATACGCAGGGGACGACCCAGACACGCTGTGTCTCCCGCAGCTTTTCAATGCCACCACTCCCTCTTATGCGCCATCGCGCAGCCGGTCGCACGCAGGTATGTGGCGTCGCTTAACAAACCCCGCGCTGACAGGCAGAGGTTGTCCCAGACATCGTAGTGATCCCACCGATGTCGGACATGAGCAGCACCGACGTGCAGGCTGGCAGTGACGCGCCCTCTGCCTCCCCCGTGATGTCGACTTCGAAGTCTGCAGTCGCGTCGAAGCGCGGCCGGCCGTCGCTGCGTATCGCAGCCAGCGCCAGTGTGCCGTTCCCAGCCACTGCGACCCCAACACGCACCCGCTACTCAGACCACGTCTTCGCTGGTTTACGCTCTGCTCCCTTACCGCCCGGCACTGCGCGCTGGGCGCCGTCCTTCTCCCTCTCGCCGACGCCGCACAGAACCCACTTTGATTCGTTCAGCAGCGTGGTGGAGATCCCGCGGTTTCGGAAACGCGAGCTCAACCTAGGTATCGTGCGGGGCGCTGCGCAGAGCGTCGCATGGTTCCTCCTCTGGGTGACATGGGTCGGGAATGGCCTCCTTGGGGCCGTGAGTCCTCTCTTACAACCATCCGGCTGACTTCAGTTCTTCGACGTGAACATCATGTACATGCTCGCGCAGTGCGCCATGTACCCTCCCGCCCCCACCTCCCACTCCCTTTGGGTCTTTCTTGCTGGGGGGTACGGTGTCCTCTGGGTTGTATCGGTTTTCGGCATCTGGCTGGGATATGGCGTCGGTTTCCAGTACTACCGCCGCTGGCGGCGGGTCCGGCCGGCGATCGAGCCGATCTATCTCTCCCTCTACGCCAACCTCCACCTGTCCCTGCTGAGCTTCGACCACTTCTGCTTTCTCTTGCACATCCGGCTCAGTGCATGGCACACGCCACACGCACTCGACATTTTGCCCGAGACGGCACACTTCGTTGTACAGCTGCTTCCAGGACTCGTGCCGATGGCCGCGCGCGCTGGGATTGCGAGTGTTCTCCTCATCTCGAACTGGAATGCGAGTGCTGGTGGGCTGGGGCGCGACCTGCGCTTCTTCGACCCCGAACTGACGACGTACGCCCGTGGGTTGGTGCTGGCGTCCTGCGCATACGTCGCGGTGCGCATTGTCGCGGTTGCCCTCGCAGCCCTGACCCTTCTCCTCTTCCTTGCGCGTCCGCTGAAGACGACGCACTCAAGCGAAGCCTTGCTGGGTCGCCGTGACCCTGCGGCCGTTCATTTCCCGGCGACCACATGGCGCGACGAAAACGAGCTCCAGTGGGCATGGCGGGCACGCACCCGCGCGAGGATCCAGGACGCGTTCGAGCTGTGTATTGTGCGCCCCATTCGGTCATCTGTGACGTTGGAAAAGGCGTCAGTGCCACCACCAGCGCCCGTCCACCGGCGTGGGGAATCGGCGCCGCGCGTGCTGAATCTCGACTTTGCCCGGTCCGGCACAGTAAACGGAAACGGGAACGCCCAACGCCGCCGCAAAAAGGAGAGCACGGCCCCGCTGACTTTCGCGGACGCGTTCGGAAGTGGAATGATGGCCAACGAGTTCTACGCCGACGCCGAGCTCAGCCCAACCACCATCTTTAAGGATATCCAGGCGAGTATGGGACTCGCGCGTGTGTCAGAGGAGACGGAACCTGGAACCTCTCCTCTCAAGATCCAGAAGCGCACTCGCCCGTCCACGGCGACTGAAGACGTCCCGCCTTCCTCGCACTCCCTCGTCTCGCTCCCCATTTTGTCGCCGCTCACGCCGACATTTGTGCCCATGCATCCGCTCGATGCGGCCTCGTCCCCTGACCAGACCTTCACGTCGGCCCGGGGCCCCGTATCGTTCGAGGTGTGGCGCGGGCGCCAGCCGAGTTCGCGTCACGTCAGCTTCGGGAGCCGATTGAGTGGTTTCTCGGCAGACGCGACCCACGGGGACAGTATGTGTGGTCATTTGGACGGCACGTTTGAGGAGCTGATGAGCTGGTCAACTGACGGCTATGTCTTTGATCGTGCGGTGAGCACCGACAACCATGAGAGAGGAGAGGTGGTTGAGCGGCCACCGCGCGGTAGTGCGTTCTTCGGCGACGCGCCGCGCAGCCGCGACAGCCTGGCGTCCACTGCTGTTCTGGACGCATCCTTCTCGACGCAGCTGGAGCGCACGACTTCCTTTGTGGACATGTCGGGTGTCGCAGACACATCGATGTCATTCTCGCCGGATCCATCACGCGTGTCAACGACGTTTGGGCTTGATGTACTGGCCCCCGTGCACACTGAGGCGGTGCACACCCAGGCGCCGCGCATTGACCCTCCAAAGCCGCAATCCACTACGCCACCGCGCCCAGCCCGGTCGCCGAAAAGGGAGTCCCAATCACCGAACATCTCTCAGCTCGAGCTCTACACACCGCGCACCCCATCACGCCAGACGTCGCGTCCCGAGACGGCCGTGAGCCCGGTAGAGCCAAGCACACACAACACCATCAACGAGGCTGACCTCTTCTACCAGCGCAAGCGGCGTTCCACCTCAGCAGTGGGCCTCCGGACCGCTGGCATCCCGATGGCGACCAAGTTTGACGCGTTCCCATCGCCTCCTACCCGCTCTCCTCGCCTGCCTGCTGTGTCGCTGGGTTCTCCGCTCGGCTCACCCCTCAGCTTATCCCTCAGTGGTCATCTTCTCCCGTCTCCGATTGCCATCGAGGAGGTACACGACGAGAAAGGCGACGAGCGCCCTCTCAAGGGCCGTGGGAGTAGAAGTCCGAGTCGTCGCCTCTCATTCACGTCCGATGTTGAATGGTTCGGGAACGGGTCGCCAAGTTCGTCACCATCCCCATCCAAGAGCAATAGTAGGGCGCAACCCGCGCTGGTCGGACCGCCACCCGTACTGGAGCTACTGGCCGCAGCCTCGCCCACAACACCAGAGGTTCCGCCACCTGTACCTAGACCTCCACTTGCTTTCTCCGCTCCGACGTCGTTCCCGCATCCAACCCCTCCTCCTGCGGGGCCGGCCGAACTCTCTGGCTCGCTGCGCAAGCGCAGAATCCCTGTGCCCCAAATCCAGCTGCCGCCTCCGCCGCCTCCGCCGCCTCCGCCCTCGGCGTTCAACGCCCCACCGGTGCCAGCGAGCGAGAGCATCCCGGCCCCGCTCCTCTCCTCCTTCTCGAGAGCATATCGCTCGCGCATAACCCGCGGCACGATGCCCGAGTGGCTCGAAGACAAGATGGAGTAGTACATGAATGTGTATATCTATGCTAGTTTTACAAACACTAATCGTCAAAGGCCGAACCGTTTAGACCCATCTCACTCTTCTCCTCCCCTGACTGGACAGGCGGATCGGAAAGCCGCCGTGCGACATACACGCTCGGGAGCGAGACGATGATGAAGACGAGCCACACGAGCTGCCGCCGGATACTGAACGCACTGGACCCAGATGTTGAGAGCGCGAATATGGAGGAGACCATGAAAGGACCGACGGCGCGGCCAACGCCCGCGATGGAGAAAGTGATGCTGTTCGCCGTTGCAAGATACTCAGGACCCGGGATGGCGTCGAGCACGCTTGCGTCCAGCAGAGTAGCCGCAAAGTCGCCCGTGCGGCGCATGAGCATCTGCAAGCCCAGCACAACCATGCTTGCCCCGGACAGCTCACCCTCGGGGAGGTGGGCGCTCATTCCCCACATCACGGGGAAGAGCGCGACAGCGAGGGGGTACAGCGTCACGGCTGGTGTTAGTAAGGACCTGGCGACACTCACTGATGCGCAGGAGGTCATTCTCCGGCATGCGCTTGTGCAGGCGCGGGAACACAATCGACGTCATGGCGATCGACAGGCCTGCGCTGGTGGCCAGGATCACGCCGATTTGTGGTGTCTGCTGTTAGTCACGAATACGATGACAAGCTCACAGAGAGACCGAAGCCGCCGAGGTCTTTGCTCGTGAAAGCGAACAGCGGGAAAATGGCCTCCCATGAGAACATGACAAGGTTCGAGAGCGCATAGAGCGCAAGCATGTTCTGGAAACGGGTGAAGCGCATGAGCGCGCGGAAACCGCCCGCGTCGGCCTTGCCCATCGCACTACTTTGCGCCCTACTCTTACGCATTGACGGCGGCAGGGTCTGGCGTCAGTGCTGCCGACAGGCGCGCATACCTCAGGGAGGAACTTGTAAGCCGAGATGGCCGACGCGAACCCGACCATGCCGGCGACGACCGAAGGGAGGAGGTACGGATGCTCGACCAGGAGGGTAAACGAGGGCGAGAAGAGGCGCGGCACCGGCTGCGAGAGGAAGCCGCCGACAAGAGGACTGGGGTGAGGTGGATTCCTATGTCCATAAGCTTACGCGATGGTCACCCCGAGGGTCAAGGCGGGTGAGAAAAAGGCAAAGCCTGTCGTCAGATGTCGTTTCGAGCTAAACAACTAACCCTGCACGCGGTTCGTCTTGTCGCACAGTTCGCCCAGCATTGTCCGCGAGAGCACACCAACGCCCGCGAGCAAACCCACTGCTGTTAGTTTGGTCAGTAGGCGACTCACGGCAGGCGCGCAGGAGCACTGCGCCCAGCGGGGTAGTCGCGAAGCCGAACGCGACGGAGAAGACACCCCACAGAAAGACCAGTGGGATGAACACGGGCCGCCGTCCAATCTTGTCCGCGATTGGGGCGTAAAACGGCGCAGCGAGTGCCTCGGTTACCATGAGCATCGACTCAGCTGTGGCGGACCACAGTCCAACCGATTCTTCGGGCACACCCATTCCATGCATCATTTGGTTGATGTAGGCTAAAGTCAGCCACAAGTGCACGTGCGGATTGGAAGTCAAGGAAGGAGGTACTTACGGAAGATGACTGCAAAGATGAGGCCCTCTGCCATTCGCGCGATACAGAGCGGCAAGATCTTGAGCACTGGGAGCGGCGTAGGCTGACTCCGGTGTTTAAGGAGGTTCTGGAACGGGTTCGACAACGGATGTCCATTGGGCGTAGTGGGATCGCTCTCGCTGGGTCCGTATGGGGAGTCGGGGTCGCCAGAGCCAGAGTACACAACGTCTCGTTTGACAGCCGAGATGAGGTGCAGGTCTATGGATAAGCGGCGTGGCCGCTCTGTGCGCCTGTTGCTCATGCCGCGCTGGGCCTTGTGGCGTGGAGGGGTAAGAAAGGTAGAGGAGACGGCTGAGATCTGGGAAGATCCGATATCCTAGAGATTTAGAAATGACCTATGATATCTCAGTTGATGGGCGTATGTGATCGTGAGCTGGTAAATGAGTAAAATGAGTCAAATGGATGTCTTGAGACCCGGAAGGTCAAGGAGGTGAGGATGTTGAGAATCTAAAGGGATACTAATGGTTCAGGTACTGCCCTTTAATCTAAATCTCCTTCGGCAAGCTAAAGTCAACTACAACTCATCACGACGCGACCAAAGCAACCGCAACCACAACCACAACCACGCGACCAGGCACGAAACAAAAACCCTTGGCTGCCAAAAAGAATGTTCTGCCACCAGTCAGTCATCCGCCAGCTGAAATTCGAACGGCCGCTCTTGAACAATTGATCCATGATGGGCCCATGATAGAAAAGTTAACAGGGAGGATGAGACAAGATGCTTAGCGATGAAGATGCTTTAAAGGCGCCGGCGGCAACTGCCTTGGGGACTTTCTGCTCCCCCACCTAGGCCCTAGCTAGGCCTCAGGGTGAGAGGAGGCTGACCGGACCGAGGTCCTGCATAGTGACCGAGGTTGCCAAGGATTGTGGATTGTCGTGGAGCCTCTGCGGCCTGAGAAACTTCGGCGGCCGTGTCTGCGTGTGTTGGGCTTGTCTACCTTGACTACGCCACTTCCTTACTTGAGGGTAGGTAAATCCAACGGACTTGTTCAACGCACAGTTTACACAAAAGCAAGTGGCGACGCGTTCCCATTCCAACCCTTTCCCTCTTACTTACATCTTGTCCATTGTTTCTCCCTTCCTTCTATTCCTCTTCCTATCCGTCAACGAGTTCCTCATCCTCGTTCAACCCCCCCTTATTCTCCACCTCGATCCATCTTCAACCTCGACTCGTCGTTATCGACTTTGTCACGTCGACCCCTTCGATCTTTGGCGTGTCCGTTCATTTCATTAAAATGACGACCATGCGCATCTTTGCCGACGCCGACGTGGCAAAGCGTACGTCCCCCCGGCCGAGGAGCTAACGCACAGACGACACCAACAAGGCATGTTGGGTCTCATACAAAGGCGGCGTCTACGACCTCACCCCCTTCCTCGACGACCATCCCGGAGGCGATGACATGATCATGCGCTTCGCTGGGCGTGATCTCGAGAAAGTGATGGAGGACCCAACAGAGCACGTGCACTCCAATTCGGCGTACGAGATGCTCGAGGACTTCCGCATCGGCAGCCTCGGCGCCAATGAATCTATTGTCACTGATGGTGAGTGCATGTAGAGCCAGTTTGTGCTGACATCAGACTGGGTCGCGGACGAGAACTTCCACCCAGACGAGACCAACGTCGCGTCCGACTTCACCAAGAACCAGTTCCTTGACCTGTCCAAGCCCTTGCTTCTGCAAGTCTGGAGCGCGCCATGGGGCAAGGAGTACTATCTCAAGCAGGTGCACAACCCCCGCCATCTCAAGGACTCTGCGCGCCTGTTCGGGCCTGACTTCCTTGAGATGTTCACGCGCACCCAGTGGTACGTCGTGCCTCTCGTCTGGGTCCCGATCACCATGTTCCTCGGGTATCTCTCGTTGCTGCAGTTCAGCGACTCGCGCATTCTCGCCAAGGATGTTCTGCAGTGGCCCGTCCAGCTCCACCTCCTCCCGAACATTGGGCCTAGTGCGTTCGCCAAGTTTGTGCCGTCTTACCTGGTGGGCTGCCTGATCTGGACGCTGCTCGAGTACTTCCTCCACCGCTTCCTGTTCCACCTCGACGACCACCTCCCCGACGCCAACTGGGCGCTCACCCTCCACTTCCTCCTCCACGGTGTCCACCACTACCTGCCCATGGACCGCCTGCGCCTCGTCATGCCGCCCCTCCTCTTCTTCGTTCTCGAGACGCCGTTCACCAAGCTCGCCCATGTCCTCTTCCCCAAGGCAGTAGCGAACGGGATTATCGCGGGCGCGTTTACCTTCTACATTGGCTACGACTGCATGCACTACGCCCTTCACCACACTCGTCTTCCCCAGTACATGACGGAGATGAAGAGGTATCACCTCGCGCACCACTACAAGAGTGAGTTTATCCTCGGTGGTCAGAACTGCAGCTGACAACAGACTTTGAGCTTGGCTTCGGTGTCACCAGCAAGATCTGGGATGTCGTCTTCGGCACCATCCTCCCCGTCGCTCAGAAGTAAACACTGATCGGCATTTTATATCATGATCCAACCTTGCTTCGGCCAGGTCAAGTGGCTTTGAACAGCTCATAGATTTTTCGGCAGAGTGCCAATAGCTCTGCCCTAGACACGGTGTCGTACTCATATCTTGAATGCGAATAGACACATATGTGCTTGCATGGCTAATAGCTGCCAGTATGTGGTGGCAAATGTCGTCAGAATGTTGAATCCTGTGGCTTTTGGTGGGTGGAGGAAGGGTGCACAGCACGGCTTCCCTGGGTTGAGTTTCATCATCGTACCATCAATCAACAATTAGCAGTGGAACTCCGCACTCTGTACAAGAGAGCATGGTGTAGATTACTCCACACACCACAAGCATGGCGTAGATCAACAACCAACACATCCGCAACATAACTGCCTCTCCATTGACGTGCAAAGGCCTTGGCTAGGCTGGCTTGTCGTCCTCGCCTTCTGGTGATGAAGTAAAGCATTACAACCCCATGTCCCTGGCAAGCACCTAGAGGTGCCATGGATCTGTCACGTGCCCAGTGTGGCTCGGGACCCCAAAGGATTTTCAAAGAGGTGCCGTAATCCTGGTTCAGTTTGAGTTTGAATTAGGCCCGAGACGTACATACTCCAACTCTGGGACCTGAGATTGCGCCCTTACAGCTTGTTAGCTTGTAGGTTGTTCTGTTCCTCCGGCAACCGAAATGCTTCGTGGATCGTGGAATTGGGTGGAATTGGTGGCTGCTTACCATTTGCCTCGTCGTTTCCTCGCGCCTCTGACCAGGCCAAGCCGCGCAATCATTCACATGCATGATTGCAGACGCCTCCGGCTCTATCGTTCCTTGTCATCAGAATTTGTTAGTCTCTCTCGGCGCCATCGTGCAGATTGAGGATGTCGAGATAACAACTTTGGAGTAGAGCGCTGCACGAGTTGGCGCATTCGGCAAACTTGGACACTCTTGATTCCAGCTCCCTCTCATCCACTCTCAAAGCCGTACCTACATCCCGCACCTACATCCTCGGCTTAATCCTTGTGACAGCCATGTATGTCCATATCCTTTCACTCCATGGCCATTCGAGACAAAAAGCCAGCATCGTTCACCTCCCGGTCCTGTGGATAAGAGTGCCTGGGAGCTACGACTTTGGACGGTTCCAAGATTGGGTTTCTCGGGGTGACAAGCATTTGCCTCTGTGCGCAATGTTCGCTCGACGCCTGTCCGCTGATCGTCGACGCCTCGACTTGAGTAATTGAGCATCAGGCATTGGAATGAGCATGTGTTTACCAATTCTCTGGCGTTTTGTTCAGATGTACTTTTGAGACTTAGGAGATCAGGAGAATGAGTGAATGGAAGGCGTTTGTGAGCTGTGAGGAATGATTTGGCTTGAAGAGCAAAAAGCACCACATGAGAAGGAACATTAGTTGAGTGCTTATACTTGGTGATCAGGGATCAGGGACAGTTTAGGAACTGGTCCGATCCCCGTAAGCATGCGGCAGTTGAGCCATCACAAAATGTTCAGGGAAAAGAATGTATAACATTAGGAAAAAGGCAAAGTCAAACTATTGAAAAGGGAAAGGGGGAACAAAAAGGAACCAAAGGAACGGAGAGGGTTTAAAAAGGTTAAGACGAGCCCAGTGTAAACCAGACGATCATGATCCAGGGTTCAATCTTGAGCCCAAAGGGCCACAGGGGGAGGTTTTGAAGGGATGTCAGCGTATCAGGGAAAAGAATAGGGTGCGGCAATGGATTTGGTCGAAACACCTGCCATTCCCCTGATCATCTTGACCCTTTTTAGTCCTGATCTCTGAGCTGATGCTTAGCTGTTACGAGCTACGAGGAAGTCTACTTTTCAAGAGGGGGGGAGAGGACAGGATAGATGTTACGGTTGTGGTGGTTGTCATTGGTCATGTTTCTCACATTATCTTTTATCCATTTGACCGAGCTCTTGGGTTTGTGTAATATTTAATAATGGAAGCCCCATTCCATTATTAAAGTCCCTCAAGGCCTATGAAAGTATCTAAGAGTAGACTAGAGAGATGCAAGTGTATATATAAGGCACCACTTGCTCTCCCCTCTTGCTGTTTGGTCCTTCCCTGTTACCTTGATCCCAATCCCTGCTTTCCTCTTCTGTCCTTACATCTTCTACGCCTCTCAACCTCTACATTCATTACCTTTGCCCTTCCTTCCATGGCCTTTACAAAACAACGGTATAACGGCAGAGTGGGTTTGAGATAGGATTTGGTCAAACTATACCCAGGACAACCAATTCCAACTCGAGCGAGTTTGCTCTGGGTAAGAAACCGGGTCGAATTACTGGGTGGTACACGCTTGCAGAAACTCCACTTTGCTGATACATTGGAAGAGTGCATTAGTAATAATTGTAGTATGTAGTAAGTTGCCTTTGGTATGTACCCTTGACCGCGCAACTATTTACCACGAGAGCCTTGCCCCTACCCCCTCCCACCCTACCTTGCTTTACCTCTCTCCGCAACCTTCCTCCTCCCCCATTGCCTTCCCCCTCACCCTGTGTCCCTTGGCTCCCCAACTCATTCCCTCCTTCCTTCCTTCCTTGGCCCCCTTCCTCCTTCATACCCCTCATTGCCCTCTCCCCCTCCTCCCCCCACCACCACCCATCGGCATTGAGCAACCACTCACCATTGCATTGACATCCATCCACCCATCATCATCCATACATCTCAACTCTTTTTCCTTTCACCACGTCCCACATTTCACACTCCACCGAATACCTTGACACGCACGACGATTCTACTCGCTTTCACGAAACGCCGCACGACCATTAACATCGCCCTGGTGCTTTCGACCGCTCGGTCCTTTTCTTGACGGGTTTGGCAGTGGCCTCTCCCTAGCTCGCCCCAGCCCAAGCCTGACCATCATCACTTGGCTAGCCTGGTCACAGACCCACCGTGACCACACAGAGGAGAGGGCCTGCTTCATCCTCTCAACCTCATCTCCTCTTCTTGCTGTCGTCACACTCATCCCTTGCATAACGACCCCTACTCCTTCTCTCCCTTGAACGCCCTCCATCCTCCATTCAACTCCTACTCTTCTTCGACTTTGCCATAAGCCTGACTGATCAACCTCTATCGTAACCCACCGACTGTGGAGGTGCGGCGCAAAGAACCTTCGACCGCCCCAGCCCACACACGTACTCTGGCCGCAGCTGCACACGACTCACCCAAATCCCAACCCCATCCGCCACTTCCCTAACCGACCCCCTTCTCATCCCACGAACAGTGGCCTTCGTCAACGGCCGAACGCTCTACTCTTTGAACCGCCATCGCCACTCTCCGCTCACTTATTCGAGTCTCAGACTAACATCAACTGTTTCGCGATCACTCTGTGAGTCATATTCACTCGCCTCACCATTGCCTCGCAATCGCTGACGCGCAAGACCTCGTTCGTCGTCTGACTCAACCAACATCTGGTCACCCCGCGTACACGGAACATTGTCACTCGGCACCCAATCGCAACGATCTAGCCTAGCCGCCTCGCGGTCGATTCCGCCATCATGTCCAACTTTGGCCAAGGCTTCCAGAATGCCGGCTTCGACCCCTCACTTCTCTACGGCAACATGGGTGGCGCTGGTGGCGTAGGCAACGTATCCAACGTTGGCAACAACATGGGCAACGTCGGCGGCATGAACCTTGGTGACCAGCAAAAGGTCGGACAGAACCAGTCCTTCAACATGGCCAACCTTGGTGGCATGGGCGCTGGAGGACTTGGAGGAGGCAATATGGGAGCAGGCAACGCCAACAACAACTCCTTGCCATCAGGATGGTTGAACCAGTTTGCGTCGCTCCAGTCTCAGTCGCTTCAGTCTCAGGCAGGCCAGCAACTCAACCCCAACGGTCAAGGCGGTGCTGGCCAAGGCCTCAACGCCCAGAACATGGGTATGCTCAACAGCAACGACGGCCGCCAGATGGAGATTGTGAGTGACAAGGATTCCCGCTTGAGTTGACGCCTTAGCTCCGCTCCATGCAGGCGACGCGCTTGACAAATAACGGCATGCCGAACGCCTCTCCACAGCAGAACCAGCAGGCGACCAACCTTCTGGCCCAGCAGCTGTTCGCCCAGCGCCAGGCTGCTGCCGGTCAGCAGCAGCAAAATGCGCCTGCTGGTCAACAGCAGCGGCCACAGATGGGCGCACAGCAGCCGAGCCTACAGAACAAGGTGTGTTCGTCGAGGAGCCCCGAGGACCTTCGCTAACAGTAACAAGGACTTGTCGAACATGGGCCCAAACATGATCAGCCAGTACACGAACATGTTGGCCAAGACCAACCAGGTGACACCCGAGATGCAGGCCGCAATGCAGCGACTGTACGTACCGATACCCTGCAACGCTAACAAGCCCCAGACGCACGGCCCATCTTGCACAGAACCAAAACACAAGCAACAATGTGGGGATCATGGACATCCAAAACACGGGCACTCCGGTAATGGGCAACACTGGTCTTCAGCCCCAGTCGGCACCGCAACAACAGGGCCAGCAGCAGGGCCAGCAGGCTCCCCAGCAACAGCAGCAGCCGCAGCAGCAACAACCCCAGCAACAGCAGGGCCAGCAAGTGCAGCCTGGCGGGCAACGAGGTCTTCAACTTCCGGCCAACATCGACCAGGCGACTCGTGAGAACCTTCTGAAGCGGATGAGTATGGCGCGACAGCAGGGCCTGAGTGGTCTCACTCAACAGCAGCTCTTGCAGCTTGCTTCCCAAGGTCGCCTTCCCACAAACCGCCCGCCTGCCAACATGGACCTCAACCAGTTCCAGCAGCTGGCGAAGCTCCCTCCTGGCGCGCTTCCAAACGGCATGACGCCAGCCATCCAGCAGCAGTTGCTACAGATGCAGAATCAACAGGCCTCACAGGGCAACGACACAGCCCACCAGCCTCCGGGCCAGAGTGCACAGAACCAGAACCAGAACCAGAACCAGAACCAGTCGAACCAACCCAACCAGATGAACCAGAACCAACAAAGCCAAAACCAGAACCAGGCAGGCTCTCTGCCACCACAACAGTCGACGCCCAACCTTGGGACCCCATCGCTACCTCCGCCGCAGCAGACGACCAGCGGCAATGCGCAGTCCGCGCCGGCGAATGGTGGCCCACAGCCACCTTGGCAGACCAACCCTATCCGCAACCCGGCCAACATGCTTCCTGAAGAGGACTGGCTCCGTGTGTTCCGCACAGTGAACCAGAACCAGAACCTCAACTACCCCATGGTTGGCGGCAAGCAGCTAAGCCTTTACAAGCTGTTCACGATCGTCTTCGCGTACAACGGGTACCGCTTCGTGAGTCTCGAAATTGTACCAGTGCTAATCTTGCAGCTTGACTCCCAGCCTATGGAGAAGGGATGGGGCGCGATGGCCCAGATGCTCGGCTACCAGAACGCCAACGCACCAGGACCGAACGGCGGCGATTCTGTCACCAAGCAGATCAGCGACATATACCACACGCTCCTCGCGAGGTTGGAAGAATTATGGATCGCCAACCTTCTGCAACAGCAGCGGCAGCGCCTGGTTGCAGCGCAAGGTCAGCAATCAGGCCAACCTGGTCAGAACAACCAACAGCCGCAGCAACCGCCGGCTTCACAGGCG